>NC_141696.1:1470370836-1470970836 GCF_964263255.1 Lissotriton vulgaris | reverse complement strand
CTTAGGGCAAAATTCAACTGTCCCACTAACTGCTGTAATTGATGCAGCTTAACCTTAGACTCACTTAGGCACATTTGCAGGGATGCCCTGAACCTTAACACTTTGTCACCTGGTAAAAGAAAACAACCTTCTCCGGAGTCTAACTCGATCCCCAGAAACTCGAGGCAAGTCGAGGGACCCACAGTCTTACCTGGTGCCAATGGCACGCCAAACTAATTCATTAAGACACAAAATGCAGCCAAAGCCTGCCCACATTCCGGATCCCCGGCTGCCCCCAGGAACAAAAAGTCATCGAGATAATGCATCACATGTTGAAAACCCGTCTTCTTTGTGAAGACCCATTGTAGGAAACTACTGAATTTTTCGAAATAGGCACAAGATATAGAGCACCCCATTGGCATACACCTATCCATGTAATAATGACCCTGAAACATGAAACCCAGGAGACGCTGATCGTCTGGATGTACCGGGAGCAACCGGAACGCTGACTCGATATCAGATTTTGCCATCAGCGCACCGGGCCCCAGGCGATTCAAAATGGCTACGGCCTCATCGAAGGATGCGTACCGCACCGAACACACTTCCGGGTCTATCGCTTCGTTTACGGAAAGACCACGTGGGGCTGATAAATTATGTATCAGCCGAAACTCACCCGAGTCCTTCTTGGGGACCACCCCTAAAGGGGAACAAACAAAGTTAGCAACTGGCGGTACACTAAACGGACCGGCGACTCGACCTCGAGTAACCTCCTTCCGGATCTTTTCCTGTACTACGGTCGTATGCTGTAAGACCGATATCTGGTTTTTACATTTTGCTACACCCTGAAAGTCCCCCACTGGAATGCGGAAACCATATGAAAACCCGTTCCGCAACACCCCAGAGGAAGCACGATCCGGGTATTCGCTGAGCCAGGGAATCATTGCCAAGGTATCAATCGGGGTAGGTAAAGCCGCCCCTCGGACTAAGTTAGACCTGTTTGGCGCCTCCTCTACCCCCGTTATCACCCGTTTTGGCTCTGCACGTGGACTCAGGATGGGATGACTGCCCACACCCACTACATTCGTGTCTAAATTTGCATGACCCCTGGGGCCTAGTACATTTACCCCTGTTAAAGTTCCAACAAACCCCCCTTTTACCTGCGTTGCCGGTAGGCCTTGAGTGATTGTCGGTACTTGTACCTGATCGAAAGGGCGTTCCCGCATATTGGCGGGAGGATTCGCCAACGTTACTCCCTATTAATGGCAATTTTAACATACCAGTATCCTCCATTTTGGACCAGGACACAGAATCATAACAATCCCAAGTTAAGCTTTTATCATGTTCTTTTGCTTTTCTGAAAATATTATCATAGCAGAACCAATGATTGCCCTCGTGTGATACAGAGTACCCCATGATCCGTGACTGATAAATCGGCAATTCGGGTAGCAATTCGGGCCTACGTTCCCCCAAGATGGATGTAAAAACCCCCCACGCTTTGCCCCAATTGCCAATGTTTTCATTTACCTTAAAGGCGGCCATCTTTGCGCGCCAAACACTCGGATGCATGAGGTCCTTCTGGCACTTAACATGCTCCATCTCATAATGATCAGTAAGCAACGAGAAGATGTTTATATACTCCCCTGCCCATATCTTCTCTTTAATAGCTAAAGGGACATGCTGACCCAACTTTTCCCTTCGAGAGGGTGCCGACTCATCCCTCGCAATCGGCAATGGCCGCTTACCTGAACCGGACGCTGTCTCTGCGACTGAACCTGTCCCCTGTGGTTTCTCTACTGTCGCAGCCGGCGTGGATGCCTTCGCTGCTTCCCGTGATTCACGCAGTTGCTTCATCAACACCTGCGCGTCGACAGCCGTGGCGCCCTCGCTACCTTTACCCAACCACGCTGCTAATTGTGCTGCCAGCTCGGGCGGCATATCTTCCCCGGACACGGGGGTGACCACAACGGGAATCGGATTCCCTTCCTCCGGCACGGGAGTGGGTGCTTCGAGCGGGGTACTGGGACCCGGGATGTCTCCCCCAGCTGCTCCCCTCCTGGGCCTCTTGCCTTTTCCTCCCGGAGCTGCTCCTGCCAAAGGACGTTTCGGCCCCCCTTCCTCATCCTTGTCCGCCATTCGCCTCTTTAGGTCGGTCACCTCCTTCATTAGAACTCGCAGCATCTGGTCGGTAGTCATTCGCTTTCCCGCCTTCTTCGGCATTCTCCAACAGAGTATCTGGAAAACAAACAAGAACGATTACAACGCTCAAAATTGGCTCTTCGTTCCGTCTCGAGCTCACGTGCAGCGAGGAGGTGCAGCTTCAGAGCACAGGAACAAGAGGATGCTTTCTTGGCTTGTTGCTCCTTTTATCCGTCTTCAGGGCGGGCGTAAACCCGCCCCTGCCTGCCCCAAGGGCGTGGCCGGCCGCATCAGTGTCTAGGCCAACCCACTCTAGGGCGGGAAAAGGCGCGCCCCGGCTACGCCGCTTCGGGCATACCAGCCGAGACTCGCCTCCCGCCCAAGATGGCTTCCCGGGGGGATCGTGGTACTCCGCCATACGTTCGGGGGGACTGAATGGTCGCCCCTTTCCAAATGTGCAGCTCACAAAAAGGGCGAAGACTATATTACCAAAGGTAATACCTTTGCTGATGAGATTGCAAAGTACTGTGCGAAAAACAATTTTTCAATTAATCGGGAAAAAGACAATAGTCAGGTTTTGAACTCACTTATGCTAACATCTGTAGTTGAGACATGGCAAGGAGTAAAAGATCTCCAAGATGAGCAGATGATGAGGAAAAAGACACATGGCTAAAAGCAGTTGCAGACAGCGAGAAGAAGATGAAGTTTGGGTTTACACAGATGGCAGACCAGTAATGCCAAATTGCATGATTGCTGACATGGCACGAATGTACCATGGTCCAGGACATTTAGGAAGAGGCTCTATGATCAGGCTGTTTAGGCAGACATGGTTTAACCCCAAATGTAGGATTATTGCAGAATCACTTTGCCAAAGATTCTTGACCTGCCAACAAATGAATCCAAACAGAAAAACAGTTGTGAGCTTGAGAACCATAGGAAGGGAGGGTGGTCCTTTTACTAGGTTGCAGATGGATTTCATTGACATGCCACCCCATAACAGATGTCAATGAAATCCATATGTCCTAGTGATTGTCTGTCTGTTTTCAAGATGGGTGGAAGCTTTCCCAACTAGTCACAATGACTCAGTTACTGTGGCAAAATTGCTTTTGAGAGAGATCATACCTAGGTATGGATTTCCAGTTACGGTTGAAAGTGATCGTGGCACACATTTTGAAAACAGATTGTTACAATTGATTTGTGAAGCACTGAGCATTAAACAAAAATTACACTGTGCATACAGACCAGAAGCATCAGGTGTTGTTGAACAAATTAATGGCACTATAAAAAAATAGACTTGCCAAAATGTGTTTAGCGACAGGCATGAAGTGGACAGATGCTCTTCCAATTGTTCTGATGTCTTTGAGGAGTACACCAGATAAAAAGACAGGTCTAAGTCCTCATGAAATTTTGATGGGCAGAGTCATGAGACAGGCATTTGTTCCAGTTAATACGTTTTTGAGCATAAATGAAAGTGCAATTATGGAATATTGCAAAAACCTGTCTGACGTGGTGACTTCTGTATTCCATCAGGTGGGAACTGATGTGATTTCAAAAGAAAAGGAGCAAGCACATGATCTGTTACCAGGAGACTGGGTGAGAATGAAGGTACACCGGGAAATAAACTGTCTAGTACCCAGGTGGCAAAAAGCAAGACAGGTAATACTTGTCACAACTAAGGCAGTGAAATGCAAAGGTCTAAAACAATGGATCCATGCTAGTCACACCATTCCTGTGCCAGCACTTGAAAATCCTAATGAGGATAGTGACACAACAACTGATTCAGATTCTGAAGAAGAGCCTGAAGAAAATCCAGATTCTGAAGATCGACAAGAGGGTCGACATCTGGAAGATTCAAATGTGAATGAGACATTGAATGAAAAATATCTAGAGATTGTGAATCTAGATTCAGAAAATGATGAAGATCTGTTAGAAGAAGAAGCAGAAAAAGAATCTGAGCCAGAAAAGAATCAAGATCAGGAGAGTATTGAAAAGCAGACTGAAAACTCTGAAAGCAGGAACAAAAATTCTGAAACTGGGAAGTTGGAAGTAATTCCAGAAGAAGAAGACGAATTACCAAGTACCAGCTATAAGGATGATGTTCCTAACGGAGTGAAACTGCTGAGTAAACAAGATCCTAGATATAAATTCGACGTCTCAGAAACTGACTCTGATGAAAGTGATGAAGATTCTGAAATAAGAAAGTTCAGAAAGAGAGCTTGGGGAGCTGAATGTAACGAAACAGAGTCAAAGTAGAAATTTACAAGGAAAGGGGATAATTGGCCAAAAGAAAGCTTAAAATTCTAATTAGTGAACCAATCAAAAGAACAAATCAATGAGATATCAAGTCAAAAAGGTGACTCAGATAAGAAAAATCAGGTAGGGAAGAAAATCGAAGTAATTAGTGGTAGAGCAAAAAGGATGTTAAAGCCTAACCAAAAGTACAAGTCCCCTGAGTGGACGTACATAATAATTCCACCTGTAGTGGAGATTAGCAGCAGTGGCCAGGAAGATTTAGAAGAAGCCAGTGACAATGATTGAAGTGGTTTTCTTTTAAGTTGAGGTTTATTTTTCGTGTTAGGTGACACAATGTCATTAAAATTGTGTTAGCTGGAAGAACACATTGTTGACGTAAGATCGAAGAAAAGTTGTTAGAGGGTTACTATTTAAAAAAAAAAAGAAAGCAAAATTTAAAAAGGGGGGGTGTATATATATTATTTTAAAATTTTTGATTTTTTGTGAAAGGCTCTTGTTTCAAAGTAAAGATGCCTAATGATAATACTAATTCAAGGTGCTCTATTTTAAGAAGATGCTGTAAAATGTCTTCTATTTGTGTGGTCCTAATAATTTTGGTTCGGTTGATTTTGGCAGTCATCTTTCCTTTTGGGATAGGTAAGGAGATGTACAAAGCCAATATGACAAGTAAAGCTGAGACTAAACAAGTTAATCATGATGGCAAGACTAACAGAGTTATTGAGCACAAACCAATGATTCACCAAGACACGTCTGTTGGTGATTTTTCTAGCAATTCCTTTTCAAGACTCTTGACAGAATATGTAAAAGTTATGTCAAGGACTGTTACGTCTGTGTGAAGCTCCCTGCTTCTGTTTCAGAGGGGGTTACGTATAACATGCTACCCCTTACTTATGGCATTACATGTAGTGTTATTGCCAGCTTGTTTTACCAAACAGGTCGTCTGGAGTATTATTACTCAGATTATGACGAGATTTTTGCAAATCTAAAAGTTGTAAATAGCTTGAACAAAGTAAGACCTGCCAAGCAGATGAGGGAATTCTTTATAGTGACTAGTGAATTTACCTATGAATACGCGTTTAAAAACAATTTAACATGCAAGATGAGAGCTGAGGAAATCTCTTTCCTAAATTTGGTTGAGGAGAGAAGGGCAATTTACAAGAGAAATGAAATGCTGAAACAAACCTAATCCAAGTTTTGGCAAGTAGAGGATGAAAAACTTAATGGTGCAAATGAGAACACTGCTATTCACATAGATGAGCCAGATAGTGGTAAATTTTGCATTAGACAAGATAATACTTTGTTTGATAATTTCTTTGTGGGTGCAAGTCAATGTGAGGATACTTATCTTATCATAGGGGGATGGGGATTTAAAGGTGGCAAAGACCCAATTTTTCCTGTTATTTATTTTATCTGTGGGAACAAAGCTTACGTTAGCCTCCCAGACCACTGGTATGGGACGTGCTATCTTGGTTTAGTCTTCTCAAAGACTTTCCATGTAGACATAAATGCAAAAGGTTCATTTGAAATTGCCAAACACCTGAATAGGTACAGAAGGGAAAGTTTTTCAGAAATCATGGGTGACGTTTTTGGTGCAATCATTCCTATGGTAGGAATAACCCTGAATGCGATCAAAATCCGAAAAGTTTCCACAATTGTAGATAGATTGTATACAGACACTGCAACTGGTTTCCAATTAGTTGATACTGAGATCATTGCCATGTGCTCAATGGTTATGCAAAACCGTCTTGCCCTAGACATCCTTTTAGCAAAAGAAGGAGGAGTTTGTGGGATTTTACATGTCCAGCATTGCTGCACTTATATCCCAGATAAGTGCCAGAATATAGAAATGCTTATCAAAAACATCACTGAATTTCATTTAGAAGATGACAATTTTTCAGAACGTTTAAGCAAAAGATTTTCAGCAATCAAAACCTGGTTTCAAGACATTGGCAGTTCAATCATTGGCAAAGTACTTTCCCCTAGATGCATCATTGTAACATTTTGCGATTTCTTAATAGCGAAAATTAAGGAATCGCAATTAAGAAATCGCAAAATGCAATGCATCAAAAAATCGCAAAATATTTCGCGATTCGGTAATTTTCCTTAATTGCGATTCACAATTTGCGAATCGCAATTAAGGAAAACCCTTCCCATTGATTCCTATGGGCCAAAAGGCCCGTAGGAATCAATGGGAAGGCATTCACATTTTGCGAATTTCAATTTGCGATTCGCAAAATGTGAATGCAATTTCAAGGGTGCAGGGGGGGTTCAAAGAACCCCTCCCTGCACCCCTGAAATTGAACTGTAAGTGCAATTTACACACACACATGACCCAAGGACATGAGTGTGTGTAAATTGAAACTTTCAAATATGCAACTAGTGCATGTTTGAAAGTTTTCTGTAGATTAGCATGAAGTTCAACTTCATGCTAATTTACCCCTTCCAAATTACGAATTTGCAATTCTAAATTAATCATGCATTACATTTAAGAAATCGCAAAATTGCGATTTCTTAAATGCAATTGCAATTTAAGAAATCGCAATGAAATTGCGATTTCTTAAATTGCGAAAAAAGAAAAATGCTTCATGCATCGCAAAATTAAACCCACACTGGTGGTTGGGCCCAATGGGAGGGAGGGTAGGCAGGGCCTCACTAGCGTAATCCAAAAAATTGCCTATGCCTCCAATTTACATTAATACAAGCACTGAATGATTGAAGATAAACCATAAGTTTATTAGTTTATCCCGACAAAACTTTTTGTCACTGAAACAATACGTGAGTTAAACAATTTGCTTTGTAAAGAACAGACAAAGAATTACCATCGACTTCATTTCTAGCCATATGTAATTCAGTAAAACGGTATGTGCATATTTACAACGAAAGAATTTAAGGCAAAAAACATTGCAATGAATCATACATACATGGACATAAATAAATCAGAAGTGAAATGAAAAAACAGATAAACAAATCACAATTTGAGAATTATAAATACAACAACGTGCAAGAGCGGGAGTGAATATTTTCAAAGGAACAACTCCTAGCTCATGAACTGGATTCGTTTGTATCAAGCGATGAAAGGACATGCACACGGGCGTTGACACATCAATGGGAACACTTACTTTTGAGTTTGTTCAACACGGGCGGGGTATCCTGACCGGTGTTGCTAGGGAACGCTGTCCGTTCTGTGAAATAAAGGGGAAAGGAGGCTAAGCCAAGGTGTGCTTGGTCACGCTATAGATGACAGTGGGCTAACGCTCAATGATCGGTGAAGGGAGGGTCAAGTTCTTACCGAAAGTCGCCGCGGAGGGCTCCACTACTGCATCCTAAGTTCTACCGGCACACATAGAGTGTTTTACTGAATTACATATGGCTAGAAATGAAGTCGATGGTAATTCTTTGTCTGTTCTTTACAAAGCAAATTGTTTAACTCACGTATTGTTTCAGTGACAAAAAGTTTTGTCGGGATAAACTAATAAACTTATGGTTTATCTTCAATCATTCAGTGCTTGTATTAATGTAAATTGGAGGCATAGGCAATTTTTTGGATCATGCATCGCAAAAGCGGGATTTGCATTCGCAAACGGACGAATTTTGCGATTCGCACCGCTTGCGAATGCAAAATCCCTTGATGCATCTAGGCATAAATCCTGTAATAATCATAGTCATAGTAACACTTTTGTTAAAAATTAGTTGCATGATTCACAAGAGAAAGAAGTATGTGAGGGAAAAGAGAAGAATTTATAAGCTCAGAAAGGAACAGGAGAAGGAGATAGAATTGAAAGAGTTTCGGAGAGCACAATATGAGAGTTCTAGACAAACTGCTCAGTCTAAAGTTTAGAGAAACTAACACAAAGGGTGTTCAAAACATGATGTCTTTAAAGTTAAAATTTGGTAAAATTTTGGGTGTTGTTTGGTGATTTTAAAATCACCAGATGAGGGAGTTGATGGAGCGAGCTTCAGAAATGAATTATATTTCAACTCGCAAAGTTAAACTTCCATAATAAATTAATTATATTAATAAAGTTTGTTGCATGATATGCATTAATCAACCTAGAATAAAATCCATTCATGACTCGCGGGTCTAAAATCATGTGCTCTTTGTTGCATCTGCATGTTTGTGAAAAATAATAAATTAATCTTGTCTAAAGTCTTTTGGCAAAATTAAACGCGGCTGTATAATTAATAGCATGTGCTTATTTATATGTGCTTTTGTTTAAATGTAATGTAAAATAGCTTTTCTATAGCCCATTCTATCACTCCAAGGAGCATCTTGGCGCTGTATACCAACCTAGAGTGAAAAAAGGTGGATAGCTGGAACAACTCCTGAGAACATAAACCTTACACTAGAGCTCTACAGGCAGCATCAGTAAGCGTAAAGACCCAGGTCTTCAAGGCTTTCCTGAAGAGAGATTATGATGAAATTAGACGGAGCGTGGGAGGAAGTTTGTTCCAAGCTCTGGAGCCTAACACCACAATGGATTTTCCACCTTTGGTAGCTAGTCTGAATTTTGGGACAAGTAGCAGATTGAGGTGGGAGGATCTCAGATTCCGGATCGGAAGGTGCCGTTTGAAGTTTTTTGAGAGATATCTAGGTCCTTGTGCGTGTTAAGCTCTAAAAGTGATGATCAAGATTTTGAACAATTTGCGCTTATGGATGGGAAGCCAATGAAGGGCATGAAGTGCAGCCGAGGCAGATGATTTCCTGGGCCAGCCCAGAACCAGGCGGGCGGTGGCATGCTGGACCATCTGCAACCTGTGGAGCACGGACTTATTAGCTCCCGCATACAGGCTGTTGCAGTAGTCCAGTCTTGATGTAATAAGTGCCACTGCTACCGTCTTTCTCGTGGACAATGGGAGGATGTCGAAAAAATTCCTGAGCATTCTGATGATATAGAAACATGTGCTGGCTACCCCAATGGATTGTTGCTTGAAAGATAGAGCATCATCAAACTTAACACCCAGGTTACGGGCAGAAGAGATGGTGGAGGAGCTTCAGCACCTTCAGGCCACCACTGCTTAGGGGAGAACAGATTTTGCGGGCCAAATGGTAGTATTTCTGTTTTTCCAGAATTGCACTTCAGATGGTTGATCTTCATCCATTCAAATGTCGCAGTTAAACAAGTTTTAAGGTTTATGTCGTGTCATTGCTTTTATTGTGCTTAAAGCTAGATAACATAAACTAATGGGTTAACATTAGCAATGGTGGGTGGGTAACAGAATGATTTTCATTTCTGAAATTAATTAATGTTTTGTGTTTGTTTAAACATTAGTTTTCGAACGGGCCTTTAAGAAAAATGGCTGGCAGAGCTGAAAGAAACTTGACCAGAGTGAAGCCTTCACTCACGTGCTGAAAGAACATTCTTTTCATAATAAACAAAGATTAATGCGGAAGCATATTTGGTCAAGATGAACGTGTTCTTGTTGAAAGGACCAAGGACAAAAACCCTGGAAAGCCTGCCAAGAGTAGGAAGCGAACTTTGCATTCGGAACGAATGTTGCACTTTTGAGGAAGCTAGAGGATGGAAAATCTAAGAACAATAAGGGCTTAGGATGTGCCCCAGACTTGGTCAGAAATGGATGACCTATCTATGGACTGACGTGAATCAGCCAATGGACTGCTTGGATTTTGCTGTTGGAATGAAAAAGTAGTAAGTTTTAGATAGAGGAGGACTGCTGGCTCGTTCTTGATTTCTGATGGGCGTGAGATGCTGTCGAACTTTTGGCTCATGTAAGAATAACATTCAAATGATTTTTCCTTTTCAGGTTTAGTGAGTTTAGTCAGGGAATTAGGAAATGAAACTTACTTTTGCTTTAATCCATGCAGTCTGAGCTGTTTTGAAATGTCAGTCTAATAAGCCATACTTATAAATGATGCTTCCGTTTGCTAAATAAATAAATTTAATTAAAGATGCTCTATGTTTGAATAAATAAAATAGATTTTGAATTTACAAGCTGGCCTTGTCATTTGATGTCTAGTTACCATCAGTTTGATCCATTAACGAGTGACTTAATTAAATGTTTTCCTTATAAAACCATGATTATGATGATATTCTGCAGATGTAAATAAATGTGTATATAGTTTTATAAATAGTCCTGATTAATTAGGTCACATGATTCAGCTGCCCAATATTTGTCTCGGTATTTCATTGGCCTTGTGAGTTTATGATTAATGGTGAGTATTGTGATGTTGGGTAGTATAGATTAAGACAGATTTTCTATAGGGGCGCTGGATCATTTCCCAAAAGAGAAAACACCTTGATCAAGCCGCTAGCCACAGCTTTAACTCTGGTAGCCTCCGCGCTACAAAAGATTTTGGTGCTCCTTGCAGCACGATAGCGAAGGACCAACCTTCGGGGGCCCCTGGAAAAGTTGTCCTTAGCGGGATGACCCTCGTGGCACAAGAGAGACAAGCACTGCCCCTGACTACTTCGAGTATGATGACTCTCAATTTGATGAGTTCATCTTTGATCCAGATGATACCATGGATACCCCTGATAATTTGGACCATGACTTTCAGCAACCCTCTACTTCTTCTGGGATCAAAGATCCCTTCGGGGTGATATGTTTGATCCTATGACCATCAGGCACCCTCGAAGTGCCGATTGGTGGCCCATGGACCACGTTGCCAAATTCCTCGATCAGTGGGCAAGGGAGGGTCTGGACAAAGACACCCGTAACTTAATGAGGATTGAATCCCCAGCCCCTCTACGGAGGGCAAAGTCTGTAATACACCAAATTTGGACCCGGAACTTATTACGTTCCTTTTCAAATCTGGGAAAGATCCTAGAAAAGGCATTGCAAAATGCCTAAAACAGTGCCAAGATAAACTCTTGGATGTGTTTGGCCCGATCACTCGCATCCTAGACATGGCTGAAGAAGCAAAGGGAAACAACAACCCGGTGGACATCGACCTCTAAGAGGGTGGTCTCAAGGTACAATATGCCTCCTTGGAGGAGGAAGATGTTGCAAGCTGACACCGGTTCCTCGCGCCATTGGAGCAGTTGGAGATTGAAGGAAGATCGTGTGACTTGAGCCACCCCTAAGAACCAAACTATTTTGATTCTATATATTGTGTTGGGCGGACACAGTGAAGAGATTAAGATTTCTCGAGACTTGAGCCGAGACGGTGGCACCTACCCCACCCTCTTGGGTGGGTGTGTGGGTTGACCGATTATATTTGCCCTTGATTTGGCCAGGGCCGTGCATATGAGAGTACCCATGTCCTGATGAAGCCTATATCATCTGGCTGAAACGCGACCGCGACTGCGTCAACACCTTTGGCTTTGAACGGAGTCCCTTAGTTTAATACAAGAAAGATTTGATTTGTTCATTGATGCACCTACACAAATATAGGTTGGGTATATGTGTTAACCCCCTGGTGCTTGTCTGTTGGGACTACCTTTTTTATTGTATACTCCACTAGACCTTAAGAGGAGATACATATGTAAATTGGTGTGTATATATATATTTGTACATATATTTTTTTGTCTTTAGGGTACATAAAAGTGTTTTTGATATTATATATGTTGTATATTTGTATAGAATGTACATGTGATGTGTTGTATATACATTGTTTTTTGTTGTGCCTCTCTGGCTGCCCGCCCATATATGTATATATGAACTTATAGATATGCTTCCTTGATTTAATTTGCTAATCACAAGAAAATTAATTGTTTCTTGTTTGAGAAATAAAAGTGGATTGATCCCTTCAGTACCATTTTTCTCTACTTTTTTCATCCGTGGATGTCTCCTGCTCAGGTACGGGAGGGTGAGGTGGGCAGAACCCCTAACCATTTTTTCTAGTCCTTGGCAATGCAAACTCAGGCTTAATTACAGAGAGACGTAAAGCAGTACTCTTGAGGATGAATCCCAAACTTGCCAACTTGTCTTCAAAAGATGATATGGGCAACGCAAAAGGTCTCCTCTTTGGAGATGAATTTGTGAAATCCCTAGGGAAATATGTTTCAACATTTATGGCATTTAACAAGGCTCAAACTAATATGAGTCGAGTGTTTAACTCATCCCCACTTTTTGGACGGGCTGGACCAACCGCCAGCCGGGGAAATTACAGGTCCAATTTCTACCCGCAAGAACAGAAGGGCTCCTCTACCTATTCAAGAGGCTTTCGTCAAAACTCTAACTTCTTCCCTCAAAGGGGAAGAGCTACAAGAGGCCATGGGGGAAGATCTAGAGCTTCTAACCAAGCATACCAAAGTAAGCAAATCTACCTTTCAGAAACCCATAAAGGTGGGGGGGAGACTAAGGTTCTTTATTCACAATTGGCAAAAAATAACACAGGATCCCTGGGTTTTGGAAACCGTATCCGGTTTCAAGATAGATTTCTGGGATGCCCCGTCCCAACCAAAGATCCCCAGAGTAATGTGTGTGAATGCAGATCTAGCAAAGTTGATAGACTTGGAAGTTTCTCAATTGTTAGTGAAAGGGGCCGTGGAGAGGGTCACTCCAACAAATACATCAGAAAAAGGTTTCATAAGCACAATATTTTTGGTAGAGAAGAAAGACAAGGGATGGCGGCCAGTGATAAACCTTTAAGAGCTGAACAGTTTCTTGATTTACAGACACTTGAAGATGGAGGGGATCCATCTTCTAAAAGATATTCTGCAAACTCAAGATTGGCTGGTAAAGTTGGATCTCAAAATGCCTACTTTACTATACTTATGGACAGGGATTGCCGAAAGTACCTCCGCTTTCTGTGGAAGGGAACTCCTTATCAATTCCTTTGTCTCCCTTTTGGTCTCTCTTCAGCTCCTTGGTGTTTCAAAAAAGTTCTTCGTCCAGTGGTAAGTTTTCTGAGAGAAAGAGGTGTGCATTATTTACCTGGACGACATTCTCATTATGCCTCAGAGCAAAACAGAAGTCCTGGCACACTTGTCCTGGACTATGAACCTCTTGGAAAATCTGGGGTTCATTGTAAACAAAGAGAAATCTGTCATGTCTCCCTCTCAGACTCTAGAATTCCTTGCTTTCCAAGTGAATACCATCCTGTCTCAGTTAGTTCTACCACACAAAAAAGTTTTAAAAATAAAGAAAGAACTCAAATCAGTCTTATCGAAGGATTCCATCATCCTCAGGGACTTAGCACGAGTTCTGGGCCTCCTTTCCTCTTCAATTCAGGCAATCTCACCTGGCCCCCTCCACTACAGAGACCTCCAGAAACTCAAGGCCTGGGGCTTAAGGAAAGGTCTTTGGTACGGGGATGTAATTCCCCTTTCAATGGATGCACAGGAAGATCTTCTATGCTGGCAGCTGAACCTAGAAGCTTGGAATGTCAAAGCTATTTTTGGGAACCTACTGGACTTCATCCTAGAATCAGATGCTCGCAACCGCGGTTGGGGAGCACGGTTAGGGGCATTGGAGACTGGGGGAAAATGGTCCCTAGAAGAACAGTCCTTACACATAAACTGCTTAGCGGGTCTGAATGCCCTAATGAGCTTCAGGGATCAATTAGCGAATTCCAACACTTTGATTCGTCTAGACAATTACTCAGCTGTCTCCGATATAAACAGGCTTGGGGGGGCGAAATCAAAAACATTATCAGACATAGCAACCCAAATTTTGAATTTCTGCTGGCAAAATAAAATCACCCTCAGGGCAGAATTTATCCCAGGGACAACAAACATAAGAGCAGACTGGAACTCAAGATACCTCAAAGACTACAGCAACTGGATGCTTCATCCAGAGGTCTTTTTATTGGTAGACAATCTTTGGGGCCCAATTCGGTTGGACCTCTTTGCCAGCAGACTGACCTGTCAGGTCCAATCTTACTTCAGCTGGAGACCAGATCCACATGCCCTAGCAGTGGATCGCTTTTTTCAAGATGTGGGGAGAATAGGGGCTTATGCCTTTCCACCCTTCTCAATGATTCAGCGAGTGAGACAGGAACTCTCCAATATCATTCTAATAACTCCTTTTTGGAAGTCCCAGGTTTGGTTTCCAGGGGTAATGGAACTCTCAGTAGACATCCCACCTTTATCCCAGCTTCCTTTGGTTTACTTCTGGGCCCAGACGGAGAGGAACATCCTCTTATTCTAGAAGGGAAGATGAATCTTCTTGCTTGGAGGATATCAGGGGTTCAGAAAGATATCCTGGCCTTTCAGGAGGGGCTAAAAGTTTACTGGATGAGTCTTGGGTACCTGGGACAAGAAAGAGATATCTGGGTATCTGGAAAAAATTGTGTAGTTGGTGCGTGGAAAGGGACTTGGATCCCATGGAAGCCCCTGTTCAATTAATAGCTAACTACTTAGCTCATCTTTTTGATTCGGGTGTTTCCTACAGAACTATAAACATTATAGATCTGCAATCTCCCCAGGTCACGCTTTGATTAATAATCTAGCGATTGGGAGTAATTCATTAATTAAAAGAGTAATGAAGGGAGTTAGATGAAAAAGACCCCCTAAATCTCGTTATATCTCTCTTTGGGATGTTAATTTGATTTTTGAACTTTTCTGTAGTTGGCAAGACAACACTCTAATTTCTCTAAAGCAAATCTCTATGGAACTTGCTACCTTGCTTTGTTTAATTTCCTTTAGAAGGGTTTCTGACATTAATGCTCTTGAAATCTCAAACAGGTTTTATTCTTCTGAAGGCGTTCATTTTGACATCTGGAGGAGAACCAAGACTATGTCAGAGTCCATATTCTATCCCCTCTTCCATGATTGTGAGAAACTGTGTGTGGTTAATTGTATGAAAGTGTACAAATCAAAAATTCTAAGTCGTAGAACAGTTGGCGAGGATCAGCTACTTTTGACTTATGTTAGACCTTATAAACCAGTTTCAAATGCTACTTTGGCAAGGTGGGTTTGTTCTATTATGAACGAAGCTGGGGTGGATCTAACCAGGTTTAGTGCTCACTCTTCTAGGGGTGCAATGGCTAGTAAGGTATTCTGGGCAGGGGGTTCTCTCCCAGAGATTCTTAAAGCAGCCGACTGGTCTAATGCTAATACGTTTGCTAAATTTTATTTAAGACCAGTAGAGCATGTTACTAATGTAGCCTTGAGTGGCTTTAAACATGCATAATGGTAGCCTCCGGTCTTGTAATGAAATGACGATTCTCCAATTTCTATGCAGAGAGAATCTTGATTTCATTAAAGACAACGGAGGCTAACATTATCCCACCCTCCTCTCCCGAGGAACTTGGGTGTACACATATATGTATGTATAAATATATATATATATGTATATTATTTATTATGTTTATTAATGTTTCTATTTTGTATCTTTAATGCAATTATTTTTGTGAATACTCTCTTACTGTTTCCAGTACTTCCTTACTCTGAGAACCTTTTTTCTCTTTAGATCAAAATGCTTAAGGACTTTCTCTTGCCAAGAAAGAAGTGTTTCATCTCTTGGATTGCACAGCTAAAAGAGGAAGATGATGCAGTGCACATGATACTTATATTGCTTGTGTGAACATTCTATTTCTTTGTGATATGTTTAATGTTCTTTAAAGGGCTGCATGTTGGGCAGCAAATAAAATTATATTGCATAATGTTAGCCTCCGTTGTCTTTAATGAAATCAAGATTCTCTCTGCATAGAAATTGGAGAATCGTCATTCCGGTCCAGGGAAGATATGGCTTGGCAGTTCGGTCTGGACTGTTCCCATGAGGCACAGGGTCAAGACTGATTTGCATATGGCCATGTCTGAACTGGGGTGGCTTGGTGAGCAAAATAACAATGGATTAAACCAAGATCTGTGACTGGGGGTGAATGTTTTGCCATTGTGCAACATTCCGTCCATCATCTTGTGTTTTGCTGTTCACCCTATGGGGGAAGGGTATGCCCAGACGTGGGTCCCGTGCTCACTAGGCCACTGGAGTCAAGCTATCCTGGCTGAAGACGGCTGAAAGCCAGAAACCAGTCCTAGGATGCTTGATTCCGGTCCAGAGAAGAAATGGTTTGGCAGTTCGGTCTGGACTGTTCCCATGATCACAGGGTCAAGACTGATTTGCATATGGCCATGTCTGAACTGGGGTGGCTTGATGAGCAAAATAACGATGGATTAAACCCAGATCTGTGACTGGGGGTGAATGTTTTGCCATTGTGCAACATTCCGTCCATCATCTTGTGTTTTGCTGTTCACCCTATGGGGGAAGGGTATGCCCAGACGTGGGTCCCGTGCTCACTAGGCCACTGGAGTCAAGCTATCCTGGCTGAAGACGGCTGAAAGCCAGAAACCAGTCCTAGGATGCTTGATTCCGGTCCAGAGAAGAAATGGTTTGGCAGTTCGGTCTGGACTGTTCCCATGATCACAGGGTCAAGACTGATTTGCATATGGCCATGTCTGAACTGGGGTGGCTTGGTGAGCAAAATAACAATGGATTAAACCAAGATCTGTGACTGGGGGTGAATGTTTTGCCATTGTGCAACATTCCGTCCATCATCTTGTGTTTTGCTGTTCACCCTATGGGGGAAGGGTATGCCCAGACGTGGGTCCCGTGCTCACTAGGCCACTGGAGTCAAGCTATCCTGGCTGAAGACGGCTGAAAGCCAGAAACCAGTCCTAGGATGCTTGATTCCGGTCCAGAGAAGAAATGGTTTGGCAGTTCGGTCTGGACTGTTCCCATGATCACAGGGTCAAGACTGATTTGCATATGGCCATGTCTGAACTGGGGTGGCTTGATGAGCAAAATAACGATGGATTAAACCCAGATCTGTGACTGGGGGTGAATGTTTTGCCATTGTGCAACATTCCGTCCATCATCTTGTGTTTTGCTGTTCACCCTATGGGGGAAGGGTATGCCCAGACGTGGGTCCCGTGCTCACTAGGCCACTGGAGTCAAGCTATCCTGGCTGAAGACGGCTGAAAGCCAGAAACCAGTCCTAGGATGCTTGGTTCCGGTCCAGAGAAGAAATGGTTTGGCAGTTCGGTCTGGACTGTTCCCATGATCACAGGGTCAAGACTGATTTGCATATGGCCATGTCTGAACTGGGGTGGCTTGATGAGCAAAATAACGATGGATTAAACCCAGATCTGTGACTGGGGGTGAATGTTTTGCCATTGTGCAACATTCCGTCCATCATCTTGTGTGTTTTGCTGTTTCCCCTGTGCTGGCACACAATTGGCTGCCATGCGCCAACAAAGGCACCCTAGCAACATGGTGCAAGGATGCCTGCGTCACTGTTATGATTGTTTATGTGCAGGAAGGTGTCCCCTCCCGCACATAAACAATCTGAAACAACAATGTTCAACTTCTATGTGTGCTGCATTAGCATAAAACTTGCAAAACGTAATTTTTAAAAATGATTGTTTATGTGCAGGAAGGGATATCTTCCTGCACATAGACATCACCAGAGGTGAATTCCTTGTTCTATGTAGAATGCGGCATGCATAGAAAGAGGAAAAGAATTAGGAGAAATGAATACATTTCTCCTCCTTGCGCCTCTCTATGCCTCCCCTGGTAAGGCGTAGCATTCTGATGTATTTCCAGATTTATGATTTCTTGTAAATCTGGAAATGTGTCAGGTTCCATGTTTGCTGTGTGGGAACACCCACAGCAACACCGATGAAACCCTCCTTTCACGCAAAGTACTGCATGTAAAGGGGCCGTATTTACAAGGACAGGGATATCCATGCAGGGTGGCTTTTCCTGTCCTTGTAAATATGGGCCGCAAAATGTGCAACTGGTGCCTCACAAAAAGTGATGCACAGGCAGCGCAAGAGGCTTGTAAATAAGCCCTATTATCCTTAAATGCGACATCTGCCAGCAGATTAAGGGCTCCACAGTAGCACATCCAGCACAACAACCTTGATTGATCTCAGACAGACCTCTTGCATGTGTCTATTTAGGTCACTGCAGCCCCTTATACTATTGGCAGCTAGTAGATTCATGCACTAGATTCCTGTGGGTTTGGCTCCAACTATTGCCTGACGCTCGAACTGTTAGAAAGGATTTGTGAGTCTTCATCGGGACATACGCAGTTGGCACTCTTCATTCCAATCAGGGCCCGGCATTTAGCTCTCAGGCTTACAAAGAAGCCATAGGAAGTTTGGGTGTGACCTTGCGGTACTCCTTTCCCATAACATCCGTAGAGAAATTCGGTAGTTGAGAAGAAAATGCGGGGCTTAAAGCAATCCTTAACAGCAAGAGTACTAGGCTCCGGCGGAAGTTGGGTCAATCACCTATGTGGGATCCAGAGGGAACTTAACAGCATGCCAAAAAAATCCCAGGGGGTCGTACACCTTATAAGCTCCTATTCAGGGCGAGAATGTGGGTACCAGACATCAATAGTGTCAGCACAATGGCACCTGAAACTCCATTTGACCTTAATGATCGTTTGGATATTTTATAGGACTTTAATGAATATCACGCTTTACAAAGCAACATTCACCTAAAACACACCCCCACTTGGGAAGTGAAGACATTAACAACAAGACCTGCCTGGGTCCCGAAGATTGTTGACCTGGTAGGAGAGAAAATTGTGGGCAAGAAAGAATTCGGGCCATCTTACAGAGTGCCTGTAGCTGTCAAAGAAACAATAACTGTCCTCCTTCTGCCCCTTGCCGGCTGCTGAGACAAAAGGTTTGTCTTGATTTATCTGATAAAACCACATTATGTGGCCAATTCTCAACAGTAGTCAACGTGTGCTCCTGGGTAGCCGCCGCAGTCCTCTCACTACCATTCAGGAGATTCAGAAGGAAGCATTAATAATGACTGAAGACTCCACTCTCCAAAGAGAAGCGGTAAACGATAATGAAATGATGATTATCTCGGTTGAAACCACTACAACGTTATAGTCAAGAAGAACAGAAATTTCAGTTAAAAAAATTAACGACGTCTTTATTAACATGCCACAGATCGAGTGATCCTCCAGTTCTCCAAAACCTACTGAGCTGCCAAGAAGGGGCCGGACTGCGTCTAGCTACTGCGTGCATTATGACGATTTCTCATACGATCCCAGGCAACCTGAGCTGCTCACACTGACCCTCCCTTTCAAGCTGCGAGATTATGCTTTCTACATTTGTCTGAAAAGACTTACTTAATTGCTCCCTGGATACGCCCATGGATTACAATTGGATTACTTTACCTGGTACTTTGTATTGGTAGAGTAATTGTTTTTTTCCTACTTCTGAATGGACACTATCTCCCAGAATGCTCTGCAGTCCAACATGAGAACTTGGTCCTCAAACCACATGCATCGTCACTCCGTGAACTAAGAGACGTGTCTCTGGTGAACCTTACAGCGATTCCAGTTGCTGAAGCAATTTTATGGGACAGGATATTGATGTATATAGTCCTATTGAACTTTTAAAATGTACGTATATGTTTAAAATGTCTTTAGATGACATCATCACCTCTAATACTTTCTCTGATGATTGGAATATTGAAACTGTGCATAATTTGCTTTCAGATTTAGAACAATCATCTGTATTTTCAAATGATGAATTGTATGATGGTACAAGTAATTTTGAAGACATTTTCTGTTACCAACATTATAGTCACCATTGTGTTACATAAAGCCAGTATCCCACATGCTTTTTATTATTACACACAATAGGAACACTGCCCAACACCGTTAAAAGTTAGTTCAAAGACTTTTGCACAAAAGTTTGCCTATTTTTCAGGTTTTGAAACCTCAGACCCGGCCTCTTATTACTATAGGCTTGCACCTACACCTGCAAATAAAAATATGCTAACAAACACCAAGCTGTTATACTCTGCTTCCTTTATTTCCCGACTATCTATACAGGGTTTCGACTTTTGGGAAGATACAATACACACATAATATATCTTGGGAACAAAAGAATGGCAGGTTCAGGGGACAGAGGCCTTATTTAAAGTTTGCCTGATACCACAGTAAAATAAACAAGAAAGTGCAACCAACTTCATGTCTGGGTATAGCAAAATCAAAGGATTTGAACACACCACGTATTCCCACAGTCTCACATTTCGAGATTTGGCAGCCCTTTACCTACTTAAGTGAGGATACTCTAGACACCATGATACGTAATAGCTCTTTCAGTTCATCAAATCCCAATTGGAAGGATTGGTTGGTTTGGCCTGTGGACACAAATAAGTGTCAGTCTAGATTCCTGGGTAACAACAATGAGTTTAGGATCAACGGGCCTGATCCAAGATATGTACAAACAGATCACTCAGTGGTGATGTCATATAATGTTGGGAAGTTATGCCTAGATTGGCTAGAGACGCCAACACTTTCCCAGGTGAAACAACACGTGTCCCTCCTTTCAGATGACATGGATCTTAAGGATTTTTTACTAGATCCCTGGGGCCTCATTTATGAGGCCTTGCTTCAGTTTTGCGCTTCCGATGCGTCACTTTTTGTAAAGCATCGGCGGCGCAAAACATGGCTCCTGTTGCACACTATTTACAAAGTTACACATCTAAGCAGATGCGTCACTTTGTAAACCCCTGCGCTACATTATACCTATGCCAGGTATAATGTATGCAGGGGGGGCGTTCCCTCACAAAAAGCCTCGTAGAAGTGACGCAGTGAAATCTATTAGATTTCACTGCGTCACTTCTGGGACGCCGTTGCGTCAAAATCTTGCACCTGCCTCACAGCAGGCGTAAGACTGATGGAGGCCCTTTCACATGGGGCTTGCCCAATGTGAAAGGACGCATTGCTGGAGTTGCGTCACTTTTGTGACACACTCCAGCAATGCGTCAATTTTGCGCTTACAGATACCTTAGAAAAACTGACGTATCTGTAACTCCTTGCGACATGATGCGTCATATTATAAATATGACGCATCCAGTATGTCGCAAGGAGGGCACAATGAAAAGTGACGCATCGCTGTTTTCACGCAACGATGCGTAACTTTTCATAAATGAGGCCCTTGGTTCACACGTAAAACATGTTCTGTGAACGGAATATACAATGAGCTATGGAAGGGTTCTCAACAGGAAGCTGCTGAGAGATTGCGCAAGATTGATAGGGTTAACCTAGAAAAGGTTTTGGCTGTGGTTGACAATGGTATGACCACATTATCATCAAGAATTTATTCACTGGGCAACATCGTGTCTTCTTCAATCGCCATAAATCCCATAATTCAGCAGGACATGTCAATTATACCACATGGACAGTCACAATTCCGAGCAATCATAATAAGGAACTGGACATTACAAACACTATGTTCAGGCCATATACTGTGGCGTTACATCAACACTACTAGGCTGATTTCTGAATACGAGCTGACAGAAAGGCAGATAACTATGGCACGCAGAGATAAAATACATAGGTTGCACAATGAGAAATTAGACCAATTACCTTTCACTGGTGCTGAGACACCATTCACTGACTGGATAATTCATGGTTACATCATCCTACCGGTCACAATGTTTCATTTCCAATATTGTCTCCAATACCAACAGGTAGGGAGATATGAAGCGCCAGGGGAAGGATATGTGCACGAGTATTGGGAATTACCATTCAGGTTTACATGCTTGAATGGGGACCCCAATGTTTTCCGACTAATAGAAGGATGCCTAGGTGGTTTCTTGGTTTTCAAGGACATTTCTCTCCATGGGGTATGCAATGCTTCAATGGCAAACTTGTCTTGTTATTAGAAGACACTTCCAAGACGGCCGACAGGTGAAGAGGTCCGGCCGGGAGCTCCCGGCTAGGGATTGCCTTTTTGGCTTTAATCCCCGGAAATCTAGCCCCTCCACGGACCCTTTTTACTTACCTGGGGTCATGTTGGTCTGCGGTCAATGCCTCACTAATCTCCTCTATGTGGCTCAGAGTCCTCCCGAGGAATCTTAATTGGAGTTCTTCCTGCAGAGCCTGAGCAGCATGGCCGATGCCCATTGGAGCTGCTGTGACAGCTATAGAGGAGATGGGCTCCGGTTCGCCTAAGCCATCACCTATCCAGCCGTTCATAGGACATAGCTCTCCATGTCCCTCCACTGGTTCTTCTTCCTTCCCTCGCCACCCGGACTCTGAGGGTCTGCCAGTTGGTGATCCTCTACGCAGCCGACAATGCCCGCCTCAGCTGGCCTGGTGGCCCCTTCGAAAGATGCCTACCTTTCCGGACCTTTTCTGTACTGTGGTTGCCTGACATCCTGTGCTGCCTCTCCCGGGCTGTAGCTGAGATGTGATTGGTCGCGCAGCCCTGACGGAATAACCTACAGAGTGCTGTGACGCTGATGCCCTTTTTACCGAACCTGTCCTTCACTTTATGGGGCAGATTTACAATAACTGGCCATCCGTGCATATCAGCAGGGATGCACCAGTTATTGTGCGTCACGGCTGCGCCACCATGGATGCGCCGCATTTACAATGCAGTGCACCATGGGGCACAAATGGACAGATGTGTGACACATCTGCTGCCGTGAAGGCAGCCCATTGCTGGAGTTCGGTCGCAAGCGCGACGCAGCTCCAGCAAGTCTCGGGGGTGCCCTATCTTTAAAATGCTGCTTCAATCCTTACTCCTGCTTCAAGCAGGCGCAGGGTTTTGACGTAGCATGGCCCTAAAAGTGACTGAGTGAAATCTTGTAGATTTCACTAAGCCACTTTTAGGAGGCGTTCCTGCACTGGAGCGCCCCCCCTGCGCCAGAACGCCTACATGTGGTGAAGGGCTTTACAACGTGTCGCATCTCCCAGATGTGTCACGATGTAAATGGCCCGCAGCATGGCGCTGGCTTTGCGCCACCGCTGTGCCACAAAAGGGACGCAACAGCGGCGGAAAAGAGGCGCAAGGGGCTTATAAATCTGGCCCTTCGTGTTTTGGCGCCCTCCTCACCCTGCCCCTGCTTTTCCTTCCGAGGTTACCACCTGGGTGCCAGGGCTGATTTCTCCCCAGACTGTTGGAGACCCGTGAGGGATCGACGACATCCAGCCCTTCCACCCTCCAGAGCTTGTGACTGGCCACCCACTCCCCCATTCTGCCCTGCTCTTGGATGTACAGAGAAGAAAGCATCGTAAATACAATGACGCTGCTGCCCTGTTCAACAGAGCTCCTTTCTCTGCATCTCGCTTTGTGAGCGCGGCCTCCTGACCCCTCAGCCGCCCCCTCTCCCTGGGCTGCCGTCTGGGCACATGAGTGGACTTCTCCTACCATCACAGCTTATTTAACAGTAATAACATTGAACATGTTGCCCGAATGTCCGTCTGTGATGAACTGAGCTTGACCGGCTTTGCCAGCCTTTCCCCTGCCTGTTTCTTGTGGTGACATGGGGTCGTTTCCCTTGGTGACTTCTCCAAAATGCTGTTTGCCTATCTGCAACCCGTCATGTTACTGTGATATTCCTGGGTCCTTAATAATATCCTACATCATGGCGGCCTCAAGAGTTTTTCTGGCTCCTATGGTTCTTCTGTTTGATGTGTGCCCCTTGACTGCGCTCTTGTTCCCCCCCAGCCCGTTTTTGCCATGTACTAGAACATCTGATGCAACAAGTGAACCTGACTTCGGACGTTCCGATTCACTGGTCCTCAGTCAATTCAATTCAATTCAAAATTCCTTTATTCGACTGTGTGCAAAACAGTCATAAAAGTACAATAAAATACATATATATACAAAGCAAATATTAAAAAAGACAATTCATCAAGAGCAAGGAATCTCAGAAGAGCATATAATTTCTCAAAACAGATATAAGTGTACTATTTAACAGAGACATATTTTCAGGGGGAGAATGATTCAGATGGGGATTAGCCTTCCATACTTTTTCTAAATTTCAGGGCTATTTAAAAAAAATTACATATAAACAAAGTGCTTTCACAGTGCAGCATTTGGAGATAAAGTAGTGCAGGCCTTATCTGTAAAAAATTCAAATGTTTAAAAAGGGGTTTTAAAAACATTTTCCGTGGTATCATACAATAGGAGCATACAAATAAAAAGTGTGCCAGATCTTGCGGAGACTTACTGTCGCAGCCGCAAGCTGGCAACACTTGTCCCCTGTGGGCCCCACTGGGCACAGCTAGCATCAAATGAAATAGATCGAAGCGAAATCTGGACAACAGGAAACGCTCATGTCTGGAGATAGGCCAGGATAGGTATGGTTCAATTTGTAGACATGATTTTGTTAAAACATGTCTCATCACACTATCCTTTTTCAGCTCTAACTCTTCCCTAGCAAGCTGTCGAGTCAACAGAAAGGTGTCCTTTACATAAGTTATGTCATGCTTGGATACTTTCTGTGGTGCTAGGAAAAGTTCCAGCCGTCCCAGATCATGAAGACAGTTTCTGATATATTTTAACCAGGGTACTGGTCCTCAGTCAGTTTGTGGATTCTCACTCTGAGTTTTTGGTTTAAGTTCTTTCACCCTTGCCCGTCCCCCGGATAGCAACCCATTCCCATCCCTCCTTACCGTCCTCTTCCACCCTTGCCCCATTCGTCCTGTGTCATGTACCTATGTAACATTGCAGTTTTTTGTGTTTGTATTGCTATGCTCCAGCAACTGTTTGTAACCATGTAACTCGCAAATCCGTATGTAAAGTGCTCTGATACCTCCGGGTCAAGCCTGCGCTATATAAATCTTGTAAAATAAATAAATAAGGGTTGCCCAGCTACCGTGATTCATCCAGTATTCAAGCTGCTCTTGAATGGGTGTTATTTGATGCTGAATGATCAAGGTTGTTGAACAATGGACCCAGGCATCGCTTAGCTGATAACGATTAGTTCCATAGCCACTTGTTGTACACAAGTACTTTTTCCACCTGCCCGCAAAGTTAGGGAGGCAGCGTTATGGACTTCGATAAACATAAAATGTAACTCCTAAAGCAAACCGAAAGCCAAGTTTTTACAAATGGATGTGGCCTTAACTTCAGCCAGAGAGACTTTTGGTCGCCAGGTTGCAAGCTCCTCGTCTGAGATACAGACACTACTCTGTACTAACTTCCTGCAGCATTTTGGGGAGATGGTCCATCGTACATTTAACATGTCTGACACGAACAGGATAGTGCACTTTTGAAAATATATATCCAATCTAGTTTGGTTAGTACCTTTCAGACAAATATTCAAAGTTATACCAACTTTCATACACTCCGTGTTGGGAAGCGTTTTTGGAGGGCTCCCGCTTGTCCTGCTACTTGTGGCGGGAATCCTGATTTTATTCTTTCTGCTCCGTGATGGAAGTCCAAGTTCAAATCGGAATGGAAACAGCACAGCTGGTGCTGTGTTGACGTGAGCGCATCGGCACACCTCAGTTCCAGAAACGAAATGAGCACTGGTTCTTGTCTTTAAGGCCAGTGTGGCTTGACTGCATACAACCCGTTTTCTGCTGCCTGCTTTGCAGTTAAGAATGCATCTTGGATATATGTCTCGGATCATAATTGGTTGCACCTCAGGTCTTTAATAATAATAATAATAACAGGCAGGTTTATAAAGCGCCTGGTTACGCTCAACGGCGTGTCCCCGTGCTATAGTGGGTGATAGCGGCAGAACCCTCGCAACTTAACACAGCACCAGTCTATCGAACAAAAAGATGAGTTTTAAGTCTGCCCCTAAATCTAGACTCTGAAGGTTCTAGGCGCAGTTCCAGCTGGAGTTTATTCCAGCTTTTCGCAGCAAGGAACCTGAAGGACCTGCCCCCCATGCAAGCCTTTCTCACTCTGGGGATCTTCAGTAACCCAGAGCCAGCAGATCTCAATGCTCGGGGCGGCTCGTAACGGGTAACAAGGTCCTGTAACGGCCCCGGTGCCTTACCGCCCATGATGCGGTGGCACATACACAGAGCCTTGAACTCAATTCTACTCCTCACCGGCAGCCAGTGAAGAGCTCGGAGCGCTGTCTTTGAGGCTGATCTCCTAGGCAACCTCAGGACCAGGCGGGCCGCAGCGTTCTGTAACACCTGGAGACGGTCAAGGCTCCTTTCAGTGGCCCCCAAATAGAGGAGATTGCCATGGTCCAAGCGTGCTGTTACCAGGGCATGCACCAGCGTCCTTAGGGCCTCCGTGGGTAGGAGCTAAAAAGCCTTCCGCAGGCCCTTCAGGACACCAAAGCACCCCCCCACCACTATGTTAATCTGAGGCCTAAATGTCAGGTTAGTATCAAGCCAGATACCAAGATTTTTGGCTTCCTAACAAGGTATCGGTGCCAACCCCAGACAGGGTGGGCACCATGCTGAGTTCCACACAGACGGCCCCCCCACCACAAGCACCTCTGTCTTGCTGCCGTTCAGCCTCAGGCAGTGAGAAGACATCCAGGCTGCAATCTCCTGCATGCAAGCTCTGACCTTGTCCGCAGCAAGACCCGGTGCGTGCGATAGGGAGATGACCAGCTGCGTGTCATCAGCATAGGACACTATGCGCAGCCCATGGCCATTTAAAGTACTGATGGACCCTTTAAAGTCCCATGTGTATTGCGGTCCACAGCATATTCCATTGATGATGAATGCATTCTTAGAGCCACCCTGGGATGCTTCAGCTCCTAGTGATGTGAACAACGGCTCCGAGGACAACTTATGGGAAACACCTCCTTCAGCGGCTGCTGTGGGAACCGGATGAAATCACCTTTACTCCATAAACATGCTACGAGGTGCGCCTCTGGGAAAGTCTGTGGATGTGGGCAACAGCAATGTTGTATCTACCACTTGGAACACATAAATAATTGTCCTTTTTCCGTGTGGGAACAATTTCTTTTTATTTTTACAAAATGTACAAAAACTGCTTTTTCTTTTTCTAGGCACCATGGCTTTCTGAGTGCTTGGGATCTCAAATAATATAACAACTGCTGATTTAAAGCCCACTTTTAGATGCTTTCAAAGAATGTTTTTAATTTATTTTTTTAACTATCTGCCGCCTTTTTAAATAGCTTTTAGATATTGACCCTTACTATGAGGAGTGGGTGTTATATTCCTGGGTTTGGCCCATGTAGCTTATTTCTTACATTGTCCTCACAAATAACATTTCCAGCTGCGACCTTTAGCACACATTTTTACACACGACAATTGTGGATTACCTTCTCTGAAACAAAACTTGTTTTAAATCTAGCTTCAGGCAACATTATCACAAAGCCCTGCACATCATGTACAAGGTCTTGTTTTGTACCACATACAAATGCCATTACTATCTTCATCCACGGGACGACAGGGCTATCCAAATATCCATAACATCTAATCTATGAGCACATCGTAACACCGATTTCTACTATTAAAGATGAGCATCCCGATAGATTAGTAGAGGAGACACTTCTGCGAACACAAAGGACCTGGAATGCTGAGAAATCATCATGCAGCAGTCTGAGGTTCCGTAAGAGGTGTCCAACTAGAGACCAAGACAGGGTCCTTCATTCTCTCCCATCAGGTAATCAGGTTGGATCTTCCGTTGGGGGGATTATTGGCTTTACTCCTACACTCAATCTAGGTACACTAAGTGTAGGATTTGCATAGTAGGAATACGCTACATTACTGCCTTGTTTTTATTCCTGCATATGTAAAACAGTTTAGCACCATGGTAGAACTCTACATACTATTTACATTTATGATGATTGTAATCATGTTTTTCTGCTTCTGTCCCCTAATCTTTGCAGCACATGTATTTTATACAAGAATAATGTTGGTTTAATAAATATTATTGAAAACATCCCACTGTCTATTCTCTGCATATTTCCCTTACAAGTAAGCAAGCATGTGTGAATGAGTGAAAGATTCTGTACTATTTCCATGATCCCTGAGGGGACATGGTTGTCATGTTTAGTGGTTGCCAGAAATCATTTGCTCCCTGTTAGGTTAGGGGGGTTATGGTGGGACTGTGAGCTAGCTGGTGTATTGGCCACCATATCCTGCGGAGTGTCTGGAATCAGTCTTAGCACCAAGCCCTTAGTTTATGTTGTCAAAACAATGTGCAGGTCCTACGGATTGGTAGGAACTACACAACAAAGTTGGCAAGAAGAATCGTGAGAATGAACTGGAAGGCAAGTTCTCATGGGAGAAGACGATGAAACCAAGGATATGTGAAACATTGTTAAATTGGAAAGGAAAGGTGGTGAAAGGAGCTTGTGTGAAATGGAATTCTGAAATCTGTTGAAGAGAGTTATGGGATGTTCTTTGAAAGTAACATGAGTTTAAAGCATCACGTTGTAAGGGACAGTTGGAGCACTCCTTTCCTAGACTCCCTAAGGTACAGACCTCTTGCCGTTTGCTATTGTGGTGTTATGCTACTTGGCCCATTGTTAAAAAAAATGCTTAGGAGGACTCTGACTGCTGAAAGCCTTCTAAATTTTCCTGACTCTCTGCTTTTAGTTTAGGTTGTCACTTTTGCTAGTGTAAGGATGTACAGAGGGCTCATGCTGATCGTTAATGACAAATGAGTGCAATCTGAAGCACACTTTTGTGTTTTTAATTACTTCCATGGCTCCTATAGAGTTAGTTGTTTACTTTTTGTTACACAGGGTCATCCGCTTCAGACTATTTGGCTTCATCCTATTTGCATTGTACGTTTACACGATTATGTTGAGGTTGCTCTATATCAATCTCTTTTTGAATATGTAATATATATTTTTTTACTAACATGAGAAATAGTTGTCAAACTGGGTTATTGTGTAGCTACATTGGTTACACTGTATTTGAAAATTTAATTTGAAATGTGTTCTTCTATCTCTCAGTGTTGCACATAAAAACAGACAGGATGGGCCCAGGCGTCTTCAGTTGGTAGAAGACTAGGATGGTTGTACACTTGTAGTAGAAGAAGACCTAGAACTTAAGCTGGAAAAGCCTAGATCCCAACCCCAGAATCTCTAGTTTAGAGCCCAAGATCGAGAATTTGGAGAACAGTCGGAGGTCCAGTAGTGAAAACGGCGGCGAAGGAGGAGTGAGTATTAAATGGGTTGTGTGTGTGAGGACCACGATTAGATTGTGGTAAAAAAGTTGGTTGTGTGATGTCCAGCGGAGATGTTGTGAGAGTCGTGTGAGTATGGAGATCAGTTGATGAAGTTGTTATCGGGTCCAACGTGGCCTAAGATCCTTGAATATCTCATAAGGTGCAGAAGACACCGTGTTTTATTTTTCTGCTGAGTTTTTGGGAGTTTGTCTTGAGATGTTGTTGTTGGCCCAATTGAGATAGGGAACTTTGTGTGAATGGGACAATTGTGAATAGTGTGTCAAACCTTTTTGCGTAGGAGGTAAACTATGCTAATTCAGGTGCATTCTTGCTGGTCGAAAATTTATTACGAATGTGTGTGTGTGTTCTTGGAGTGAAAGTATTCTATTGATTCTTTCAGGAAAGCAGACAATTGTTGTTTATAACTGAAGTAAATGTGTGTGTGAGTGAGTGATTGTGTACGGAGAGACTGTGAAGGAGAATGAGCTGCTGTAAGGAGCAGGGAGCACAGCAGAGGAGACCGAGAGTGACGTCAATGTGTGCCATGCTGGGATAGGTTGGTTGGTGTAACACCATGCTGGGATTGGTTGTATTCATCATTTGGTATTGCGGCGGCAGATTAGCCCAGCACCATGTGACTCTGGGCAATAGCTTGCTTAATCTTCCCGATGTCCGCCCGCGCCTAGAGACTCTAGCGGGTGATTGTGCGCTTTACAAATGTGGATTATTGGGGGCGTGGCTAGCAGCCGATGATGGCGGCAGCAACCTAGAGAGGCTCCCGTAGCAAGGCGGTTTCCCGCATCAATCCGCATGCCTATCCGCTCACTGCTCAGTCCGAAGAGGGTGTCCTGGGTGCGGTGACCGAACGGCGCCGGCACAGAAAATTTGGGAGCGCTTGGATCCCGGCATCGGGACGAAACTTCATCCACGTCCCTCGCGGAAGACAGGCCTGGTGACACGAGGCGAGCATCGGTGTCGAGTGAAACCTAGGGCCGGGCGGAAGTCCAGCCTCCCCGGCGCAACCACCCGGAAGTAGCCGCTGACGACAACGCTCGACGCCATCGGCTGGCAATCCTTCCCGCCGACCACTCCATCCTTCACGCTGTGTATCCGGTGGCGCTAAGCAGCGGTGCCCCTTGGCTGCGCTCGACACACGCCGAAGGACCTGTGCGGCACCAGTCGCCATTTTGCTTGACGAGGCCGCTACAGCTCAGCGGCCGCCGGCGGCACTCTGCCAGCGTCAGCGACCTCTGGCCCAAACCCATTCTGGGCCCCCTGCATACCCTTCCCTAAAGCGGACAGCTACGGGCGTCCGGCCCGCTCCATCATAAACTTTGTCTCGCTGGAGATAAATGGCGGGGAAGGGGCAGCGCCAGACTGCCGCTCAGGCGAAGCTCGGGAAATACGCCTACGATAACCAGACATCCACCCAACCTGAGCAGCGCAAATCACTGGGGAAGGGCGCGGACAACGACGGTGCTAAGAAAGCCACGCTGGACGATGTACTACGAGCACTGGAGCAGGTACAGGCCACGGTGGGCTTGACCGCGGCGGAGGTTACCCTTATTAGAGCCGACCTCCAGAAAATGAGCGAAAGAGTGAAGCAGGTGGAGGTGGTGACTAAATCTTTAATAGAAGACGTTTCCGACCTACAAGTGGCAATGGAGAGACTGCAGGCGGACAATAAACTTCTGAAAAGTAAGCTGGATGACCAGGAGGGGCGTTCCAGACGCAACAACGTCCGTATCTTGGGGGTTCCGGAGTCTGAAACGAAGGGTGCCACGGATCTATACGTTGAGGACCTTATAAAGACTAAACTGGCCCCGAAGGGACTGTCCAACTTTTTTACAGTGGAACGGGCCCACCGGGTCCCGGGGGGGACGCCTACCCCGGGGGCCACCCCGCGCCCCATCCTGGCGAGACTCTTTAACTTTAGAGACCGCGATGCAGTCCTCCAGGCAGCCAGGGTGGCACCGCCCATCCAAATCCAAAATTCACGGATCTCTTTCTTCCCTGACTACACGGCGGAGGTCACCCGTAAGAGGAGGACATTCCTAGAGGTAAAAAAATCACTTCGCGACCAAGACCTGCCGTACTCCATGTTGTTTCCGGCCCGGCTGAGAGTGGTGGCCGATAAGAAGGTCTGGTTCTTTGACTCAGCGGAGAATGCCAGGGAATGGCTGGATGGCTGGCGCACTGTGGACCGCACTTCCAACCGCCGACGCAACAGGACGGGAGAGGAGAGCCGGCCGGTCTCGCGTTCTCCAACCAGGAACAGCGCGAATGGATCACCGTCGCAGGACCACTTGGGAGCTGCTGGAGGCGAATGATACTACCACGAGGGACTAAAAAGTGAAACCTGGACTCTACTCCCACTCTGATTGTTCACCGAGTCGTTCATGGACGCTGGCCCGGACGACCCGAGGACAGCAACGGGACCGTCTGCTTTGGGGGACACTCTCCCCTGACGTGCAAGTACTCTGTTTCTGACATGGGATAAGCGCTCTGCTAAGTTGGGGTGGCGGGCAGTTTTGAGTCCGTTTGGCAGGGAGGCAGGGTGGGGGGAGTTGGGGGGGGGATTTGTTCGTTTTTACGGGAAGTTCATGATATCGATCAAAAAAAGTAAAATGTGCTGTGCTGTTCACTGGAATAATGCTGGGGAGGTGGAGTCTGTGCCGATGGTTTCTGTCTCTAAGTTTCGATGGTGGTGGATGTACAACCTAACGTGATGCAGGCGGGAGAGACGCGATTGGGCGGCTCCTCCCTTAGGCTTCTGGCCTGGAATGTGCGTGGTCTGGGTGATAGAGTGAAGCGCGGCCTTGTTTTGTCCGAGGTTAAGCGTCATAAACCTGACCTAGTACTCCTCCAAGAGACCCATCTAATGGGTAGCGCCACTAAGGCCCTGGACAGACGGGGGTATACAATGTTGACCCACTCAGAATTCTCCACTGGGTCCCGGGGTACGGGTATCCTGCTCAAGAAGTCCTCCACTTTTATCACCCTTAGCACTAGAACTGATACGCAGGGCTGTTTTGCGGCAGTGATTGGTCAATGGGACGGGCGCCCCCTGACTATAGTTTCAGTCTACATCCCGCCATCATTGCACTCAGTGATGTTGCCTGCCCTGGGCGAATTCTTACTATCCCTCCCTGAGGGAGACACCCTACTAGGCGGGGACTTTAATGCCCCTGCTGACGCACAACTCAACAGGTTCCCAGCGACCGCCCTCCCGGGGGGTCCTTCCAGATTTCGGCGCTTCCTTGAGGCACTGGGGCTGGTAGACGTATGGCGACATGTCCACCCTACACTACGACAGTACACGTTCCATTCCACCGTCCATAATAGTCTGTCCCGCATTGACCACTTCTTGGCGTTAGGGGATGGGTTACAGCGCGTAGAAGAGGTGCTCATACACCCTAGGGGCATCTCAGATCACTCCCCACTGACTCTCACCATTACCTCATGAACACGAACACGCCACCGCGTCTTTCCGATGCACGCCTCTTATCTTAAGGTCCCTAAGGTCAGGAAGGCCCTACAGACTGCCACGACACATTATTTCATGGAAAATGAGCCTACCGCAGCCTCGGCTGAGGTACTATGGGAGGCCTATAAGACAGTCCTGAGGGGGCAAGCCATCTGCTCTATAACATCACATAGACGGGAGCAGGCGGCTGACCACACGGCGCTTGAGCTCCGACTGCGCGAAACCACCACTGCCCACGAAGCGGACCCCACTGATGACACATTGCATGCACTCGCACTGGCCCAGCGCCTATATACAGACCACGCTCGGCACATTACACAAGGTCACATCACAGACACACAAACTCGAGTATACGATGTGGGGGACAAGGCGGGGAAAATGTTGGCCTGGCTCGACAAAAGAGGGGGTAGCGTCAAGGGGATCCAACAGGTGAAGGACGAAGAAGGAAATATTCAGACTGACCCTGATCGAATAGTGGAGGCACTGGCTGCCCACTTTGAGAAAGTCTACACCCCGGAACGGGACGTCACTGCGATTGCGGCCCAAAGCGCACTATATGACTTGAACATCCCGGCACTACTACCTGAGGCTGCAACTGAGCTTGAGGCGCCATTTACTGCTGACGAACTGCGGATCGCCATCGGGGCCCTCCATACGGGCAAAGCGCTGGGGCCGAACGGCATTCCAATCGAATGGTTTCAAGACCGCACTGACGTTCTTAGCCCATATCTGCTCCAAATGTACGAGGAATGCCGTGCTAAGGGGGTGCTCCCACTGGACCAACGAACGGCCACAATCGTGGCTATTCCTAAGCCCGGTAAGCCCCCGGAGGACTGCTCCTCGTACCGCCCTATATCTCTACTTAACGCGGAAAGCAAAATTCTAGCAAAGCTTCTGGCAAATCGTCTCATGCCCCATCTATCTGACCTTATTCACCCGGACCAGTCAGGGTTCATGCCCCACAGGAACACCTCGCTCAATCTCCGACGGGTGCATGGGGTGTTGGCTAAAGCGGATGACATAGGCGAGTCCGCGGTCATTTTGGCCCTTGATTCAAAGATGGCCTTTGACATGGTGGAGTGGGCATATCTCTTTGAGGTTCTCCAATACATGGGTTTCGGTCCCGTCTTCATCTCCTGGATCAAACTGCTATACACCATGCCAGTAGCACATGTGGTGGCGAACGGCCACATTTCACACTCCTTCCCACTCAGGCGAGGCACCCGACAAGGTTGCCCTCTCTCCCCCCTGCTATTTGCGCTGTCGCTGGAGCCCTTGGCGATCCGCATCAGGACCACCCCCTTGCTTAAAGGGATTAAATGGGGGAGGGCTGGGAGGACCGCATATCGCTTTATGCGGATGATATGCTGGTATATCTGACAGACCCTGATCACGGCATTCCGGCTCTCTTGCGCATTTGCAATGCCCACGGAGAGGTGTCGGGCTCCACTATCAATTGGAGTAAATCCGAATTGTATGCCCTGACGGGCAGCCACCCAACGGTTGGTTCACACTGCCCTCTGCGACTGGCCGGTTCCTCATTTAAGTATCTCGGTATTCACGTCACGGGTGACCCGGCGGAATACGAAAGACTGAACCTAGCACCACCGCTGGACCGCCTCAAGCGAGATGCAAGCTTCTGGGCAGGATTACCGTTGACGATGCTGGGGAAAGCAGCCCTGTTTAAGATGAAATCCCTGCCCCGCTTTCTATATATTCTGGACAATACCCCTTTTGCTGTGCCCCCAAGGTACTTCAAGAAGGTGGCGGCAGTGGTCTCTGGTCTGTTATGGAGTAACCGCCCGGCGCGGATAGCTCACGCCAAGCTCTGCAAGGGCTGGTACGAGGGTGGCATCGCACTTCCCAACCTCCACCTCTACTATTGGGCGGCCCAGCTTAGACCGATCAATCAATGGTTGCACGCATCGCAATCAGACCCAGCATTCCAGGCGGACCGGGCCCAGCTGGGCGCTGGCACCCTGCTGGCCCCGCTTTATGATAAACGAAAACTTAGGTCGCTGAAGGGGCCCACTAAGATCACAGTAGCCACCTGGCATGCAGCCACCGCTGCGCTAGGGTGGAAAGACACTATCACCAAGCTCACCCCACTCTGGGACTCACGTGCTTTGGGCAACCTTCGGACCAGTAAGGGGTTCTCCCGCTGGGACGACATTGGCATTTCGACAGTGGGGGACATGTGGGACCGTGGGGCTATCATTACGTTTGACCGCCTGAAGGAACTCTATGACATGGGGCCACATGAAACCTACCGATATGTCCAAATCCGTCACGCATTACTGGCGGTTATTCCGGCGGGGTCAATTCTCCCCGAGTCATCCCCGCTAGAGTATCGCCTCTTGACTGACTACATGGTGGAAAAGGCCACCTCCCTCACCTACCGGAAACTCCTTAACAATTCCCCAGACCCGCTAGTGCCTCTTAAGGAGAAATGGGAGCAGGACGTGGGGGAGATGGATGAACATGAATGGAATGAGGCACTGGCATCCCCTAAGGAAGCGGGCATATCATCTAGAATGAGACTCATCCAACTCAAAGTTCTGCATAGAACATATTACACCAGGACATTGCTTCACCGCATTTAGCGAGCACCTGACCCCTTCTGCCTGCGGGGCTGCGGGGAGGAGGGCACACTCTTCCACACATTCTGGGACTGCTCAGTTATACAATCCTATTGGCGTCAGGTCATGCGCACTGTGTCACAGGTGTTGGAGGTCTCAGTGCTCCCTGAACCTCGACGCTGCCTTCTCAATGTGTGGGAACCAACTGACTTGTCTCGGCATGGCCGCCTCTGGGTAACGCTAGGAATGATGGTGGCCAAGAGGGATATCGCGCAGCGCTGGGGGGTGGCGGACCTACCGACGGCCTCACAATGGTGTGTAAATATGGACAGGGCCATGGTCACAGAACGGGCAGTGTATTTGAACAGGGCGTGCCCGGCCAAGTGGAACAAAGTGTGGTCCCCATGGAACACGTACCGGGGCGAGATTTGTGATCCACTTCCTGAAGATGACGCAATAGACTCAGACGAAGAAGACTGAATGGGCTGGGGGGGCTGAGTGATGCGGGGGGGTGCACCAGGAGGGGGCGGGGTAACGGAAAGGGACGGCTCACACTTTACCTAGCATGAAGGGCAACGTGCTGTTGGCTCTAACTCTGAAGTACGCTTACACCTAACTGGCATTAAGTTTCTTGTATCGATCGTAATGTGACTTCCCGAAGTTTTGAATGTTCTTTCTTTAGGTATAAAACTGAAAATGAAAACCTCTTCACCCAGCATGGAACATTCGCATTTTTCCTTCACAATTTGTTTCTGGATAATTACCTTCACGTCCTCACGACTGCAGGTGCAATTGTATTGTAATGATGGATATTTTATTACTTAACACTTACTTAGCGGCCGGCCCAGTTGGGTTGTGGGCGACAAGCTGTGTAACAACTGTGAAGGCTCAATAAAGGTTTTCAAAAAAAAAAAAAAAAAAACAAATGTGGATTATTATTATTATATTATTGTTGTTGGAAGTTATATCACTGCGAAACATGACATTTCTTGATTTTGAAATTGTACTGTAGATTTTTCTAAACAAAGAGAGAAAATTAGCTGCTTTAAAGCAATCAGGGATATGATTAGAGGAGATGTGGGTTTGGCTACTAGGACGGGTGAAGAAGCATCACCAGAGGATATGCCAGCTCATTATAGTGAGGGCTTCACACTATCATTTGGCTTACAAATTGGCACAAGATCCCAGAGAAAGAAGGTGCATTAGCATTTCTGTGCTATGGTACTTTTAATTTGAGAATAATTAACATTTTGAGGAGAATACTGTTAGGGCTGAAGCCATTACCTTGACCTATCCATTTGAAGCACTTGATGCATGGATGCTTGAAGCACATGCGAAACAGAGAGATCGATATCAGGGGAAAATGAAGAAAGTGATGCATGCTTACCAAGATGCACAATGGGATGAAAAGCAAAAGAGATGGAGAGTAGACATGATTGCGGGAGCAAAATGACACCCTGCATTGATGAGCCAAGGAAGTGATTCTGGGAGAGAAGGGAGTAAAAAAGAAAAAGACAGAAGGAGGGAAAGACATGAGGACTGTGATAGCGATGCCAGTGATAGCCTGTTGGACGGATTGTTAGCAGAGCGTCCACCTCCGTACAGGAAGTTACCCCTCAGAAGCGGGGAAAGTCAGGATGTTGCTAATAATTCTGTAAATGCTTCAGCACCTGTGGCTCCTGACCCTGGTGTTGTGGGAACTTTATAGACAAGGATGATGCAGACTGTGGTAAGGGAGGAAGTGAGGACATGTGCACCAGAGCTTCATGACATTACAATCCCAATCCTGTATTTTACAGTACTATTGGCCGTGCACTCCCAGTTTGTGATCCAAATTAAGTTCAAAATGAAAGTCAGAGAATGCCTGTAGTTACAGTGGCGGAACACCACAAGAAAGAACGGAGGGCACTATTTACAAGTCCATATTGCCATGGGAACGTCACTTTTTGTGACGTTCCCGTGGCAATAGGGGCTTTGCTGTCTTTACAAGGCAGCGTTAAACCACTTAATGTGGATTAACACTGCCTTGTTAATAAGGCCCCCTTTCACGCCAGGCAGTGTGGGCCCGATTCACAGAATGAACTTAAGACTCAAACCTAAACTTACTACTATTTTGGTATTCACAGAATGCACTTACTACTTTTGGCATTCACAGAATGAACTTACTACTTTTGGTATTCACAGAAGTTAGGATTTTGTCTTAAGTTTGTCTTAAGACAAACTTAAGACAGACTTAAGACAAAATCCTAACTTAAGTCTGTCTTAAGTCTGTCTTAAGTTTGTCTTAAGACAAACTTAAGACAAAATCCTAACTTCTGTGAATACCAAAAGTAGTAAATTCATTCTGTGAATGCCAAAAGTAGTAAGTACATTCTGTGAATACCAAAATAGTAGTAAGTTTAGGATCGAGTCTTAAGTTCATTCTGTGAATCGGGCCCTGAGAGTTGCGGTGGGCATTCCACTGCAACATTATTAAACACATTGATTTTGATGCTGCCCCCTATTTACAAGGGCAGCGTAAATAGGAGGCAGCACCAACCTTAAGACCAGGAAAAACCTGGGCGTAACTTGGAGAAATAGGAGAAACGCTTTATTTCTCCTCGTTTTTGCTTTTTCCATGTGTGCTGCCTTGTGCAGCATGCAAAAATAACAGTTGATGGACAGAATGCAGAACAATGTTATACATTCACCCCAGTACAGAGATCTGGGCCTAAATCCATCGTTTTTTTGAACTCCACACCACCCCAGTTCAGACATGGCCATATGAAAATCAGCCTTGACCCTGTGCCTCATGGGAACAGTCCAGCTTGAACTGCCAAGCCATGTCTTTCCTGGACCAGAATCAAGCATCCTAGGACCGGTTTCTGGCTATCAGCCGCCTTCAGCCAGGATAGCTTGACTTCAGTAGTGTGGAGAGCATGGGACTCACGTCTGAGCATACCCATCCCACTCGGGGTGACAAATGCAAAAATAACAGTTGATGGACAGACTGCAGAACAATGTCATACATTCACCCCAGTACAGAGATCTGGGCCTAAATCCATCGTTTTTTTGCACTCTACACCACCCCAGTTCAGACATGGCCATATGCAAATCAGCCTTGACCCTGTGCCTCATGGGAACAGTACAGCCAGAACTGCCGAGCCATGTCTTTCCTGGACCGGAATCAAGCAACCTAGGACCTGTTTCTGGCTATCAGACGTCTTCAGCCAGGATAGCTTGACTTCTGTAGTGTGGAGAGCATGGAACTCACGTCTGAGCATACCCATCCCACTCGGGGTGACAAATGCAAAAATAACAGTTGATGGACAGAATGCAGAACAATGTCATACATTCACCCCAGTACAGAGATCTGGGCCTAAATCCATCGTTTTTTTTGCACTCTACACCACCCCAGTTCAGACATGGCCATATGCAAATCAGCCTTGACCCTGTGCCTCATGGGAATAGTACAGCCTGAACTGCCAAGCCATGTCTTTCCTGGACCGGAATCAAGCAACCTAGGACCGGTTTCTGGCTATCAGCCGTCTTCAGCCAGGATAGCTTGACTCCAGTAGTGTGGAGAGCATGGGACTCACGTCTGAGCATACGCATCCCACTCGGGGTGACAAATGCAAAAATAACAGTTGATGGACAGAATGCGGAACAATGTCATACATTCACCCCAGTACAAAGATCTGGGCCTAAATCCATCGTGGAAAAAGCAAAACGCTGTGGATTATTTATGTTCAGGAAGGTGACCCTTCCTGCACATAAACAATTAAAAAAAAAATTACATTTTGTAACTTCCATGTGTGCTGCAGGTATTCAGACAAAATATCGAGTTAAAACTGTCGACTTACACAAATAACGAGTTGTAAATATCATGACAGAAATTTCGACAGCAAGAATATCGTGGTCAATGATATCGATTTTAAGGTAAGAAATATCGTTTTTTAAGATATAGAAGTCATTAATATCGTTTTCAAAAACATAGTTGTTTAAAATATATATTTTTTTATTATTGTTATATGTTTTAGAAGATATTTTAAATGCATGTGATGTATTTTTTTGTATAAGTATTGTGTTTGTTGTTATCAATTATATTTTAATTATATTTTAATCGAATTTTGTGTTTTATAGTTCCGTAGAGGGTTGTGAATTTATGGGGTAATAGGGTGGGAAGTAATTTAATTATAATACATTATTGAATATTTTTTATTTATGCATATTTATTTAATTGAGATTTTATAGTGTTAATTGTAGGGAGTAATTTATTATTAATTCATTATTGTTGGACCCGGGCCCTTATGGCTGGTTCACCCCTGAACTTTTTGCTTTTGATAGCGACCTGGTGTTCATGATTTCTGGCTTGGCGCACTTTTTCCCTGGGTCCCAGAGTGAAAGTGCGTGCGTGTAGTATAGCTGGCCTGCCCTCCCATAGGAATGCATGGGGAATGTGTGTGTCCCTAGTAGTTCCTGATGCGTGGGGAGTGCAGGCTCGAGTTTGGTATGCCTGAACTCGTGAGAGTGAATGCTGCAAGATGGTGTCTGCGGCATGCGTGTGTCTAGTTGGGAAGTGCTACTTCTGGACATTGAGATATGTGTGCAGTGAGGGTACTGGCGCGTGATTGGCTGGAGCTGGCTGGCATGCCAGGCTCCAGGAAGTCTGGATGGGTCTGCCCGGTGGTGAGTGGGAGATTAGCATGAGTGATGTGTGGGAGGAGTGTACCTGTGTCCTGGATGGGCTGGGTTTTCCCCACACAATGCTGGCTCCGCCCCCCTGTGGTGTGTCTAACGACCCTAGCCTCCCCAGTGAATGAAAGGGGTGGTTGGCCCATCAAGAGTGCTCCAGAACCAGTTGCAACTGGTTTCTCCCCCACCCTGCACATTGTGACAAAGGATTTCAGTGTATAAAAATGGGGCTGTGTCCCCACTGATTTTTGTTCTCTTCTAGGATCTTGAGGGGGCTGCTGCTGCTGCTGGGGCCAGGAGGAACCGCCACTTGGACTGCCTCCCTGCCTGGAGGGCCAGTGAGCTGGCCCCTGGCCCAGCCTTGCCCCCCTGCCTACCTAAGGACCTTTGCTGGGACCCTGCCCTGTTGAGGGCAGCTGGAAGCGCTGTGCTGGTGTTCCCTGCCTGGGAGCACGTTGGACTTTCCCTGGGAGAGCTTTGCTGGCCTTTGGCGCTTGAGAGCGCTTCACTGATTGTCCTAGCGCTGGGGAGCGCTTTTGTGCACAGCCGGTGCCCACCCGGCATTTGGCCGCCTGATCGGCCGACTCGCGGCGCGTAGCGAGTGCCACCTCGCTTTGTTGTCAATTTATCGAGCCGGTGCCCACCCGGCATTGCCCCGTACTTTACTATTGTAAATACCTCGAGGGAGCCCACTCCTCGGGTACTGGGAGCCCGCCTGCCTACCTGGAACGGGCCGCCGCGCTGCCCGCGACGACCCGGAAGCATCTGGCCGACCGGCCAATCGCAGCGCGGCCCCTGAGAGGCCGACCGGAAGTCCCGCCTTCAGCGCCGCAGCGAGACGCGAAGGAGAGCCCCGGCCTGCGAGAGAAGCCCTGCTGCCCGGCCAAAGGAGAGGAGCAGCGCGAAGAGAGCCGGTGAGTGCAGGAGGGCGGGGGCCTCCCGAGTGGAAGCAGAGCGGCCCCGGTTGTCAGCGGGCCGCTCCACCGACAGGAGCAGTGTTGTGGAGAGCCCCGAGGCTCTTGGGGGCAATTCTTGATCCTGAGTCCCCCGAGTGGGACTCCAACGAATGGGCCATTTTTGTGTATAGCCCTGAGAGGGCTCAGGGGGCATTTGCTTCGAGCCAGTGAGGCTCTACCTTGTCGGGGCACATTGTCGGTGCCCGCGCCCCCCCTCCGGTGTTCAGAGCCTGCGAGGCTCAGGGGCATTTCCTGGTCACGAGCCCTGAGAGGCTCTTGCGCCCATAGTGACTTTGCGAGCCCACAGAAGGCTCGAGGGGGCATTCCATAGTTTTAGAGCGCTGAAGCTCTAAGTTGCAGATTTGTTTGGTGAGCCCCTGAAAGGCTCCTTGCCCACCTGGTTCTTGAGCCCCCGAGGCTCCAACGTGGTGCATCCTTGTTACCTACAACTGTCCAGCACTTAGTGGACAGTTGCTACGTTTAGGCTGGGTGTACTTTTTGGCTTATTATAGCCTGCCCCTGACTTTGGACACAGGGACTACCACAGGTTGTGGCTCATAGGAAGTTTTGCGCAATTGCTTGTGCTCGCACCGCTGAATGTGTTCTGAACCATCATGTGTCTTTCCTTGCATACACCGCTGAATGTAGGTACTGCATCATGTGTTGTCTTGTGCTCGCACCTCTGAATGTGTTTGGATCCATCATGTGTCTTTCTTCCCTACACCGCTGAATGTTAATGCATCATGTGTAATGTGCCTATGCTATATCCCTAGATGTTAGTGATTCCTAGGTGGTTGCTTTTCTCCTAGTACAGGTGTTGCTAGTTGAGGTCTTTTGTTCCCTGCGCAATAGTTGCCTAAGGTGGTTAGGGTTGCGTAGGAGGTTCTTATGCTTTACCAGTAATTACTGGTTGTGTGCTAGTTTGTGCTACACGTTCAATTTGATTCTAAAAGTATTCTATGTGCTAATTACTATTCCTAAAAAGTGATGATTCCTGACAGTGGTCCAGGTGGCCCTGTCTTGTAAATATCCCCCTTGTAAATTCTGCCCGTGCCTGTTGGCACAGTGTAACTGAATGTATGTTTTATCTAATGTGTCTTTGATATAATACAAAGGCTATTTTTCTATAACCTTGTGTGGAGTTTTCCTTTGTGGTGGGCCTTGGGTGTTGTTGCTGGGTGCGCGCGCAAACACTTAACCTACATAGCCTCCAAGTTTAGCCTTGTCTGCTCGCGCCACGTTACCTAGAGGGCGAGAGAGGGGTTATCTTGGTGTGTGACTCCCTTGCCCTGACACTTAGAAATGGCGATCCCTGACTGACCTCGACGCGAGGCTTGGCCGGCCAGGGTCCCGTTTCTAACATTGGTGGCAGCGGTGGGATCCGGATTTGTGTTTGCCTTGTACCGCAGTGGCAACAAGCCACACTACAAAGCTCTGCATTTTAGATAATTACATGTTGGGGATTATTGTCCTTTGAAGTTCTAGTATTTCTTTTTCCAAAGAGTGTCCAGTACATTTGTCCCCTGCCCTGCTCCCAGAGTTTGGTACCTGTGTCACGTGTGGTCAGGTTGAGAAATCAGGGGTGGAAAAACCTGCCTTACCGGTCCGAGGGGGGGGTGTGTGTGGATGAATGGTGTGTTTTCCTGGACGCATGAGTATGAGTTTTCTTTGATAGGGAGCTTGCTGCAATACTTTGAACCGTGTGCTCTTGCTTCAGCTCTGACAGTTAAGTCCCCTGTGTTGCACGTGTCTGTGAGCATCCTGTCAAGATGGAATCTCCTTTTAACCTCTGTGGTCTGTTTAAGTACAGTATGCATGAGTTGGTACGGTTATGTAAGGAGAGAGACATCCCAGTGAGTGAGTCAGACACCCAGTCCAAGCTTAGGGATAACATGATCCTGTGGCAGAAGAGTGACTGGGAGCGTGAGCACAGTGAGAGGGAGAGGGCCCGGACCGCGCACCATGAGGGTGGTGGGTCTGAGGGGAGCCCTGAAGAGTCTGATGTGGAGAGTGAGGATGACAGTGGATGGGCGCCAGCAGAGAGCGAGTACCCCCTAGATGGGGAGTCCCTTGCTGGGTCCAGTGTCAGATGTAGCACCCCATCCCTTTCCCTGTCCCCAGAGGAGTGGGTGGATAGGAGAGAAGAGAGGGAGCACCAGTTGGCCATGGAGAAGCTCAGGTTAGAGCATGTCAGAGAGATGGCGCGGCTGGGTGTGAATGAGCGGACTGCAGAGGCTGAGAGGGCCTTGGCCAGGGAGAAGATAGCCCTAGAGGGTAGGTTATCCCCTGACCGCAGTCATAGTTTTCTGGATTCCCCAGGGAGGGTTGGATCCAGTGGTGGTGGTAGCAAGAGAGAGTTTGGTGCGGGAAGTGCCATGCCCCGTTTCCAAAGAGTGGTACCTTGTTCCCGAGAGGACACCTACAGGTTGAAGTTCAGGAGCAGTAGGAGACTGCCTCACCAGGATTGGGGAGATTATGTGGATGATTGCCATGATGCACTGATTGATTGGTTAGAGGTTCATGGGGAACCTGATTTTGATGGACTACTCAACCTTGTTATCAGAGAGCAGTTGCTCAATTGTTTTGTGCCAGAGTTGCGCAAACACCTGTCAAGAGGTGACTATGTGAGTCCTTGGGACATGGCAAAGGAAGCAGACCGCTGGGAAGGTGCCAGTGGTTCTGACACGTCATGGGTGAGTGAACCCGAGAGTAGTGGGTTAGGTATCTTCCAGACCAGTGTGGTGGAAGAGGCTCAGAGTAGCCCAGCTCGGTCCCAGTGTAGCGAGAGGGGTGAAGGGGCTCACGTCTTGTCTCCGTGGAGTAAGAGTGAGTGGGGGACTGAGTGTTCCCAGGTGCCCGAAACCCAGTCTCAGAACCTGGATGGTTTCTTGAGGGAACACCAGGTTAGGGATCTAGGCTGTCCTGTCAGACCCCTTGAGGGTGATCCCCTAGTGTCTAGAGAACCTGGAGTATCTTTAAATAGTGTTCCAGTGGTTCTAGTGTCCGGCAGTGCCACTCCAGTTGGGGGGGCACGGAAGTCCGAAGTGAGGAGTGATTGGGGGAGTTCCCCAGTGGGAGAACCAGTGGGTCAGGGACTACCCAGTTGGGCGAAGTTCCCGGTTAGTGACCATGGTGACACCACTTCTGTTCTGGGGGATCTTCCCGCACTGTCAGGTGGACAGGGGACGGGAGATCTGCGCCAGACAGACAGTCACACAGCACATGAGTCATGTGTTAGCCTCAGGGGGATGGTGAGTGAGTCCCCAGAAGTCCTGGAGTGCCAGGCAATTATCCCACCTAGAGGTTTAGACCGAAGGTTGGGAGGCCAGGTTCAGGATCGGCCTGACCTGAAGGGTGGGACTTCTGTAACCAGAGTCCTAGCTAGTGCTTCTTCCAGGGGTACCTCTCCAGTTGGGAGGGTGCAGAACTCTGGAAGGGGGTGCAGAGGGTGGGAGAGCCCGCCTCTGACCCCGGCGCAACCCGAGGGGTTAAACCCTGGGTTGGAATGGCGTTCTAGGTGTACACCTCGCAGGAGGTGGAGGAACCCTAGAAGAAGAGGTAAGGGGAGGAGAGCCTTCCCTGAGACTCCTGGTCCGCCTGAGGTTGTAGACCAAAGGCTGGTGAACCAGTGGCAGTCTAGTCCTGTCTTGCAGACAGGGAGAGTGGAGAATGGACACTATGTGCCAGGGGTTACTACCCCCCACTCGGTGAGTAGGCAGGAACCAGTGGTACCTGGGTGGCCCAGGGCCTGGTCCTGGCCGGGGACAGCTGAGGAGTACCAGTGGGGTAGCCCAGTTGTTCCAGATGGTGGTTTGAGAAGGAATCCCAGGGGTTCACAGTGGCGTGGAACAGGACGGTGTCCCGGCAGTGGCGGGCCCGTGTCCTTGTTCTTTCGCCCAAAGCAGGGAAGCCCATCACGGTGGTGATCGGTCTACCCTGCGTTTTGGCTGGAAGGGGGTTGTGTTGGACCCGGGCCCTTATGGCTGGTTCACCCCTGAACTTTTTGCTTTTGATAGCGACCTGGTGTTCATGATTTCTGGCTTGGCGCACTTTTTCCCTGGGTCCCAGAGTGAAAGTGCGTGCGTGTAGTATAGCTGGCCTGCCCTCCCATAGGAATGCATGGGGAATGTGTGTGTCCCTAGTAGTTCCTGATGCGTGGGGAGTGCAGGTTCGAGTTTGGTATGCCTGAACTCGTGAGAGTGAATGCTGCAAGATGGTGTCTGCGGCATGCGTGTGTCTAGTTGGGAAGTGCTACTTCTGGACATTGAGATATGTGTGCAGTGAGGGTACTGGCGCGTGATTGGCTGGAGCTGGCTGGCATGCCAGGCTCCAGGAAGTCTGGATGGGTCTGCCCGGTGGTGAGTGGGAGATTAGCATGAGTGATGTGTGGGAGGAGTGTACCTGTGTCCTGGATGGGCTGGGTTTTCCCCACACAATGCTGGCTCCGCCCCCCTGTGGTGTGTCTAACGACCCTAGCCTCCCCAGTGAATGAAAGGGGTGGTTGGCCCATCAAGAGTGCTCCAGAACCAGTTGCAACTGGTTTCTCCCCCACCCTGCACATTGTGACAAAGGATTTCAGTGTATAAAAATGGGGCTGTGTCCCCACTGATTTTTGTTCTCTTCTAGGATCTTGAGGGGGCTGCTGCTGCTGCTGGGGCCAGGAGGAACCGCCACTTGGACTGCCTCCCTGCCTGGAGGGCCAGTGAGCTGGCCCCTGGCCCAGCCTTGCCCCCCTGCCTACCTAAGGACCTTTGCTGGGACCCTGCCCTGTTGAGGGCAGCTGGAAGCGCTGTGCTGGTGTTCCCTGCCTGGGAGCACGTTGGACTTTCCCTGGGAGAGCTTTGCTGGCCTTTGGCGCTTGAGAGCGCTTCACTGATTGTCCTAGCGCTGGGGAGCGCTTTTGTGCACAGCCGGTGCCCACCCGGCATTTGGCCGCCTGATCGGCCGACTCGCGGCGCGTAGCGAGTGCCACCTCGCTTTGTTGTCAATTTATCGAGCCGGTGCCCACCCGGCATTGCCCCGTACTTTACTATTGTAAATACCTCGAGGGAGCCCACTCCTCGGGTACTGGGAGCCCGCCTGCCTACCTGGAACGGGCCGCCGCGCTGCCCGCGACGACCCGGAAGCATCTGGCCGACCGGCCAATCGCAGCGCGGCCCCTGAGAGGCCGACCGGAAGTCCCGCCTTCAGCGCCGCAGCGAGACGCGAAGGAGAGCCCCGGCCTGCGAGAGAAGCCCTGCTGCCCGGCCAAAGGAGAGGAGCAGCGCGAAGAGAGCCGGTGAGTGCAGGAGGGCGGGGGCCTCCCGAGTGGAAGCAGAGCGGCCCCGGTTGTCAGCGGGCCGCTCCACCGACAGGAGCAGTGTTGTGGAGAGCCCCGAGGCTCTTGGGGGCAATTCTTGATCCTGAGTCCCCCGAGTGGGACTCCAACGAATGGGCCATTTTTGTGTATAGCCCTGAGAGGGCTCAGGGGGCATTTGCTTCGAGCCAGTGAGGCTCTACCTTGTCGGGGCACATTGTCGGTGCCCGCGCCCCCCCTCCGGTGTTCAGAGCCTGCGAGGCTCAGGGGCATTTCCTGGTCACGAGCCCTGAGAGGCTCTTGCGCCCATAGTGACTTTACGAGCCCACAGAAGGCTCGAGGGGGCATTCCATAGTTTTAGAGCGCTGAAGCTCTAAGTTGCAGATTTGTTTGGCGAGCCCCTGAAAGGCTCCTTGCCCACCTGGTTCTTGAGCCCCCGAGGCTCCAACGTGGTGCATCCTTGTTACCTACAACTGTCCAGCACTTAGTGGACAGTGTGAGAAGTTGGCCCGATATGCAACGTTCGCTATTCTAGCGACCGCTATGTATCGTTCCAACGACCCTTATGGTGTTTGGTTGTAAGTCAACCTATAGACCAGCTATCCTAGTAGCGTGGATACGAGCAGTCTAAGGCTAAAGACTCGAGAGGGCGCGTTAAGCCAGCTGTTTACCACACATGTACCCCTTGAACACCCAGTGAAAGGACACCACACAAGTGTTATGAAAATAAACAGTATATTTATTAAGAATCACAACAGCCCTGTACTCTTTATGAGGACAGGGTACTAAGCACAAACCAAATCTCTTTAGCAAATACTTCAAGTGCACAGTTTAAAGACAAGTGTCCGAGGACACGGAAAGGTTAAGGCAAGTCGGAAGCGAGGGACTCGGGACCCTAGAGTAAAGAGGCTATGCAGGCACCGAAATGCCGAGTTACCTAGCCACGAGGGCTGCGGCTGCACAAGTCTTACAGGCGTCGGGGTCTTCGCTGACGAGCCAGGAGCCGGAAGAAAAGGAGTTGCTGGCCGGCGACCAGTGATGTATAGTTCGTAGAGATTGATGAAACCTGAAAGCAGAAGGGACCAAGTTCGTACTACTAGCCAGTAGTCAGAGGGTACCAGGAAGGCACCGGTTGGCCGTCACCTCGACCAGGTGAGTGGGCGACGCTAGGCTCTGCAGTCCCTCGGACCAGGAGGCGTTGTCGGCGACCACGGTGGAGGTGCGAGCTGTCCCACGACGGGTGTCGCTGTCGGCGTCTTGAGTGGACCAGGAGGGTCCGGGGTGCTTCTCGGAAAGATGGAAGCAAGGGCCAGTCTGGAGCAACCAGACCAGCGGTGTTGATTCTCGGATGTCGTCACAGGAGGGCACAAGCCAGCGGCTAGTGACCAGACAACGTGCTGAGCAGCGAGCAGAAGGGCCCCACGCAGATCGTGGAGATGCTGGGAGACTGCACTTCGGTGCTGGAGCGGCTCAGGGTCGGGGCTTCTCGGACCCCAGAGCACTCACCAGAGAGTTACCTCGATGGTCGTGCTGGTTTTTAAGAGCGTGCAGGTTCTGATGATGTCCGGTCCCTCGAGGTCTCGTCGCACCCACAGATCACAGCTGAGCTGATGACGTGGGTAGAGGTCAGAGGTGCCAGGGAAGCCGGTTCTCGTCGAGCTGGGCCGTCGGATTCCTTGAGGAAGGACTTACAGCAAACCGCAGAGTTCTTAGATGGTGCCCGCTGATGCAGGGTGACTACTCCTTAGCCACAAGGGAGAAATCTTGAGAAGAGTCTTGAAGGTCCTTTCGTAGAAAGTAGTTCTTGATTCAAAGATGATCTAATTTGGAAGGGTCCCCGCTCCGGCCTTTATCCTAAAGAAAGGGGTGGGTACACGACTAGGTCCTGCCCTAAGGGTGGGACCAGGAAGGGGGGTAGTTACACCCCTCTCCCCTGCCGGACTTTCCCCAGGCCAGGGCTGTCGCCCCTGGAACTGGTTCTAACCGGCAGATGCGTAGTGAGCACCGGGGTGCCACTCCGCAGTCACCTTCTCGCAAAAGCCCTACCTACCCAGAATACACAAACCCTGTCTGGGACGGTGCGAACACCGCCCTCGACAGGAAACCCTTTGTCCAAGCGCTCCTCGCTGGAAGGACTCCCAGCAGCAGGAGGTCAGACTTGTGTCTGTGGTGGCAGCATCCATTTTGTGGAGCTGAGGCCTTCGTTAACTTTTAACCGGGGTTCACAGTTACGTACATGTCGTGTCCCTCTAGAAGGGCGGAATGCTAACCTCGTCGCCAGAGTTGGTGAGAGGGCAGCATCCCGATTCGTATGACACCTTACTCGACATGCCTTGATAACGCGACACCGAAGTTACCGATGTGGTACGCGTTATCATGGAACAGCCATTGGGTCTTGATTCCGCAAGCTGCAACCGGGCTCGGCTCGGGCCAGAACACAGTTCACGCGAGCCCATGCACTCTGCCTTCAGGATTGTCAAGGCCTGCCATAGGAGTGACTGATAGGGACTCGGGTGTCCATTGGAGGGTTAGATATAGAGCTACTATATCTATAGCAAAGGGTGATTACACGACTTTGCCCCAGCTGTCATGCAGCCAGTTGTGTCAAATTTAGGAGGCCAGCCAGGGGTGGCATAATACATGCTGCAGCCCCGGGCGGCCCTGGGTACACCTATGCCCTGAGTTACAGGGTCTGATAAGGTGGCCCAGTACCAATTGGTAAATGCACCTAGGGTACATATCGTAATTTAGAGAGAGAACAGCCAGGCTGCGGGTCTGATTGGCAGGCCCGCAGCCAGAGAAAGTCGTAAACCAGTGAAACAAAAGCAAAAAATCTGGGTGATCATAGGATTGCAGACCCTACTCTCCTACAGACAGTTGCTACGTTTAGGCTGGGTGTACTTTTTGGCTTATTATAGCCTGCCCCTGACTTTGGACACAGGGACTACCACAGGTTGTGGCTCATAGGAAGTTTTGCGCAATTGCTTGTGCTCGCACCGCTGAATGTGTTCTGAACCATCATGTGTCTTTCCTTGCATACACCGCTGAATGTAGGTACTGCATCATGTGTTGTCTTGTGCTCGCACCTCTGAATGTGCTTGGATCCATCATGTGTCTTTCTTCCCTACACCGCTGAATGTTAATGCATCATGTGTAATGTGCCTATGCTATATCCCTAGATGTTAGTGATTCCTAGGTGGTTGCTTTTCTCCTAGTACAGGTGTTGCTAGTTGAGGTCTTTTGTTCCCTGCGCAATAGTTGCCTAAGGTGGTTAGGGTTGCGTAGGAGGTTCTTATGCTTTACCAGTAATTACTGGTTGTGTGCTAGTTTGTGCTACACGTCCAATTTGATTCTAAAAGTATTCTATGTGCTAATTACTATTCCTAAAAAGTGATGATTCCTGACAGTGGTCCAGGTGGCCCTGTCTTGTAAATATCCCCCTTGTAAATTCTGCCCGTGCCTGTTGGCACAGTGTAACTGAATGTATGTTTTATCTAATGTGTCTTTGATATAATACAAAGGCTATTTTTCTATAACCTTGTGTGGAGTTTTCCTTTGTGGTGGGCCTTGGGTGTTGTTGCTGGGTGCGCGCGCAAACACTTAACCTACATAGCCTCCAAGTTTAGCCTTGTCTGCTCGCGCCACGTTACCTAGAGGGCGAGAGAGGGGTTATCTTGGTGTGTGACTCCCTTGCCCTGACACTTAGAAATGGCGATCCCTGACTGACCTCGACGCGAGTCTTGGCCGGCCAGGGTCCCGTTTCTAACAATTATTAATTGGTTGTTAATTAATATTAATTGATTAATTGGTAATTAATTATGGTAACTGTAATTTTTTATGTGCAGGTTGTGGGGTTTATAGGGGTAAAGGGTGGGGAGTAAAACAATTTTATTAATTAATTATTGGTTGTTAATTAGTATGAATCAATTAATTGAAAATTAAATATGGAAATTGTGTAATTCATTTTAGTTGCAGGTTGTGGGGTTTAAAGGGGGAAATGGTGGGATGTAATATATTTTGTATTAATTAATAATTAGTTGTTAATTGATGTTAATTCATTAATTGAAAATGAATTATGGAAATTGTGCAATTAATTTTAGGTGTGGATTGTGTGGTATGTAGGGGTAAAGGGTGGAAAGTAATTTATGTTTACTTAATTAATAATTAGTTGATCATTAATATTAATTAATGCATATTTGATTAGGGTAATTGTTTTTTGTGTGGCTTTTGGTTTAATAGGGGTAAAGAGTGGGGAGTAAATTCATTTGTCTTATGTTATAATTAGTTGTTAAATACTATTAGTTTTTTCATTGAAAATAAGCTTTAACTGTAATTACTTTTTTTACAATTTAATTTTAGCTGTGCACCCTGGGGATTACAGGGGTAAAGTGTGGGAAGTTAATTTATTTCTATGAGTTTTAATATGTTTTTTAATTAATATTATTTCTTTAATTGATAATTCATTATTTTAATTATGGTAATCCATTTATTTTTAAATTTAGGTATGGGTTGTGAATTGTGTGGTGTTATAGGGTAGGACATAATAAAATGTAATAATTAATATTTTTGTTTCTAAATATTTTCTAATAAAAAATAATTATTTGTTTGAAAAATATATTTGTATTTTAATTTTTTCCATATCCATATATTTATTTATTTGTTTTAATTTTTTAATATTTTGTTGTTGTTAATATTTTGTTTGTTTTTAATTTTGAACTGACTGGAGTAGGAATATTTAATTTTACCCCTCTGCAATCCAACACTTTCCCTACTTTTTCACTGACTGGAGTGGGAATAGTAATTTTTACCCCTCCACTATCCAACACTTTCCCTATTGTTGCACTCACTGGAGTGGGAATAGTAATTTTTACCCCTCCGCTATCCAACTCTTTCCCTACAGTTAAACTCACGGGAGTGGGAATAGTAATATTTAGGCCTCCAATATCAAACACTTTCCCTATTGTTGTACTCACTGGAGTGGGAATAGTAATTTTTAACCCTTTGATATCCAACACTTCCATTACTGCTGCACTTATTGGTGTTCGAATAGTCATTTTTACCCCTCGGCTATCCAACACTTTCCCTACTGTTGCATTAATTGGAATGGGAATAGTAATTTTTACCTCTCCGCTATCCAACACTTTCCCTAATGTTGCACTGACTAGAGTGGGAAGTGTAAGTTTAGTTTTTAAATAGTTTAATTTTGTAATTTATAATAGAATGTTTTTTCATTAGATTTTATATTATTAGTCGATATCTTTGCTTTCTATATTTTTACCTCGATATTTTTTACATCTTTTTTATTTTTGTGGTCGATATTCTGTCAGTGAACCCCTGTACATAACAATCTTTCCCTGCACAACGATCATAACAATCTTGCCCTGCCTGCATTGGTGCTACACTACTAACTGTAGAACCAGCACAGGGGGAATTGCAGGGCTGCATCATATTTTTGTAAATATGGTGCAGCCCTGCGTTTCTGAAGTGATGGAGCGTATTGTTATGCCAAGACGGCTAACGACACGCTCCGCCACTTCTGTTGTAAATACCCCCCGAAGAGTTCTAAAATCGGATTTGTTCTAATGACTCTAGTAAATGCGAGTTCTCCTGGTGCAGCGACCACAGATACCTTTGCAGCCCAGACTGACTAGAACCATAAAGTCTTCTCCTGGATTGGCAGGTCTGGATTCGCCTGCATGGGAAACACTCTTGGAGTATGTAACAGTGCACCTCGAGAAACCACTAGTACACAGAAGTTCCCTGAGAGTAATCACATATTTGATGTCCTAGACTGAGAGACGTGGTCGAAAGAACACAATAATACCAAGGAGAGTAAGCATACTGAACCAAGTCAGGGAACCATAAAGTCAGATGTGAAAGTAGATCTGATCGATGTGGTTAAATTTAAAGCTGAATTGGATGAAATCATAAGTGGTAGTTTAGATTTGAATCAAATCAAGACTTACCAGCCCAATTAATTGTTGTTCATAGCTAAAGACATTACTAGAAAGGCAAGGCAGGCCCATGAGAAATGATCTGAATTGGCCCAAAGGTATAACATTGACTTAGATCGAGCGAAGGTTTTGCAAAAGAGCCACAGACTTGCATATAGTGATCGAGATATAGAAAAGAAGAGAACACGTGAATTAAAAACACACATTCGAGAATTAATCACCGGCGTTTGAGTCGGGTCATGCTAGATAAATGTGGAGACAGATGGTCAAAAAGGAAGGTCCATTAAAAGGCATCAGGACAGCCACCTCCTTCAGGAGAAAAAGACATGGGAATGGAAGCCTACTCACTACAAGAAGTGCTTAGTGGCGGTTCTGTACCTTGGACTAGAGGTGACTGTTCTGCATTTACAAATGACTTTGCGAGGCTGAGAGAGAAGTCAGTAGAATGGTACAAATAGGTTGATCGATTTGTGAAATTTAGAAGGTGCTGTGGTTTGACTTGAACACGTTATTTGAAATTGTGGTCCCTATTGATTTGTGGTCAGCATGTGAGATAGCTACAGAGTGGCCTAAATGTGAACAAGAGAGAGATCCCGTGGCATGGTCCATCGTCAGTGGTGATGAAAAATTTGAATCAGGTGATTACATAGCTAAATGCTAAGGTAGCTCCACAGGATATTAATTGGGTTAAGATTGACAGAATAATCCAAGAGCCCAAAGAGACAGTTAATGCATACCACAAGAGGCTATTGCAGGCTTTCAAACAGTACAGTGGAATGGATTCACTTGAGTCGAAGAATATGGGAACATTTGTGTCTTGATTTGTGACTGGTTTGAAATCTAAAATTAGCATGATGATTCAGCAGCATCTGTTTTGTTGGCAGAACATGTATATCAACTAAATTTTGTGTTACACAAAGTACTGTAGCTATGAGATTGAAACTAGACACAAAAAGATGAAGGAGAAGTTGAAGTTGAAGCTGGTTCAAACGAAGGCTGCCCAGAGAGGTAATCAAGTTCAGCCATATGTAGGGAATGTTGCTTCAATGCAAGAAAGATATCAGGCAGGAGTTCAAGTACAGCTACGTGGAGGATTACAGGGACAAGGAAGAGGTAGGGATGTCCCAGTGGACCTAAACACAGGAGTTGATGTTGCCACGTTAAAGAAATCTACTCCATGTCACTATTGTAATTGTTTGGAGCATTGGCAGTGTGTATGTCATCGTAATCCTGTAAATCAAGATCAGAATGGGTAACATAATCAGATACAGAGAACTGTCCTGCAACCCCAGAATGTGCCAAGACCCTGATCTCAGAATATGGGAGGGTCTCATAAAGCAAGTACCACAGCCCTTGATGCTACAACAAGCCGTGCAGTATGTGCCCCATAACAATAACCTGATCCAACAATATCTTGTGTTTGAGTCTTCTGATGATTACAGCACAGATGCATCCTTAAGACAGTGCCTGAAGGGGGAGGAATACTTACACTTGGCGCTGCCTTAGAGACAGACCACAGTGGACCTTCTGTCAATGCTGTTGCCGATGGACATACTGTCATATTCTTGATTGATACTGGTGCTACCCGCTTTACTGTGACAACAGCAGAGGTTTCAAACCTACCCCTCTCGAGAAAATCAATCCAAGTTGTGGGAATTGCAAACAAGAGAATGTCAAATCCTTTGACAGAAGAAGTGCCTGTGAAGATAGGGACATTTTTAATTAACCATCAGTTTGTTCTGTGCGATTCAAGTCCAGTTTGCCTTTTGGGACGTAACTTGCTGTGCAAGTTAAATTGCCCCATATACTGTACCCCAAAGGGAATAGAGCTAAATACGAAGGATGGAGACATTGCATTTAAATTGGCAAATCAAAATCTGAGTGTTTCATTGTTTCCCTTGCTGACGGTAAAAGACTTAGGGGCCCATTAGGATATCGTGCGGATCACCACAGCTATGCCTGCCCACCACCCATTTCCCCCCCCGCCATATTACTATGGCGGTGGGGGGACCGCGGTGGACGGAAAGACCGTCCGCCGCTTTTCCTTGCGACCGGGGCGGCAAAGGTTTAATATGGTGGTGGTGTCTATCAGACACCGCCATCCATATTAGTATATGCTTTGGGAGATGCCAATGCCACCATGGAAAGGCAGGCGGTCTTTACTTTGGGGGCCCCTATGGTGAAGGCGAGGTGGAGGGTGCACATGGGGGGTACCTTTGGTACCCCCCTGCATTTGCATACACAATGCGGCAGGCACCACGCGTCGCCTGCCACTTTGTGTATGCAAATGCATTACATGCATTTTTAGCATTGTGGCGGGGGGTGCTGAGAGCATCCTAATACCCCCCACGGGACCCCCGCCCTTATGGCGGGCGGTCCCGTAATCCGATAGGATGGCGGTGCGGACTAAGTCCACCCGTCAGCCTAATGACCCCCTTAATGTTAGATCTCAGAAACACAGTATCAGATGTGGTCTGCGATTTTACAGGAGGAACATTGGACTTATTTAAGGAGTAGAGGCAGTCTGTATACAAATTAAGTAAAGGTAAAAAGAAAAGAGAGGGGCTCTTAATGACCCAAAGGGAAATGGAGCGCCAATATACTTGAAAAGTAAAACAAAAGATTTCCCAGTGGGATATACTATTTCCTGCTCATAAATCAGGGCTCAACTCTCAAACACCATTCACACCATTCATTTTTGTGGAACGGGAAAACACTCACCAGAAAGGAAAACCACCCAATCTAATAATACAGTGAAAAATGTAGTAAAAAATATACACTTTATTCTAAAATATACAACACTGATCGATAAGTCAAAGTTAAAAAAACACATAAAAAACACAATTGAATGCACAGTTAAAAAGCCACCTAATGTGGACGTGGAGAAAATTAATCTAAAGAGACACTTGTATCTGTCTTTAGTCTGTCATTTCGGGCCCTCTTTTGTCAACACTACGAGGAAAAATATTCCTTTAGTTCAGTTAGAATGTTGGCAATGCCGAATATGACTTTGGAGTTGGCGTCGACGCGTTTCGGAAGCTTAAAAAATGATAATGGCTTCCTTCCTCAGGACAGTTTGTATACGTATTCTCCACAAGTTGATAGAAAAGCTAATGCATAAATAACATAAAATGTAACTATTAGAACCCTCTTACATTTTGCACTTATTTCTATTTTTGACATTGCTATTTTGGCTACACACACCCAGTATTTATGCTCCATTTTATAAATCATGATAAGGGTGGTAACAACAACAACAACAGTTCATAATCCCTGTGGGTTTGTCAGTAATATTGAGGCCTTGTTTTTTACTTGATTCCCAGGCGAGATACTAAGCATTTCCTACACAGAGTTGGTTATGCACCCAGTTACAATCATGGTAGAAATAAAAGTAACATAAACACAGAACAACATGTCGTGCTGACAAAAAATCTATATATCTAGATCCTCTTTTTACACACTACTTCCATAACATTTAACCCTGCGAGATTGGCATCTACCACACGGGTTCCTTTTTTTTTTTTTTTTTTTTTTTTTTTAAACAAAAACAGAATGGCTACACATCAGAGCAGGATAGCTACACATGAGTGTTCCCAGTTAAAACCCACATCTTTACACCTGAAGCCATATGCCCATCAATTGCCAAACCTAATTACATTGTAAGGGACCTTCACTCTTTCTGCTTTCTATAAAAAACATTTTGCCTTTTGGTTCATGTTATCCCCGTTCTATTGTAAGAAATACCACATTCATGCGTCAATCATGCACACTGGCAGCGATAATACACTAACCGTAATGATTGTTATTTTCGTAAAGAGGCCACCCAATGTATAATGATCCTCAGTTTGGCTTCCGTGACAGTCACCTGGCTTTTCTTTCCTCCCCCACCTATGAATTAGAGCGGTATTGAATTAGGTATAAGCTTGCACTTATTCACTTATCTCCTAATGTGCTAAATTAGAGTTATATTCACCTTCATATTTTGAAAGATGTTTTTTATCATGACACTCGTCTTTTTCAATAAAAGATATTTTTCATCGGGAGGAGGCTTTAAACGATCCTGCATTAATAACAGAAATAAACCATATTATAATTCCCTTTATATTTAACGATTATTGTTCTAATCTCTACAAGATTAAACACGAAAATACCTTACAAGTCGCTCAATGCGATCTTTATTTGAAATTATGGGTCTCACAGAATTTTCAGGTGCTGTTCTTTGCTGCAAAAACGGAGAAAAGCGCATTACGTCAGCTTAAACCCAGGGCGTAGTTTAACTTATCACCCAGGTATCTTATGATCAAAGTCACGTATTTCATCTTACCCGAAATAAGTAGGTTTCATTCCCTGAATGGGGTTGTTGTCCGGCTACCGGGTAAAATAATGCACGAGGCTGCATGCGAGAAAAAGTAATGAGAGTTTTGCTAAGGAATCAATTTGGAAAGGAGGGCTTGGCATATTATAGTCTAAACACCCATTCCGCTTCTGGTATTTAATCTTACCCGAGATACGGCACTCTCGTTCCTTAATTGGGGTTCTTGTTCAGCAACCGGGTAATGTAATGCGCGTGGCTGCATGCAAGAGAATTAAAAGAATTTTACTAAAAATACCGCTCGGTAACGGAGGCTTAGTTTGTTATAGTCTGAACACCCATTCCATGGCTGTCCTTACCTAGTGTGTGCACACGGCTCGCGTTCCCGGTGCTCAATCTCGTGGCGTTTTTTCAATCACCGCTGTCGTAGGGAAATGTTTGCACGCCCCATTAGACGTCGCATTTTGATCTCGTGTAGAGGTCACGTGATTTTAAAAGGGTGGGTCTGTATTAATGGGTTCACCCGCTTTGGTCTGTTTTTTTAAAAGGAAAGCGGCTGCTCGTGAATGAACTTTATTATTCTAAGTAAACAAGGACATGTCTTGTGGTTAAATAGCTACAGCCCATAGTATGCATTTTCCATTCTATTTAGCTGTTGTTAAGCTGTAGTGTTCTTTTATTGGCTGTCCATCGCTACGATTCTAATTGTATCAAATTTTATAGCTGTATTCGAGTCGGGTAATTATCCCCTCATGAAGGGTCCGGATTAAAATTGATCAAAAATAAACAAGAATAAACTGTGTTTTTGATGCATTTCTTAGCTAAACACCGAATATTTTATCTCGATTTTATTTTTATTGTGCATGGTATGTAGTATCACTCAGGTTATTTTTCCTTAAAAGGAAGCTAAAAAGGGGGGATTTTAAATGTTAACAAGGGGTCACAGAACTCTCTGCATTATTCAGAGAGTATTCTTTGGTGAAGAGAGATATTAAGTTGTTATGCTAGTCACTTAATGGTCACGGCATACAGTGATTCTGTCTACTTAGTGTTGGATATAAGAGGCAGTGGTGTCAATAGTATCTCTAGGAGTGCTTATGACACTATTTTCATCCAGTCTTCTTTTGTATTGAGGCCCCTGTTGACAGTATCTAGCGTGGAAATATACCACTGTTCTCTGTTTTTGCGTTTAATCTCAAGGTTGCCTCCTCTTTTGGATGTCGTAATTTTTTCTATTACAAACCATCTGAAGTCTGTATGTTTGTGCTGTAATTTGTTGAAGTGATCCACCATGGGGGCATTCTCTTTGTCTCTTTAAGCTGACGTAATGCGCTTTTCTCCGTTTTTGCAGCAAAGAACAGCACCTGAAAATTCTGTGAGACCCATAATTTCAAATAAAGATCGCATTGAGCGACTTGTAAGGTATTTTCGTGTTTAATCTTGTAGAGATTAGAACAATAATCGTTAAATATAAAGGGAATTATAATATGGTTTATTTCTGTTATTAATGCAGGATCGTTTAAAGCAGGGGTACTCATAGTACGGCCCGCGGGCCGCCAGTGGCCCGGCAAGGCTTACTTGGCGGCCCGCGGACCTTGCAGCCATCCTACCTGTGTCTTTTTTTTTTTTTAAAGTGTCCTGTGTCCGCAAACTCTGCTGGTGGCAGCAGCGCTCTATGCGGCCGGGCGAATCCAGGGAAGGTCAGAGCGGAGATGCAGGGGCGCCAAGAGGTGAAACATATCAAAGCCTCATTAACGAGTAAGTGGTCTTTTAAAGACCTGTGAAGTACTCGGGTGCGGCCTGGAAGCTGTCTTGTCTCAGCCCCGGCTGACACACACACGCACGCACGCCAGGTGAGGTGACAGAGGGAGGGAGAGGGGGAGAGAGCGAGGGAGGCAGACAGAGGGAGGGAGACACAGGGTTGCCTGCTTTTTGCATCCTTTTCCCATCAATAACCTCATATTTGTTGCTGAGTGACAAAAGCAAGAAGTAAAAAAGCAGAAAGTAAACAGGGGTTTTAGTTTTTTTTTTTTTGTTAAGTTTTATATAGCGCACACAAGATCCCGAAGGATATCAGAGCGCTTTACAATAGGTTGGCATTTCCTCTTAATAATCCAACTATTTAAAATACCAATTACTTTGAATTAGTGAGCTTTACAATGCTCTTCCGCCTTCCTGATTCAACTTGACACAATTTAAGATGTTAGGAAAGCTAATATTTCCCAAATGCTAGATGTGCACATTAATTAACGGGACAAAAACGTAAATTTATTTTTATTGATAAATGACATTTCGATACCTGAACAACAGTAACGATTTATGTTACTATAATTCTAAAAGAGTAATATGAAATTCATTAAAACATGTCTTGAACCAATGCTAAACCTAAGCCTAACACAAACCCGTGCCTTTGTGTTTATAAAATAGAATATGTCATAGTGAAAGTATTTCATCTTAACACTTTCGGTATGTATTTAGGGTACCGATTTTTTTATTTCTATATCCCATTACGGCAAACCGCCCGGTTATTTTTTCTGAACACACAAGGAATTTTTAGGTTTCGTGAACGTCAAGCTTAATGAAGTCCTCTGCATTACTCATGTTTTATCATTGTTCACTTAAAACCATGAGTAATATCAAGATCACTCAGACTTTAGGTTGAGTATTGATACTTAGGAGCTTGGTGCCCACTCGGATTTTTCCCACTCAGATTTGTTCCTTTGGTACCTTCTTGGATCCAAACTTCTACAACAGACCAGTGGTGTTGCAGAAATATGCAGAAGCTTAGCGCTGTCTTCCCCTGCTGAATCACACCACCCCTGTGCATCACAACACTTTATGGTGGGTGACCCAGTAGTTCCAGGACATCAGACTAAAGCCGACTAGTGAGATCAGTTTTTGGGTGTAGACGTGCAGTCGGTACAGAGACAGAGGGAGAGTGAGACAGAGGGAGAGTGAGACAGAGGGAGAGTGAGACAGAGGGAGGGAGAGTGAGACAGAGGGAGGGAGAGTGAGACAGAGGGAGGGAGAGTGAGACAGAGGGAGGGAGAGTGAGACAGAGGGAGGGAGAGTGAGACAGAGGGAGGGAGAGTGAGACAGAGGGAGGGAGAGTGAGACAGAGGGAGGGAGACAGACAGGAGTGAGACAGAGGGAGGGAGAGTGAGACAGAGGGAGGGAGAGTGAGACAGAGGGAGGGAGAGTGAGACAGAGGGAGGGAGACAGACAGAGGGAGGGAGACAGACAGAGGGAGGGCGGGAAACAGAGGGAGGGTGGGAAACAGAGGGAGGGAGACAGAGGGAGGGAGACAGGGGGGAGGGAGACAGAGGGGAAAGAGAGGCAGACAGAGGGAGAGAGAGACAGAGAGAGGGAGGGGAGACAGAGGAAGGGAAACAGAGGGAGGGATATAGAGGGTGGCAGACAGAGGGAGACAGAGAAGACAGTGAGATGGAGGGAGACGGGGAGAGGGAGGGAGACGGAGGGAGGAGGGTGACAGAGGGAGGAGGGTGACAGAGGGTGGCAGACAGAGGGAGACAGAGGAGACAGTGAGAGGGAGGAAGACAGGGAGAGGGAGTCAGAGAGAGGGAGGAGGGAGACAGAGGGAGGAGGGTGACAGAGGGAGGAGGGCGACAGAGGGTGGCAGACAGAGGGGGACAGAGGAGACAGTGAGAGGGAGGGAGACAGGGAGAGGGAGGGAGAGAGAGGGAGGAGGGAGACGGATGGAGGAGGGAGACGGATGGAGGAGGGAGACGGATGGAGGAGGGAGACAGATGGAGGAGGGTGACAGATGGAGGAGGGTGACAGATGGAGGAGGGTGACAGATGGAGGAGGGTGACAGATGGAGGAGGGTGACAGATGGAGGAGGGTGACAGATGGAGGAGGGTGACAGATGGAGGAGGGTGACAGAGGGAGGAGGGTGACAGAGGGAGACAGACAGAGGGAAGGAGACAAAGGGAGACAGGGAGAGGGAGACGGAGGGAGATAGGGAGGGGGAGATAGACAGAGGGAAGAGCAGAGGGAGGGAGGGGAGACAAAGGGAGGGAGACAGAGGGAGGAAGACAGAGAGAGAGAGGAGGGTGGCAGAGGAAAGGAGACAGAGGAAAGGAGACGGAGGGAGACAGAGGGAAGGAGGGAGACAGAGGGAAGGAGGGAGACAGAGGGAAGGAGGGAGACAGAGGGAAGGAGGGAGACAGAGGGAAGGAGGGAGACAGAGGGAAGGAGGGAGACAGAGGGAAGGAGGGAGACAGAGGGAAGGAGGGAGACTGAGGGAAGGAGGGAGACTGAGGGAAGGAGGGAGACTGAGGGAAGGAGGGAGACTGAGGGAAGGAGGGAGACAGACAGAGGGAGACAGACAGAGGGAGACAGACAGAGGGAGACAGACAGAGGGAGACAGACAGAGGGAGACAGACAGAGGGAGACAGACAGAGCGAGACAGACAGAGGGAGGGAGAGAGGGAGAAAGAGAGAGAGAGAGTCAGAGTGAGGGTGACAGAGGGTGGGTGAGAGAGAGAGAGAGAGGCGTGTGTGTATGTGTCGAGTCTGGGGGCTCAGTGGACGAAGGCGTCCGCTACAGGGACCGGTGTTCAACCTCATGGTCACAGTTTTTTTTGCTCTAGCCCCGCCCCCTCCCCCTGACCCTGCCCCCACCAGTGCGGCCCTCGGACACAAACCACACTGTAAATTTGGCCCCCGAGAGAAAGTTTGTGAGTACCCATGGTTTAAAGCCTCCTCCCGATGAAAAATATCTTTTATTGAAAAAGACGAGTGTCATGATAAAAAACATCTTTCAAAATATGAAGGTGAATATAACTCTAATTTAGCACATTAGGAGATAAGTGAATAAGTGCAAGCTTATACCTAATTCAATAACGCTCTAATTCATAGGTGGGGGAGGAAAGAAAAGCCAGGTGACTGTCACGGAAGCCAAACTGAGGATCATTATACATTGGGTGGCCTCTTTACGAAAATAACAATCATTACGGTTAGTGTATTATCGCTGCCAGTGTGCATGATTGACGCATGAATGTGGTATTTCTTACAATAGAACGGGGATAACATGAACCAAAAGGCAAAATGTTTTTTATAGAAAGCAGAAAGAGTGAAGGTCCCTTACAATGTAATTAGGTTTGGCAATTGATGGGCATATGGCTTCAGGTGTAAAGATGTGGGTTTTAACTGGGAACACTCATGTGTAGCTATCCTGCTCTGATGTGTAGCCATTCTGTTTTTGTTTTAAAAAAAAGGAACCCGTGTGGTAGATGCCAATCTCGCAGGGTTAAATGTTATGGAAGTAGTGTGTAAAAAGAGGATCTAGATATATAGATTTTTTGTCAGCACGACATGTTGTTCTGTGTTTATGTTACTTCTATTTCTACCATGATTGTAACTGGGTGCATAACCAACTCTGTGTAGGAAATGCTTAGTATCTCGCCTGGGAATCAAGTAAAAAACAAGGCCTCAATATTACTGACAAACCCACAGGGATTATGAACTGTTGTTGTTGTTGTTACCACCCTTATCATGATTTATAAAATGGAGCATAAATACTGGGTGTGTGTAGCCAAAATAGCAATGTCAAAAATAGAAATAAGTGCAAAATGTAAGAGGGTTCTAATAGTTACATTTTATGTTATTTATGCATTAGGTTTTCTATCAACTTGTGGAGAATACGTATACAAACTGTCCTGAGGAAGGAAGCCATTATCATTTTTTAAGCTTCCGAAACGCGTCAACGCCAACTCCAAAGTCATATTCGGCATTGCCAACATTCTAACTGAACTAAAGGAATATTTTTCCTCGTAGTGTTGACAAAAGAGGGCCCGAAATGACAGACTAAAGACAGATACAAGTGTCTCTTTAGATTAATTTTCTCCACGTCCACATTAGGTGGCTTTTTAACTGTGCATTCAATTGTGTTTTTTATGTGTTTTTTTAACTTTGACTTATCGATCAGTGTTGTATATTTTAGAATAAAGTTTATATTTTTTACTATATTTTTCACTGTATTATTAGATTGGGTGGTTTTCCTTTCTGGTGAGTGTTTTCCCGTTCCACAAAAATGAATGGTGTGAATGGTGTTTGAGAGTTGAGCCCTGATTTATGAGCAGGAAATAGTATATCCCACTGGGAAATCTTTTGTTTTACTTTTCAAATGTATACAAATTAAGCCCAATGCTGAATACCCAAGAACAACACAGTATAACTTGACGCTCGAGACAATTGCTGGAATAACACCTGTGATTGAGTTCATGATTGAGCAAACCTTTTTGAAAGAGATCCTGGGGAGTCCATGTAACTCTCCCATTATGGGCTCAGAAACGCCTAAAGGTATCTACCGCATTGTGCAGGATCTTCACAAAATTAATAGTGTTGTGGTTCCTTGTTGTCCCATAGTACTGAATTCAACAGTAATACTGTTTCAGATTCCATGTGAGGCTGAATGGTTCACTGTCATTGACCTTTGTCAGGCATTCTTTTCAATTTCCCTCCATGAGAAGAGCCTATATTTATTTGCTTTCCGGTTGGGAAATCATATTTTAACATTGACCCGTATCAAACAAGGGTAAACGTAAAGTCTATCCATCTACGATCATCTTGAAAATTAATCTTTAATCGCTGGTTATGCACTGCAATTCGGTCTTGGTCTAGTATATTGACGACCTTTTGCTTACTAAGCATGGGTGAATTTTGCGAATCTGGCGTTCGCGAATTTTGCGAATTTGCGAACTCGCAATCCGCAAAATCCGCGAATTCTCGCGAATTAGCGGATTTTTTTTTTGTGTTCGCAAGGGTTTCTGCCAGTTCGCGAGGGTTTGGTACTAGTTCGCAATTGCGGAGAAGTGGTGGAGAAGTGTGGCTCACTGGTTAGAGCAGGCAGACCCTGAAGCAGAGGTCAGACCCGGGACCAGGGTTCAATTCCCGACGCGGCAGGATCTTGAGCTCAAATGTCCACGGACTCGATAATTCTCGCTTCGGTGCCTGACCTAATCATGGGTTGACACTCTGCAACTCTGGGCATTAAGCTTGCTTAATCTCCACAACGGCCCCCCGCGGCGGGATGCCTGGCTTTCACCTTGGGGATGCCCGTTAGGGGCTATCTCACAGGGAAAAGCCAGGACGGGTTCCCAAGGCAAGCGCCGAGATGCCTCCGGGTAGTCGAGCGCTATATAAGAACATACAAAAAAAAAAAAAAAAAAAAAACTTACTTGTCGGCTCGCAACGGTCGCGACTATGTTGTTTCTACGTCTGGTTCATCATCACAGCCTCCCAGCACCCTCTGTTTCACCACTGCCACCCTCTGTTTCACCCATGCCACCCTCTGTTACATCAATGCCACCCTCTGGTTCATCATCACTGTAGATTATGGGGGGGAAAAGCAATCACACCTGCCCTGCTTCAACTGACATGAATTAATTTGGGGTTAGTTTATTAATGTGTCACTGTTTTAAAATTCCAGGTCTGGCACCTGCTTCCTTCTCAGTAATTTGCTTTCTGTTGCAGTGCAATTTTTTTTCCATGACCTTTGTGGCCTACTTGTAGCTATTCTATGAGCCTGCTGTGAGGGTCAGAGCAGGGTCATACAATTGTTGCAACTAGCAACTGAACTCTGGAGGGGCCCCAGTCAGGAAGCACTACAGGGAATGGTTACTAATGATGAGTTTTAACTCTTGCACCTGCCGAGTGCTTTCAGTTTTGAAAAACTCGTTTTTCTGCAATTTCGCAGGATTCGCGGGGCGCGAACACGCGCGAGATCGGATTCGGAAGCCGCGAATTCATGCGAATATGCGATTTCTTTTTTTGCGGCGTGTTAGTTCGCAAGGTTTTGTGCGTTTTCGCGAGCCGCTTGTAGCGCAGGGCGCGAAGTTACCCTCGCGGTCGTTCAAGGGCGCGGCCATCTTGTTTGCATGACGTATTTCTGTTTCCGGGCGCGAAGTGTAATCTCGCAAAGTGTGCGGCTCGCCAGTACAATTTCGCGAGTGTTCGCGAGGAACATCTCGCGCGAACTTACCCGCGCGGTCGTGAACGGGCGCAGCCATCTTGTTTCTCATTCATTGCTATGGTTCTGGGCATGCTTTTTGTATTCTCTCTAAATCTATGCCATCCTTTGCTTGTTTGAAGTTTTTTTTAATCTATTTTACTTATTATCTATCCCTCTATTTTTCTAGCCCTATATTTTTGTGTTTACTGCTACTTTTTGTTAATTTTAAACTACTATTTTAAACTCTTTTCTTTTCTTCTCTTCCCTATTCTATTTTCTTTTTTCCTTTCCGCCCAGACCATGGTGAAGGGAGCCGGGAAGCATCAAGAGAAGGGGAAGGGTCCCGCACCCCGTGCCCGGCTCCCGTGCTGGCGTTTGAGGGGGGAGCTTGTGATGCCATGGGAGATCTTTAGCACGGAGGAGGTGGGCGCACTAGTGTTCTATGTACAGCGCCACCTCCCCAGGAACATCATGGCAGGCGGCAAGATCGGAGGCGGGTACGGGATGCGAGAGCGCCGGAAGCGGTGGGATAAGGTGTGCCGGGCCATGTACCACCACTCTCGGGTCCGGCGCACCTACAACCAGGCGACCCACCGCTGGACGGATGTCCTGACCCGTGAACAAGATCTGCTCGACCTGCTTGGCCTTGAGATCCCCGGGCTTGGTGAGTAGTAGTAGTAGCTATTTCTTTACTACTCTGTTTTCTCCTGCTGTGTTATTATATTGCCAATTTTCTTTTTTTTTACCAAGAGCAATAATGCTGCTCATTACATTGTAGGTAAATTATATTTCAAAATCTTCTGTGCATTTCAGGTGCACTGCTCTCCTTCTCAGTAGTGTTGCTACTATGCTTATTTGTTTTCGATTTTGTGTTCATTTCATTGGGCTGTGAAATTGTGTATGAGTGTAGTTTAAAGAACTGCGTAATGCTACACACTAAGATTCAGATGTTTAATTACCGGTGCATCCCTGCAAAGTAGCAGGGATGCGCCAGTAATTGTGCGCCACGCCACTATCACCCATGGTGCACCGTATTTACAATGCGGCGCACCATGGGCCCAAAACGTCACCAAAGCGTTACGCATCTGTGCCGTAAAGGCGGCGCATTGCTGGAGTTGCGTCGCAACGATGGCGCAGCTCCATCAATGCTCTGGGGTGCCCTATCTCCCCAAAGCTGCGTCAAGCCGTACGTCTGCTTCAAGCAGGCGCAGGGTTTGAGTCACGCATCATTGTCGTTAAAGTGAGTGATTGAAATCTTGTAGATTTCCCTCAGCCACTTTTAGGATGCGTTCCTGCGCAGGAACGCCCTCCCTTGCGCCGGAATACCCCCTGATGGCGCAGGGCTTTACAACGTGATGCATCTCCCATATGCGTCACGTTGTTAATATACGCCGCACCACTGCGCCTCTTTTGTGCTGCCGCTGCGTCACAAAAGTCACACAACAATGGAGCAAAAGAGCCGCAAGGGGCTTCTAAATCAGCCCCTACAGACTCAAGTCCAGTCCTTCCTTTGTACACATGGCGATAAGAAGAAATAGTGGTGGTTGATTGATAGTTTGAGTATTTTAATAAATGGTTAATGTAGTAGGAAACTTTAGTGTTGTCGCTGATCTGCAATCACGATGGACTTTGGTTGTCACTTCGCGTGCTGCGGACTGCTGCCTGCCAATCCTAGGCAAACCTTTTTAGCACTTTGTGTAGTGAGTTACATAAGAAGTTTCCAATTCGACGGTCCGCAAATCAAGCAATACTAATAACGTAGTAGACCACATGAGATTGGTCAATAATATATCCAGGGGAATAGTTGTCTATTTGCTATTTCGCCAAAATATTTTGTTAGTTCTTTTGAAATGTTTGATTTGGTTGACAAATATCATCCATGTTTTCTGTTTTTCTTTCTTTCATGTTGTACATCAGCTTCCCCCACCGGCAAGAGGAGGACACAGGAGGAGGAGGAGGGTACTGTTGAGGATGCAGGCCAGGATCGGGCAGGCGAGGGCTCCTTTGCTGGCCCCAGTAAGTTTTAATTTTAATATAGAGTACTTATTTTTTCCAGCGTTCCTCATTCGATTTTTTCTAAATCGTCTTTGATATTCTTGTAGACTGGATCTAAATTCTTATCCTGCCTTGACTATGACTCCGTGTGGTATTACTAGATTATTCTTATTAGTCTGTCTGTGTAGCTAACTAAGATTGCACATTTGGCAATTCCATTGGACTCCCATTCTAGTCAGCAATAGCTCTATGCACAGAGTGCAGTCCTCTGGGATTGTCCATAATGTCTTTTCAAGTCTTCTAAATGTTTATGCTTTGACAATTGCCAACAATAAAAAGGTGAATGACCACCAAGAAAGAATAAGATACTACTTTACTTTTGGTTTGGATAGGAGGACAATCCATTCAACTACTGTTGCAGGGATAAATCTGCACAAACAGAACTATGGACACTAAATAATGCATTGCTTAGCTTATCAATTATAATAGGTGCTGTTAGACTTTCCACATACTTCAGTGATAACAGACTTTGTAGTTGAACCCCCAATCTCCTTACTGACTAGATAGTGTGGCAGAGTCATTTACCTCCCAAAGTCACCGATGATTATGATTATTCCCCAATGATGTCAGAGGCACGGACTCATGCTTGCAAAAATTGCAAAACCTTTATCTCATCCACTCTAGTCTGGAGGACCAAAAATCACAGAGTCTATTTAAGTTTAAAAGCTTTATTAAAAGTACAAGTAAATGTTTAACTGAAAATGGAAAAGTGCTTAGTGCTGACGATTAATTGGACACATTTCTTGTGGTCGAGCCAAGCTCTCACCTGGTTTGAACTTGATCCTGCTCGTGTTCTTAGAAGTCAAGCTTCTGTGTGTTAGGAGAAAAAGTGGTGGATGTTAAAAATAAAAAGCAAGCATTCATCAGTTGTGCCAAAAAGTGCAGCAAGACAACAACAGCCTTCCCTGGAAAAAGGGACATTTTTACTTTAGAGTAGACAGTCACAAACTATTAAATTGTATACTGTTTTTTTCACATTTCTTTCTTCCTCCTAGACCAAATATTATATAGTAGTGAGTGGTGTATTCTAACATTATTAAATGTACTTTGTAGGTGGAACATCTGGAGGCGGGGCCAGCGCGGAGGTGGTGGTGGCATTGGACGAGGAGGACAACTCTGGGGAGGAGGCGGTGCAAGTGCCGGACAAGGACATGCCTGTGAGGGATAACATGGTGGTTGCGGGCAGAGGTAAGCTATATATTCCTTACTCATTGAGATTGAAGACTGCAGAGTGTGCTTTCTGCACAGGTTTATTATAAATAAACCAGGTAGTAGCCTCCTCTAAATGTACTTCGACTTAGCTGTGAAGTTTTTGGCGAGAAGAATCCCAATCAGATCTGAGATGAACTTGATGGATGGGATGAACGAAAAGCAAAAGAAGGGTGTAAGTAAGTGTGGAAGGACGAGAAATGTAATGATGACTGGCAAAGAAGAATGATATGTGTTTGCTTGGTCCCCGATGTGGCTGGGAAGGAAAGGATATGGTATGGTGCATGGCTGGGTGAATGATGAAGCAAGGATGGGTGGAAGGAGAACAGCCTGGCTGGGTGAAACAGAAACTGTATGTGTGCATATACTTTGAATGGATGGATGCCTGGATCATGGTACTATCTGACTCTTAGATAGCATATGTGTATCTAGAGAGAGTAGACGGTCACTGGATGAACTAAGTGTTACTTTGAAGAGCACGTAACACCGCACCCGCAAGTCCGTTACAGTGTAGGAAAGGCAAGGAAAAGAAGTTTTAATTTTGTCCAAATACTACCATGAATAGTAGCAGTAGTTTGTATTGCAACTGCAAGCACAGCATATATCCGGTTATTACGGTGGACACCCCCTACCTCTCTTAATAACTTTAGTTTAGTAGTAGTACGTCATTCATGTGTGGGAGTATCACTGTTCACTCAATAATAAGCAAAGCACCTAAAGTCATCCCATATGTCATCAAATACATCCCATGTGAAGTGATAGATAATCAGATTATTTAGCTTCTTCATTTTCCTTTTCTAATACTCATTTGCACTGTAGGGTGAAAGCTAAATTAATTAAGCAGTAGCCCTTTTAACAGAGTATTCTCAGTGCCACCCGTAATAGAAAAGTAAGAGCTTCACTACCTGCATGTACTGGATCGGTACAGTAACGCAAGCCTGTCTCACTCACCATGGTGTGGGTCTGTTTTTCTCGGGTGCAAGTTCACTGCGCTGGCATTATGCCGGCTTGCATAAGATAACGTACCAATTTTCCTAAACAAGAGAGAAGAAGAAGAATAATACTGGTGTACTGACGTAGTCGACTGTAATGGAAGTCCATAGTGCTCGTAGAATTTGTTCCTTAAACTCCCACTAATGTTAGAGTAAGGATGAAGAAGTCGGAGGTTACATAGATACTGTCCTCAATAGCTATGTACTGTGCTTTCAATTTGCTACTTGTACAGTGAGAACTTTCTGCTCAATCATTTTGTGTTAATCTTAAGGAGCATTGGTTACAGACTATGTCTTTCTTTCTTCATATAGTTGCTCCTTCCAAATCCAAGAGACCATCAAGGAGGAGAGAGCTGGCTCGAATGGCCCGGCAACAGAGGCTGGATGCCACTGTCGCTGAATATCGGCGGCTGGTGGCCCTGGATGTAAATGTATGTAAATGTAAATGTATTGGCATTTATATAGCGCACTACTTACCCGTAGGGTCCCAAGGCGCTTCGACCGCTGCGAAACACTTCCTGGCTTCCCTGAGAGATGGTCCCTTAATGGGTATCTCCAGGGTGAGACCAGGCATCCCCGGCGGTCTGGTGGGGCCGTTAGTGAAGATGAGGCCAGCTAATGCCCAGAGTTGCCGAGTGTGATCGCTGATCAGAGTGGGCACCGAAGCGAGAGAATTATCGAGTCCGCTGACCCTGGTCCAGAAACCTGCCGCACCGGGAATCGAACCCTGGTCCCAGGCCGTCCTCTGCTCTCGGGTCTGCCGCCTCTAACCGGTGAGCCACACTACTTCACTGGAGGAGGAGACGCAGTCTGGTACTACAACAACGTCCACTGGGACAGCTGCATCCTCCTCCGTGCGGGCTGCCAGCCAGCGCAGTGCTCCAGCGGTACGGAGCCGGGCTACCAAAGCCAAACGCCACCGCCGAGCAGCAAAGACAGCAGCTGCTCCCCACAGGATTTGCAAGGCACGCCGGCGCCGCTTATCCCTCAGACTGTCCTACCTGGAGCAGGAGGTCCTGAACCATAAGAACTTGGTGGAGGGCCTCCGCTTCGAACATGCCACCCTCCACAAGGAGCATGATGCCCTGGCTTCTAAAGTCAACAGCACCCTGCCGCAGTGTCCCTTGCCCCTTTTTTAGAGACTTTTGGGGGGTGGGAATTGGGAGCTGGGTTTTTTGGGGAGTTTTGAAGGACAATCGTTGGGGTTAGGGAGGGTCTTGCGGGAGATTATTTTGTTAGGGCCATAAAAATATACTTTTTGAAACTTTATCTGACCATACCTGTTTTTTACTGCTTTTGAGTCTGGTGGGTGGGGGTTTAACAGTAAGTTTGTTTTCCTGAATAGTCCTAGGACTTTAGTAGTACTACCGTCAATCTCTCGTCTCTCCTAATACTCCATTATACTACCTCCAACCAAACGCTTATCTTACCTGTAATTTCAGTTTGAAAGTAGGGCTAGGCCCAGGGCTGGCTCCACCGGAAATGGCGATTAAGGTTGCAATCCAGGGCGGCTGAAATTTCCTCCTCATTGCGGTGGTACTAGTGACACAGTGGCAGTTGCATGGCTATGGAAAAAAAGAAAATGAAACCTGGTTTGTCCTTACTGTAGCATTACAACGGTACGATAGAGAATATAGCAGGTGACAGTACACTAGACTACAACAGTGCCACAATGTAGCCTAACAAATGGTAAAGTATTGATAGTATAACTTGTACTTGTGTAGGATTTATTTGACATTGGCTACTACTACAAGAAATAGTACTGAAGCTGAGTAAGTCTACAATATATCCTCGGATTCCTTCACCAGCCTGTTGCTATGACCTTATCCTCCCCAGCAAGTGTGTGGAATTATTGATGTCATTTAGTCACACATCAAGCAAAACCACACAACCCGGGGGAAGAGGGTTAGGGTTTGTAAAATGGATGGGAATGGGGGTTTCTTTTTGGGTAGGTTTTTTGAGAGAAAAAAAAAATCACAGCATGGACAACAATAATTGAACATAAAGAAATGTTTGGGTACAAAGCTAACCATAAATCTTTTACGTGAAATAAAGGAAGTGCATGCACTACTGAATGCATAGTTAAAGAAAAGTAAGTAGTACTTTCGACAACCGTGAAAGACAGAATGCGACAGTACAGGGCTACATTAAATTAGGTTTAAAAAATAGCCGAAGTAAAACCTATAGAATGGCTGTAGGGATCAATTTAGAAGCAGAGAGAGGTCCAAGAAATGCAGTCACACACACTCGTTGAATAAAAGAATGGAAATGGTATCTGTATTGTTGTAGTTGTCCTGTTGAATTTGGTAAGTAAGTTGCATGCAGCAAACAATTCCTCTTATTAGCGGCACTCCTCCATTCCAGCTGACGCTTCGTCCATCACTGTTGGTGACCAGAAGACACCCTGTCCACTGCCTGCCTGGCGGATGCTGAATTGCGGCTCGCTAATGTAAAGCCTGACTCCATCCTTTTTTACCCATTGCACAGACTGAAACCCGGCCTGTAATTATTGAACGAAAAACCGCACTGATAAATAAATATAAGGTATGTACGCTGTGTAGTGCAAAAAGTCACACTTTGATTTTCCTAATAGACAGTACAACATTTTTGAAAGTGCGTACTCTGCCTGAGTTCCCTTTTCAAGGATAAATAAGTATGGGCAAATTAATTTAGCGGATCTTTCCCCTCAAGCTAGGTGTACTGTAAACTGTGTTTTAGAACAAAATTAGACCTTCCCAGCAGTGCTTCCACCCAGACCCTTACTAAAGCCACTTGCAAAAATGTAGAAGACCCCCAATCAGATCTCAAAAAATGAGGCCTAGCAGAAAACTGGTGACAAAACGTACTTCGAAAGTAAAAGTAGGCCCAAATACCCCCTTACCCACCCTGGATTGTATTCAAACCACTTGCAAGCAAGCAAAAGTATCCATAGCCAGCATCGCTCCAAGACTCGAAACCCCCACCCAAACACATGCAATAGAAATACTGCTAACCCTAACGAGCCCTAAGTCAGGAATAGTGGCAGAGGCTTTCTTTAACTATGCCAAATCCCCCCTTTCCCACCATGGATTTTCTTCAAATGACTTGCAACCAAAATTACAAATTCTCACAAGTGCTCTAAGACCCCAGAACTCAGTTGCAAAAATCTAGAACACCCCAAAACACATGCAATCCTGCTGTTAAGCCTAACCCTAACGAACCCTAAGTTACAAAAAGTGCCAAAAGGCTTTTCCTTATGGACTTTGTCCCAACCGCTTCTATCCGGTATTAGACCTTCCCAGGAATGCCCCAAGACCCGCCAACCCACCCGCCAAAAAGCACAACACCCCCAAACAGCCCAAAAGCAAAATCTCATACTTACAATATTTCTCGGCCTTCGGTCCATACGCGCTGTGCAGCTAGGCCATAACTCCAGTTTTCCACATCGGATTTCCTGAAAAGCAAATGCAATCAAGATTAGAGTGTCCCAGCAGTGCTTCCAGACCCCAAAACTCACCCACAAACAGCCGGAACCCCCCCAAAGAGCACCTCAACGGCAAGCAAGTCAGCAAAAACACACAAAAAATTCCGCCTCCGATTTGATCCAAACCACTTTTATCCGGTATTAGAGCTTCCCAGCAATGGCCCCAGAGCCGTCAACCCAGGAGAAAACGAGTAGAAGACCCCCAAACAGCCAAAGAGCAAAAGTACAGAAATGGGGACAGTCATTTTTTTGCCAATTTACCAAATCACTCCGCGCGCGCTCTGCAGCTAGGCCCTAACTCCCCTCTGCCACCATGGACTTACTTCAAACCTCCTGCAAACTAAAGTATTCATAGCCAGCATTGCTCCCAGACCCCAAAACCCACCCACAAACACCAGGAAGCCCCCAAACAGGCCCCCGAAAACGCTACATTGTGCAAAATGTAAGAAATAGCAAAAAAAAATCAGCGTGGATTTTGTCCCAACCACTTCTATCCAGTATTAGGCCTTCCCAGGAATGCCCCAAGACCCGCCAACCCACCCGCCAAAAAGCACAACACCCCCAAACAGCCCAAAAGCAAAATCTCATACTTACAATATTTCTCGGCCTTCGGTCCATACGTGCTGTGCAGCTAGGCCATATCTCCAGTTTTCCACATCGGATTTCCTGAAAAGCAAATGCAATCAAGATTAGAGTGTCCCAGCAGTGCTCCCAGACCCCAAAACTCACCCACAAACAGCCGGAACCCCCCCAAAGAGCACGTCAAAGGCAAGCAAGTCAGCAAAAACACAAAAAAAATTCCGCCTCTGATTTGGTCCAAACCACTTTTATCCGGTATTAGAGCTTCCCAGGAATGGCTCCAGAGCCGTCAACTCACCCGCAAAGAAGTAGAACACCCCCACAAGTGCTGAGTCTTTCTTCATTGGGCGTAAACCAGCCCTCTGCTTTGATGGAAATAGGAGTCTGGAGGAGGAGGATAGAGGAGCATGTTCTTCTGAACTTGTGAACCTGAGGAATGCAGACTGCGGCACCTTCAAATCAATAAGCAAACAAGTGAAGACAGTTCTGCTGATGGGCTTGTTTTTGTGATTAGGTGATTAAAGTTTGAATTATATTAAGTGTGCACAACAAAGAAAGACAGACACACAGGAATAAAAGTGAATAAGGACGAAAAAGAAAGTTATTGATTCATTGTCTCATTTTCAGGGCTCGGTGTCAGGGTCCACAAATAAGAATAAGGCTTCTTCATCATACTCTGCGAATACAGGCAGGGTGAGCTCAGTGCCACCTGACAGAGTAGAAATTCCCTCATCTACGTTGCTGTCCACCTTGTCTTCATCCAGCGTGCTTTCTCGTACTCTGTAATCTGGTGGTATGAGGTGCTGATTCATCTTGATCATTGTTAACCTCTCCACATTTTTGGACGAGAGGCGGCTCCGTTTGGAAGTTACAATGCCACCAGCAGCACTGAAAACATGTTCAGAAGACACGCTTGCGAGTGGGCAAGACAAGTAGTTTAAAGCCAGGTTGGAGAGCTGTGGCCACAATTCGTTTTTCCCATGCCAATACGCCAATGGTTCAGCATTAACATAGACCTCTGTTGAGTCAATCAGATAGTCCTGCACCATCGACTCAAGGTCCTCCAAGGTTCCTCCACTTTGCTTAGCTTTTGCTGTGACCTTTTGAGAACCAAACCCAAGCCGATTTAGCCAATCCTCTTCAGCATCCAATGTTACTGTTGTGTCTGGTGCAGATGATCCGGTTGCCGGTGTCTTTAACGGCTGAGAGGTCACTTGTGCCACAGCCACAGGTGCAGAAGTGGATTGTTTTGACTGGGGGTGGCCTGCTGATGCTGATGCTGATGTACTGCCTTTTCCATCAATTTTCTGCCGTTCTCTTTCAAACCTCTTGGCTGACATGGCTAGCCAACGTTTGTACTTTGTAACATCTTCATCAGCAAAAGGAAAGAATGCTCGGACTGCCAGCGCCTTTTTGTAGCGTGGATCCAGAATAGTAGCACAAATGTAATGCTGGTGTGAGGGGATCATTTGAAGACGTTCATCACCTTGTAGGCGCTCTAATAATTTCTCTGCCAAAAGAAAAGGGTCTTTGTTTTTTTCATCTTTTTGAAACACAGAAGACACCTCCTTCAGTTGGTGCTCCAGAATGTACAACAATGGGATAGCTTTTCCCAAATTACAGTCCTCCTTGCTGACTGCACGCGTGAAGACCTCAAAAGGGCGAAGCATGCGTGTCAGGTTTTTAACTATGTCCCGTTGCTCCGCACCCATCCTCAGGTCCTTCCGAGCTGTACCCTGTTTTAAGAAATAGTGATCGAGTACCGTATACTGCTCATACAGACGCTCAAGCATGTAGAAGGTTGAGTTCCAACGTGTTGCCACCTCCTGGATGAGTGCTTTCACTGGCATTCGACCTTCATGTAGCAGGCTCCTCAGATGCTTTCGGGCCTTAAAAGAATGGCTGAAATGGTTGCTCATTTTTCGGCAGATGTCCGCTACCTCGTACGCTGGACTGTCTTTCTCACTCAAGAATTTTTTGACAACCAGGTTTATACAGTGCGCCAAACACGGCACTCTGAAATACTGACCCAGCTCCATGGCCTTTACTACATTGGAGCCATTATCCGTGGAAACATAACCAATCTGGCATTTTTTTGGGGACAGCCAGTCAAGGACCTTTGTGTTAAACTCATCCAAAATGTTTTGTGCTGTGTGACGTTTCTCCAAACCAAACATGGCTAGTGTTGCATGATTCCGAGCAGCTTTAAAAACTTGGTCCGGGTCAGCACCTGCGTTTAGCTTTGCTTTAACCCCTGAAAAAGAGACCCAGTGCCCAGTGATGCACATGTAATCAGCGCCTGCGCCACTGGTCCACATGTCTGTTGTCAGATGTATAGTGTGAACAGCACTCTTCTGCAAAGCTGCCCCAATCACCTCCAGCACATCTTCATGTAGTGCTGAAACCGCAACTCTGGCAAAATAGAACCGGCTAGGAACCTTCCATTTAGGGCAGAGCGCTGCCACTAATTCTAGAAAACCAACACCTTCTACAAAAGAAAAAGGGAGAAGGTCCAGAGCTAGCATTTTAGCCAGCTTAGTGTTATACAGACGCGTCAGTGGGTGGTTGCGTTCATATTGCGCTTCTGTAAACAGCATCTTTTTAATGTTGCCCTGGACCAAGCATTTACGGGATGATGATGATGATGATATCTTCGACCTAGTTACGCTCGCTGATGAACTTTTTTGCATTGGTGTCTCACTCTCTCCCACACTCTTAGTGTGGCTCACATGGGGTGTGCTGCTGACAGGGGTACTGGGTGTAAGTGAAACAGCATTTGTCAGGATCGGTCCCAGCCGTGCCTGCATCACACTAAAAACGCTGTAAAACTACGTTGTCCATTATCCTTTGCGGCGCACCAGGAAGTTACTTTAGGACACAGAACTTCCTTCCTGGTGCGTGTTATTCTGGTTCCAGTTCGTTTCCGGACGTGAGAGCGGCTGCTCTGCACGTTTTGTCCAGTCATCCCCATTGAGGTTGTGACATCGCCGAGTGCTTCCCCTCGAGGTAGGAGAATCTTCGGTCACGCGCTGTATCACTCAATTACTATTCTGCAGTTGCGGGACTGTCTCCCGGTAGGTGCATTATCATTGCATTCACGGTTCCTGCCTGCAGGTGGCAGCAGAAGCCTGTGAGTCTGTTTGACTAATCTGCCGATCTGAAGAAAGAAACGGCTTGTCAGTTCTTTAATCGTTTTCGTGGCTTTTTGGGTTCTTGGCAAGTGAGTGCTATTCTGCTGCCTTATGGACTTTTGGAACACTGTTAACGAGTCAGGGAAAAAGCGGAGCGCTGTGGTAGGGTTGCTATGCGTTACCGTGTTTTTCCATAGACTCGATTTTGGATTATAATTAACTACAAAGCGGAGCGCGGTAGTGATTGGAACTACGCGCTGCCGTGTTTACTAGAGATTGGTGTATTTTGGATTGAGGGAGCAGAGCGCTGTAGTGGTCGCAACTAAGCGTTACTGTCGCTTCCTGTATGGTCAGAGCCCTATTAATTGTCTGATAAGGAGGATCATTATCTAGACATAGAGGAGCGGAGTGTTGTCGTTCTTGCCTCCTACACATTACCATGTCCTGAGCTCGCCATTCTAATCACTTGGATGCATTCTTTTTTTATATCTTTCCTTCCTATTTACCAGACTCCCTCATTATTCTTTTCACTCCTTGCTGTGTAGTGGTAGGTTATTATCTAGGAAGGTTACATCAGTATACTGCACACTTGTTCCATATAAATGTCCGTCTCTATAGATTTACATATGCTTCTCATTTATATTCCCTTAGGAAATACAAGGGCAGTATTGGAGCGTGAAGATTGTTACGTTATTGCATGGTCTGGTTCTTTTTCTTTAAACAGGTATACCTAGATCCTCTAGCGAGAATTTATGAGTGTAGCTTGTATACATAGCTGTGGTATTTATGTAAGTGTCCTTTTTGTCATTTCAGATTTCCCCTCCATGCTGACCCCTTCCTTTCCTTCCCGTTTTTTATTTTAGTTTATTATTTTTTCCCTCACCTAATGGCTCGAACACCTTGTAAATACTATCAGGGTGTTGGTGACATTTGGAGGTGGAACCATTGATCAACAGCTGGATCCTGTGGAGGAAATCTGACAGCATTACATGCAATTCGGGCTTCCTTGATCGCCTGTAGGTGCGCAAACCATTTGACAGCGTGCTTTCTTTCAAGATGACCTCTCTGGCCTCCGGTACCATAGTTGGAACCAAACTTACCACGACTAACTGCCAACTTACAAATGCTACAAATGGCAAAGTTTTCCTTTTTTGGGCAAACACTAAAGAAGTCCCAAACTGCGGACTTGAAATGTCTTTGGGGGGCCGGAGGAGGCGGCGATACTGGTGGTGGTGGTCCTGCTGCTAATGCCAGATGAAGTGGAGGATGTGGATTGCCGAACTTCAGTACGTTTTGCACTTTCACCACCACTAATTGAGGTCGAGGTGGATGGAGGTCCCTTCTGGCGACTAAGAAATATGGAAGCAGTAGGTGTTGGTGTACTAGTTAACTCCAATGATTGTGATGTTTCTTCCATTTCCTCCTCGTCGACAACATCATCACGCTCAACCGCTTTTCGGGCTAGGGTCAAAATGTCTTTTTGCTGCATGCCCGCTGGGGCTGCAGTGACCTTTATAATGACTGCGTCGTCGTCGTGAGAGTCTTCATCAGCAGGAGTATCCGCCACTTCTTGTTGAGCCTCATCACACTCCATAACTATGAGTTTTTCGACGACCTTCCTTTTACGCTTAAGTACCTTTGTCAGATCATGGTGTGCCTCACTCTCAGAAGGCAGTGCTGCTGGTTCCCAATTGGGATCCGTATCATCAGAAGGAGGTGGGCTTGAAGAAGATGTAGACACCAACCTTGATCTTTTCCTTGCTAGGGATGTGGAAGACAATGAATGATCATCAGGAGAAGTGGCTTCCTCAAATCATACCTCAGCTTGATTGTCGATTTCCTGTTGTGCCCCTACTTCGGAAGGAACGACTATTGTGGGCACTTGTGACCCTCCATGCACCTCTGCTTGCGCATCTCCTTGCGCTGCCTCTCCTTCCACATGTACTTGGGCTTGTACTACTACTTGCACATGTGGTTGTTGTTGCGGCTGTGGTTGTTCAACACTAGTCAGATGAGTTACAACAACCTGTGTTGATTCACGGACATTGCTGCTACTTTCTTGCGATGAGCCAACATCACTGGTCTATGGTGATTGAAGAAGTACACTGACTGCCTCTGCAGCACTCAAGGGCTTGGACTTAAGTTGGCGTGGTGGTGGTGGTGGAGGCACTCAGCCCAATGGAGCGGGGGTGCTGCTCCCAGCTTGGTCCCCAGCAGATCCCGCTGCTGCTGCAGGCGTACTTTTTTTTTTACTCCCAAAAAACGCGGCGGCCGGCACACCAGCCTCCTTGGTAACTTGCTTCTTCTGCTCCTTACTGGCAACTTTCTTGCTAGAGGAGCTACGGAGAACTTTTTTTGGGGCCATCTTCTTCAGAGCAGGTCAGAACAGTAGGCCGCAGTTGCACGAGTTGCAGAGTTGTCTGTGGCCAGACGTGACGTCGCGTGATGTTATGCTGCACACACACACCGCTGCAGGACTTCTTCCTGGCACTGGTGGTTCTCTTGAGTCTTGTGCACCTAAAAGCAATGGAAGACAGAGGAACATCAGTTCAGTTATACACCCTAAATTTTTTTTTTTTAAAACAGAAAAATCAGCACAATCCCATGCCCTCCATGATGTTTAAATTCAAGACACCCCACAGAAAGACTAGGCCCATGCAACCCTCACTAGTCACTACCCCTGGTGAAAAGGCCCCAACAACAGGCCAAAAAAAGAAAATCACAGAAAAATCAGCACAATCCCAAGCCATCCAGCCCCTCCATGATGTTTAAATTCAAGACAACCCACAGAAAGACTAGGCCCATGCAACACTCACTACCCCTGGGCATAACGGTTGAAAACTAGGCAAAATGGTTGCAGGCCTAACAACACTGTCTGTATTCAAAATGGCCCCCTCCCTCCCAGCACATGGCCAGGGCCTGTAGCAGCACTCAAAATGGCCCCCACTCACATGGCCTGTCCCCATGAACACCCCAAAAAAAACGAAAATCACAGAAAAATCAGCACAATCCCAAGCCATCCAGCCCCTCCATGATGTTTAAATTCAAGACAACCCACAGAAAGACTAGGCCCATGCAACACTCACTACCCCTGGTGAAAAGGCCACAACAACAGGCCCAAAAAACGAAAATCACAGAAAAATCAGCACAATCCCAAACCATCCAGGCCATCCATGATGTTTAAATTCAAGACACCCCACAGAAAGACTAGGCCCATGCAACACTCACTACCCCTGGGCATAAAGGTGGAAAACTAGGCAAAATGGTTGCAGGCCTAACAACACTGCCTGAATTCAAAATGGCCCCCTCCCTCCCAGCACATGGCCAGGGCCTGTAGCAGCACTCAAAATGGCCCCCACCCACATGGCCTGTCCCCACGAACACACCAAAAAAACGAAAATCACAGAAAAATCTTCACAATACCAAGCCATCCAGCCCCTCCATGATGTTTAAATTTAAGACAACCCACAGAAAGACTAGGCCCATGCTACACTCACTACCCCTGGTGAAAAGGCCACAACAACAGGTCCAAAAATCGAAAATCACAGAAAAATCAGCACAATACCAAACCATCCAGGCCCTCCATGATGTTTAAATTCAAGACATCCCACAGAAATACTAGGCCCATGCAACATTCACTACCCCTGGGCATAAAGGTTGAATACTAGGCAAAATGTTTGCAGGCCTAACAACACTGCCTGCATTCAAAATGGCCCCTTCCCTCCCAGCATATGGCCAGGGCCTGTAGCAGCACTCAAAATGGCCCCCACCCACATGGCCTGTCCCCATGAACACCCCAAAAAAACGAAAATCACAGAAAAATCAGCACAATCCCAAGCCATCCAGCCCCTCCATGATGTTTAAATTCAAGACAACCCACAGAAAGACTAGGCCCATGCAACACTCACTACCCCTGGTGAAAAGGCCACAACAACAGGCCCAAAAACCGAAAATCACAGAAAAATCAGCACAATCCCAAACCATCCAGGCCCTCCATGATGTTTAAATTGAAGACACCCCACAGAAAGACTAGGCCCATGCAACACTCACTACCCCTGGGCATAAAGGTTGAAAACTATGCAAAATGGTTGCAGGCCTAACAACACTGCCTGCATTCAAAATGGCCCCCTCCATCCCAGCACATGGCCAGGGCCTATAGCAGCACTCAAAATGGCCCCCACCCACATGGCCTGTCCCCATGAACACCCCAAAAAAACGAAAATCACAGAAAAATCAGCACAATCCCAAGCCATCCAGCCCCTCCATGATGTTTAAATTCAAGACAACCCACAGAAAGACTAGGCCCATGCAACACTCACTACCCCTGGTGAAAAGGCCACAACAACAGGCCCAAAAAACAAAAATCACAGAAAAATCAGCACAATCCCAAACCATCCAGGCCCTCCATGATGTTTAAATTCAAGACACCCCACAGAAAGACTAGGCCCATGCAACACTCACTACCCCTGGGCATAAAGGTTGAAAACTAGGCAAAATGGTTGCAGGCCTAACAACACTGCCTGCATTCAAAATGGCCCCCTCCCTCCCAGCACATGGCCAGGGCCTGTAGCAGCACTCAAAATGGCCCCCACCCACATGGCCTGTCCCCATGAACACCCCAAAAAATCGAAAAACACTGAAAAATCAGCACAATCCCAAGCCATCCAGCCCCTCCATGATGTTTAAATTCAAGACAACCCACAGAAAGTCTAGGCCCATGCAACACTTACTACCCCTGGTGAAAAGGCCACAACAGGCCAAAAAAAAACAAAATCACAGAAAAATCAGCACAATCCCAAGCCATCCAGCCCCTCCATGATGTTTAAATTCAAAACACCCCACAGAAAGACTCAGTGCACCCACCACTGAGTACCCCTGGGCAAAAGGCCCTAAAACAGCCCAAAAATCGAAAATTCCAAAATTGTAGTTGCAGCAACTGTAATGCCCCAAACAAACTTACTTGTGAAATTTCTAATCCAAAAGTGATCCAAATATCCAGCAGCATCCACAAAAAGTAATCCTTCCAGCTCCAGATCCAAATGAAAAGTGACCAGGAGATGGACAAAGCACTGGGAGGAGCCTGCTGGACAGGAACAGGAAGTTGAAGACTGTGGGGGACTTCCTTGCTCCCCCCACCCTCCCCAAAATGGACTCCTCGCAAAAAAAAGTGCAGGCAAATATCAACCTGAGGAGTTATTCAGATAAAAATCATCATTTCCAGAAGGTTTATGCTGCTTGCTGGTGGATTTCTTCTGCAGAATTGCAAACTTTGTATTTTCGCGAGTGCGAGATTGTTGCTGCTCGCCGCATCTACAAGCTCGCAATTGCGAAGTCCCGCGATACGTGATCACGGCGTACTCGCGTTGACAAACTCTCGCTGTGCAAGTTGACAAGCCGCGATAATGTAATCGCACTCGCCAAATTCCCGCGGGATCCCGCAGCAAGATCCAAAATGGCGCAGCACTCGCAAAATATCGAGAAAAACAACTCGGCAAACGCTGAATGACGGTAAGTAAACGCCGCGCGCCGCAAAATTGTATCACCAAGAAAAAAAAATCCGCTGCATGCGAATTTGCGGATTTTCGTTAAATGCGCGAGCGTTCGCGGATTGGGGATTTACCGAAAATCCGCGAGCGTAACGGATTTTGCGCTCACACTTATTGCTTACACGAGTACTCGAGACATTTGCAAAAAAGGTACCATCGTCCTGTTGATTCATTTAGCTGAGAATGGACATGGACTTTCCCCAAACAAATTACAATACTGCATGACAGGAGTTCTATATTTAGGACAGTGAATTGAGAAAGGTGTAAGAAAGGTGTCACAATAAATAATCTCTGCGATAATGCAAATGAATCTGCCTCGCACACAAAAAGAAGTCACAGTGTTTCTGGGAACAGTGGGCTACTGTCACCAGTGGATATCTAACTTTTCTTTGATGGCCAAACCTCTGAAGAGATTGACACACAAGGATGTGTCTGATCCGGTGCCCTGGGACAATGTTTGCTTGTTTGCTTTACTGGAGTCGAGAGAGAGCCTACGTTATGCTCCGGCACTAGGAATGCCTGATTACAACAAAGCGTTTTGTTATGAACGAGAAGGTTATGCACTCTATGTGTTATCTCAGGATCATGGAGGTGCACAGAGACCAGTCGCATGCTTTTTGTGCTACTTCAGATCCAGTAGCATCAGTGTTGCCTGGATGTTTCAAATGCAACAGGTCTCAGCAAAGAGAGTTGAGAAAGCATTGTGATGGGTCATCCTTTAAGTACGTTTTTTTTTTAACAAACTTTATTGTCACCAAATCAATTTCACACAGCTTCAGGCCTACAACCCGGGGGCCGGCCGCATCAGTACTTGGAAGCGAAATTGAGACGTCATGTAAATGCAACACAGCCATAAAACCGACAACCTGGGGGTCCGGTGGCGTTTCAGTATTCACATATGAACCGACTCTCAACAACTCTAATAGGCCGGTGACAGTTCCTACTTATGGAAGGGAGCACACTCCCTCACCTGCAATCCCGCCCCGTCTTAATCACATGCAATAGTAAGGAGGAGTAGCGCTCTAAAAACGTGAAGCTCAAACTCCGATTCAGGGACAATAAATAAACAGGAAACTACCCTCCTCTACCCCACCCCCCATCCCGTCATATCTGCTCTGACCCATCCTGGATGTCTTGTAGCCTTCACCTGTCCCTGCGGTCACTGCCTTTGCAGTCACACATCTGTACCGCTTATGCACGTTCACATATACTTAACGGATCTCCAGAAAATAGATTAGAGCAACACGTCCGCGCCAGCCTCCCCCGCCACAGTCCCAGTCCCAGTTAAAGTACCTAGTACTCCCTCAGTAGTTGCCGGTGCGTCATCTCTCGACTCATCTCTCTCTCCCAACACATTGCTCGCATTCAAGTGTGTTCTATATTGCCACCAGAAATTCTTAGGTCTAGAAGTCGGAGGGAGCAGCTCGCTATAGTCTTCTGTTTGTGTGCAGCAATAAATCATATTGTGTGCCCATCTCTTAGCAGTCGGAGAGGGTCCTCTCATCCAGCATGTCGCTACCACTCGCCTAGCCATCAACATACCCATGTCCGCTAGTCTTCGAATTACCACCGGTAGAGGCTTTGAGTATCCCAATAAGGCCAGCGCAGGGTCTGGGGCAATTTCCAGCTGCAGAATGTCGCTCATCTCCCTAAAGATCTCGCCCCAGTATTTCTGAACAGCCACGCCAAATGGAGAAAATCCGCCACTGGGGCATGACATCTTTTGCATTCCGCTGTTTGTCTCAGGCCATACCTGTGTAGCCGTTCCGGGGTATAATACACCCTCTGTAGGAACTTAAAATGGATAAGCCTGTGCCTCCCATTCAGCGAGATCTTCCCACAGCAGTACCCGCTCATGACGTCATCTATAGGCGTTTGAAGGTCACGTTGCCACCCGATCCTAGCTTTCATGAGGTTCTGTTCCCTCTACATAATTGCCTTTCTGTATAATATCGTAACCAGTTTGCGGGGCTCCGCAACTTTGATAGTACGTGTAAGCTCCGGAACCTCCGGTGGTTCCTCGAGCTCAGGGCCCAAAATGCCCAACAGGGCTCCTCGCACTCTGTGGAAGTGGAACCTTGTCAGCAAGGAGACAGCGCCACCACCTGCAGGTATCTGCTCCCATGTCTTCACCCGACCCTCAAGGAACAAGTTGCCTAACTTAGCTATACCCAGTGAGCGCAGTGCCTTTGTCACTGCCATGTCTTGTAATGGGGGGAGCCATAGTCCCCACTCAGGCAACATGTCAGGGGAGTAAAGTAGTTCACAGTTCTGCACCCGAGCTAGGAAGTGCCATGCGTGGTTCGTGGCAGTTAAGGAGTCAAGCACCCCCGTCCTACGGTCGACTGGAAGACACACAGTAGCTGGAAGGGGAAGGGGGTCCGCGAATAGGCATTCCAGCCTAACATGTGGGATATTGGCCTCACCGTGTATCCAAGTGTGGAGGTGCGAGGCCTGTGCGACCCTGTAGTATAGCTCCAGGTCCGGCGCATTCAAGCCGCCCATCTCATACGGCAGCGTCAACGTGCTCCATTTCACTCGAGGGTGCTTGCCACCCCAAGCCAGTTTGATCATAAGTTGCGTGAGTGCCTGGAAGAAGTGTCTGGACAGGACCACCGGAAGAGCACTGAACAGAAACAAAAACCTCGGTAATACCACCATTTTCATGATGGCGATGCGGCCCATAAGAGAAAGCGGCAATTCGCACCACTTTCCCACATCGTCCTCAAGTCTATCATAATTCACACCGTAGTTTTCACGTATGAGGATCTCAGGGTCTGTGTGCTGTTGGATACCCAAATAGCGTACCGAGTCCTTTGACCATTGCAGTGGATATTCTGCTTCAAAGCGTTTGGTAGCTGGAGTTAGGGAAAAGACCACCGATTTCGACCAGTTAATCTTTAGGCCTGAGAAGGCGCCAAACCGAACCACCTCATGCAACACCGAGGACAGGTTCTTCTCAGGGTGTCATCCGCATATGTAGAGACAATTATCTTATATGTTGGGAAACTTACGCCCTCATGCCAATGGTATTCGCGCAATGCGCAGGCCAATGGCTCCGCTACCAGTGCGTAGAGCAGTGGCAATAGAGAGCAGCCTTGTTGTCCCCCTACTGATGGGAAAAGGGTCCGTCACCAGGTCTCCCACTCGCAGTCTTGCCGACGGTTCGTGGTACAAAGCGCCGACCATTTGGTGGAAAGGCTCGCCCAGCCCCATGCGCCTGAGTTCTCTAATCATAAAGGGCCACTCAACCAAATCAAAAGCCTTCTCCATGTCAAGGAATACGGCTATGGCCTTCGCATCTTGTTTCACATGTTGAATCACTCCAAGAACCATCCTAACATTATAAGTGAGGTTCCTGCTGGGGATGAATCCCGCCTGTTCGGGGGCCACTAGCTCAGGTGCTAGGAGTGCAAGACGCGTAGCCAGCACCTTGGCGTATAGCTTGGCATCCACATTCATGAGCGATAGCGGTCTATACGAGCCGCATTCGTCATGGGGCTTGTTAGGTTTAAGTATAGTCACCAGTAGGGCCTCCCTCATCGACGGCGGCATACTGCCTCTACGCATATGTCGTCGAATAGAGCAGAAAGGTGTGGGATCAGTTTGTCTTGGAAGGCTTCATAAAAGCTCACCGTAAGGCCATCCGAGCCCAGACCACTACCAAAGCGCATGCTCGCCAAGGCTTCCACTATCTAATCCTTGCCTATAGGCAGCATGAGAAATTCCCTTTGTGCATTTGAGAGCATAGGCAATGCAATATGTTCCAAGTAATCGGAAATGTCGTCGTCCATGCCCCCACCTTTGGCCGAATACAGGTCCGCGTAAAAGGCCTTGAACCGGTCAGCTATCTCGTCATTCTCAGTGACCAACTGACCCTCAGCCGTCCTCAATTCAGTAATCGGTGTCTTCCCTCTAGTGCCCTTCAGGAGTCTAGCCAGTAGTGAACTAGGTCGCTCCCCCTCACCATATGTCCTGGACGTGGCGTATTTCCCCTTGTGTTGTACCTCTCTGTCTGCCTCTTCATGATATCCGGTAAGCAGGACCTCAGTGGTTGGGTTGACTCGTTGACTTTGCTCAAGGGCGGTAAGTCGCCTCTCCAGTAGCGAAAGTCGACCCCTGATAGACTTGAGGACACTGGAGTGTTTGGACATAGCCATGCCTCTAATATATACTTTAACCCCTTCCATGCTCATGACGAGCTCAGCTCGTCATGAGGCACAGTTGAGCTGTGCTGATGACGAGCTGAGCTCGTCATGAATATAGGAGAATAGCTATTTCCAGCACAGGGGAAAAATAACCACAGCAGCGATGTGGTTAAATGTTTCCCACAGTGTTTGATAACTATCCACCGATCCCACGTTAGTGTCGAAGGAGACGTCTATGTCCTCCGCCAGTTCCACCCTGAACTTCTCGTCCAGCAGCGAATAGGGCGGGAAACGCCACGTGAATGGCGGTATATGTTTTGCGGGCGAGCGCAGCTCCACCAGTACTGGGGAGTGGTCCAAGAGCGTACGCGGCAGCACTGTGCAAGACTTGGCATTCCCCATTGATGCAGGCGTCGCCATCCAGTAATCAATTCTGGTGTGTATATTATGAAATGCGGAATAGTGCGTGTACCCTCCCTTCTCAGCATGTCTGTAACGCCATACATCCTCAAGATCTAACTTGATCAGCTCCCTACTCAGGGTCTGTGCCGCGGCAGATGGCTTACGCAGGAGGCCAGCAGACCTATCCAGCGTCGGATCAAGTACTAGGTTGAAGTTCCCCCCCCATAGCATGCGCGAGGAAACATGTGAGCGAGCAGCAGACGCCAAAGCTCTATAGAAATCCGGTGAATCAAAGTTAGGACCATACACATTGACCACCACAAAATCACACCCTCCTGCGCCGCACCTAGAGATGACATATCTCCCCTCCGCGCCAGCTTTCAAGAGGGTGTGAGTCAGCCTGGTTCTCAGGTTAACCCATGTCAAAACCCCCCTGGAGTGAGTAGTGAATCCAGCTGCAGTGTAGTTACCCGCCAAGCCCCTCGAGAGGTACATTCTACTGTATGTTGGCAAGTGCGTCTCCTGTAGGAGAGCCAGATCTATTCTGTGCCTCGGAAGGTAGCCCAACACTCTTCTAAGTTTTCGATGGTCATTTAGGCCTCTAACGTTCCATGTGAGGACTCGTAGCGGAGGCGCCGAGTCTTGGCTGCCCTGCGTGTCATTAACGGACATCCCAATAGAGGGGACAGTAAGTGCAAGGCAAGTCAAGGCGTACTTCAGGCAATAGCAGTATGCGTAGTTTACATCTCAAATCCCTCCCCCCCAACCCAACCTCATCTGTACTTCAGAACAACTCCCTCCCCCCCCTTCCCACTACAGACCACCCCCAACCTGGCCTGGCCGATTCCCTTCCCACCCTCCGCCCCCTCCCTGCCCAGTCCCAACCATGTGAAAATCAACCCTGTGGTGCGTTGTGCACTGGGGCCAAGGTCGCCTAGCATCCTCTGCGTGATTTCCATGTACAATCTGTTTTTAGGACCACCTCCCAGCTATGTAGGTCAGCACCAAATGAGCATAAGAATGAAACAATGCAACACCACTTTTTGTACCACACCCCCCCCCCAACCCAGCGTCAACATCTCAGTGCGACAAAACGCGCAGCATAGGGACCAAGTTCAGGAGTCCACCAATATGTCACATGTCCTCTCGAGGTCTCTCCCCCCCTTCTTCCACAGCACAACAAATCCAACATCAAATATGATACCATCGTGCAGTGCCTAGCATCTCAAGCTTGTCCTACCGCCTATGTTGAAATTCGGCTACTCCTGCTCATCCAGCCGGCTGCTGGATTCTCCCTCCTCAGTCGAGAAGTCCACGTTGTTGGACCGTTCCTTAGCCCAACTTTTCATTGCCCGTTGGAGCGCAGCCGTGTCCGTGAAAATGTGAGAATGACCTTGGCGATTAACCCTGAGTTTCGCCGGGTACAGCATCACGTAGTCCAAACCCAGGTCCTTCAACTGTTTCTTATATGGTATAAAGGGCTTACGAGCCTCCTGCATTCTGGCCGTAAAGTCCGGGTACAGGGAGATGGACGATCCCTCATACTGGAGCGAAGGTTTAGATCTGGCCAGCCGTAGAGCAGTGTCCCTGTCTCGGTAATTAAGCAGCTTCGCTATGATAGGACGGGGGGAGCCCCCGGTCGCGGTGTTGGCCCCAGTGAGCGGTGCGCCCTTTCCACCACAAACATCGCAGAAAAAGTGCTGTCACCCAAAAGTAGCACAAGGAGCTTCTCCACAAAAGCCTCCATGGGACCCGTGAAAGTGGACCCCCCGAAGGCCAGTGATCCTGAGGTTACAGCGCCAGGAACGGGCCTCCAAATCCTCAGTCTTATCCTGGACCATTTGCATGAGCTTATCAAGCTTCTTGTGTCCCGTATCCAATTACGTTTGGGCTTCCTCAACTTCCGTGAGCCTACGCTCTGACATATCTAGGCGCTCCGCATGCTTGTCTATTCTTTCCACCATACGGTCCATCCTATAGGTCAAAGCGTCAATCTTGGAGCCCAGAGACAAGATGCTCGTTTGTATTCCCTTCTCCATGCACATCAAAAGGGATTTTATGTCCGAACCATCTGACGTCTCCTCCTTCATAGGTGTGGGTGAATGATCCGCCGCTGCGGCTCCATGGTGCTGCGACCGCCGTTGCGAGAACGGGAGCTTGCTCTGGGTTTTGTCCCCTTTGACCATTTTCTCAGGTCTCCTCAGGAGTGGGGCGCAGAAAAAGGCGAGTCGGCGTGTACTCCTGCCGGCTAGTATTATGCCCCGGCGGGCGCAGTTTGGAAAGGGGTAACCGTCGCACAACGGAGAGATCTGCTTCAGCTCTAAATCACAGCCTATCACGGTTAGTCACCCCGCTGGGTCAAGGCGGGAACCACAGCGTTCGCCTCAAACTCCTATCACAGGGCGAGGCATCTCGTGCTCTGTTTTATTCCCCCCTTATGGGCTCCGCACCGTCTTTGTAGTGTGAAGAGGGGGCGGGGGGCACCACTCTTCCACCACGCGGAGTCGCAAGGGTCACCAGGCCGCCCAGCGATCGCCTTATCTATAGAGTCACAGTAGTCGCACCAACCGGGTACGATCTCCCCTGGTCCGCAGCCAGGAAGGGTCCGCTCCCTACCTCGGCCTCCGTGCAGCGAGGCCTGTTGTAGCTTACTCCCTCAGGCGTCTGCCCAGCGCGTGGCAATGATCTCCACGCAGTATGCCTCCTCTCCGCAGCACACCCTCCTCAATGCCAGCTGTAGACCCCCACCCCTGAGCACGGCTGGGGTGGGGGGCTCGACGACACATCCCCCCAGCCACAAGACTCCGAACTCGGGTCAACAGGATAGCGGGGGACCTCCAGACAAACGCTCCGTGGGTGCAGCCGCCCACCAAAGGACTCCACCAATGTCGTCACTGGGGGTGCCGCAACCAGGCTGCAGGGCCAGGGCTCACCTCCATTGGTCTCTTGTGTGGAGCTCTCAAGTGACCTCTGTCATCTGCAAAGTCGGGAACTCCTAAAGGTTTTTGCGGTGCCCTACTCCCGCCGGGGCCGGGTCACCCAGGTTATGCCGGCTGCACGTCGCGCGACGTCATGCAGGGGGCACATCTGCTGTGGGTCGGGGATGCAGGGCTTTTGATACACCGCTCCACTCCGCTCCCTGAACTTCGGCGCCAGGTCCTCTCCGCAGTCGGAAACACCGCCGCTGTTTCCCCGATGGTAAGCAGGCCCTGGGGAAGGGATGTGGAGAACAAATCGCACACTCAGGTGCAGGATATTAAAGGATAATTACTGCTGCACGGCGGAGTAGAGGGATCAGGCGGCCATCTCGGATTCCGGCAAGCTCCGCCCCCCCATCCTAACTACTTACATGCCTCACTCAGTAGAGGGACTGTTGACAAGAAACAGTACACAACATTTAACAAACAATAGGCTTACAAAATATGAGCAAGTGATCTTGGCAGCTGACAAAGTGTCTCTGAAACATTGTTCCGTACTCAATCCTGCTACCCTTTTATCATTTCCTGATTGTTAGGGGAATGACAATGAAGGACATGATTGTCTCAATGTGATTGAACTATGCACCAAATACCGTCCTGACATTGTCGATGAGCCATTACCTGAATCTTACCAAATCCTGTTTGTGGATGGCTCATGTGTGAGAAGTTGGCCCGATATGCAGTGCTCACTATTCTAGTGATCACAATGCATCGGTCCAAACGACCCTTATGGTGATTGGTTGTAAGTCAACCTTAGACCAGCTATCCTAGTAGCGTGGATACGAGCAGTCTTCGGGCTAAACTCTAGAGGGCGTGTTAAGCCAGCTGTTATACCATCACATACCCCTTGAACACCACACAAGTGTTATGAAAATAAACAGTGTATTTATTAGAATCACAACAGCCCTGTACTCTTTATGAGGACAGGGTACTAAGCACAGAACACAACTCTTAGGAAAATACTTCAAGTGCACAATCAATACAAGTGCCCGAGGGCACGGAAAGTTTAGTGGTCTCGGGCGGACCCGATAAGGCAAGTCGAAAGCGATAGGGACTCGGGACCCTTAAGTAAGGAGGCTATGCGGGCACCGAAATGCCGAAGTTACCTAGCCCCAAGGGCTGCGGCTGCACAAGTCTTTACAGACGTCGGGAGTCTTCGCTGACGAGCCAGGAGCCGGAAGGAAGGAGTTGCTGGCCGGCGACCAGGGGAAATAGTTCGTAGAGATCCAAGCCTGGATCAGAGATGGATGACACCTGAAAGCAGAGGGGACCAAGTTCGTAACTACTAGCCAGTAGTCAGAGGGTACCAGGAGGGCACCGGATGATCGTCACCTCGGCTAGGTGAGTGGGCGACGCTAGGCTCTGCAGTCTCACGGACCAGGAGGGGTTGTTGGCGACCAGGATGGAGGTGCGAGCTGTCCCACGAAGGTTGATGCTGTCGGAGTCGCTGGGCCCAGGATTGAATTGAATTGAATTGAAATTGAATTGAAAATATATTTATTGAGCGCGATTGCTGCCCGCGGGCGTCCAAGCGCTGAGTTGAAGCAGAGAGGTGACGGAGAAGAGGAGTTAGGGCACAGAGGATTTGGCAAACAGTAGTGTCTTCAAGTTTTTCCGGAATGAGAGCAGGTTTGGGTTGGACCGGAGTGAGAGGGGGAGAGCATTCCAGAGCTTGGCGGTGTTCAAGGAGAACAACCTACCCCCAGACCAGGCTCTCTTCACTCTGGGAACAACAGCAAGGAAGGCCTCCGTGGAACGAAGGTTCCTGTTTGGGTGGTAGGGGATGACAAGGTTGTTGTTAATGGCTGGGCCCGTTTTCCAGAAGGCGCGATGCGCCATGCACAGCGCCTTAAAAGCCACTCTCTGCCTCACTGGCAACCAGTGGAGGCTTTTCAGAGCAGGTCTGGCTGACTGCATTCGCGGGATCTGCAGCAGGGTACGCGCTGCGCAGTTTTGTACAACCTGCAGTTTCCGGAGGGTCATCTCAGGTGCCCCAACGTATAGGGCATTGTTTGAGTCCAGGCGGGACTGGATGAGGCCTTGTACCACCACCTTTTTGGCCTCTAGAGGCAGAAGCGGGAGGACCTTCCTCAAGATTCTGAGTATGCCAAAGCATGTGGCAGACAGTTTAGTGGCCTGGGTGGAGAAGGAGAGTTTGTTGTCCAGCCACACTCCTAGGCTCTTAACACTATCCTTCGGGGTGGGGGGAGGGCCCAGTGCACGGGGCCACAAGGAGGTGAAAGGCACTGGTGAGGCTTGGCCTAGGAGCATGAGCTCCGTCTTTTCTCCGTTTAGCTTTAGGGAGGAGTTGGTCATCCACCCCTTGACGTCCTCTAAGCATTTTAGCAGATCTACCGGGGATTGCCTGTTGTTCTCAGTGGCCAGCGAGACCACTAGCTGAGTGTCGTTGGCGTACGACACGATTTTAATGCCGTACGGTTCGACGACACCCGCCAGCGGCCTCATGTACATGTTAAACAACACAGGGCTCAGGGAGGAGCCCTGCGGTACTCCGCAGCTCAGAGGTTTGCTGGATGACACTGTTTCGCCGTCGAAGATCTGAAAAGATCTCTCAGACAGGAAAGAGTCAAACCACCTTAATGCGTCACCTGAAACTCCGATGTCGTAGAGACGGTCCAGCAAGGTGGTGTAGCTGACCGTATCGAAGGCGGCACTTAGATCAAGGAGGATCACTGCCACTGATCCTCCCTGATCTAGTACCCTTCGAGATTCTTCGGTGACCGCTAATATGGCGGTTTCAGTGCCATGCTTCGGTCTGAAGCCTGTCTGGGATGTGTGTAGTAGAGAATGGTTCTCTAGGAACTGGACCAGCTGGGCATTAATATACTTCTCTAGCACCTTGCTAGCCCAAGGGAGAAGTGAGATGGGGCGGTAGCTGGAGTGATCATCGGGGTCTAGGCTGGGTTTCTTCAACAGCGCCCGCACCATGGCTTGCTTCCAAGCTGTGGGGACTGAGCATGCGAATATGGACGAGTTTAGAAGCTCCAGGATTACAGGCAGGGTGGCTTTGCTTGCCTGCATCAGGACTTCTGGTGGAGCAGGATCACATGGAGAACCCGACTTGACTTGGCGTGCCACTTTGCCTAGGGTGTCGAGGTCCAAAGGGGGGAAGTGCTCCAGGGAAGGCTGTTCTGGGGGAAGAGGCGGTCTGGGGGGGAGTGGATCAATCGCATCCGGGTTTGTGGCTACTGTTGAGAAGGTAGAGTAGATTTTTAAAACTTTATTGTGGAAAAATTCCGCAAGCTCATTACATTGGTCCTAGGTTTTGTTCGGAGGGGTTGCAGTGTTGACACTGGTGCATTGCTTTATTATATGGAAAATTTCATTGGGCTTTGATTATGCTGCAAGAATTTTATCAGAGTAATAGGATGCCTGGGCTGTTCTAATCCCTTCTCTGTAGGCTTTGATCGCCTCTTTGTAGGAAGCCTTTTTGTCTGGGAGGAAGTCTAATCGCCAGGCTCTCTCTTGTTGCCTGCAAAGGCGTTTTAGCTCTCTTAGAGAGTCGGAGAACCAGGGAGCTGATTTCTGCATTCTCTTTGAGGAGGATCTGCGAAGAGGGAGGATCGAGTCTAGCGAGTTCGTGATCCAACCTACATAGTTTCCGTTTGCCACATTGGGGTCTAGGCAGGGTGGCGGACGGGAGGAGTCCAGTTTGTGCATCCAGGGCTCCAAGGGGAGTTTTGTCCAGTTCCTCCTAGTGGTGACTTGGGGAGGTAACTGGGGGGCTTTGTGTGTAGCCCAGGTAAACGGGACCAAAAAATGGTCCGACCATGGGAGGGGGATGGGTTGGTCAACAGTCAGATCGAGGCAGTTGCTGAATATAGGGTCAAGTAAATTGCCCTTTTCATGGGTCGGAGCTGACACCAGCTGGGACAATTCAAGAGCTCCGAGGTCGTCTATTAGCTCCTTAGCAATGTGGTCTGAGGGGGAATTGAAATGGAAATTAAGGTCCCCTAGGACCGTGTGGTAGGCAGAAGATAAAATTCTTTCTGCTATAATCTCTGGAAGAGACCTATGGAAACTTTTAATGGCTCAGGGGGGCGGTAAATCAAGGTACCGGAGAAAGAGCTATTTGCGTTAAACTCTATGCAGAATGCTACACTCTCACACTCAGGGATAGTTTCTGCTGTGGTACGGCATCGGTACTGGTTCTTCAGTATGATCGCCAGACCTCCGCCTCTCCCTTCCGATCTATCCAGTCTGAAGATATGGTAGCCTGCGGGTAAGGCTAAGACCACATCTGGCTCAGATTGAGCAGTGAGCCACGTTTCTGTCAGGAAGACCGCGTCTGGTTTTTGCTCCTCGAGCAGCATGGCAATCTGAGTGCTATGTTTTGGTAATGAGCGGCAGTTTAGCGCAAACATGCGGTAAGTTTGTGACGAGGCCGACGGGGAGGTGTTGCGGAAGGAGTGTTTGCAGCCCGGACAGCGGGCGGGGAGCTCTGTAGGTGCATAGATATGGGTGCACTGGGCAGCGGCTCTGCTACCTATGCTGTGTATGGCCGCCGAGCTGTATGTCCTGCCCTGGATAGGGTGGGAACCAGGGTTTGTGGCCCCTGGCCCCGGCTGGCCGCGGACGGGCGCAGATGGGCTTGCCTTTGGCGCGCCTTCGGCGCCCCGCCGTCGCGCCCGCTGCGCCCGTCCGCTGCGCCTCCGAAACCAGCACATCCTTAAATGAAGGAAATAGGGCGGTGTGGCCTGTTCCAATGGGCGTGGCCCTGGTGTCCCGGTGATTCACCTGCGACCCGCTGCAGCGCCTGACTCGGCTGAGCAGGGAGGGAGTCACGTGGGGAGCCAAGAGATCGACTCTAGTTGCTTTTTAAAAACACAGTATCACAGTTTTTATAAAACACGGTATCACAATAGCAATTTTAAAAGTAGTCTTTAAAAAAGTCCTGCTCTCGGCTTTCCGCAACAAGCCTTGGCAAATTTCAGGGCCACGTGGTGGGCGTAAAATGGCATCTTGAGTGGACCAGGAGGGTCCGGGATGCTCCTCTCGCAGAAGGGAGCAAAGGCCAGTCTGGAGCAACCAGACCAGCAGCGTTGGTTGTCGGGTGTCGTCAAGGAGGTCACAAGCCAGCGGCTAGTGATCAGACAACGTGCTGAACAGCAAAGAGCAGAAGGGCCCCACGCAGATCGTGGAGATGCTGGGAGGCTGCACTTCGGTGCTGGAGCTGCTCAGGGTCGGGGCTTCTCAGACCCCAGAGCACTCACCAGAGGATCCCTCAGTGGTCATGCTGGTTTAAGAAATCGTGCATGTCTTGATGATGGCCGGTCCCTCGAGGTCTCGTCGCACCCACAGATCTCAGCTGAGCTGACGACGTGGGTAGAGGTCAGAGGTGCCAGGGAAGCCGGTTCTCGTCGAGCTGGGCAGTCGGATTCCTGAGGAAGGACTTGCAGCAAACCGCAGAGTTCTTAGATGGTGCCTGCGGATGCAGGGTGACTACTCCTTAGCCACAAGGGAGAAATCTTGAGAAGAGTTGAGAGTTCCTTTCGTAGAAAGTATTCTTGATTCAAAGATGATCTAATTTGGAAGGGTCCCCGCTCCTGCCTACCCAGGATACACAAAACCCTGTCTGGGATGGTGCGAACACCGCCCCGGACAGGAAACCCTTTGTCCAAGCTCTCCTCGCTGGAAGGACTCCCAGCAGCAGGAGGTCAGACTCGTGTCTGTGGTGGCAGCATCCATTTTGTGGACCTGAGGCTTCAGTTAACTATAACCGGGGTTCACAGTTATGTACATGTCGTGTCCCTCTAGAAGGGCGGAATGCTAACCCCGTCGCCAGCATTGGAGAGGGGTCAGTATCCCGATTTGTATAACACCTTACTCGACATGTCTTGATAACGCGATACCGAAGTTAGCGATATGGTATGCGTTATCATGGAACAGCCATTGGGTCTTGGTTCTGCAAGCTGCAACCGGGCTCGGCTCGTGCCAGAGCCCAATTCACACGATTCCACGCACTCTGCCTTCAGAATTGTCAAGGCTTGTCATAGGAGTGACTGATATGAATGTGGGTGTCAATTTTAGGGTTAGATATAGGCATACTATACCTAAAGCAACCGGTGAGTGCACCACGTTGCCCCAGCTGTCGCGCAGCCAGTTGTGTCAGATTTAGATGGCCATCCAGGGGTGGTGAGGAAATAGAAATTTTTAGGTAATCAATGTGTCCCCCACTCGCACCCTATCCATGCACCCATGTTCCATGTATGTCGTGTAATTCCCTTCCCGTGCCTGCCATGAAGACGCATATGCATTTGCGTCCAACGTTAACATGTCAGTTATTCAGTCCTCCAAGAAAACCACGTTAATTTGGCTTTTAGGCCTATGGTGCCAACGTCTTTACATGGTGCACTTTTAAATAACGCGAAGCACACGTTTTCCACGTTTTTCTGGCTCAGTCGAGCCAGGCCCTTAATTGATGTTGTTTGTTATACACAAGGGAACCCCATACAGTAGAACCTGGGGTAGAACGATAATTTTAAAGAACAATGGTTCGAGGTAGGCCTTATGAGGTCCTTAGAGGAAAAAAGAACAGGAGCGAGTATTTAATAAGTCGCTAGGGAGCAGTGGTAGTAGGTAAAGGTAAGAGTTTTTTTATTTTTTACTCTTTTCTCTTAACGATATACATAAATATATATACTGTATTGCAGGTGCTCAAGTGAATAGTACGGTGCAGGACGTGACATAAGTGATCAAAGTGAACGGACTGTCACACAACAACAAGGATAAAAACACACAACAATTATATACAATAGAACAAGTGAAATTCCTTGGGTAGGTCGACGGCGTTTCGATCTATTTTGCTTTAGATCATCATCAGGACAGTTGAGCCTCCTGAAACTACAAGAATTTCAATTACACTCTGTTTCCTATATGTATACTTTACTGGCATTCCTACATGTTTGCTTTAATTTGCCATTGTTTTGGTGCTCCCGGAAAGATATGGAATTAGACTTAAATTAAATTAAATTGGTTTTAAAACATGCACATGTTCTTATTACTATACATGCGTTTTTTTGTGAAGGATTAATAGGGGGGGTATGTGATTTAACCTCACCCTAGTGCGTGGCGCTTATGCAGACACAAGTTATATATAAGCGCATGCATTTAAGTAATTGATTTGTCACAATTTTAAAATGTACCTTGCCGGTGGGTAGGGCAAGGATAGTCATTCGTACAATACAGCTGGTTGGATGTCGCTGCTTTCCAAAGAATCTGTGGGTAATGTAAATTATATAGGCATGGGTTGGACTTGGTCGCTGTAAACATGTATTAACTCTGTGCGAGTATGGCAGAATTGGGGGGCTAAGAATTAACCATATTCGCTGCTAGGTTCAGAAACTTACATTAAAATTATCGGATTTGGGTCTTCCAATGAGGAATTCAAGTAGCGCTCGTTCACTTCTATGTAGGCAAGGGTCCTACTTGAACTTATAAAGTGAGAGAAAGAATAATTATTAGGACCTTTGAAGTGCTATTAGCCACAGTTAGAGTGAAGCGGGCAGGGCTACTTACTTACAGAAGATTAATCAAGTTAAAACACAATCAGTGTGGAAGGGGGTTCCAAAAGCGCATTCGTCGCTATGGTAGAAATTGGCGCCTGAAACTAAAAAACATTTTTGGTCAGTGCGTGGCTAGTTTAATTAGAACCAACACGGTGAGCGTAACCGCGTGGTCGGCGGTACACTTACTGAATCGTTGTAGTTCTGCGTGGCAGGAAAAGGGGGTCCGAGTACCTCTTTCGCAGCAGCTCACAACTGAGCGAGCGTCCGTGACTCCATTAATAGCGTGTTGAAGTTATTGCGCGCGCAGACACGGAAGCGTGTCTGGGGGGAGCATGCGCGGTGAGGGATATTGGGAGCATGCGCTCATGATTAGTGTTGGAATTGGGCACATGCGTGGAAAGAGTTGTGAATAAGCTAGTTGCGCAGTGATTAAAACATTCTGAATGGAAACTTAACATATTACTTGAAGCAACCAGACTAACCAAAAGTAAGAGTAAAACCTTTTAGAACATTTTCGGAACAATATTCAGTTGTAGCTTGCAGAAAAAAGAACCTTAAGCAGTGGCTAGTTAGTGTACATTGCTAAATGAATTCACATAACAATATCCCATAACAATATCCATTGGTTCTGATTCAGGTGCACATGTTCCATTCATCGAGAGAGTTGAGTCCTTTCTCAATTGTTTTACAAAAGAAAATCCATTTGCATTCCAAGCGATTTAGTATTGTTTGTTGATTGCCTCCTCTAGCATTAGGCATCAGTTTGTCAATAACCTGCCACTTTATTTCATTTTCAGAATGTCCCAGTTCAAGGTAGTGTTCCACCAAAGGAGCTGTTGTTACTTTACATCGGATCCTGCTCCTGTGCTTTACACACTGCCTAAAGTTCACAAGGATACGGAACACCCCCCTGGGAGACCCATACTCTCAGGCTGCGGGTCTGTTGTAGAACCCCTGGGAAAATACATCGATTTCTTCATCCGCGACATGGTCCAAGACACTGCCACGTATGTTAAGGATACCACACACCTGATCAATCTCATTGAGACACACCCATTCCATCCCGATAGTGAAATCTTAGTGACTCTAGACATAGAGTCACTTTACACCAATATCCCCCAAGAAAAAGGAATCAACGTAATCAAAAAACATCTGGACAACCGCCCGGCACCACATCAAGTCCCCACGGAATTTATAATTAAGCTTCTGGAAATAGCCCTGACCAAAAACTATTTTTTATTTAAAGACACATTTTATAGACAGTGTAAGGGCACTTCCATGGGGGCGATTTTTGCCCCCAACTTTGCGATTCTTTTCGTGGATGACATAGAAACTAACATCATTCTCAACAACACAAACCCATTTCGCAATCAAATAAAATCATGGCATCGATACATCGATGATGTCCTTATGATCTGGAGTGGTGATGAAGAATCACTAAATAATTTCTGTAGATGGCTAAATACCAACCAAACAGACCTTAAATTCACCCACTCATACAATAGACACCAAATCGACTACCTTGATGTGACCATTAAATGTGAAGAAGACCAATTGTACACCACACTGTTCCGCAAACCTACGGAACGTAATACTCTCCTGCAATACCATAGTGCACACCCCAGGGCTCTGAGGGATGGATTGCCCTATGGACAATTCCTGAGAATCAGGAGAAATTGTAAATATAAAGCAGATTTCTTCACTAAAGCAGAAATTCTCTGCAAAAAACTAACTGCAAGAGGCTACCCACGTAAACTGGTAAGAAGGGCTATGAAAAGGGCCTGGTACACACATAGAGAATGTTTACTTGAACCTCAGCCTAAAAAAACCCTATCTAAGATTACATGTGTTACCACCTTTAATACAGCCAGTAACAAACTCACTAAAATGATCAAGAAACACTGGAATGTATTGGATCCCTTAGAAAACACCGGGCTCCCCCTGTTTTCATTTAAACGTGGTCGCAATCTGAAAGACCATCTAGTGAGAGCAGCCAGCAACCCAATAGCTAATAATACAATTGAAACTAGGTTGAATCTCCCACCAGTGCTAGGGCATTTTAAGTGTAACAAGTGCATGGCATGCGAATTCACCACCAACACTAAAGTATTCGAGTATGGAAGTTTTAAGCACAATCTTAATTTTTTCACCAATTGCAATTCAAAGAATGTGATTTACAGTATTGAGTGCCCATGCAAACTACTATACATTGGACAGACGACCCAACAGATAAAGACCAGAATATCTCAGTACAGGAGCAGGATCCGATGTAAAGTAACAACAGCTCCTTTGGTGGAACACTACCTCGAACTGGGACATTCTGAAAATGAAATAAAGTGGCAGGTTATTGACAAACTGATGCCTAATGCCAGAGGAGGCAATCAACAAACAATACTAAATCGCTTGGAATGCAAATGGATTTTCTTTTGTAAAACAATTGAGAAAGGACTCAACTCTCTCGATGAATGGAACATGTGCACCTGAATCAGAACCAATGGATATTGTTATGGGATATTGTTATGTGAATTCATTTAGCAATGTACACTAACTAGCCACTGCTTAAGGTTCTTTTTTCTGCAAGCTACAACTGAATATTGTTCCGAAAATGTTCTAAAAGGTTTTACTCTTACTTTTGGTTAGTCTGGTTGCTTCAAGTAATATGTTAAGTTTCCATTCAGAATGTTTTAATCACTGCGCAACTAGCTTATTCACAACTCTTTCCACGCATGTGCCCAATTCCAACACTAATCATGAGCGCATGCTCCCAATATCCCTCACCGCGCATGCTCCCCCCAGACACGCTTCCGTGTCTGCGCGCGCAATAACTTCAACACGCTATTAATGGAGTCACGGACGCTCGCTCAGTTGTGAGCTGCTGCGAAAGAGGTACTCGGACCCCCTTTTCCTGCCACGCAGAACTACAACGATTCAGTAAGTGTACCGCCGACCACGCGGTTACGCTCACCGTGTTGGTTCTAATTAAACTAGCCACGCACTGACCAAAAATGTTTTTTAGTTTCAGGCGCCAATTTCTACCATAGCGACGAATGCGCTTTTGGAACCCCCTTCCACACTGATTGTGTTTTAACTTGATTAATCTTCTGTAAGTAAGTAGCCCTGCCCGCTTCACTCTAACTGTGGCTAATAGCACTTCAAAGGACCTAATAATTATTCTTTCTCTCACTTTATAAGTTCAAGTAGGACCCTTGCCTACATAGAAGTGAACGAGCGCTACTTGAATTCCTCATTGGAAGACCCAAATCCGATAATTTTAATGTACGTTTCTGAACCTAGCAGCGAATATGGTTAATTCTTAGCCCCCCAATTCTGCCATACTCGCACAGAGTTAATACATGTTTACAGCGACCAAGTCCAACCCATGCCTATATAATTTACATTACCCACAGATTCTTTGGAAAGCAGCGACATCCAACCAGCTGTATTGTACGAATGACTATCCTTGCCCTACCCACCGGCAAGGTACATTTTAAAATTGTGACAAATCAATTACTTAAATGCATGCGCTTATATATAACTTGTGTCTGCATAAGCGCCACGCACTAGGGTGAGGTTAAATCACATACCCCCCCTATTAATCCTTCACAAAAAAATGCATGTATAGTAATAAGAACATGTGCATGTTTTAAAACCAATTTAATTTAATTTAAGTCTAATTCCATATCTTCCCGGGAGCACCAAAACAATGGCAAATTAAAGCAAACATGTAGGAATGCCAGTAAAGTATACATATAGGAAACAGAGTGTAATTGAAAATCTTGTAGTTTCATGAGGCTCAACTGTCCTGATGATGATCTAAAGCAAAATAGATCGAAACGCCGTCGACCTACCCAAGGAATTTCACTTGTTCTATTGTATATAATTGTTGTGTGTTTTTATCCTTGTTGTTGTGTGACAGTCCGTTCACTTTGATCACTTATGTCACGTCCTGCACCGTACTATTCACTTGAGCACCTGCAATACAGTATATATATTTATGTATATCGTTAAGAGCAAAGAGTTTAAATAATAAAAAAACTCTTACCTTTACCTACTACCACTGCTCCCTAGCGACTTATTAAATACTCGCTCCTGTTCTTTTTACCTCTAAGGACCTCATAAGGCCTACCTCGAACCATTGTTCTTTAAAATTATCATTCTACCCCAGGTTCTACTGTATGGGGTTCCCTTGTGTATAGCAAACATTGTATGCGCAGTGGCTACACTGCAAGGGTATCACTCGCTGAGTGGTTTTTCTTAAAAAACATCAAAAAACCTAGTCCCCGTATCTAGATAATGTCTACAAACACAGCTGTTACGTACACAGAAGAATATATCTCCTCTAAACTTTCAGGTCCATCACTGTTTAAAGGTCCCGTAACCAACCCTAGGGCCCCCACAGATACAGCCAGTGAGAAACTAGCTCAATTAGAACATCTAAGGAAGAAACATATACGCACAGAACTTCATGCTCGCATGTTAACAGACTACCTAAGAGCAGACGTTATCCCAATAGGCCTCCAGGTACGCAACGTACCAGCTATCTTTATCCAAGACCCCAAATTCAAATTAGGTTTCTCACACATAGGAACAACGTGCTCACGCCACTGGATGGTGTTGGGCATCGACACCGCCCTTGAACATAGCAAAAAAGAGCTAGACGAGATTGCAGCTCTAGAACAAGCAATTCGAGATTTGGATTGTCTAGCTGACGCCAAATCAGCTTTAGAGAAAATAGATCGCACTATTAAGGATTTTGAGAGCTTCGAGCACCATAAAAAAACAACTAAAGTTTCAAAAGACATCAACCAATATAACAAAGAAAAAACCTACCCGTACCTTCGGGAAGATTTTTTCACTGCGGGTCCCCCAGACCAGCAAAGAGTCCCTGCTGGTTCGTGGGGCCGGTTTAGAAACCGAGCACCAGTAACTTTCTCTGAATCCTCAGCAGAATCAGAAGACTCGGAGGGTACAGAAGGACCTGGTACCTCCGCTGGCACAAATCCCAATTTTTTAGGGAGAGGCCAGTTGAGGCACACAGACCCTCCCCGGGGGAGAGGGAGAGGGAAGACACGACCCAAACCCAGGTACAACTTCCCCCCGGGGGAACGCCAGACCAGGAACAGGTTCTACCAATGGGGCTACCAATACTAGACAGGGAACCAGAAACTAATACCAACGCAGAAACAATACCAATATTCAACTTGTCCCAACATCAGCTGAATTCTACTGATATAGCCCTTCTCAGTAGAGGTCTCTCATTTGTAATTGCTGAAAAACCTAACTGGTTCAATATTCAAGCTGAAATTATGCAATTTTTCAGGAAAGTAAGACTGCAGACTTTCTTTAAAAACCGCGAAGGACCCAGTAGGAATGACACTACAGGCTTACGCCCACCCTCTACTTTCCGTCCTTCTAGTGGAACCATGCCACCAGAAGTAATTACCTTCGAACACTTAGTGTTACGTGATCTGGACAAAATAAAGGACAGCTATAGATTCACACCCTACAACATCAGTAAGGAAGAAAGGAACAGCCTGATCACACTCAAACAAAACCAAGACATTGTCATAAAACCGTGTGACAAGGGCGGTGGTATAGCCATCCAAGACCGCACCTCCTATGAAAACGAAATCTTACGCCAGATCAACAACAAAGATCACTACGAACAACTTAGAGGCAATCCCATTAAAAGTATAAGTGAAACAATCCTTAATGTCACCCAAGAAGCACTTGAATCAGGTTTTCTGAGTAAGAACGAATTCCTATTCCTAAACAATAAAAACCCACGTACCCCTGTGCTTTACACACTGCCTAAAGTTCACAAGGATACGGAACACCCCCCTGGGAGACCCATACTCTCAGGCTGCGGGTCTGTTGTAGAACCCCTGGGAAAATACATCGATTTCTTCATCCGCGACATGGTCCAAGACACTGCCACGTATGTTAAGGATACCACACACCTGATCAATCTCATTGAGACACACCCATTCCATCCCGATAGTGAAATCTTAGTGACTCTAGACATAGAGTCACTTTACACCAATATCCCCCAAGAAAAAGGAATCAACGTAATCAAAAAACATCTGGACAACCGCCCGGCACAACATCAAGTCCCCACGGAATTTATAATTAAGCTTCTGGAAATAGCCCTGACCAAAAACAATTTTTTATTTAAAGACACATTTTATAGACAGTGTAAGGGCACTTCCATCGGGGCGATTTTTGCCCCCAACTTTGCGATTCTTTTCGTGGATGACATAGAAACTAACATCATTCTTAACAACACAAACCCATTTCGCAATCAAATAAAATCATGGCATCGATACATCGATGATGTCCTTATGATCTGGAGTGGTGATGAAGAATCACTAAATAATTTCTGTAGATGGCTAAATACCAACCAAACAGACCTTAAATTCACCCACTCATACAATAGACACCAAATCGACTACCTTGATGTGACCATTAAATGTGAAGAAGACCAATTGTACACCACACTGTTCCGCAAACCTACGGAACGTAATACTCTCCTGCAATACCATAGTGCACACCCCAGGGCTCTGAGGGATGGATTGCCCTATGGACAATTCCTGAGAATCAGGAGAAATTGTAAATATAAAGCAGATTTCTTCACTGAAGCAGAAATTCACTGCAAAAAACTAACTGCATGAGGCTACCCACGTAAACTGGTAAGAAGGGCTATGAAAAGGGCCTGGTACACACATAGAGAATGTTTACTTGAACCTCAGCCTAAAAAAACCCTATCTAAGATTACATGTGTTACCACCTTTAATACAGCCAGTAACAAACTCACTAAAATGATCAAGAAACACTGGAATGTATTGGATCCCTTAGAGCTAAACACCGGGCTCCCCCTGTTTTCATTTAAACGTGGTCGCAATCTGAAAGACCATCTAGTGAGAGCAGCCAGCAACCCAATAGCTAATAATACAATTGAAACTAGGTTGAATCTCCCACCAGTGCTAGGGCATTTTAAGTGTAACAAGTGCATGGCATGCGAATTCACCACCAACACTAAAGTATTCGAGTATGGAAGTTTTAAGCACAATCTTAATTTTTTCACCAATTGCAATTCAAAGAATGTGATTTACAGTATTGAGTGCCCATGCAAACTACTATACATCGGACAGACGACCCAACAGATAAAGACCAGAATATCTCAGCACAGGAGCAGGATCCGATGTAAAGTAACAACAGCTCCTTTGGTGGAACACTACCTCGAATTGGGACATTCTGAAAATGAAATAAAGTGGCAGGTTATTGACAAACTGATGCCTAATGCCAGAGGAGGCAATCAACAAACAATACTAAATCGCTTGGAATGCAAATGGATTTTCTTTTGTAAAACAATTGAGAAAGGACTCAACTCTCTCGATGAATGGAACATGTGCACCTGAATCAGAACCAATGGATATTGTTATGGGATATTGTTATGTGAATTCATTTAGCAATGTACACTAACTAGCCACTGCTTAAGGTTCTTTTTTCTGCAAGCTACAACTGAATATTGTTCCGAAAATGTTCTAAAAGGTTTTACTCTTACTTTTGGTTAGTCTGGTTGCTTCAAGTAATATGTTAGGTTTCCATTCAGAATGTTTTAATCACTGCGCAACTAGCTTATTCACAACTCTTTCCACGCATGTGCCCAATTCCAACACTAATCATGAGCGCATGCTCCCAATATCCCTCACCGCGCATGCTCCCCCCAGACACGCTTCCGTGTCTGCACGCGCAATAACTTCAACACGCTATTAATGGAGTCACGGACGCTCGCTCAGTTGTGAGCTGCTGCGAAAGAGGTACTCGGACCCCCTTTTCCTGCCACGCAGAACTACAACGATTCAGTAAGTGTACCGCCGACCACGCGGTTACGCTCACCGTGTTGGTTCTAATTAAACTAGCCACGCACTGACCAAAAATGTTTTTTAGTTTCAGGCGCCAATTTCTACCATAGCGACGAATGCGCTTTTGGAACCCCCTTCCACACTGATTGTGTTTTAACTTGATTAATCTTCTGTAAGTAAGTAGCCCTGCCCGCTTCACTCTAACTGTGGCTAATAGCACTTCAAAGGTCCTAATAATTATTCTTTCTCTCACTTTATAAGTTCAAGTAGGACCCTTGCCTACATAGAAGTGAACGAGCGCTACTTGAATTCCTCATTGGAAGACCCAAATCCGATAATTTTAATGTAAGTTTCTGAACCTAGCAGCGAATATGGTTAATTCTTAGCCCCCCAATTCTGCCATACTCGCACAGAGTTAATACATGTTTACAGCGACCAAGTCCAACCCATGCCTATATAATTTACATTACCCACAGATTCTTTGGAAAGCAGCGACATCCAACCAGCTGTATTGTACGAATGACTATCCTTGCCCTACCCACCGGCAAGGTACATTTTAAAATTGTGACAAATCAATTACTTAAATGCATGCGCTTATATATAACTTGTGTCTGCATAAGCGCCACGCACTAGGGTGAGGTTAAATCACATACCCCCCCTATTAATCCTTCACAAAAAAACGCATGTATAGTAATAAGAACATGTGCATGTTTTAAAACCAATTTAATTTAATTTAATTTAAGTCTAATTCCATATCTTCCCGGGAGCACCAAAACAATGGCAAATTAAAGCAAACATGTAGGAATGCCAGTAAAGTATACATATAGGAAACAGAGTGTAATTGAAATTCTTGTAGTTTCAGGAGGCTCAACTGTCCTGATGATGATCTAAAGCAAAATAGATCGAAACGCCGTCGACCTACCCAAGGAATTTCACTTGTTCTATTGTATATAATTGTTGTGTGTTTTTATCCTTGTTGTTGTGTGACAGTCCGTTCACTTTGATCACTTATGTCACGTCCTGCACCGTACTATTCACTTGAGCACCTGCAATACAGTATATATATTTATGTATATCGTTAAGAGAAAAGAGTAAAAAATAAAAAAACTCTAACCTTTACCTACTACCACTGCTCCCTAGCGACTTATTAAATACTCGCTCCTGTTCTTTTTTCCTCTAAGGACCTCATAAGGCCTACCTCGAACCATTGTTCTTTAAAATTATTAAGGCCCTTAATTGAGGCTCTGAGTCTTTTCTGTCTCTGAAAGCTGCAGTTTAGGTATGCATCCCTGACCTCTGCCTTACTTCCTGCCCAGCGAAGCGGTGCCCGGCTCGGCCTGGCCTGCCTGCCAAGACAGTATTTTGCCTACAGTTATCTGCTCAGCCTCTGCAAAAACACATTCCAGTCTAGTGAAATAGGTAAACATGTTTCCGGCTGCAGAGCAAAGGGCCCGGCCTTCCTGTCCTCCTTGCAAGTGATTTACAGAACCCGTTACCATGGTAGGCCCATGGCCCCCTCGCATTGCACCAAGACACGTATGCACGCACTAGCATTCAGTATTGAACGGCCTCTGCCCGAGAGACCTTTTCCTTCAGACAACACATCCTCCAAACATAAGATACCAGATATGCTATAGGTGCAGGTCGTTCTGACATCCCAGACACCAGACTCCTCTACTAGTGCTAAAAGTCAAGCCCCCCAGCTCTCCCCAGTTACACGTCATGCTCAGTTGCGCACGCACACAGGGTAAAGGTTTCTGCTGACCCTGCAGAATTTCTCTATGCATCCACCCACTTATGACACTTCTGTGACGTTTCCAGTACACACCTCCGTGTACGCCCCTGTACACGCCCTCTTTTACGCCCATGTGTTCTTATCTCTCTCTTTTCACTTGTTACGCCTACTGTATTCATTTCAATTATACTGTTTTACTATATATAATGTGTGATGTTAATAAAATGTTGAATATCCCTTCCTGAACCTTAGTGGTGATGGAACTCGATGTCCAGTTTCTCGAGATACTTAATTAAAGCCCGTATGACTCAGATACCACGGACTCTGCCTCTCATTTATTGAGCTATCCTTTATTGTCATTTAATGTATAGAAAAATAGTCCCGGTAATTTTATTTACCACATAATCTGGCGCCCGAATAGGGACCCCTCCCCTTCATCACGCGCCACCGATGTACGCAGGCCCCTGACCCCTTCTACAGCCGTGACGGATTCCTGTGCACACCTGCGGGTTATCCTGCTATCTCCCTCAGGCCCACGGAGGAGACGGAGACTGCGGTCCGGCATCCAGACGAGGCGGTGAGGAATGCAGAGAGTCCCGACCAGAGCCCAAGCCGAGAGAGCAAGGTCCGAGGTATCTGGAGGCCCACCTGTTCCAAAGTGCATGCGTAGCAGTAGTAGCAGCCAGATGCCGTAGCAGTCCAGTCCAGTGTCGAGTTTCCGAGGCCTTCACTTTTGCTTCCCGGTGAGTACGGTTGTTGGGAACGCATCTAGACGGGTTCATTAATTTGTGCCCGGTCAAGACGGGTCTGGGTACACAGACCCGGTCCAGACGTGTTCACTTAGGTGAATACGGTATGACGTTTCTCTTTATGGGACCGGTATGTCTGTACTGTTTTAGCGGTGCATCTAGTGATTCAGTATTCTAGTATTGTTTCTCGAGGTTTTCAGAATTTATGTTTTTCTATGTACCAGGTAGTATCAGTCTGAAATGTTTTAATGTGTTCAATGTCGTGGTATGAATGATTGTTTGTTATACATTACTGTGTTTATTGTGTTCACGTTCAAGTAAGTTCAAATATGCCGCTGTTTTCGAAATTACGTCAGATAGGAACTAGGAAAGGGATACTCGAAGAAGCAGTTCCCATCCCGCCTAGGGACACTCCAGGTCATTTTATGTACCAAAAACATGGCTTAGATGCCATACTGTACTTAGACTTATGGGTTGATTATACCAAGGATCTGGAAGAGAAGTATAGATGGCCTGTCTCAGGGACATGGGATGCTGAATGCATCATGAGAGTAGAAGAAGCACTATGGAAAAAAAAAGCCAGACAATCCCAGAAAGATGCCATAGAATTGTGGCGTAAAGAAGCGCATAGAAGAACAGAGAAAGAAATTAGGAAAGCAGAGAAAAGTAGAGAAGAATCTGAAAAAGCTAGAGAAAGAGAGCTACTAGAAGAAGGTGAACGAGTTTGAGCAGAACAATTAGACCGACAAAGAAATGCCCTTATTACAGGTCTGTATCCTGTTCTCGCCGAGGGCCTACCCAAGGCGACCCCGGAAGTACCCCGTGAGTTGCCGCCACCATTGGTCCCGACTAAACTCCGTCATAAACAGACCGCAGCGGATATTTTCCTTTCTTCTTATTTAGATGACACTGTCCCAGAATATGCAAACAGAAATCCTCCTCCAAATGTTCATCCTCCCAACCCTGTTCACAATCCTGTTGATGACACGATTCCCCCCACTGTCTCACCTGCCACTGCTCCTGCCACTGGTCTTAGTAATCCTTTTAATCCGCCTGCAACTCAGGGCCATCCTGCATTACCTACACCTACTTTACCGCCTACACCGCCACCAGCGACAGCACAGCCAGTAATGGTTGACGATCACACTTCAGGAGGAGCAGTAGGAGGTCCCCCTATCACCCCGCCTCAAATAAAACGAACCACACTCAGAGAAGCAGCATTACAACGCACACCAAAAGTAACTACATACACAGCCCTTAAACAGTACCTTACTGATTGCAGATATGATCCAGTACCAGGCGAAGACCAGATGATCCTATATTCAATACGTTTACGACGGGTTACAAACTATTTGACTATTTTTCCAGATATGAGAGAACATTTAGATAACATATATCATTTTATCAGAACGGGGGAGAGACCAGAAAGTATTCACGAGGCCATGGCACACAACAAGGTGGAGACACAAAATATGATCTTACAGTTTTTGATAAATTGTTTGATTAGGGAACAAGATCAGCCAGGTAAAGATAAAGAAGAGATGAAAGTCCTGATAAAATGGAGTGACAACATAGCTGATGGTAAACATAGTAAACAAAGTTGTATAGAATCCATGTACAGAAAGATTTGTAAAGAAATTTTAGACATACATGCAAGGGAAAAAGCAGCGAGAGAAGCCTAGAAAGCGGAGGAAGAAGTCTCAGAGGACGAAGATATAGAAACTGAAGCCCCAAATACAATAGCGTATGTAGGTAGGGCGAGACCTTTTGACAAACCCTTTGACAGACCCATACGTCTAGAAAACCAGAAACGTTTTCTTTCTCCCATACCAGAACAATGTTCTCTTGAACATCTATTCCAAGCCACCGATAAAGTACTGAAACAACGAATAGGTTACAGTGAACTTAGTACCATGCATGAACAGGAACTAGCTCGGTCAGCAGTCCAATGGGCTGGCAATACTAGCGTATATAAAGATGACATAGTAGCGCAAACATTTTTTAATCTTTCCCCAGAGTAACAGCGACTATCTGGTATGTACATGATTCAACATCTCATTACACTGTATGAAAGTCAGCATTCTGATCCAGGTCCCCTATATAATATACTGGAAGAATTTCTCCTAAAGAGATGGAGAGGCCTAGGTACCGATTTAATTAATATCATTCTAGAACAACGACACAAATACAGAACTTTCCTGACTCCACATTTCGTTCCTGTTCCACCTCCAGTAAGGAAAACCTTTTATATAGACAGACAGAATCCTCTACGAGAAGTTCATCCCGTCCGGACGGAAGGGGGTGAGCTTCAACGAGTATTCGTATACACACCCTTGACCAAAATGGAATTATTGGAAATGAAAAAATTAGTGCCCTGTCATGATAAAGATCCAGCAGGGTTCCACCGTGAATTAAAAGACGTGCTCCTCATGGGGGAGTATACGTATCCCGATATCCTTAAAATGTTAAAGGTACTGTTGCCAGCCGGCATTTACGAAAAACTTAAAGAAAAAGAATGGGAAGTGGGAGAGAAAAAGATCGATTGGGCAGTATTAGAAAACGAAGAAAATACACGAGTCCCTGGTACTGGTCTAGGGGAAAAAGCCAAAGCATTACCCGAGTTGTTAATACAAGTTTTACCAAGATTACTAACTACGAAAAAGGAAGACTGGGATGCTATCTCAGCCTGCAAACAAAAACAAGACGAAGACACTAGTGATTTTTATTCCAGATTCGAGAAATGTTTCATTATTAATAGCGGCCTGAAAACAAGTAGTGAATCGTATCCACATCTTTTCGTGACCAAATTAGTCGAGAATTCCTTACCACAGGTTAAAAACAGAGTACTGAAAGTCGAGAGTACATGGCAAGCTAATACCCCTTCCCAAATGTTACAAATGTTACAGTACCACCAGAACCGAATTAGAGAGGAACACGAACACGAACAGAGACGTATTAAAGACACGAAAATGAAAGTACTAGTTGCCCAGTCCGTCCCAGCTGATGGTCAGAAGAGGGGTACGACACAGACTAGTCATACTGCAGCTCCTGTTAAAGGGAACTGCAATTATTGTAAGCAGCCAGGTCACTATATAAACGAATGTGCCGTTCTAAAATACAATATTACTACAGGCAGGACGAAAGAAAGACCGCGTCCACCTAGACAAGAACATGTTCCACAGAATATTCCACAGAACACGCAACCTCCACAGAATGCACGACAGACTGTGGCTGTACCCCAGCCCCAACCCATTGCTGCCACACAACATGTCACGCAACAAATGTACCAGTATGCACAGTCAGATTACCCCGATTATCAGCAGTATTCATGAAACAGCCTAGAGAGGGAGGTTGGCTTGCCCCTTATCGAGGTTCCTGTAGATCAAGAGGGTCCCTATGTACATAGTCAGGTATTAGGGAAAGACAGAAAATTTTTGATTGACACAGGGGCGAGCAGAACTACCATCAGTCATGACGAGGTTCCAGGGGCACCCCTCTCAGGCTCACAGAATGTTTCCCTGGGATTTTCAGGAAAGCCTATTGTTAACCAAGTGTCAAAGCCAGTTTCCCTAGAAGTTGGTCCATTGTCTCGTACTACAGACTTGTTACTTACGAAATCATGTCCTGAAAACTTGCTTGGTATTAAAACATTGAAAGCACTAGGAGCAGTAATATGTTGTTCTCCGGAAGGAGTGAGATTGTTTTTACGTGATTTTAAAGGCCATTATGTGTTAAGAGATTTTGATCCAAGATTTCAGAATGTACCACAGCACTTATGGGCGCAAGGTCCAACTGATGTAGGTTGCATGCATATTACACCTTATCGTGTCACTCTCAAACAAGGAGTTGCACTGCCTCGAATCCGACAATACAAGTTGCCACCCGAAGCTGTAGCAGCCTTACTGAAAATTATTGACGAGCTTATTGCTCAAGGAGTGGTTGTAGAAACTGACTCCAATGTATGTAATTCTCAGATCATCCCGATTCTTAAACGAACTGACCCAAATGCACCACCGGTCTACAGACTGGTGATCGACCTTCGAGAATTGAACAAATGCATAATACCCCAGTACCCAGTGGTCCCAGACATTTCATCTCTATTGACTGCTATTGATTCCGAAGCAGCGTTCTTTACTGTAATCGATCTCAAGAACGCCTTCTTTAGTGTCCCCATTCATCCAGAAAGCCAGTATCTCTTCGGATTCTGTTTAAATGGCCGAAGCTACAAATTTGCACGTGCTCCTCAAGGGTTCACGGAAAGCCCTAGTATTTACAGCCAAGCACTAAAACGACAACTAGACAGTATTCACATGCCTACTGACACTGCCCTACTCCAATATGTTGACGATCTGTTAATTACAGCACGGACAGAACGTGACTGCGAACGTGCATCACTGACTGTCTTGTATTTTCTGGCCGAAAAGGGGCATAAAGTGTCCCCTTTGAAGCTACAATTCTGTGCCCAGCAAGTGGTATACCTTGGACACTTGCTGTCCAAGAGGGGTAGACAGTTGACACCTGATCCCATCCAGTTAATTGCACATATTCCACAGCCCAAGACACAAAAGGAAGTACGGGCCTTCATTGGCCTCACTTCTTACTGCAGACAATGGATTCCTCAGTATGCATATCTAGCCAAGCCACTCATACAGTTGACAACACAGGAGGCAGCGACTTCGACTGTCCTCCCTTGGACTCAGGAACATACACAAGCTTTTGATGAATTGAAGAAAGCTCTATGTCAAGCACCTGTTTTAGCGACACCATGTTACTGTAAACCTTTTACACTTTTTGTCACAGAACGCGATGGCACAGCATTATCTGTTCTCACACAAGATCAAGCAGGAAAACACAAGCCTTGTGCTTATTTTTCTAGTACATTGGATCCAGTAGCCCAGGCTCTGCCTGCGTGCCTTAAATCAGTTGCAGCAACAGCTCTAGCTATCAGACAAAGCGATTCCATAGTGTTAGGACATCCCTTGACAGTACAAGTTCCACACTCCGTGGAAGTTCTCCTAAACAGGACACAGACTCAACACTTGACCATAGCACGACTGACAGGATATGAACTGACACTGTTTCAACCACACATAGAGATCAGACGTTGCAACATACTGAACCCTGCTACACTGTTACCCTCTATCACAGCAGACCCTACGCCACATGACTGTGTGGACGTCATCAATACCGTGACAAAACCCAGACAAGACTTGACAGACATTGCATTGCCCGACCAGACCTGACACTTTACGTGGATGGTTCATGTATGAGAACAAGTACAGGAGAGTTAGTGGCCGCATATGCAGTGACCACTGAAACTGAAGTCATAGAAACACATTGTATTGACACATTGTCTGCCCAAGCAGCAGAGCTCATCGCTCTGACCCAAGCCTGCATACGAGCCAAGAACATGAAAGTAAACATATACACGGATTCACAGTACGCATTCGGAGTCGTTCACAACTTCGGCGTTCTCTGGCAAGAGAGAGGTTTTCTGACTTCTCACGGCGCCAAGATACAACATGGTCCCCTCATTCAAGCTCTGTTATAAGCAATACACTTACCTGCATCCATTGCTATCATGAAGTGCAAAGCACATACTAAAGTCACTGACACCATTTCCCAGGGTAACGACCTGGCAGATCGAACAGCCAAACTCACAGCTCAGACTCAAACAGACATTCCGACTGATCCGACAAAGACTGAAGTAACTCCACTGACACATTGTATGACAGTTAAGGATCCCACACTAGATGTACTCGACATACAGACACGTGCAACTCCAGATGAAATCAAGAAATGGACGGAACAAGGAGGGGTCCAGACAGATCAGGGATGGATGACGAAGGGAAGAGCCACATGGTTTCTCCCCGACTCTATGGTTCAAGTCATCATTAATACAGCACATAGTCCAGCACACTTAGGAGAAAAAGCCATGTTAGACAGCATCCAGAATATTTGGTTCAACAAGCATTTACGTGCAGCAGCAAAACAGAAATTACGTACCTGTATGATCTGTTGTCAGTTCAATCCAGGCAAAGGCATTCCCGTGGAACAAGGTGGATTTCATCCTCCTGACCATCCTTTTGAATCCTACAGATGGATTATATCCAGATGGACAGATGCCGAGGATTCAAGTATGTCCTCGTAGTTGTATGTGCCCTTTCCAGATGGACAGAAGCGTACCCAGTCCCAGATTACACTGCTGTAACCACTGCCAAACAGTTGGTCCGTGAATTCTTCCCGCGATACGGCTTGCCCCGTGTCGTATACTCAGATAATGGACAACCATTCTCGTCCGAACTCATGAAACAGGTATCACTCCTGTTAGGGTACCAGTGGAAATTTCACTGTGTACGACACCCCGAAGCAGCTGGTCTCGTTGAGAGACATAATCATACTCTGAAAACACGGTTAGCGAAGGTCTGTGCAGAAAAAGGTGTAGATTGGATGGTAGCCCTGCCGGTTGCCCTCTTTTACATGCGTATGGTAGCTCATTCCAGAACCGGACTGTCCCCGTATGAAGTAGTCTTCGGTCGTCCCCCAAATATGTGGGGTACGCCTATGCCTCGTAAGATTACTGATGTTGATAGTAACATGCTGTCAGATTACCTGGCTTCCTTGATGTCTGCACTACTCTCTTGTCGTTCACAGGTCGCGGCTGCCTTCCCCGACAACACCCAGGTGAAACCGCATGAAATTGTTCCCGGAGACCTGGTGTTGGTCCGCAACTTTGACCGCTCAAGCCCTCTGGAGCCCAGGTGGAAGGAACCTAAACTGGTGTTGATGACCACGAGGACCGCTGTGAAGATTGAAGGAAGAAAAGGGTGGCTCCACTCCAGCCACATCAAGCGATTTCATGGACTGTGTCCAAAGACATTTCCCAAGGACTGCCCCATTTCTGATACAGACACTAAACTCCTCCTGTTAGAGAAAACTCCACAACAGGAGTACAAAACAAAGTTGAGGTCTAGTAAGTCAGACAGCGTTTAATTGTTTAAGTCCCCCTCGGGTGAAGCGGTTAGACAGGTTTCTGACATGTATAAGATAGACCCAGATAGCCAGAGAGATAGGCGAAAAGAAAAGAGAAACAAATACTGTAAAAGCATCCACAGTCGATGTATTATCACTCTGATTATTATGTTTTTTCTGAGTCTTACGATCATATGTATAAGCTGGACGTTACACGTTTTCTTTCCTCCTTCTGGCTCACATGTACATACTTCCTCTAATGACACTGTAGAGCACACTTTCAGTGACCTGCCCCCTCACGAGCTGTCCTATCGATTAGCAATGCGCAACAACACTTTCATTCGTATGTTACACCATTCTCACCAGACCAGCAATGTCACGAATTGCTGGGTATGTGGCCGACTCCCTCCCTATCAGAAATACAAGGGAGCTCTGCCCCTCTTTCCTTATCCGTTTACACATAATGGTTCGTGCGGACTACAGTTATGAATAAAATATGTTTCCCAGACAAGGACGGTCTTCCCCAAAGGACAGGGACCAATCTAGAAAATGAAGTGTATGGATTAGGAAATTTTACACTTAGCCTCATGATTCTGAACGTCCAGTCCAAGACTAATTCGGACTTGCCGTTTATAACAGTTTTACCAGTGAAAGGCGAATTATGCGTTAGAAAGAATGGTTCAGTACATCTAGGACACAGTGATTGTAATACTGTGGTCGAATTTAGTAATAAAGGAAAGTCTACTTTCAAAGCTTCCCGCCATTCTTATTTTATATGTGGTCAGACAGCCTATGTACGTCTGCCATTAGATTGGGATGGAACATGTTACATTGCGTTCCTTTTGCCACCTGTTTTTCTAGCCCTACCTGATTATCATCGAAATTCACATCTTGTGCATGTAAGACATAGGAGAGATCTTCCTCCTGTTATCGATTATTCTGAGTCAGCATGGGACCAGTATAAGGATTATATTAAAGGATACTTCTGGTTCATAGGTCCCGTCCAAAATAGTAAGATAATACGAAGATTGACCAGAACCCTTGAGGCAGTAGTGAACGAAACTACTTTTGCTTTAGGTAACCTGACCGAAGAGCAGTCTGCTATGAGACTTGTTGTTCTTCAAAATGGCCTTGTTCTTGACGTCATCTTGGCCGATAGGGGTGGGGCTTGTAGAGTGATCGGATCCAGTTGTTGCGTGTTTATTCCTAATAACGCGCCATCAGTGTATAAAGCAATAACAAGGCTTCATAACATAGCTCACCAGATGCACCAGAATCCTGACTCTTGGACTTGGTCCGGTTGGCTCTGGAGTGTGATATCCGCCTGGGGATGGAAAGTACTGTCATTCCTAGGACTAATACTGCTTATAGTATTCAGTTGTTGTCTCTGTCTGCAATGTGGGCCAGCGATTTGCGGCTTGTGCGCCACAGCTTGTATTCCCCGTCCAAGTTCACGTTCCCGTTCCAGAATGAAAAAAGATGAGCAAATGATGTTATACGAACAGATAGATGGTCTCATGAAGATAGATATATCCTAGGGTGAAGTAGGGCCAAGGAGGGAATGAGGAAATAGAAATTTTTAGGTAATCAATGTGTCCCCCACTCGCACCCTATCCATGCACCCATGCTCCATGTATGTCGTGTAATTCCCTTCCCGTGCCTGCCATGAAGACGCATATGCATTTGCGTCCAACGTTAACATGTCAGTTATTCAGTCCTCCAAGAAAACCACGTTAATTTGGCTTTTAGGCCTATGGTGCCAACGTCTTTACATGGTGCACTTTTAAATAACGCGAAGCACACGTTTTCCACGTTTTTCTGGCTTAGTCGAGCCAGGCCCTTAATTGAGGCTCCGAGTCTTTTCTGTCTCTGAAAGCTGCAGTTTAGGTATGCATCCCTGACCTCTGCCTTACTTCCTGCCCAGCGAAGCGGTGCCCGGCTCGGCCTGCCTGCCAAGACAGTATTTTGCCTACAGTTATCTGCTCAGCCTCCGCAAAAACACATTCCAGTCTAGTGAAATAGGTAAACATGCTTCCGGCTGCAGAGCAAAGGGCCCGGCCTTCCTGTCCTCATTGCAAGTGATTTACAGAACCCGTTACCATGGTAGGCCCATGGCCCCCGCGCATTGCACCAAGACACGTATGCACGCACTAGCATTCAGTATTGAACGGCCTCTGCCCGAGAGACCTTTTCCTTCAGACAACACATCCTCCAAACATAAGATACCAGATATGCTATAGGTGCAGGTCGTTCTGACATCCCAGACACCAGACCCCTCTACTAGTGCTAAAAGTCAAGCCCCCCAGCTCTCCCCAGTTACACGTCATGCTCAGTTGCGCACGCACACAGGGTAAAGGTTTCTGCTGACCCTGCATAATTTCTCTATGCATCCACCCACTTATGACACTTCTGTGACGTTTCCAGTACACACCTCCGTGTACGACCCTGTACACGCCCTCTTTTACGCCCATGTGTTCTTATCTCTCTCTTTTCACTTGTTACGCCTACTGTATTCATTTCAATTATACTGTTTTACTATATATAATGTGTGATGTTAATAAAATGTTGAATATCCCTTCCTGAACCTTAGTGGTGATGGAACTCGATGTCCAGTTTCTCGAGATACTTAATTAAAGCCCGTATGACTCAGATACCACAGACTCTGCCTCTCATTTATTGAGCTATCCTTTATTGTCTTTAATGTATAGAAAAATAGTCCCGGTAATTTTATTTACCACAGTGGCATAATACATGCTTCAGCCCCTGGTAGGCCCTGGGTACACCGATGCCCTGAGTTACAGGGTCTGACAAGGTGGCCCAGTTCCAATTGGTTAATGCACCTAGGGTACACACATCAATTTAGCGAGAGAACAGCTAGGCTGTGGGTCTGATTGGCAGGCCCACAGCCCGAGAAAGTCGTAAACCAGTTAAACAAAAGCAAAAAATCTGGGTGATCATAGGATTGCAGACCCTACTCTCCTATATGACCCCCCCCCCCAAACGTTGGGACAATAAACTAACCTTGACCAGGTGAGTCTTCTTGTTCTAAGTGGAAATACCTGGAGAGCCCATCTGCATTGCCATGATCAGTGCCAGGTCTATGCTCCACTGTGAAGTCCATCCCCTGTAGGGAAATGGACCACCTAAGCAGTGTGGGGTTTTCACCCTTCATCTGATTTAGCCATAAGAGGGGCTTATGGTCGGTCTGAATTTTTAAATGAGTGCCAAACAAGTATGGCCTCAGTTTCTTCAGGGCCCAAACCACAGCAAAGGCCTCCCTCTCAATAGCTGACCAATTTTTCTCTCTGGGGGTCAGCCTTCTGCTTATAAAAGCAATGGGCTGGTCATTACCATCAAAATTCAGTTGAGATAGAAAAGCTCCCACACCCAACTCAGAAGCATCTGTTTGGACAATGAATGGTTTGGAGTAGTCTGGACTCTTGAGGATAGGTGCCGTGCACATGGCCTGTTTTAGGTCATCGAATGCTTTTTGACAGCTCGCTGTCCACTGAACCTTTTTTGGCATTTTCTTACTTGTCAGTTCATTAAGCGGAGTCACAATTGATCCGTAATTTCTGACAAACTTTCGGTAGTAACCAGTCAGGCCCAAGAAAGCTCGAACCTGCGTCTGGGTGGTTGGAGGAGCCCAGTCCCTGATTGACTGTATTTTGCTCTCCAGTGGTTGAACTTGGCCTCCACCGACAAGGTGGCCCAAGTATACAACCTGTGTCTGCCCTATCTGGCACTTGGTAGCCTTGATAGTGAGACCTGCTGCTTGCAGAGCCTCTAACACTTTCCGCAGGTGGACCAGGTGATCCTCCCAGGTGGAGCTAAAGACAGCAATATCATCAAGATACGCCGCACAGAAGTCATCCAGCCCAGTGAGAACGTGATTCACCAACCTTTGGAAGGTGGCAGGTGCATTTTTCAAACCAAAGGGCATTACCACAAATTGATAATGCCCACCAGGGGTAGAAAATGCTGTCTTAGGCTTGGCGTCCTCAGCTAACCTGATTTGCCAATACCCAGCTGTCAGGTCAAACGTACTTAAGTAGTTGGCAGAAGCCAATCTATCTATAGGCTCGTCTGCCCTCTGTATTGGGTGGGCATCAGTCTTAGTGACTGCATTGAGACCCCTGTAGTCTACGCAGAACCTCATCTCTTTCTTACCACCCGGGGTGTGAGGTTTCGGCACTAGAACTACGGGACTAACCCAGGGGCTATCCGAGGGTTCAATGACTCCCAGCTCCAACATTTTCTGCACTTCAGTTTTGATGCAGTCTCTAACGTGATCGGGCTGCCTGTAGATTTTACTCTTGACGGGCAAGCTGTCACCAGTGTCAACCTCATGGGTACACCAATTGGTCTGACTGGGTGTTAGAGAGAACATATGCCGGAAGGATTGAAGAACCTGTTTACAATCCTCCTGTTGATGTTCAGAGAGGCTGCCACAAAAGACAACACCGTCTACTGATCCATCGTCAGGATTCTGAGTGAGCAGGTCTGGGAGAGGGTCACTCTCTTCCTCCTGTCCCTCGTCTATGGCCATGAGCAAGCTCATGTCCTTCCTGTCGACATATGCCTTGAGCCTGTTGACATGGAGCACCCTGTGGGGGCTCCGGGGAGTTCCAAGGTCCACCAGGTAGGTGACCTCTCCCTTTTTCTCCAGGATGGTGTAGGGCCCAGACCATTTGTCTTTGAGTGCTGCTGGGGCCACTGGCTCCAACACCCACACCTTCTGTCCAGGCTGGTAAACAGTCAGGACAGCCGTTTGGTCATGCCAAGCTTTTTGGAGTTCTTGGCTGGCCTTAAGGTTTTCGGATGCCTTCTCCATGTACTCAGCCATCCGGGAGCGGAGGCCAAGCACATAGTCCACTATGCTGGTTGCAGGCTTTTTTAGGGTGTAGTGAACTTGTAGTTGACACCACATTCCTTCCACATATCAGTCAAGTAACTCGACATGAAGTTTGCACCTCTGTCAGAGACAACCTCCTTAGGGAAGCCCACTCTGGAGAACACTCCAACTAGGGCTCTTGCCACAACAGGTGCTGTAGTGGTCCTAAGGGGAATAGCTTCAGGATACCTGGTGGCATGATCCACTCCCACCAGTATAAACTTGTGCCCTGATGCTGTCTGGGGTTCCATTGGACCGACAATGTCAATCCCCACTCGTTCAAAGGGCACCCCCACCACAGGCATTGGTATAAGGGGGGCCTTTGTCGTGCCACCTGACTTACCACTGGCCTGGCAAGTGACACAGGAGCGACAAAACTCCTTGGTATCTTCATTCATGTGAGGCCAGTGAAAGTGTGAGACAAGCCTGTCCCACGTCTTCGTCTGGCCTAAGTGTCCTGCTAAGGGAATCTCGTGGGCCAAGGTAAGAAGGAAACCGCGCTGAGACAAGGGGATAACCAGCCTCCTGGTCATGCCAGGCTTGGGGTCTCTTGCCTCAGTGTACAGGAGTCCATCCTCCCAGTATACCTTGTGGGTACCTGTGGCGTTCCCAGCAGCCTCAGCAGCAGCCTGCTGTCTGAGGGGTTCAAGGGAAGGGCAGACTAACTGGTCCTTCCCCAGGTCTTCTCGTGTGGGTCCCCCTGAGCCCAGAAACTCAACTTGATCAAGTTCGAGTTCTTTAGGTTCAGTTTCCCGCAATTCCTGGAGGTCAGCCTCCTCTGAGACCTGATCCTCGACCTGGGGCAAGAGGGAAGGCGATGCCTTAACCCGACTGCTCTTCTTCTTGGGAGGTGTCTGTTCCGTTGTTCCAGGATCCAGCACCTGTTCAGTGGGGCATCGTCTGACCTGTGACCTAGTCACAGCAAGCACATGTGCTGGCAAGCCTAACATCTCCATGTGAGTCCGGTGCTCCACTTCTGACCATTGCGATGACTCCAAATCATTGCCCAACAAACAATCCACTGGGAGGTCTGAACTAACAACAACCTTTTTCTGGCCATTTACCCCTCCCCAGGAGAAAGCAACAATCGCCATACTATGACTGGTAGTGACGTTGCTGGCATTAGTCACCAGGAAATCTGTACCTGGCATGATCTGTCCAGGGTCCACAAAGTTAGGCGTCACCATGGTGACACAGGCACAAGTGTCCCTATAGGCCTGAGCCATTCTTCCATTGATCAAAGGCGTCTGTCGGTATTTGCCCAAAGTATTGGGACTGACATCAGGGGATATATCCACATCCCCTGTACAGACAAGGACAGCCTGAGTGAGTGTACCAACTAGGTTGTCACACCCCTCAGAACCCAAGGTTAACCCAACTAGTCCCTTGGGAGGCGCACTACTACTGCTGGCTGTACTAGGGGGCACAGGTGCCTTAGGGGCTGCAGTAGCAGGAGTCTGCCCTCCTTTCTTGGTGCACTCACTAAACCAGTGAGTTTTACTTTTACATTATTGGCACCACCTTTTCGATTGGCCTTCTTGATTCTTCTTTTTCTGGGAAGCCTGACCCCCCCCTCTTTGGGTTGTTGGGGACCTGTCGAAGACTTCTGGTCATTTTGTTCCCCTTTCGAATCTTTACCCTTCTGGTCTGCTTTCTTCTGACCACCCTGGTTCTGGCCCTGGTTTTGCTTAACCCTTGTTCTGACCCATCTGTCTGCCTTCTTTCCCAATTCTTGGGGAGAGGTCAGGTCCGAGTCGACAAGGTGCTGATGCAACAACTGGTTCTGACAATTGTTTAAAATCTGTTCTCGCATGATCAAATTATACAATCCTGTGTAATCAGTAACCTTACTGCCCAGCAACCAGCCCTCCAAAGCCTTAGTGGCACAATCGACGAAATCAGACCAGTCCTGAGACTGAGTTTTCTGGGTATCCCTGAACAGCAACCTGTACTGCTCAGTGGTTAGGCCGAACCCATCAATCAGTGTGCTCTTCAGGACCTGGTAATTGTTAGCGTCCTCAACTCTAGTAGTGAGGAGCTTATCTCTACCTTTACCTTCAAAGGAGAGCCACAAGATAGCTGCCCACTGACTCTGGGGGACGCACTGTACAGTGCAGGCCCGCTCCAAAGCAGTAATCCATTTGTGGATATCGTCCCCTTGCGTAAAGGGGGGCACTATCTTACTCAGGTGCCTAGTGTCTAAACTCCTGTTTTCCCGTGGGGGAATGCTGCCACCAGTAGGATTTGTCCCACTCAATTCTTGCTCTCTAGCAAAGGTAAGTCTTTCTTTGGCCAGGGCAAGTTCTTCCCTTTTGATCCGCAGATTGACTTCCCGCTCCTTAGCTTCGTACACTCTCCTCTGAGGGGATGTCATCCCTCTTCGAGAAGAGCCTCGAGATCCATTGGTTCGAACGGATCTATTAGAGCCTCTCGACAGAGACCTAACTCGTCCATTCCCAATGTTAAGCTGGCCGGAGAGAGGCCCCAGGGGTCTCCTAGTACCACTCTCGTGCCGGCTTAAGTTGTCCCTAGTTAGCTGGCTAACTACGACTGGACCTTTGTCTGCCTCGTCCCCAGATGTCTCTGGATCCTCGACCTCCTCTTCACCTTCTGCGGAGAGATGGATAAGGTCAGGGTCACCTAGGGTTCCCTCGAGGGGGGGCATATTCCCTTCTGGATGAGAAGGGTCCGTGTTACCGGCCCTCCTAGCATCGTAAGTCTCTAAGAGACCAATCAGAAAAGGAATGGTAGGGTTTGCACCCTGTTTTAGCTTCCGAGATGTAAAGATCTGTTGCATCTCTTGGAAGCTAAGTGCAGCATATCTGGACATGACCTGTGGAGGGTCGACTGACACAAGGAGAGACTCAGAGTTTCCTCCTTTGTCTGACATGCTGCTTCTAGTGTGGTGTAAGTGATGCACCTACCTACACTATATGTATACCTACTGATCCCTTGCTAAGAGTTGTAGCCAAGGTGTGCTAAGCCTTGAGGAGCTACAACAGCTGGTTCAGTAGAACTCAGAGTATTCTAAGCTAAGTTATATGTACCTGGAGTACTTATGCGATCTTTCACAAGATATTCTTAGGATACGCGTGGTAAAACAACAGCAAGCTTAAATCCCAACCGCTGCTCACCAATGTGAGAAGTTGGCCCGATATGCAGTGCTCACTATTCTAGTGATCACTATGCATCGGTCCAAACGACCCTTATGGTGATTGGTTGTAAGTCAACCTTAGACCAGCTATCCTAGTAGCGTGGATACGAGCAGTCTTCGGGCTAAACTCTAGAGGGCGTGTTAAGCCAGCTGTTATACCATCACATACCCCTTGAACACCAAGTGAAAGGACACCACAAAAGTGTTATGAAAATAAACAGTGTATTTATTAGATTCACAACAGCCCTGTACTCTTTATGAGGACAGGGTACTAAGCACAGAACAAAACTCTTAGGAAAATACTTCAAGTGCACAATCAATACAAGTGCCCGAGGGCACGGAAAGTTTAGTGGTCTCGGGCGGACCCGATAAGGCAAGTCGGAAGCGATAGGGACTCGGGAACCTTAAGTAAGGAGGCTATGCGGGCACCGAAATGCCGAAGTTACCTAGCCCCAAGGGCTGCGGCTGCACAAGTCTTTACAGACGTCGGGAGTCTTCGCTGACGAGCCAGGAGCCGGAAGGAAGGAGTTGCTGGCCGGCGACCAGGGGAAATAGTTCGTAGAGATCCAAGCCTGGATCAGAGATGGATGACACCTGAAAGCAGAGGGGACCAAGTTCGTAACTACTAGCCAGTAGTCAGAGGGTACCAGGAGGGCACCGGATGATCGTCACCTCGGCTAGGTGAGTGGGCGACGCTAGGCTCTGCAGTCTCATGGACCAGGAGGCGTTGTCGGCGACCAGGATGGAGGTGCGAGCTGTCCCACGAAGGTTGATGCTGTCGGCGTCGCTGGGCCCAGGATTGGGGCAACAAGCCTTGGCAAATTTCAGGGCCATGAGGTGGGCCTAAAATGGCGTCTTGAGTGTACCAGGAGGGTCCGGGATGCTCCTCTCGCAGAAGGGAGCAAAGGCCAGTCTGGAGCAGCCAGACCAGCAGTGTTGGTTGTCGGGTGTCGTCAAGGAGGTCACAAGCCAGCGGCTAGTGATCAGACAACGTGCTGAACAGCAAAGAGCAGAAGGGCCCCACGCAGATCGTGGCGATGCTGGGAGGCTGCACTTCGGTGCTGGAGCTGCTCAGGGTCGGGGCTTCTCAGACCCCAGAGCACTCACCAGAGGATCCCTCAGTGGTCGTGCTGGTTTAAGAAATCGTGCAGGTCTTGATGATGGCCGGTCCCTCGAGGTCTCGTCGCACCCACAGATCTCAGCTGAGCTGACGACGTGGGTAGAGGTCAGAGGTGCCAGGGAAGCCGGTTCTCGTCGAGCTGGGCAGTCGGATTCCTGAGGAAGGACTTGCAGCAAACCGTAGAGTTCTTAGATGGTGCCTGCGGATGCAGGGTGACTACTCCTTAGCCGCAAGGGAGAAATCTTGAGAAGAGTCGAGAGTTCCTTTCGTAGAAAGTATTCTTGATTCAAAGATGATCTAATTTGGAAGGGTCCCCGCTCCTGCCTACCCAGGATACACAAAACCCTGTCTGGGATGGTGCGAACGCCGCCCCGGACAGGAAACCCTTTGTCCAAGCTCTCCTCGCTAGAAGGACTCCCAGCAGCAGTAGGTCAGACTTGTGTCTGTGGTGGCAGCATCCATTTTGTGGAGCTGAGGCTTCAGTTAACTTTAACCGGGGTTCACAGTTACGTACATGTCGTGTCCCTCTAGAAGGGCGGAATGCTAACCCCGTCGCCAGCATTGGTGAGGGGTCAGTATCCCGATTCGTATGACACCTTACTCGACATGTCTTGATAACGCGATACCGAAGTTAGCGATATGGTATGCGTTATCATGGAACAGCCATTGGGTCTTGGTTCCGCAAGCTGAAACCGGGCTCGGCTCGTGCCAGAGCCCAATTCACACAATTCCCCGCACTCTGCCTTCAGGATTGTCAAGGCCTGCCATAGGAGTGACTGATAGGAATGCGGGTGTCCATTTTAGGGTTAGATATAGGCATACTATACCTAAAGCAACGGGTGGGTACACCACGTTGCCCCAGCTGTCGCGCAGCCAGTTGTGTCAGATTTAGATGGCCATCCAGGGGTGGCATAATACATGCTTCAGCCCCTGGTAGGCCCTGGGTACACCGATGCCCTGAGTTACAGGGTCTGACAAGGTGGCCCAGTTCCAATTGATTAATGCACCTAGGGTACACACATCAATTTAGCGAGAGAACAGCTAGGCTGTGGGTCTGATTGGCAGGCCCACAGCCCGAGAAAGTCGTAAACCAGTGAAACAAAAGCAAACAATCTGGGTGATCAAAGGATTGCAGACCCTACTCTCCTACATCATGCTTCAGAGACAATAAAGGAAATTTACGATCAACCTTTGCTGTTTGTACAAATTTAGGATTGGTTGAGCAAATAGCTGGGTTGTTTGCTGTAACACGTGCCTGCTGTGTCTCAGGCTAGTTGAGAGTGGCAATATTCACCGATAGCCAGTATGGTTTCTGTATTGTTCACAATTTCAGGCAGTTATGGTGTCAGAGAGGTTCATGACTTCTTCTGGGTCTCCTATAAGGAATGGGGAGGTTGTGAGAAAACTGTTGGAAGCATTGCAATTCACATAAGAAGTTGCAGTTGTGAAATATTCCAATCATTGTAAGGGGAATTATTTTGTCACCTTAGGGAATAGGTATGCAGTCGAAGTTGCACGTTACTGTGCACTAACCGCTTGTACTTTGAATGGGGATTTCTCGAACGAAACCCCAGATGAAACCAATTTCAACCTATTGATGGCAGTTGTAGACACATGGGAGGAGGTGAACCATTTGCTAGAAGAGGTGTCTGATGAGGAACAAATCGGTTGGATTAGAGCAGGATGTGTGAAAATGGGGTTAGAGTGATGGCAGACCAGTATTTCCCAATGCTATGTTACACCCAAGACAGATCCATCGATCTACACATTTAGGAAGGGATGCAATGGTAAGAATGTTTAGGCAAACTTGGTTTAACCTAAAATGTCGAATAATTGCTGAGGCATTTTGTCATAGGTGCAGAACATGCCAGCAAATGAATGTGGGAAAGAGAGCTATTGTTACTCTGAGTCACATAGGGAGATCAGGAGGACCTTTTAACAGCATGTAGTTGGATTTTGTCAAGGGGTCAGTATCCCGATTCGTATGACACCTTACTCGACATGTCTTGATAACGCGATACCGAAGTTAGCGATATGGTATGCGTTATCATGGAACAGCCATTGGGTCTTGGTTCCGCAAGCTGAAACCGGGCTCGGCTCGTGCCAGAGCCCAATTCACACAATTCCACGCACTCTGCCTTCAGGATTGTCAAGGCCTGCCATAGGAGTGACTGATAGGAATGCGGGTGTCCATTTTAGGGTTAGATATAGGCATACTATACCTAAAGCAACGGGTGGGTACACCACGTTGCCCCAGCTGTCGCGCAGCCAGTTGTGTCAGATTTAGATGGCCATCCAGGGGTGGCATAATACATGCTTCAGCCCCTGGTAGGCCCTGGGTACACCGATGCCCTGAGTTACAGGGTCTGACAAGGTGGCCCAGTTCCAATTGATTAATGCACCTAGGGTACACACATCAATTTAGCGAGAGAACAGCTAGGCTGTGGGTCTGATTGGCAGGCCCACAGCCCGAGAAAGTCGTAAACCAGTGAAACAAAAGCAAACAATCTGGGTGATCAAAGGATTGCAGACCCTACTCTCCTACATCATGCTTCAGAGACAATAAAGGAAATTTACGATCAACCTTTGCTGTTTGTACAAATTTAGGATTGGTTGAGCAAATAGCTGGGTTGTTTGCTGTAACACGTGCCTGCTGTGTCTCAGGCTAGTTGAGAGTGGCAATATTCACCGATAGCCAGTATGGTTTCTGTATTGTTCACAATTTCAGGCAGTTATGGTGTCAGAGAGGTTCATGACTTCTTCTGGGTCTCCTATAAGGAATGGGGAGGTTGTGAGAAAACTGTTGGAAGCATTGCAATTCACATAAGAAGTTGCAGTTGTGAAATATTCCAATCATTGTAAGGGGAATTATTTTGTCACCTTAGGGAATAGGTATGCAGTCGAAGTTGCACGTTACTGTGCACTAACCGCTTGTACTTTGAATGGGGATTTCTCGAACGAAACCCCAGATGAAACCAATTTCAACCTATTGATGGCAGTTGTAGACACATGGGAGGAGGTGAACCATTTGCTAGAAGAGGTGTCTGATGAGGAACAAATCGGTTGGATTAGAGCAGGATGTGTGAAAATGGGGTTAGAGTGATGGCAGACCAGTATTTCCCAATGCTATGTTACACCCAAGACAGATCCATCGATCTACACATTTAGGAAGGGATGCAATGGTAAGAATGTTTAGGCAAACTTGGTTTAACCTAAAATGTCGAATAATTGCTGAGGCATTTTGTCATAGGTGCAGAACATGCCAGCAAATGAATGTGGGAAAGAGAGCTATTGTTACACTGAGTCACATAGGGAGATCAGGAGGACCTTTTAACAGCATGTAGTTGGATTTTGTCAAGATGCCTGAGTGCAATGGACTGAGATCCATTCTGTTGGTGGTGTCATATTTTCTCGTCAGTGGAAGACTATCCCAGTAGGAGATGTGATAGTCTCACAGTAGCTAGGCTGTTGCTGAAGGAAGTTATCCTGAGGTCCAGATTTCCAACTACGTTAGAGTTAGGCAAGAGAACTAATTTTAATAATGAGGTTCAAAAAGTTTGTGCGCAGCTTTGCAAGTGGTACAGAGATTACATTGCAGTTACCAGCTGGAGGCTTCAGGAATCGTGGAACAGATAAATGGCACTTTAAAATCAAGGTTGGCTGAAGTATGTCGTTCGACATTTCTGAAATGGCCTGATGCTTTGCCTCTTGTGTTGATGGGTCTACAGAGTGTTCCAGATAGAAGAACTGGCTTGTCGCCCCACAAGATTCTCATGGGACGAGCGATGCTGTTACCTGCTGTGCCTGCCAACATGCGTGTGAACATGTTGGATGATTTGGTGCTCGACTACTGTAAAACATTGGCTGACGTGGTCGTTCTGTGTCTCACAAGGTTGTCTAGGGCCCTGTTGAAGTGGTCCGCTGCAGATGATATTATTGACAGCGACAGTTGTGAAGTGTGGTAGTGTTCCTAACTAGGTTTACACATCTCACACCCATCGAGATCCATGTCATCATGAAGAAACTGCTCCTTTTCCAGAAGAAGCTCCAACAGTTGGTGATAGCCTCGCCACTCAGGCGAGTGAGGCGCTGAAGCGGGCAGCAGGCAACCGCCGCGACCTCCCGGGCTCCGCCCACCGAAATAGGCCACGCCCCTTCCCACTGATATTTAAGAATGTGCTGTTTCCGGAGGCGCAGCGGACGGGCGCAGCGGGCGCGCCGGCGGTGCGCCGAAGGCGCGCCAAAGGCAAGCCCGTCTGCGCCCGTCCGCGACCAGACGGGACCAGGGGCCACAAACTCTGCCCCCCACTCCACCCAGGCTAGGACATACAGCTCAGCGGCCATCCAGAATATAAGGAAGACTTCGGCCATACAATGCCCACACGCCTACTCCCCAGCCGATCTCCCCACTCGTTGCCCCGCCTGTAAGCACCTTTTTGATACCACTGTGTCGCCAGCCACGACACAGGAATATCATATGTATGCGCTAAATTGCCGATCTCTACCGCGGCATAGCACTCAAATTGCTTTATTATTAGAGGAGTACAATCCAGATGCCATCTTCCTAACGGAGACCTGGCTCACGTCCCATTCAGAGCCAGACATAGTCTTAGCCCTAACCCCCGGATTTCAAATACACAGACTAGACCGGACTAAGGGGAGAGGTGGAGGCCTGGCTATTATCTTAAAAGATAAGTACTGCTGCCGCACCACTATCGATGGTATCCCTGAGTGTGAGAGTCTAACATTTAGCATAGACTTCACGGCGAACAGCTCTTTTTCTGGCACCTTGATATATCGCCCCCCAGACCCAGCCAAGCTGTTTCACAGATCTCTCCCAGATATCATAGCTAACCGAATTTTAACTTCTGCCAACTACACGGTCCTGGGAGACCTGAACTTTCATTTTAACTCCCCCACAGACCTCATTGCCAGGGAACTAATAGACGACCTAGCGGCCCTACAGCTGACCCAGCTGGTCACAGCCCCCACCCACGAAAAAGGCAACCTCCTTGATCCTATATTTAGCAATTGCTCTGAGTTAAAGGTGGACCAACCCATCTGTCTTCCGTGGTCGGACCACTATTTGGTCCCATTTACCTGGCTCATCGGCAAGTCCCCCCTACCTACCCCCCAACCTGTTACCAAGCGTAACTGGAAAAAACTTCCTATAGAGTCTTGGATAACCGGTCTAGAATGCTCCCGCCCTCCATCTTGCACAGACCCCAACCAAGCAAACAAAAACTACGAGGGCTGGATCAAGGATTCATTGGACACGATCCTCCCTCTACGGAACTCTTTACCTAAAAGGCTGCACAAATCTGCGCCTTGGTTCTCAGACACCTTGAGAGACCAAAAACGCCTCTGCAGAAAAAAAGAGAGAGCTTGGCGACTTGATTTTCTCCCGGAAAAAAAATCCCAATATAAGGCAGCAATCAAGGCCTATAGAACCGGGGTTAGAGTGGCCCAGACCTCCTATTTTGCGGACAAAATTATGGCAGCTAGTTCAAAACCTAAGGAAATTTTCCACCTAGTAAAAAAATGTACCACAGTGAACACCGCTCCCCTGCCGTCAAAAACGTCAGAACAATGTAATGAACTAGCAGACTTTTTCCATAATAAAGTCTCTCAGATTTACTCCTCCTTTTCGCCAACAGTCAACAATCCAGGATCACTCAATGACATCCTGTCGAGTACCCCCCCCCCCCCTCCTAGACCAGCCAATTTTGGAATGCTTCCCCCTACTGGATATGGACACCCTTCACCAACTGGCACGCCAAGTCAAATCCGGCTCCCCTCTTGACCCTGCCCCTCCGGAGATACTGCTCCAGGCAAGCCAAGTCACCCTCCCTGTGGTGCTGGACCTACTTAACTCTTCCATCTCCTCCTGTATAGTACCAACTGGCTGGAAGAGAGCTATGGTCCGGGCATTGCTAAAAAAAACCACACTCAACCCACAAGACCACTCCAGTTACCGTCCAATCTCACTACTTCCCTGGGTAAGTAAGGTACTGGAGAAGTACATAAATACCCAGCTAGTACATTTCCTGGAGAGCAACTTGCTTCTGGATCCAACCCAGACAGGATTCAGGCCGAAGCACGGCACGGAAACTGCCCTGCTGGCAATCACCGAAGAGTCACGAAAGATATTAGATCAGGGAGGATCAGTGGCAGTGATCCTCCTTGATCTAAGTGCGGCCTTTGACACGGTCAGCTATGCCACCTTGCTGAACCGTCTCTGCAACATCGGAGTCACAGGCGATGCTCTACGGTGGTTTGATTTATTTCTGAACAACAGATCGTTTCAGATCTTTGACGGGGACATAACATCAGCCAGAAAATCCCTGAATTGCGGGGTACCGCAGGGCTCTTCATTAAGCCCTGCGCTGTTCAACGTATATATGAAACCCCTGGCTGGGATCGTCGAACCATACGGTATAAAAATAGTATCGTATGCTGACGATACCCAGCTAGTGGTTTCATTGGCTCATGAAGGCACCAGGCATACCTCAGAAGGCCTGTTGAAATGCCTAGAGGACGTCAAGGAGTGGATGACGTGTTCCTCCTTAAAACTTAATGGAGACAAAACTGAGCTCATGCTCCTGGGCTCGGTATCACCAGCGTCTCTCACCTCCCTCTGGCCTTCTTGCCTAGGCACCCCCCCCACTCCCAAGGATAGTGTAAAAAGCCTGGGAGTATGGCTTGATAAACATCTCTCCTTCTCAACTCAGGCCACCAAATTATCGGCCACATGTTTTGGTCTACTTAGAACTCTTAGGAAAGTTCTTCCCCTTCTACCAATGGAAGCAAAACAAGTGGCAGTACAGGGCCTGATTCAGTCTCGGCTGGATTCGAACAATGCCCTGTATGTTGGTGCCCCAGAGATGAGCCTGCGAAAGCTACAGGTGGTGCAGAACTGTGCAGCCCGCACCCTGCTACAGATTCCACGGACCCAATCAGCCAAACCCGCACTGATCAGTTTACACTGGCTCCCAGTGAGACAGAGAGTGGCGTTTAAGGCACTATGTATTGCCCATCGGGCCTTCTGGAAGTCAGGCCCAGTTATCATCGACAAACTAGTAACTCGATACCACCCTAAGAGAAACCTTCGTTCTGCAGAGGCTTTTCTGACCGTGGTGCCCAGAGTAAGGAGAGCCAGGACCGGAGGAAGGCTGTTTTCTGTAAACACCGCTAAGATGTGGAACTCACTCCCCCTACAACTTCGGACCAATTCAAACCTACTCTCGTTCCGCAAACAATTGAAAACTTATCTGTTTGCCAGATCCACCGATTCCTAAGTCTTCCGTCACTCCCAGTTCTGTCCTCATGCTTCAGCGCTTGGACGCCCCTTGGGGCAACAATCGCGCTATACAAATAACAATACAATACAATACAATACAACAGTGGTCAAAAGAGGGTCAATCAAGCTGTGCGTGAATACACAGAGTCTGAAGCAGCACTAGAGCAATCCGAGGGGGATCTTGTGAAAGAAGAAGTTGAAAATGACTTCAAAGAAGCTGATGTAGAAGTGGGGAATGTGCCAAATTCATATTCCGGTGAAGGCACTAGTGCCGTGGGACAGCGAGTAAAAGTGAAGGAAGCCTGGCCAAAGAGTAATTCAAGAAAAAATCTGAAGTTGCGATCTGAAAAGGCTCTGGAGCCCATAGCTGAAACACCTGAGTCTGCATAAAGTGAAAACAAAGGTGAAGGGTCTAGTCTGAGAAGGTCAAGAAGAACAAGGGTGCCTTTTCGGAGGTACTCGTCGCCTGAGTGGATATACTCTGCTACTAATGACATCGAGGAGGAACGGAACTATCCTTGGACTGATAGTGGAGGTTCTGGTGAGAATTCCTGAACATGATTTGAGCCTGCTTCGTACATTTGCAATTAAAACTGCGATAATGGACTTGATAATTCGCCCTTGTTAATTCCTATAGAAGCCCATGTTAACACCAGAACATGGGCTTCCATGGGAATTAACAAGGGCGTATTATCAAGCCCATTATCGCCATTTTATCGGCCGATAAAACTGCAATAATTTTAACACCGGTCCTTGATAATATCCCCCTGAATTTGTTTTTTTCAACTAAAGACAATATTCTACTATTTTTTCTCATTTGAAAGCATAACTACTGGCAACACTTACTCATGAACTTGATCCTTACATCATTTGAGACGTTGAATGAACTGTGATAAGTTCTATAAAGGAGATCCCCTAGGCCTGAGTGGAGGAAGAATAGGATTAGAGGTTTACAACTAGAAGAACACAGAGTTGGGTTAATGAAGTTGTTAGATCTGGGGGTCTCTAGTTGGCAATGGTATTCACCTTTGTCCAAATAGGGATCCTTACTTCTAAGTCAGGATAAGGGGATTACACTCCTAGATAATCCCTGCTCACCCCCTTGGTAGCTTGACAGGAGCAGACAGGCTTATCTCAGAGGCAGTGTGTTAAGCATGTATGAATATACACAGTAATACAGTGAAAACACTAAAGATGGACACAGCACAGGTTTTATAAAAATAAGTATTCTTTATATAGACTTAACACAAGACCACAAACAACAAAAATCCACAATACTACACTTAAAGTTGACTTTAGTTCAAGTTGATGATAAATGCGACAAGGTTCTCAACAAAGTACCTGGATGCGTAACGCAAAGTAAACAAAAGGCTCACAAAAGGAGAGATGCGTCAGTTCCGTGATCCGGGGAAAAAGTTGTGTCCTGCCTCAATGCTTGCGCAGAGTAGGGGATGCGTCGTGATCCTTACCGGTGCGGAGTTGATGAGTAGATTCTCGGCCTGCGTGCCCATTGCGGTGCAGAAGATGGTGCCTTGATGCGATGCGATGATCCGGTTGCGATGCGAGAAGATGGCGCCCTTGATGCCGCGATGCGACGATGATCCGAAGACACCCTGGCAGCCTTGTGACAACTCTGTACTTTGGAGCTACGACAGGCCCTGCAAAACGCTTCTCCGGTGATGTGATGGCGACTCTCTCGATGGCGTCATGCTTCTCCGGTGATGCGACAGAAGGCAGCTTCGATGAACACACACTTCCAGGGAGATGCGGCTGCAGCACACTTCTCCAGCGATGCGATGATTTCAGCTGCGGCGGCGACACACTTCCTCTCGATGTGTCGCGCTTCCAGCTCCCAGCAACACGCAAATGCCTGTGGATAGAATTCCCAGCAAGGAAATTCACAGGGGGAGCTGAAGGTGAAGTCTTTTGTCCCTGAGACTTCAGCAGGATGCAAGCACAAGTTCAAGCCCATGGAGAATATTCTGTAGAAGATGAAAGTCCTTAAAAAGTTCCTTCTCCTTTCCCCCAGCAAACAGCACACTGGCAGAGGGGCAGTCCAAACTCCTGCAGCTTCCTTTGGGTCTTCTCCTTGGCAGAAAGGTTTCTTGTTCCCAGAAGTGACCTAAAGTTCTTGGGTCTGAGTCACAATATTTATACCCCAAAATCATTTGTTCTCTGAATGCAGAGAGGCCTCTGCCTAGTCCAAATCAGTTCCTGAGCACTTTGTTCACATGACACTCTTCTTCCAATCACTATGCAGGGCAGAGACATCAGCTGCCCCACAGGAAGTGGAGCCAGCACAGGGGAGGGAAGATACAGCTCTGGAGCACTTTGTTGACATGATTCCTTCTCCCCTGACATTCTTCTTCCTTTCACAGTGCAGGGCAGAGACATCAGACAAGCCACAGGGGGTGGAGTCAGCATTGTAGAGGGAAGGCCCAGCCCTTTTCAGGTCCAAGGTGCAACTCCTCCCTCCTATCTAGATGCAGATCTCTCTATTCACCACTGGGCTGCCCCAGCCTGTCTCCTGGAATCCCCCAGCCCTGTCACTCACAAACCCAGATAAGGAACACACAACCTAGCAGAGGCAGGCCTGGACATTTAGGCAAGAAAATACCTACTTTATAAAAGTGGCATTTTCAAACACAGAATGATAAAACCAACTTTACTAAAATATGTATTTTATCATTCTGAGTTCAGGCATACTACATTTGAATTTCCACTATGTTCCCTGAGTCAGTTAGGATTATAAGAATGTAATAATCTAATTGCCCATTCTGGCCTATGGAGAACAGATAGCCTTCAATAGTGAAAAACGAAAATGGCTGTAATTCACTATTAGGATATGGTACACACACCAGGGCATGTCCTACCTTATACTTAAAATGCACCCTGCCCTTGGGCCTACCATAGGGGTGTCTAATATGAAGAAAAGGGAAGGTGTAGGGACTGGCAAGTGGGTGCACTTGGCCAAGTCGACATGACAGTACTGGACAGCACACAGACCTTGCAATGGCAGGCCTGAGACACACTTTACAAGCTGCTTCTGTGGTGGGCACAACCAGGGCTGCAAGCCCACCAGCAGCATTTGATTTACACGCCCTGGGCACACATGGTGCCCTGTACTAGGGGCTGACAAGTTAATCAAATAACCAAATCATGGAGTCACTAATCATTATATCAATTTAACATAGGGAGCACTTGCACTGTGGCACTGAATAGAAGTGGCACAGTGCCCAAAGCATATAATCAGCAAACAACAGAAAAGATTCTGTAGTTGCTATTTCTCAACCCAAACTTGGTTTGAATCTTTTTTTTTTTTTTTTTTTTTGGTAATCCTCATGTATCACAGATGGAACTCTTGATGGGACACTGGCTCCTCCATGCACAATTGGCCATTCTGCAACGACCCTCGTTGGTTTCGGCCTGATGCAAGTTGGTTTACCCGTACCCTCAAGTAGCCACTACCTTCCCCTCCAAACTCCTTTTTTTCGCCGATCTGTGAGCGCCCCATGCTACTTAGGAGAACGGGGAACCAGCAGGGCTCCAGACAAATCATTGGAATACCAATCATTGAGATTGCCATGCCACCAAGGCCGCCCAAACATTCGTCACACTTCTGGGATCGCATGCCACATCTGATTTGCTAGTTAACATAATCTGCCTCAGGCAGTTAGCAAAGGTAAGGGGAGTTGGATCTTTCCACGCCCTGCAAATCTCGCGCCTTGCTAACAGGATGATGTAAAATACAAATTTTGTGGGAAGATCATTCACCTGATAGTTCGTGACAAGCCCAGACATTACTGTAAACCTTGGGACTGATATAGGCATTAAGAGGACTTCTTCCAGAAATTCCTTTATCTTGCCCCAATAGTCCGCCAATTCAGGGCAGTCCAAAAACATATGTACATCATCTGCCCTCAAGAGGCCGCACCTTGGGCAGTTGTAGTCTATATTTGAAAATGTGGCCAGTTTCTTCGGAGTTATATAAACCCTGTACATGGTGTATATGTGATTTCTTTTCAGCGCAGCGGGCTTGATTACAGCGTTTAACACCCTGAAGGAGTCATGCCAGAAATCCATAAAGGACCCGTTGGCCGGGGTAAGAGCATTACACCACAATTTACTGATTTCAGCCTCATTAACATCCTCCCCCTCTAACATTGCCGAATACCAAAAAGATATTTGACTCTTCCACTTACCCCTTCTGGCTACCGCATCAAATTTGGGGTTAGGAGGGTTATTATCATTGGGTGTCACAGGTCTCGTTGTCCACCAACCTGACAATTGGTAATATTTAAACCGCGTCAGGGATCCCCTAGTTAGATTCGACAATATGCCCCAGCTTAAGAGTTGGCCATCTCCCTGCAGGTCTCCCCACCTCTCCAGCCCTGCCTGCTTCAAAGGTAATGATAATTGATCATTTAGACAGGCTGGAAGGCCTGACGAGTCCCATATGGGTGCCTGCGGCGCATAGTAAGAAATGTTTAGTTTGTTCCTTACAAATACCCAATTTTTCAAAGCTGACCTTAAAATCTTCAACCTCACTTTTTTAAAGAATTTTGGGTCCCCAAACTTATAAAGGAAAAAAATTAATCCCTGAGGAACCTCCTTTAATAGAGCAGAAAATAGCAAACCCATTGATGATTGGTCCATACGGCCCGCCATGGTTCTAAAATGCTTAAAGTGAAAAGCGTGGCAATACAACAATAAGTCTGGAAAGGCTAGCCCTCCTGTCTTGAAACCTCTTCTTAATTTTTTCCACGCTATTAGAGGTTCTTTGGCATTCCAAATGAATGAGCCCAATTTTTCTTGGAGTTTTTTGATTAAAGGTACTGGAAAAGATAATGGGATGGCATTAAATAAAAAAGTTACCTTAGGGAGCACTATCATTTTCAGGAGGTTCACTCTCCCATAAATATTTAAAGGTAAAGAGGGCCAGCGTTGTAATAAAGCGATTATATCTTTCATGACCCTTTCTAAACTGATTTTGGGGATTTCTTCTATCTTGTTGACCAGATGGATTCCCAGATACCTCATTTTATTCTTCTTCCCCATCGAGCTGGTCTGCTGATTCCATTCCATTATTTCAGTCTTTTCGGGATTAATTGAATACCCCGAAATATTACCAAAACCCTTTGCAAGATCTAATAGTCTGGGAATCGCAACATCCGGATTTATTGTATACATTAACAAAGCATCAGCATACAATGCCAGCTTCATCTCCATATCCGCAATCTTAAAGGGTTCAATTATTGGATCTGCTCTTAAAAAGCAAACGAAAGGCTCTATATATAAATCAAACAAAAGGGGGGATAAGGGACATCCCTGTCGCGTACCTCGGGAAATAAAAAACTGCTCAGTCAGTGAACCGTTTACTAGAACCTTTGCTGTCGGGGCTGAGTATAGAAGCTTAATGGCTGTTATGTAGTTCGTCGGAAAGCCACATTTTTCCATCGCCATCCAAAGGTAGTCCCAGTCTACCTGGTCAAATGCCTTCGCGGCGTCTACTGCTACTATGGTCAGAGGCTGCTTCTTTTCTTGAGCAACATCAATCGCTGCCACCACTTGAAAGGTCAACTCATTGAGCTGCCTGTCCGGAATGAAGCCCCTTTGGTCACAATGTACTACCGATTTTACTACCTTTGCTAATCTCGTAGCCAGTACCCCCGAGAATATTTTATAGTCCACGTTTAGTAATGAAATGGACCTATAGGACTCTATCCTACTCGGGTCCTTATTTGGCTTCAACAGTAATGTAACCGTTGCCTCAGCCCATGACCTAGGGACCTGCCCCCCCCTGAGTAGGACTTCGTTGAACAATAGAGTCAGAACTCCTATAATCTGCTCTAAAACGATCTTAAACAGCTCCACTGGAAGCCCATCTGGGCCTGCGGCTTTGCCCTTAGCCATTTTCACCAACTGAGCCCTAACTTCCCCTTCTTTAATTTCTGAACTAAGGTAAGACCTGTCTGACTCAGACAACTCAGGGAGCTGTACATTTACAAACCAAAATTCTGCTTGTTGCTTACCCAGAGAGGAGTTAGATCCGTATAGAGACTGCATGTATCTCTTTGCTTCTTCCCTGATGCGGTCATCCTCGTTGGTTTTTTTCCCCTGTACTTGATAAAACCAAACTGTCTATCTGATTTCTTGTTCTGTCCGCTCAGGCCTTCCAGGCTAGAAGACGCCCACACTTCTCACCATAAGCAAACTGCTGTAGATTACTAATGTCCCACTTTTCCTTCAAAGCCTTGTCCAACCCTGCTTGAAATTCTGCTCGCAGACCATCGAGCTCTCTCTGAAGGATTTGCCTGTTATCCGACTCCTCTGCCGATGCCTTCTGTAACTCCAGCTCCTTAAGCTTCATTCTTGAGATCCATGCTTCCCGTTTCTCTTTCCTCAGTCTATTCCTCCTGATCATCAGAGTTGTTAACAAACCTCGGGAAAAGGCTTTATACGTTTCCCAGACGATTTGTTTGCTTGCTGACCCTGTATTGACCCTAAAAAACTCTTCAGACTGGGTCACTAAATCCTGTCTGACCCCTTCTTCTAGTAGCAACGTCCCGTCCAGTGTCCATCTCCTTTGATGTTTTTCCTGTTTCAAATTGACCACCATTTCCACCATTGAATGGTCTGACAGAATTGCCGGAACATATGATATAGAGTCAACTGCCGATGAGAGGTTATTATCTACCAGGAAAAAACTATCCTAGAGTGATGCCCATATCTTCTACTATAGAAAGAATAGTCTCTTCCCTCTGGATTTTTAAATCGCCAAATATCTATCAAATTAAAATCCCTCATGATGTTCTTGAGTTCTTGACTTGTTTTTTTTTGGGGGGGGGGGGGAAATCTCACTCTTGATGTTCTATCTAGATCTCTATCGAAAATAAGATTAAAATCTCCCCCTAAAATTATCGGGCCTGCTGTCTCTATTAAGTTGGTTTTAAGTTTCATCAGAGCCCCCGGGGCATCTAAGTTCGGGCCATAGTAAACTGCACAGACAAAAGGGGTACTTCCTGCAATCAAGGAAGCTATCAACCATCTGCCTGAGATGTCTGTTTCATGTTTTATCAACCTGATCCCCATACCTGGTCTAATAATCATGGCCACCCCCGTGTACTACAGCTTTGTCCCGAGGAGACAATATCCTGGACCCATCTACATCTCCCAAAGATTTGATTGCATTCTTCCCTCTCCACATGTGTCCCCTCGAGTAGACAGATATGTGCCCCTGATCTAAACAAGAAATCAATGATCCTTCTTGCTTTAGTCCTATCCCTTAACCCATTGACATTCCAGCTTATTAGGTTTATGCTATATGTCGTATTGGCCATAATTCTCTAAGATCACTCTAAGCATTCTGAGCCAGTTCCCTACCTGTGCATGATTTAATTTCAAACATATATGAGGATTAATTTTTCTTTTTCTTTTTCCCCCTGCTCTCCACCCTTCTCCCCCCTCCCCTGAGGAACCCCCTCCCCCTTTACTCCTACGGCGATCTTGTCGCCAGTCGGAAGCTCACCAGACCCCTAGGTGGTAACCCTTGTGATTTACTTAACTTTATGGATACGACAAAAGCTAGATAAATTAATCTTTTCTTCTTCCCCTCTTCCCTACTTTTTCAAATGATATACCCTTTATGTTAAGAAAGTTTTTTTTTATTTATTTATTTTTTTAGATTATTTCCCTCTTTTTCCCTTTTTCCTTTCTATTTCATCCTCCTTATTTTCCTTTCCTTTACTTTCCTCACTCTCGAAAACTACTTACACCCAAAAACCCCCACACACACCATTGATCACCTTAATACACGTGTTACTTTAATTCTAAGCTATTTATCTATCTGGTTTTAGTCTCTGCCCCCCCCCCCCGGGGTTTTTCTAGATCTTTCTTACATTTTACCAAATTAGTATATCTTACTCAGAGGTTTTCTCTCGCATCAAGGTGAGAAAGGAGTCAACATCTTGTACTGAATTACAATTGTTAGTTTTGTTTTTCCAAACCACTCTCAGAAAAGCAGGGAACTTCATCTGCACCTGTGCCCCTAAACTCCTCAGCTCAGGCATTCGACTCCCCAACTCCCACTGCCTTTGTGCTGTTATCTTCCCCACATCAGAACGAATCAGATAGTTAGCTGAACCTAATTGTAGGGATTTTTCCTTCAGAGCTTTACTCAAGATTAATTCTTTAACTGAAAAGGACAGAAAATTCACCAAGATCTTTCATGGATCCGACCTCCCTGAGCGCTGCCTAAAAGGATCTCTGTGGGCTCTTGTATCTCGCTCTCAAGGTCTATTTCTGGACTATCTTTAAGGACGCCCTCTCTGAGAATTTTACAGATGAGTGCCTTGACATCCCCATTTTCCATCCCTTCAGGTATTTTCAAAAATTTCAGATTATTCATTCTTAAGTGAATTTCAAGTCTTTCCACGTCCATCTGTAGGTCCCTATTTTGTGCTCAAGGGGCCCGATTCACAGAATGAACTTAAGACTCAATCCTAAACTTACTACTATTTTGGTATTCACAGAATGCACTTACTACTTTTGGCATTCACAGAATGAACTTACAACTTTTGGTATTCACAGAAGTTAGGATTTTGTCTTAAGTTTGTCTTAAGTCTGTCTTAAGTTTGTCTTAAGTTTGTCTTAAGACAAACTTAAGACAAAATCCTAACTTCTGTGTATAACAAAAGTAGTAAGTTCATTCTGTGAATGCCAAAAGTAGTAAGTGCATTCTGTGAATAGCAAAATAGTAGTAAGTTTAGGATTGAGTCTTAAGTTCATTCTGTGAATCGGGCCCTTAGTGTCTCAATGTCCCTTTCATGTCTTTGTGAAGCTCCTTTTAACAGACTTACATCTTCCTCAAGCACCTCTGTGCGTTTACTAACATCCACCAGTTTTTGTTCTAAACTGGTGCACTGATCGTGAATAATTTTTTGATTGGCCTCGGATGTATCGAATTTCTGATCAAGTTTTGTCAATAGGTCCTCTCTGAGACTTAAAAGGAGAGCTCCAACCTGTGACAAGCCTGCGTCAGGGGTTGTTTCCAGCAATCCTGCAGGAGGCAAGGGGCTAGCTTGAGCTGCTTGTGCCGGCTTCTGTCCTATAAGTATTCCCTCTACTCTGTTTTCATCTACTTGCACTAGATCTTCCTCCGATCTCTCCTGACTTATTGCGTCCTCTAGCTCTCCCAACACCGTATAGCTGTTTTTAAGAGGCACTGCGAAGGAAACACCTGGTATATCAGGAGAAGTATGATCTGGTAAACTGCTAACACTTAGTGCAACTGTTCCTTCTGGGTCATTTGACGGAGGGTAACTGGATGGACCCGGGGATCCAGAGGAGCTGGGACAAGGAACACTCCCTCCCCCTGTTGAGGTGTCAACCACCTTCTCCATTATTTTAAAATAGGCCTTTAAGGAAGGGGTGGGCTTTGGGACTGTCCCGCACGTCTTCAGGGACTTCTGCTTTTGCTTTTGCTTGTTCACTTCCCCCACAATATTACTCCTCCTACCCCTCCTTCTTCCTATCGGGGAGATTGGGATGGCCCCTGCAGTGACGGTGCCAGGGACCTCAACTCCTGTCTTCTGTAACGCGAATCTCGACCTCAACTGATACCTATTCCTGATTAGTGGTTTATGGGGGGGTACGTTAGAGGGTACGTTAGAGGGTACGTTAGAGGGCTCCTTATTCCTTCCCTTATCCTTAATGGTAGTCTTATTCTTATACTCCTCCCCGACCAGGCTCTCTGAGAGAACAACTATCTCTTCTTCTTGCCAGGGGTGTGTATGCAGATTCACTGATGCCGAGCTTGCTCCTGAGTCCATGCCCTTGTCCCATAACAGACGCTGCAGCTTACATAATACCCCTCCACTGCTCAGTTTCAGCCCTACAGTACCCCTCGGGTGCCCAAACGCTTGACCCCCCTTTTCCTCCCCCTCCTTTAGCGAGGCACGGTAGGAAAAATTGTTAATTAATGGCGAGCGGAGGCTTACTCTTGCCAACAGCCGCCTAGCTTGCCCCCACGCGTAAGCCCAGTCCCCCGACCCCCGCACTGTACCGCTGAGATACCTCCTCTCCTTTTGTATGGCGATACCAGCTCCTTTCACTTTACCATCCGTAGGACCAAGATCGGGTTCTGGAAGAAGCCTAAACGAGCTCATATCACACCGCCGAAGAGCGCTGTGTGACTATCTCCCCCGCCGGCTGCCTTCGCTTCCTGACGCTCCCTGACTCCGTCTTCGTTTCTCCGTCCCCCTGGGTCCTAGTGCCGGTGCGCTCCGGAATGGTATAGACGCCGCCGCCTCTTGCTCGTTTTTTCCGTATGCGAGGAAAAACAAAAACAAACGCCTCATCAAAATACCGCTCACATCGTGCTACAAATCATCCGCTCTGCCCTCACCGTTTTCAAGCCTTTGTCGCTGCCTTCTCTTCGGGGAAACCACCTCCCGGTCTGGAGCTCCCATGGCAGACGTCAGCCTGCCGCCATGTTCCTCCCCCTCAAACTTGGTTTGAATCTAACAAAGATTGGAAAGTAATCATTCTAATCGTAGACGTAGGTACATAATAGGTATTCACATAACACTTGTATGAATAGGAATAGTAATACTAATAGTAGGATTACATTTGAATTCCTCTGTGAAGGTTGTAAAGGGGACATATGCACTTGACGTGACTAAACCTGACACATGAATTGATATGTATCAATCTAGGCAACACAGCAAATTAGTTGGTTGAAATGAACTGAGCTTGAAACAAAGGTTTTTGTAAAAAGAGGGGAGGTACAATTTTATTCACAAAGATTCTTTAAAAACACATAGGGAAAAAATATACATTCACAAATTATATTTAACACATATAACTTAATATATCAGGAATATATACCACCATCATTAAAAGAAGCAATTAATTCAACAAATGAGGTTTACATAAAATACACAAACAATATAATGAGAAAAATGTGGCTAAATTAATCTCTACGCGCGTTTCGGCGAACCAGCGCCTTCTTCTGGAGCAGCCACGATTAATATTTTAAGAGCACGAATAATTTTAATGCAATTCGACGTAGCAGTCTTGTTTGTCAGTATATCTAGAATCCCTTCTTTGGATGGTAGATGAGGATATTCTATTGTAGTGGTTGATACCAATGGAGATTCTGTGGTTATTGATATGTTTGCTTCATTTCGAGTGTTCAATTTAAAATATTTTTCAATTATTTCCTTGTTTTACAAGTTGAAGTTCGTTTTGACCCGCCGACCGGAAATTAAAATAATGGCCTCTGTGATGCGTATTTATATTGGGACATCCAGATATAGTCCACCTGATGTGGGGATAGTACGTGGCATGGATAGCCCTCTTGCTTGTGTTCCAAGCGATGGTTGATTTCAAGTAGTTTAAAATAACTCCCTGTCCGATTGGTGTCAACAGGGCTCGAAGATTCCGGCGGCGGGACTCGGGGGTTCTATGCTCCTTCCTTGAACGATAGCGTTCAAGGAAGGAGCATAGAACCCCCGAGTAAAATTATTCGTGCTCTTAAAATATTAATCGTGGCTGCTCCAGAAGAAGGCGCTGGTTCGCCGAAACGCGCGTAGAGATTAATTTAGCCACATTTTTCTCATTATATTGTTTGTGTATTTTATGTAAACCTCATTTGTTGAATTAATTGCTTCTTTTAATGATGGTGGTATATATTCCTGATATATTAAGTTATATGTGTTAAATATAATTTGTGAATGTATATTTTTTCCCTATGTGTTTTTAAAGAATCTTTGTGAATAAAATTGTACCTCCCCTCTTTTTACAAAAACCTTTGTTTCAAGCTCAGTTCATTTCAACCAACTAATTTGCTGTGTTGCCTAGATTGATACATATCAATTGATTTGCCTTTCCCTGGTCTAGGAACTCTATTTCCATGCACTCAGGGGGTCCTTGATAAATATTCACGTAAACCTGACACATGTACACATAAAAAGGAGTTGTCTTCAGAAATGGAGGGGGTTAAGCTTAATTAGGAGAAAGACATTTCCATGTAGATTCATCTAAGGGAGTTTTACACTAAATGCTCACATTAGACTGTTGTATGAATAAGTTGAGACTATGGAAGCGAGAAATTGCTATGTTTGTATACAGTTGCAGAAGGCATCACATACCATCACTTAATAATGACATATGGCATTAGTTTTAGTTTGCTTCTTAGTCTACGGTAAGAATAATTTTGAATATTATTTCTCAAATTACGATTTAGTTCTTTCAGAAATGCTGTTGTTTAAGCACATGAACAGATTATAAAACTGCTGAAATTATTGGTAGATATCATATTCCAACTAAAACGACAGCTTATGCTCATAGAAATAACTTAAAATGTGCTCCTACTGAAATAGAAAAGAAATGTATTGATCAAGTGGAGGATAGATTTAGAACAGTATCAAGGGCTGCATCGCAGGGGGTACATGCTCAAGAATGGACACCAGAAGAAAGGGAAGATGAAAACTGGAGCATTAGCTTTAGATTGGCAACTCCGAGGGAGAAGGTGTTTACGGGAAACAGCCTTAATAACGAAGATTGAAAAATGACTGACCTGAACAACGAATCCTAAACAACGACCAATCTGTTAACCACGACATCCTTAAATACGATTTACACGAACAACGACTCTCATAAACAACAAAAAAAACGACCTTGTGACTGGCCAATAGATGGCGCTATTGTAATTACAGTGAAAAAACGTATATCTATAGCTCCCAAAACATAATGTAATTTTCTACAAACTCAAACCTTTTTTGCAGAAATATGAGAAAAATAAGAGTGTGCTTTTGAAGGCATGTACACTGACTACATCAGTTCTTAAAGGCCTTCTCCCTGGTTACAGGCACTCACCTTCAACTCTGATGTAAAAGAGGGCTTTTAGTGACCCGAATTGCCCTAAGCGTGGGCTCTAATGCTTTAGTATTGCCCAGAGAGAATTGCAAATCTTCATTTAAACCGTGTGCTTCAAGAATAGAAATTTGCAGAGGAAAACTGTTATTTCTGTTCAAAATTGAAAACTGTTTGATCTACAATTTACAAGTCATAGAAGCGTGCGGCTAGCTAGGTTTTTAAGATTACATGAACTTTTGAACAAAATAGCTACTAAAATATAACGGGAAAGCACTGCACATTTTTGAAGGGAAATTATATTGATCCGCATTAATTTACTTATGTCAGGGGCTGGGAAGATAACATAATTCAAAAATGGAAAATATAATATTACAATACTTGCGGCTAGAAATTATAATAAAGACTTTAGGAAAAAATAGGTTCTGCCTCCCGGATGGGTTTGCCCTCTGCTCCTCCCTAAAGAAGAAAGGTAGGCCTTCAAAGAAGGCAACTTCTCTCCCCAGGTAGCTTATTGAGGCGGCTGGGCTGGTATGATCACAGATAGCTCGCATTTTTGCAAACAACCCACTTATTCAACTACAGTGGTGACTAAAACTAAAAAAAAATGATTTCACCTGGTTTCAGCTGCACTGCGGGCCACGGTACAGATGGTCTCCGGATTCAGATCAGAGAGGATTTGATTACATATACGTCATTATGTGTGTATTATACGTGCTGCTGCCAATAAAGATCCTCTAAACGGGGTAGTAGGGAAGCTGCAAGAAAACATGGACGGGGTGGAATTTAAAGAGGAAAATGGAAGGAGAGGAGTCTCGAATGTAAATTTAAAATGTGCCACACACTTTTAACCTTTGTTTATTGATAGTATAAAAAGAGTTGTATTTTTCATGTTTCAAAGATGCATATTTTAAAGAAAAAAGTGGTGTTAATGGGTAATGAGCAAATTGAAAAATGTTCGTGGTTCAGGAACTCGTTGTTAACAATGTAGTGGTTTGGCATTGCTCGTGGTTTAGCCTTCGTTGTTAAGGAATTCGTTGTTTAGGCAGTAGTTGTATAATCATACATCCGGTGTTTACACCACAACAGAACTGATTAATAGTTCTATTTTCGTAGGAAAGAGTGATTGTGATCACATTTTGTGGTTTGTGGATCTTCAAAGATATACATAGATACATAGATAGAACATACCCAGTGATACCTGGAGTTTATTTTGTGTGTGGAAAGAATGCGTATTTTACATTACCTAGTAAATGGATGGTACATGTTATTTGGTTGCTGTATTTTGTAGGATTTATTGAATGGATAATCTTTATCATTCTGTTCCAGAACAGAAGTTGAGACATAACGTGGATTGAGGGCTGAAGAAGTTGTGGGAGACATCTTGGAAGCTACTAAACCGAAACAGGTAGTGGTCTTAAATGCTATCAAAATTAGAAAGTTATCCACAGTAGTTGGCAAGTTGTCTACTGAAGTTATGTTGCTTTTATATACCAAAATGGTTGCTATTAGAACTAAGGTTTTTCAAAATTGACTTGCTTTAGACATATTGCTTGCAAAAGAGGGCAGAGTCTGTCGAATGTTTAAAGGTCCAACAATGTTGTACTTACATTCCTGAAAAGAGTAGGGACTTACAGAAGTACACAAACAATATTACTGACACTCTCAAATAATTGAATGACTTGGCAACTGAGGGTGTTTTGGATGCAGTTGCACATAGATTTAATGCCATAGGCAGATGATTTGCAAACTTGGGGAGTGGTACACTTGGTCCCATCTTGAAATCTTTTTTTGTTGATTATTGGCATTTGTGCACTTGTCTTAGTTGGAATTGTGAAAGGATACAAATGGTACAAGACAAGGAAGGAAAGATCCCAAAAGAAAGGAGATATGCAGTCAGAAAAAAGCCCAAAATGCATATTATCATGATCTGAATTGTCTGGAAGAGTTCAAATGAAAAGGCATTGCAACAACAGCAATTTAGATTGGTTCATTTGATGAATTCATCTGGTATGATTATCTATAAGACTAAATGATGAGATTAGAACAATGAGATACTGTGATGACTCAGAAGTCATCAGAGGGGGGAATTGGGAGAGCCTAGGTTGCTCCCACATTGATTAACCCTGTAGGAGTGTGTTAGAATCCGCTCCAGTCTGCACTCACATGTATTTGGTGTTACTAATGTATTAATTAAGATGGGGGTCTATCCCCGTAAACTAATGCAATTTATACCTGTGTTCAGAATGTCACTAATAGGATTGTGATATTTACATAATAATCCATTTAAAAGAGTCATAAATGTGTTACATGGGTAGATGATCTATTACTGTGCCTTCGAAAATTTAAATGTATATGCGGGTAGAACGTAAATTGAATTACTATATTAATATATTATAGTGTAATTCATATTGATATTTGCATTAACAATTTCGAATGAACGTGTTGAGAAAATGAATTTAAATATGTAATAGAAACGAGCACATAATGTAACCCGTGCACATGTTAACTTAGATCGACTTGTGGACATGAATTTCATTATATTTGAAGTTTACGTTTTCAGCTAACACTTGAATTTACGTTTCATTCTTTACTGTAGACATGTGCCATGCATTTGTGTTCGTACTGCAGGTGGACACGGCTTCCTAATTGAGAGAAAGGTGTGAGATCCATGGTCGATGGGTCATCAAAGATTACAGGAGGCACGTTATAATAGGAGTGAAGTTTATTTCTGAGGAGGAGAATCCCATCCATCTCCCAACAGCATCCCTGGGCAACTGCTGATTTGCTTTGAACAACATTACAGTCGCTGTAATGACATCAATGCCATGCCAGTGACAATATTCCATTGCCACTGAGGAATGACCTGAGTATCCACAGCCCAGACACCACAAAGGGTAATTGTTCTTAGTAGATAGTAAGGTATGTGAAGAAGAAGTTGGCAAGAAGAATTGTGATAATGAGCTGGGAAGCAAGTTCTCATGGGAGAAGACGATGAGACCAAGGACATGTGAAACCGTGATGGCACTGGGTGCAACAATCTTAGTGCACACCCTCAAATCCCCCATAACCTCCTCCAATGATTCACTGACCAAAGGATTTAGGTCAATCAATCAATCAAACAATTTATATAGCGCGATATATATGTATCTGTCTTCTTTCTTTTACCTTGTACATTTGATGTGGCCCTCTTCTGAGAGCCAAAACATAAATAAATAAATTGAAATTGAAATAGCGCGCTACTCACCCGGAGGGTCTCAATGCGCTGCCGGGGAAGGGGTCCGTTACTGCTCGAAAAGCCAGGTCTTGAGTTGCCTCCTGAAGGAGAGATGGTCCTGAGGCAGTCGTAGGTGGATGGGGAGGGAGTTCCATGCTTTGGCCGCCAGGAAGGAGAAGGATCTTCCTCCGGCGGTGGTTCTGCGAATGCGTGGTACGTGGCGAGGGCGAGGCTGGTCGATCGCAGCTGGCGGGAGGGCGTGTAGAAGGGGAGGCGGTTGTTGAGGTACTTGGGTTCCAGGTCGTGGAGAACCTTGTGTGCGTGGGTGAGGAGTCTGAACGTGATCCTCTTGCTGACGGGGAGCCAGTGCAGGTCTCTCAGGTGGGTGAAGATGTGGTTGTGGCGGGGGATGTCCAGGACGAGTCGTGCGGAGGCGTTCTGTATGCGCTGGAGTCTTTTCTGCAGTTTGGCAGTGGTTCCTGCATAAAGTGTATTCCCGTAGTCCAGTCGGCTGGTGACGAGTGCCTGGGTGACCGTCTTCCTGGTTTTGGTGGGGATCCAATGGAAGATCTTTCGGAGCATGCGCAGGGTGTTGAAACAGGCTGACGAGACGGCGTTGACTTGTCTGGTCATCGTGAGGGAGAAGTCCAGGATGAAGCCCAGGTTTCGTGTGTGGTCCGTTGGCTTGGGGCTGGTGCCCAGGGCAGGGGGCCACCAGGAGTCGTCCCAGGTCGAGGGGGATGATCCCAGGATGAGGACTTCCGTCTTGTCCGAGTCCAGCTTCAGCCGGCTGTTCTTCATCCATTCGGCGACGTCCTTCATTCCCTCATGTAGGTTGGCTATGGCGGTGGCAGGGTCGTTGGTGAGGGAGAGGATCAGCAGGGTGTCGTCGGCGTAGGAGATGATGTTCAGGTTGTGTTGGCGTGCGATGTCTGCGAGGGGGCTCATGTAGATTTTGAAGAGGGTATGGCTGAGCGAGGATCCTTGAGGTACGCCGCAGATGACTTTGGTGGCAGCAGATCTGAACGGGGGGAGGCGGACTCTCTGGGTTCTCCCGGCGAGGAACGAGATGATCCATTCCAGTGCCTTCTCTTGGATTCCGATGTTGCTGAGGCGCTGTGTTAGGGTGCAGTGGCAGACTGTGTCGAACGCTGCAGAGAGATCCAGGAGGATGAGGGCATCTGTTTCCCAGTTGTCAAGCAGGGATCTGATGTCGTCGGTGGCTGCGATGAGGGAGGTCTTGGTGCTGTGGTTTGCACGGAACCCGGACTGTGTGGGGTTGAGGGATCCGTTGGTCTCAAGGAAGGCGGAGAGTTGTCTGTTGACGGTCTTCTCGATGACTTTGGCAGGGAAAGGGAGGAGCGAAATGGGGCGGAAGTTCTTGAGGTCGGTGGGGTCTGCTGTCGGTTTCTTCAGGAGGGCGCTGAGCTCGGCATGCTTCCAGCTCTCCGGGAAGGTGGCGGTGATGAAGGAGATGTTGATGATGTCCCGGAGTTGGGTGCGATGATGGAGTCGGCCTTGTTGAAGACGTGGTGGGGGCAGGTGTCGGTAGGGGATCCGGAGTGGATGGTGTTCATCATGTGGGTGGTATCTTCGGTGCTGACGGGTGTCCAGTTGCAGAGGGTGGTGGTGGGGGGCGTTGGTTCGGTGGTTGGGTGCGTGGTCGATGCGCCGAAGCTGTTGTGTATGTTGGCGATGCTTGCGGTGGAAGAAGGAGGCAAGTGAGTCGCAGAGGTCTTGCGAGGGTGTAACGTCGTTGTTTCCGGCGCTGGGGTTGGAGAGCTCTTTGACGATGCTGAATAGTTCCTTGCTGTTGTGGGTGTTGTTGTCCAGTCGTTCTTTGAATGTTGTCCTTTTAGTGGTGCGGATCAGCTGGTGGTGTGCGCGGGTAGCGTTCTTGAGAGCAGTCATGTTTTCTGTAATCTGGTTGTGGCGCCAGGTTTTTTCGAGGGTGCAGCCGTTTTTCTTGGATGTTTTGAATTCGTTGGTGAACCACTAGGCTTTCTTGCTGCCGGGTCTGCTGGGAGGGTTCTTCAGTGGCGCGCAGTTGGTGAGCCACTGTGTGAGGTTGCGGGCGGCTTCCTTGGGGTCTGTTGTGCTGGCGGGAGGGTGATAAAAACAGTAACGCATATAGCTATATAAAATATATATCTGTAATTTGCATCTTGTAGCACACACATTGACCCTCTGTGCTACTTTATTTACAGCAGAATTCAGATGGACATAAAGCATCCTCAATTGTATCTTTTCATTTTCAGAGTGGCACTTCCTATTTAAAGTGCTGTTGTTGAAAGAGTCACTTGAGCCCAGTTGTGTTTTTGAGGTACACGTTTCATAAATACCAGTTGGCTGTGCATGTATCTCCCAAGAAAGGCACGCTTGTACTGGTGCCCTTATATGGGACATATTTTGAAACATTTGTGGCATTTGTTAACTGGAGCACTCTGTTGCTGACTGTATGCTGTAGTTGTCTCTACTTCACAAGACTTAGGGGCATATTAGCAACAAATAGCGATATTTATCGCAAAATGAGCTTAGCAATTTTTTTTTATCGCCGGGCATCACCGGATTTTATCGCAGAGATAATGTGCTATTAGCAACGTTTATCTCAATTGCGATAAAATATCCGCAATAGTGGCTCAATGCGTGAATATCGCGGGAAATCCAGCAATATTCAGGCATTATCGCTAATAGGGTCTTAACCTGAATATCCACCTCCCATTGGATATACAGGTTAAGAAGTGGTCTGAGCAGGCGTTAGGTTTTGGCGATATTCGTGCTTAGTGCAAATTTTTTTATCGCTGCGCCTGCGTTGATTATAGGCAATAGCGATGTTAACGACTGCTATCAGTCGCTAACAGGTTGGGTATGCCCACTTTGCATGTCATTAGCGATTAATATCGCTGACATGCTGTTCTGACCGACTTTTTCGGCCCTCTTTGGAGGGAGAATGATGGATGATGACTCCAGCCTATTGCCCTTTTAGTACAGGGATTAGGACTATAAACAGGACTTACCCATAAGGCACAGTAGTGCATTTTCGTACCCTTTTCCTTAGATCAGGGCTTATAAATTTAAGTAAGGGGATAGATTCATTAGTATTAGTGATGATCCATCCTTTTGCAAGAGTGTTAGTATACCTTCTATGGAGTTATGCTTATTTCGGGCCTTGTAGGCCTCAAACGGGAGAGACTCCATCTTGCTTTCTGCCCGGCAGCTTGAGAGGCTTTCTAGGCCAAGTGTAAAGTTTTAGTTTCGAAGTGTTGTTTGCTTGGAGAGAATCGGCTCAGGTTGGCCCTTATCGAAAGACTGTATTTTTCTCCACACCGAAGACACAACTTCAGGCCGGCCGGCTGGGAACGTGTCCTTGGTACGGGGAGGTACAAGAATTTGGTGGGCGGCAGGTTACTGGCCGTAACTTTCCATGAAGGGACAGGCTTCCATATTAGCGAAAGTGTTAGGCAATGAGTCAGTCAGTCCGTAGGCGGCAGCTAGCCGTTAGCATCTATGCCATTAATTATTTCCACTAAACAAAGAAGATGAGCCTTCACAACCACTTAGTTTGAACAATTATTTTGAATGGAAAAAAACGCAAATTAATCCGTTATTCCTAGCCTTTGACTTAGGCTACTTTAGTATTTAATTATTCAACATTTTTGTAAAGAGAAGGACATGTAATCAACTCAACAGAGAATACATTTTGATTTTTGTGTATTTTTTCTTTAAATGTTATAATTGATTTGTTATCTGTTTAGTTGCTTTGTGTTTTCTAGCAGGTCATCATCAAAATGTATTCTCTGTTGAGTTGATTACATGTCCTTCTCTTTACAAAAATGTTGAATAATTAAATACTAAAGTAGCCTAAGTCAAAGGCTAGGAATAACGGATTAATTTGCGTTTTTTTCCATTCAAAATAATTGTTCAAACTAAGTGGTTGTGAAGGCTCATCTTCTTTGTTTAGCAATAATCGGCCCTGCCTTCCTTCCCCAAACCTTGCTGGGCCAATCCCCTCCTATGAATATATTAATTATTTCCAGGCAGACAGTCGCCATTTTGAAGTCTGAGAAAGATCATCAAACTGAGACTCTCTAAGAAAGACTGAAGGAGAAGGAGAAGTAGCGCAGAGCGATCAGAGACAGAGAGAGACAGCAGCTAATAACGAGAGAGGTTCCAGTGACTTGGAGGGAAGCAGAGGAGATCGAGCGTAGCGGTGCAGACGTGTACTCGTGATTGCTAAGGTGTGATTCCGAGACGAGCCAAGACACAGACGAGAAGGGAACCTAGATGACTGCCGAACCCCGACTTCACGTTAATAAGGTGACCTCCGCCCTTTCCCCTATAGTGTGCACATTCTAACCTTTCACTTTTCTTTGCAGAATATATGCTATCGTATAGTATTGTGTTTATAATCATTGTAATAAAAATACTCCAGTTCTTAGTGAACCGACATGTGCCTTGTATTCTTGTTCAATCAGGGTAACCTGGTCTTCTAGTCAGACATTGTTTGCATGAACGGATGCGAATCCCGATCAGGTAAGAAGTGACTGAGCAATGAGGGAGAGAGGGAACGATTGATGCCAAGAGCAGAAGGTACATATTTCAATTTGGAAAGCTGTACTAACTTATATTATTGTAGTATTATCCTGAGTAGACAATGAGAGATTTCTTCCATAGGTGTTCATAGGAAAGTGATCGTCGTTGGTACGCGGCGTTAATGAGAGCACCGGGGGGACACGGTTTGTAGAGCCGCCGGATTGTGGATCGTGTTGTAAGTGAGTGAGAGCACCGGGGGGACATGGTGTGTAGGTCCGCCGGATTGTGGACCGGATAAGAGAGAGAGAGCACTGGGACTACAGGCCCGTGTGTAGGCACGCCGGATTGCGTGTCGAGTGAGCACTGAGGGAGATCAGTGTGTAAGGGTACATAATCAGACCTGCCCCAGGGTAGATTAGTCTGGGCCTAAGTGGCCCGCAGACTAGCTGGTATGAATAGGATATTGTAGAAAATCTATGCATGTTTATTGCTATTTGCCAGATCCTTAGGTACGAGATGTACATACATATATCTATACCCATTGTAAATATGTTCTAAGGAGGGAGGTGATTACGTTCCGACTGGGTTAGAGGGGCTCCTAGGAGCTGATTCCATCTGGTCCAAAAATCCGGTCATTACATCTGGCGTCACGAACTGTTTAGGAAGCCTGTGTGCGCTGTATTGTTTTGATCTTGTTGGTTTGCGCTCGGCTCGTACGTATTTTCTTTGTTGATAATTGTATATATATTTTTTGTGTGTCAAAATGTTTTCGAAGAAATCGAAATCTACTTTTAAATTGCCTGTTGAAATTCCCGGCTGGGAATCAACTCCTTACGAGGACTTGGCCCGTGAGTGGGCCGATTCTACTGGTTTGAGTGAGAATTGGACTTCTTGTTTGGAGCAGGCGGAGCCTGCTGATGTGGTTTCTTGCTTGCAAAAAGCTCCAGTAGTGAAGGGTGATGAGCTTCCTATTTTAGGACGCAGAGGTTGGATTGTGCTAACTGCATACAGAATGCTTCATGAGAAGTTTGTTAAATTGCAGAAGCGGTTTGTGGATATGGAAGAAAAGTTTGTTGAAGTGCAGAATGCGCATACTCTTTTGCGATGTCAGAATAAATTGCTTGCCGACAAACTTGAGACTTATCAAACTATAGCCGAAAGGGCTGCAGTGCGCATTGCGAAATATAAATACAGACACCGTCGTGGTCGTGTTTCTACACGGAAAGTGCGTCTGGTCATGGCGAAAGCCGGACTGGATTGGAACCCCGATGAGTGGGATGGTAATATCTGGGATTCGAATGATTCTGGCTCCTCGGCTGAGGAGGGTGACAAGCGCGAGTCTTCTCGCTCTGGACGTGATTGTAAATCTGCTTCTTGTGACAAAGACGACATTTCTAGCGACCGTGGTCGCTCTTCCCGTTCTGATGACGTATCTCGCCCTGATTGTTCTTCTAAATCTAAGGACCGGGCTTCTTCGGAGGCTCTTCCGGAGGTTTCTGCTCACCCTGTTTTTCGACGCAAATTGCAACAGGCTCCTGGTATGCCGAATGGTATCCATTTGGAGAGTATTGAAGATTTTACTCAACAGGAGGTTAGTGACATTTTACAACGATTTCGACAACGGCCCGGTGAAACTTTGCTTACATGGATGGTGCGCCTTTATGAATTGGGTGCTGCTGGTATCATGCTTGATGCTGGTGATTGTTTACGATTTTGCTCTTTGAGTTCCGATTCTACTGTACAAGATCATTTTCGGAATTATAGTGGTGCTGGCCAAATTAGTCTGCTCCAGCTTGCGAATGATGGCTGTAACCATAAATACCCTACTGAATCTGATTGGCCTGTCAAGGACAAGCCTTGGTACACTTTGCGCGATGCGTCGCAACGTTTGAAAGAGGAGGTGATGAAGACTGCGATTTTTCTCAGTACTTCTGACAGGTTGTTGGATGGTCTTTTAACATCTTCTGTACGCAATCGCATTATCCGTTCTTCCCCTGTTGCTTATAAGCAGGTTATGATGACTTTGTGAATCAATCAGACTGGCAATCCTTTGTCTATGGTGCTTGAATCTGTTCGTCAGCTTGGTGAGTTGGGTGAATGGTTTAAACCTGAGAGACAATCTCGACCTGAGGGTCGTACCGCTGGGGATTATAAATTTTCTAGACGTGATATGTTTCTTGCACTATTGGCTGATGGTGTGAAAAGGGAGGACATTGACGGCGAACCTAATAATCGCTTATGGGACATGTTTCGTAAGCGTGGTTTAGATCGGAAGGAGGGTGCCCGTCGGGTGCGAAAGAATGATTATGACCGTGGTTCTGATGACAGTGGTGATGAGAGGCGTCGTGTGGATGCTGATCGCCGTGATGAACGGCGCTATGAACGTGATGTTTCCCCTCGTCGTGAGAACGTAAGGGTGAGAGAGGGGGACAGAGAAAGGGGGAGAGATGATCGTGTTTCCAACAGACACAGAGATGAAAGAGGTTATTCCCCTGAGTTGAGGAGAAGGGAGGATCGTCACAAGCTTTCTGATCGTAATTCACAATACTTTGAAAATGACAAAAATCCATTTCGTAATAGAGATGGATACGAGCAGGACATTCTGATTCCCAAGAAACCTGAGAGCATTTATCCTAATTTGTCTTGGTTGACAGACCACAGTAAAAATGACTAGGAAATAGGTCAAGCTCCAGTACGCAGGTGGGCCCACAGAGACAACAGACCCTATGTAGATATTGAAATTTTTTGGAAACATCGTAATATCCAAAGGGCCCGAGCATTGGTAGATACAGGAGCGGAGGCCACTTTAATTCATGGTAAATCAAAGAAATTTAAAGGACAATTTTTCACAATTACTGGTTTAGGTTGGAAAAGAGACACCCGCAGTGCAAACGACACTTGAGATGAAAATTGGTAGAATTCCCCGTAAAGAATATTCTGTGTTAGTTGTACCGCTTTTGGAGTATATAATTGGAATTGATATTTTGAAAGGAATGACTTTGCATTTGGATGATGGTTGTTATCAATTTGGAACTAAGCATTACATTTCGTACAGAACCGTACGGGTTGGCCGTTTACGGATGCCCCCCATAAAGATTCCCCAAGCTACGAAAGTGGTTTCTCAGAAACAATATCGTATTCCAGGTGGTCATGAAGAAATTAGTGCCACAATTCAGGATTTGGTTGACGCAGGAGTTATAACTCCGGTTACCTCTGCTTGGAATAATCCCGTTTGGCCTGTGCGCAAGAGTGATAATTCTTGGCGCATGACTGTTGATTATCGAGAGCTGAACAAACACACACCTCGTTTGACTGTTGCAGTACCCGACATTGTTACTTTAATTCAAAGAATTCAGAAGCATCCAGGTACATGGTATGCGTCCATTGATATTGCTAATGCTTTCTTTTCGATTCCGATTGCCCCCGAGTGTCAGGAACAATTCAGTTTTACCTGGAATGGACGTCAAATGACGTTTAGAAGTCTTCCTCAAGGTTATGTACATAGTCCTACGATCTTTCACCGGCTGGTGGCGAAACATTTGTCTGAAGTGACTGTACATCCGCAAATTCAAGTGTGTCATTATATTGACGACATTTTAATTCAAGGTGAGACACAAGATCAGGTCCAGACCCATTTAGATCAGATCCTTGACTGCTTACGTGCAAAAGGTTGGGAAGTTAATCCTGATAAGTTACAAGGTCCATCCCAAAATGTTAAATTTTTAGGCATCAATTGGCATGAAGGTCACAGAGAAGTGATCCCACAAGTGAAACGGAAAATTTTAGACTTTGCAGTTCCAAGAAATAGGAAAGAAGCTCAGAGTTTCATTGGCTTGTTTGGTTTTTGGCGTCAACATATTCCCCATTTGAGTCAGATATTGGCTCCCTTATATCGAGTCACTCGTAAAAAGAATGCGTTTGAATGGGGTGATCCACAACAGAATGCTTTTAATTTGGCGAAAGAAGCGATTCAGTACGCCTTGGATCTGTGGCCTGTTGGCGAGGGTGATGTGGATTTGAATGTGTCTGTAGAAGGTCTGTATGCCAATTGGAGTTTATGGCAAAAGCAGGGCAGACAAAAAGTGCCATTAGGTTTTTGGACTAAAAAGTTACCTGAGGCTGGTGAGCGTTATACACCTTTTGAGAAACAATTGCTTGCATGTTATTGGGCTCTGGTGGATACCGAGCAATTGACCTTAGGTCATGCTGTAATTTTATAGACCTGAAATTCCTATCATGCAGTGGGTTTTGAGTTCGCCGAAATCCCATCGAATTGGACATGCTCAAGAGGCAAGCGTGATTAAATGGAAATGGTACATTCAGGACAGGGCACGTGTGGGTCCGAAAGGTGTGGCAGTGTTACATGAGCGAGTGGCGCAGGCGCCATCGAACGAGACTGGAAGTGATTGCTCCGTACCTGTAGTGCAGGAATCTCCTGTCAAGTGGGGTAAGCCATTTGATGATTTGTCCGCGGAGAACAGAAAATATGTGTGGTTTACGGATGGTTCAGCGAGGTTCATTGGTGAGAAACGACATTGGAAAGCAGTGTCCTATAATCCGATCACGCAGAAATTACTGAGTACAACTGGTGACGGAAAGAGTAGTCAATATGCTGAATTGTATGCAGTTTACCAAGTTTTGAAACAGGAACTACCTGGCACATGTCATATTTTCACTGATTCCTGGTCCACAGCTAATGGACTGGCGGTATGGTTACCAACTTGGCATTCTCATAATTGGGAATTGCATTCAAAAGAATTGTGGGGAAAAGAACTATGGCAAGAAATTTGGGAAATTCTACTGTGACAATCTTTAATGTGGATGCTCATACCCCGATAGACTCCCTTGACAAATTCTTTCATAACATTGCAGATGAAAAGTCTAAAATTGCTGAGGCAGTGGTGGACATGCAAGATTCTGATTTGGCGGGATTGGCGAAATGGGCCCACCAAAAAGCAGGACATTTTGGAGAGAGAGCCACTAGCAGGTGGGCTGCCGATCGAGGAATTCATATTCCTTTAAATTACATTAAAGATATCATTCTGCATTGTCCCATCTGTCAACATTCTAGAAAGAGGAAAGTGCCACATATTGTTAAAGGCCATTTACATCGATGAAAATTGCCCGCTCAAATTTGGCAAATTGATTATATTGGCCCGCTCCCTATGAGCAAAAATTGTCAGTATGTTTGTACAGCTGTTGATACCTATAGTGGCCTTTTAGTGGCCTTCCCTTGCAAACAAGCTACCAAAATCAATACTATTAAAACATTGGAATTACTCATATTATATTATGGTGTTCCATTTCAAATTCAATCTGATAATGCATCTGTAACGACCGGATTTTCGGACCAGATGGAATCAGCTCCTAGGAGCCCCTCTAACCCAGCCGAAACGTAATCACCTCCCTTCTTAGAACGTATTTACAATGGATATGGATATATGTATGTACATTTCGTACCTAAGGATGGGGAAAATAGCAATAAACATGCGTAGGTTTTCTACAATATCCTATTCATACCAACTAGTCTCGCGGCCACTTAGGCCCAGACTAATCTACCCCAGGGTAGGTCTGATTATGTACTCTTACACACTGATCTCCCTCAGTGCTCACTCGACACGCAATCCGGCGTGTCTACACACGGGCCTGCAGTCCCAGTGCTCTCATTTATACACAATCTACAATCCGGCAGATCTCCACACCGTGTCCTTCCGGTGCTCTCATTCACACACGATACACAAACCGGTGGATCTCCGCGCCGTGTCCTTCCGGTGCTCTCATTCACACACGATCCACAATCTGGCGGATCTACACACCGTCTATCTTCGGTGCTCTCATTAACGCCGTGTACCAACGACGATCACTTTCCTATGAACACTTATGGAAGAAATCTCTCATTTTCTACTCAGGATAAAACTACGATAATAGAAATCAGTATGGCTTTCCAAATTGAAATATGTACCTTCTGCTCTTGGCATCAAACGTTCCCTCTCTCCCTCATTGCTCAGTCATTTCTTACCTGATCGGGAGTCGCATCCGTTCATGCAAACAATGTCTGACTAGAAGACCAGGTTACCCTGATTGAACAAGAATACAAGGCACATGTCGGTTCACTAAGAACTGGGGTATTTTTATTACAATAATTATAAACACAATCCTACACGATAGCATAGATATATATTCTGCAAAGAAAAGTAAAAGGTTAGAATGCGCGCTTTGTAAGGGAAACGGCGGAGGTCACCTGGTTAACGTGAAGTCGGGGTTCGGCAGTCATCTAGGTTCCCTTCTCGTCTGTGTCTTGGCTCGTCTCGGAATCACACCTTAGCAGTCACGGGTACACGTCTGCACCGCTATGCTCGATCTCCTCTGCTTCCCTCCAAGTCACTGGAACCTCTCTCGTTATTCGCTGCTGTCTCTCTCTCTGTCTCTGATTGCTCTGCACTACTTCTCCTTCTCCTTCAATCTTTCTCAGAGAGTCTCAGCTTTCTCGGACTTCAAAATGGCGACTGTCCGCCTGGAAATAATTAATGACATAGATGCTAACGGCTAGCTGCCGCCTACAGACTGACTGACTCATTGCCTAACACTTTCGCTAAAATCAAAGCTTGTCCCTTCATGGAAAGTTACGGCCAGTAACCTGCCGCCCACCAAATTCTTGTACCTCCCCGTACCAAGGACACGTTCCCAGCCGGCCGGCCTGAAGTTGTGTCTTCGGAGTGGAGAAAAATACAGTCTTTCGATAAGGGCCAGCCTGAGCCGGTTCTCTCCAAGCGAACAACACCTCGAAACTAAAACATTACACTTCACCTAGAAAGCCTCTCAAGCTACCAGGCAGAGGGCAAGATGGAGTCTGTCCCGTTTAAGGCCTACAAGGCCCGAAATAAGCATAACTCCATAGAAGATATACTAACACTCTTGCAAAAGGATGGATCATCACTAATACTAATATATCTATCCCCTAGCTTAAGTTTATAAGCCCTGATCTAAAGAAAAGGGTACGAAAATGCACTACTGTGCCTCATGGATAGGTCCTACTTATAGTCCTAATCCCTGTACGATAATGGTAATAGGCTGGAGTCATCTTCCATCATCCTCCCTCCAAAGAGGGCCGAAAAAGTCGGTCATTACACTTCACCCTTGACTCCAGTCTATTAACCATGTTCTATATAGAACTAACATCAGTGGAAGAATAATAAGAAACAAAATTGACTGATCTATTTCTCTTGCTAAATCTACAATATTGGAGTAGAGAAGGAATGCACTGAATAAAGCAGCAAATGGCCACTAAAATACAAATAGAAATTATAATACCCCCTAAAATCTGTCGTAAAGAATGTAAGTCAGGTAACCAATTAAAGAGCCAGTCAAACCAGCCCTGATCAATATGTTTTCTAACTTCTGCAGTCAAGTCGTGAAGTTTGTCAATATGGGCTTGGATCGATTTAGAGTGGTCAGATAAATTAAAGCAGCAAAGACCTTCAAAGTCAGAACAGTCATGTCCATGTTTTAACAGGCGATAGTCAATCGCTGCACGATTCTGCAAAATCGCTCTGCGCTCACCCTGGGCATCTAATAACAAGTCAGATAAAACGGTAGAAGTCTGATTAATGGACTTAACCATCCAACAGGCCATCTTGCCTATTGTTTTGGCATTATAAACGGCCAACGCCGGGACACCAATGATAGAAAAAGCTAAACTAAGATATTCTGACTTAGAATAAAGATGAACGGAAGAGTCACAGTCCTCATGTAACGTCATAGAATTGCGGACCACACGGGAATGGGAACTAGGGTGCGAAGAAAACATTAACAAGCTTTGTCTGGTGATAGCACACAGACCTCCAGAAATATTTGCAGGAATATAGGGCCAGGAGGAATTCCCGCAAGAAAACAACCAGCCAGAGGGCAGCAACATTGTACGGTAATAACTAGGAGCAACTAATAGACGTTTGCATGTCATATTATTTTTAACAGAAACACATGAATTCGGAAGTCTTTGCAAGCACAGCAATCGTTGATGAGCTGAAAAAGAAGAGGCAGCTTGTAACTTCAGTTTGACACATTCAGTAATAGCTTTCGGATCACAGGTCAAAATAAAGCATAAATCACCCTGCGTGATGTTGTAGGTAGTAATTTGGGAATGAATCGGGGGAACGGAGTCTGAAAGAATAGTACACAAAGGGCAAAATTCATGGGCCGCAAAGTCGCCCAGAATAATATTGGGTCGGGCACTCGAAATATTGAAAATATGCCGCAACGTTTCAGTGGAAGCAGGGACAGCAACCAAGCAGGTCCCCAGGATGTCAGTCACAGACCTCATGGGAGTGAGGCAGAAATGTGGAGAGTTAGTCACTCGCTTTGCCAAGGTGATCCAAACATTTGCTGAAGAATCCCACGCAGCGAAGGAACGCGGAACTCGGGTTCTCCAATCAACCGAAGTCTGTGGGTTCCCTCCTCTCCCGGCGTAACAGACCAAAAGGAGTCCAACGCCGGCACATCCTGCTGCAGCAGTCCAGAGAATGATCTGAAAGAAAACAAACACAGGCCTTACTCATTCTCGTAAATAACATTTGTCAGCCGGGACAGCTTCCCAGCTATCTTTCCCTGGTCTCATTACCAAAATGGTATTATCATGACCGGTCACAATGACTTCAGCCTGTTCAGGGGGATGTTTAGGCGATTGCACTCATATCTTAGCACCTGGGTTATCAGTTGAACCGAAGCCCTTTTGGCCTCGTATTGTTAGCAAAGTTGGGGCGGTGCCTTTCTGAATCTCACCACTGAAAACAGGCATAATTAGCAACTGAGCAACACGGTCAGATTTTTGAATTGACAAATCAATCTCACTGCTATTAAGCAGGAGAACCTTAATCTCTCCCTGATAATCACTGTCAATCACTCCTCCGAGAACTTGAATACCTTTCAAGGCAAGGCCCGATCTAGGGGCAATCAGTCCAAAGCTACCGGCTGGTATACAGACACCAACGCCAGTTTCAACAATTATTCGGTCTCTACCTTTTAGGACAGCGTCATTCACAGCATGCAGGTCCAAGCCTGCGGAACCTGGGGTTGCTCTGCATGAAGCCAAAGCTCCAGGGGTAATTTCCCAATACATAACAGTATTAGCCATGGTATTGGGCTTTGCATCAACAGTTGGAGGAAACAAACGCATTAAAGGAGATTCAGCATGCAACAAGGGACGATTAGTTAAAATTAGCAATGCCTGGAGTAGGAAGTCCCTCCAGTTTTTGTAGTGTTCGTCAGTTAACTTACGTAGTTGTTCTTTTAGCAAACCATTCATTCTTTCAATGAGGCCCGTGGCCTGCGGATAATATGGAATGTGAAACACCCATTCAATGTTATTTTCCACACAGAATTCCTGCACCAATCTTCCACGAAAATGGGATGTATTATCAGATTGAATTTGAAATGGAACACCGTAATATAAAATTAGTAGTTCCAATGTTTTAATGGTATTGATTTGGGTAGCATGTTTGCAAGGGAAAGCGACCAAAAGGCCACTATAGGTATCAACAGCGGTACAAATATACTGACAATTTTTGCTCATAGGGAGCGGGCCAATATAATCAATTTGCCAAATTTGAGCGGGCAATTTTCCACGATGTTAATGGCCTTTAACAATATGAGGCACTTTTCTCTTTCTAGAATGCTGACAGATGGGACAATGCAGAATGACATCTTTAATCAAATTTAAAGGAATATGAATTCCTCGATCGGCAGCCCACCTGCTAGTGGCTCTTTCTCCAAAATGTCCCGCTTTCTGGTGGGCCCATTTCGCCAATCCCGCCAAATCAGAATCTTGCATGTCCACCACTGCCTCAGCAATTTTAGACTTTTCATCTGCAATGTTATGAAAGAATTTGTCAAGGGAGTCTATCGGGGTGTGAGCATCCACATGAAAGATTGTTACAGTACTCTGCGGGAGCAACTCCCAAATTTCTTGCCATAGTTCTTTTCCCCACAGTTCTTTTGAATGCAATTCTCAGTTATGAGAATGCCAGGTTGGTAACCATACTGCCAGTCCATTAGCAGTGGACCAGGAATCAGTAAAAATATGACATGTGCCAGGTAGCTCCTGTTTCAAAACTTGGTAAACTGCATACAATTCAGCATATTGACTACTCTTTCCGTCACCAGTTGTACTCAGTAATTTCTGAGTGATCGGGTTATAGGACACTGCTTTCCAATGCCGTTTCTCACCAATGAACCTCGCTGAACCATCCGTAAACCACACATGTTTTCTGTCCTCCGCGGACAAATCATAAATGGCTTACCCCACTTGACAGGAGATTCCTGCACTACAGGTACGGAGCAATCACTTCCAGTCTCGTTCGATGGCGCCTGCGCCACTCGCTCAAGTAACACTGCCACACCTTTCGGACCCACACGTGCCCTGTCCTGAATGTACCATTTCCATTTAATCATGCTCGCCTCTTGAGCATGTCCAATTCAATAGGATTTCGGCGAACTCAAAACCCACTGCATGATAGGAATTTTAGGTCTCAAAATCACAGCATGACCTAAGGTCAATTGCTCGGTATCCACCAGAGCCCAATAACATGCAAGCAACTGTTTTTCAAAAGGTGTATAACGCTCACCAGCCTCAGGTAACTTTTTAGTCCAAAAACCTAATGGCACTTTTAGTCTGCCCTGCTTTTGCCATAAACTCCAATTGGCATACGTACCTTCCACAGACACATTCAAATCCACATCACCCTCGCCCACAGGCCACAGATCCAAGTCATACTGAATCGCTTCTTTCGCCAAATTAAATGCATTCTGTTGTGGTTCACCCCATTCAAACGCATTCTTTTTACGAGTGACTCGATATAAGGGAGCCAAAATTTGACTCAAATGGGGAATATGCTGGCGCCAAAAACCAAACAAGCCAATGAAACTCTGAGCCTCTTTTCTATTCCTCGGAACTGCAAAGTCTAAAATTTTCCATTTCACCTGTGGGATCACTTCTTTGTGACCTTCATGCCAATTAATGCCTAAAAATTTAACATTCTGGGATGGACCTTGTAACTTATCAGGATTAATTTCCCAACCTTTTGCACGTAAACAGTCAAGGATCTGATCTAAATGGGACTGGACCTGATCTTGCGTCTCACCTTGAATCAAAATGTCATTAATATAATGACACACATGGATTTGTGGATGTACAGGCACTTCGGACAAATGTTCCGCAACCAGCCGGTGACAGATCGTAGGACTATGTACATAACCTTGAGGAAGACTTTTAAACGTCATTTGACGTCCATTCCAAGTAAAACTGAATTGTTCCTGACACTCGGGGGCAATCGGAATTGAAAAGAAAGCATTAGCAATATCAATGGTCGCATACCATGTACCTGGATGCTTCTGAATTCTCAGAATCAAAGTAACAATGTCTGGTATTGCAACAGCTAAACGAGGTGTGTGTTTGTTCAACTCTCGATAATCAACAGTCATGCGCCAAGAATTATCACTCTTGCGCACAGGCCAAACGGGATTATTCCAAGCAGAAGTAACCGGAGTTATAACTCCTGCGTCAACCAAATCCTGAATTGTGGCACTAATTTCTTCATTACCACCTGGAATACGGTATTGTTTTTGAGAAACCACTTTCGTAGCTTGGGGAATTTTAATGGGGGGCATCCGTAAACGGCCAACCCGTACGGGTCTGGACGAAATGTAATGCTTGGTTCCAAATTGATAACAACCATCATCCAAATGCAAAGTCGTACCTTTCAAAATATCAATTCCAATAATATACTCCAAAAGCGGTACAACCAACACAGAATATTCTTTACGGGGAATACTGCCAATTTTCATCTCAAGTGTAGTTTGCACTGCAGGGGTCTCTTTTCCACCTAAACCAGTAATTGTCAAAAATTGTCCTTTAAATTTCTTTGATTTACCATGAATTAAAGTGGCCTCCGCTCCAGTATCTACCAACGCTCGGGCCCTTTGGATATTACGATGTTTCCAAAAAATTTCAATATCTACATAGGGTCTATTGTCTTTATGAGCCCACCTGCGTACCGGAGCTTGACCTATTTCCTAGTCATTTTTACCGTGGTCTGTCAACCAAGATAAATCAGGATAAATGTTCTCAACTTTCTTGGGAATCAGAATGTCCTGCTCGTATCAATCTCTATTACGAAATGGATTTTTGTCATTTTCAAAGTATTGTGAATTACGATCAGAAAGCTTGTGACGATCCTCCCTTCTCCTCAACTCAGGGGAATAACCTCTCTCATCTCTGTGTCTGTTGGAAACACGATCATCTCTCCCCCTTTCTCGATCATCTCTCCCCCTATCACGGTCCCCCTCTCTCACCCTTATGTTCTCACGACGGGGGGAAACATCACGTTCATAACGCCGGTCATCACGGCGATCAGCATCCACACGACGCCTCTCATCACCACTGTCATCGGAACCACGGTCACAATCATTCTTACGCACACGACGGGCACCCTCCTTTCGATCTAAACCACGCTTACGAAACATGTCCCATAAGCGATTATTAGGTTCGCCGTCAATGTCCTCCCTTTTCACACCATCGGCCAAAAGTGCAAGAAACATGTCACGTCTAGAGAATTTATAATCACCAGCAGTACGACCCTAAGGTCGAGATTGTCTCTCCGGTTTAAACCATTCACCCAACTCACCAAGCTGGCGAACAGATTCAAGCACCATAGATAAAGGATTGCCAGTTTGATTGATCAACAAAGTCATCATAACCTGCTTATAAGCAACAGGGGAAGAACGGATAATGCGATTGCGTACAGAAGATGTTAAAAGGCCATCCAACAATCTATCAGAAGTACTGAGAAAAATCGCAGTCTTCATCACTTCCTCTTTCAAACGTTGCGACGCATCGCGCAAAGTGTACCACGGCTTGTCATTGACAGGCCAGTCAGATTCAGTAGGGTATTTATGGTTACAGCCATCATTCGCAAGTTGGAGCAAACTAATTTGACCAGCACCATTATAATTCCGAAAATGATCTTGTACAGTAGAATCGGAACTCAAAGATCAAAATCGTAAACAATCACCAGCATCCAGCTTGATACCAGCAGCACCCAGTTCATAAAGGTGCACCATCCATGTAAGCAAAGTTTCACCGGGTCGTTGTCGAAATCGTTGTAAAATGTCACTAACCTCCTCGTTGAGTAAAATCTTCAATACCATCCAACTGAATAATACCATTTGGCATACCATGAGCCTGATGTAATTTTCGCCGAAACACAGGGTGAGCAGAAACCTCTGGAAAAGCTTCCGAGGAAGCCCGGTCCTTAGATTTAGAAGAACAATCAGGGCAAGATACGTCATCAGAACGGGAAGAGCGACCATGGTCGCTAGAAATGTCGTCTTTGTCACAAGAAGGAGATTTACAATCACGTCCGGAGCGAGAAGACTCGCGCTTGTCACCCTCCACAGCCGAGGAGCCAGAATCATTTGAATCCCAGATATTACCATCCCACTCGTCGGGGTTCCAATCCAGCCCGGCTTTCGCCACGACCAGACGCACTTTCCGTGTAGACACACGACCACGACGGTGTCTGTATTTATATTTCGCAATGCGCACTGCAGCCCTTTCGGCTATAGTTTGATAAGTCTCAAATTTGTCGGCAAGCAATTTATTCTGACATCGCAAAAGAGTATGCACATTCTGCACTTCAACAAACTTTTCTTCCATATCCACAAACCGCTTCTGCAACTTAACAAACCTCTCATGAAGTATTCTGTAAGCAGTGAGCACAATCCAACCTCTGCGTCCTAAAATAGGAAGCTCATCACCCTTCACTACTGGAGCTTTTTGCAAGCAAGAAACCACATCAGTAGGCTCCGCCTGCTCCAAACAAGAAGTCCAATTCTCCCTCAAACCAATAGAATCGGCCCACTCACGGGCCAAGGCCTCGTAAGGCGTTAATTCCCAGCCGGGAATTTCAATAGGCAACTTGAAAGTAGATTTCGATTTTTTCGAAAACATTTTGATATACAGAAAATATATACACAAGAACAAAAAAGAAAATACGTACGTACGAGCCGAGCGCAAACCAACAAGATCAAAACAGCGCACACAGGCTTCGTAAACAGTTCGTGACGCCAGATGTACCGACTGGATTTTTGGACAAGATGGAATCAGCTCCTAGGAGCCCCTCTAACCCAATCGGAACGTAATCACCTCCCTCCTCAGAACATATTTACAATGGGTATGGATATTAGTATATACATCTCGTACCTAAGGATGGGGAAAAAATAGCAATAAACATGTTTTTTACAATATCCTATTCATACCAGCTAGTCTCGCGGCCACTTAGGCCCAGACTAATCTACCCTGGGGCAGATCTGATTATGTACCCTTACACACTGATCTCCCTCAGTGCTCACCCGACACGCAATCCGGCGTGCCTACACACGGGCCTGCAGTCCCAGTGCTCTCATTTACTCCTCCGGTCCACAATCCGGCGGACCTCCACACCGTGTCCCCCCGGTGCTCTCATTCACTTACACACGATCCACAATCCGGCGGATCTCCACACCGTGTCCCCCTGGCGCTCTCATTAACGCCGCATACCAACGACCATCACTTTCCTATGAACACCTATGGAAGAAATCTCTCATTGTCTACTCAGGATAAAACTACGATAATAGAAATTAGTACGGCTTTCCAAATTGAAGTATGTACCTTCTGCTCTCGGCATCAAACGTTCCCTCTCTCCCTTATTGCTCAGTCATTTCTTACCTGATCGGGATTCGCATCCGTTCATGCAAACAATGTCTGACTAGAAGATCAGGTTACCCTGATTGAACTAGAATACAAGGCACATGTCGGTTCACTAAGAACTGGGGTATTTTATTACAATAATTATAAACACAACACTATACGATAGTATATATTCTGCAAAGAAAAGTAAAAGGTTAGAACGTGCACTTTATAAGGGAAAAGGCGGAGGTCACCTTGTTAACGTGAAGTCGGGGTTCGGCAGTCATCTAGGTTCCCTTCTCGTCTGTGTCTTGGCTCGTCTTGGAATCACACCTTAGCAGTCACTGGTACATCTCTGCACCGCTATGCTCGATCTCCTCTACTTCCTTCCAAGTCACTGGAACCTCTCTCGCTATTAACTGCTGTCTCTCTCTGTCTCTGATCGCTCTGCTCTACTTCTCCTTCTCCTTCAGTCTTTCTCAGAGAGTCTACGTTTCATGATCTTTCTCGGACTTCAAAATGGCGACTGTCTGCCTGGAAATAATTAATGGCATAGATGCTAACGGCTAGCTGCCGCCTACGAACTGACTGACTCACAGCCTAACACTTTCGCTAATATGGAAGCTTGTCCTTTCATGGAAAGTTACGGCCAGTAACCTGCCGCCCACCAAATTCTTGTACCTCCCCGTACCAAGGACACGTTCCCAGCCGGCCGGCCTGAAGTTGTGTCTTCGGAGTGGAGAAAAATACAGTCTTTCGATAAGGGCCAGCCTGAGCCGGTTCTCTCCAAGCGAACAACACCTCGAAACTAAAACATTACACTTGACCTAGAAAGCCTCTCAAGCTGCCGAGCAAAAAGCAAAATGGAGTCTGTCCCGTTTGAGGCCTACAAGGCCCGAAATAAGCATAACTCCATAGAAGATATACTAACACTCTTGCAAAAGGACGGATCATCACTAATACTAATGAATCTATCCCCTATCTTAAGTTTATAAGCCCTGATCTAAGGAAAAGGGTACGAAAATGCACTACTGTGCCTTATGGATAAGTTCTGTCTATAGTTCTAATCCCTGTACTAACAGGGTAATAGGCTGGAGTCATCTTCCATCATTCTCCCTCGGAAGAGGGCCGAAAAAATCGGTCATTACACCACCTCCCATGGATAACATGGCTAAGAACTGCTCAGGGCAGGTGTTAGCTTTTGGAGATATTCGCGCTTAGCGTGAATATCTCCAAAATTTGGTTATAGGAGATAGCGATGTTAGCGACTGGAAATCTTGGCGCGCCCACGTTGCATGTCATTAGTGATAAATATCACTGACATGCAAAGTGGAGCCCAAGATGGTCGCTATCTCCTACTAGCTGTCGCTAACTGGTGTTAGCGACAGCTAGGTAATAAGTAGATAATTTTATCTCGGCTCTCTTGGCTTTTAAAGCCAAAAAAGCGGAGATAAACCCCCTTGATAATATGCCCCCTGGTTCTCAGAATCTGGCCCTTTGCGAGTCCATTTTTCGTTGATGAATCTAGCTGTAAGCCTTTGTTGAATTATTTGCGAGTAGCGCCCGGGGGACCATGGGAAACGAAAGTACATTTAATGGCGCTAAAGGGAAGCAGTGTTCTGGATTACGAAACAGTCCGTTTGTTGGAGTATGCACAACACATTTAATTACGATGATCAGGCGATAATGGCCTTGATAATATGCTCTATGATTGGAATTCACAGAGCATAATATCAAGGCCATTATCTAGCAGCGGATCGCCTGTCCTTGATAATATGCCCTCTTGACTCTTCTGCACAACACCATCAGATCTCAACAACATCTAAAATGTGGCCAAGTATCCATCATCAGCACTGAGATTATATACGAATTGCATAAAGTAATTGTTAATTACACGGACACTGCATATTTTTTTACGTCATATAATTATGGTTGCTTCATCCTATAGTCCTTCAGTATAACTAAAAGAACCAGCTCATATGTTACAAAACAGTTTTAGAATCAGTTTGTTTCATTTCAAAAGCTTTATTCGATTTGTGAAACAAACCATACAAGCAGAACACATACATATATAACATACATTGCTAAAAAGGCATCAAGGATACAACAGTAAAAAATGATCAGAAGAAAACCATTGTAAACATAGTAAGAGGGGGTTCTAAGAACATGATATGACCAGGGTTAGAATTGTACTGTACAAGGCTGTTGCCCAAGAGAACTAAATTCATTTATAATACATACTGCATACATTATACGGTACACAGACAAAATATCGATTTTTAAATATCGATATACAAAAATATCGAAGTTTAAATATCGATGGGACAAAATATCGAAGGTAAGTAATATCGACAGTCTTAATATCGATATTGGTATGATATCAGTAATATCGAAGTTGTAAATATCGATGTCAATAATATCGAAATTAATAACTTCGATGTTACTAATATCAATTTTTAAATACATTTAGTGTATATTATATTGTATTTATTATGTTTTATTATTTATTTTTAATGTAATTTAATTAAATATTGTCTTTTACTACTGTAGCGGGTTGTGGGTTTATAGGGGAATAGGGTGGGAAGTAATGTAATTATGTTAAATTAATTATTAATTAGTAGGAATTTTTAATTAATTAATTGAGAAATAATTTTTAATTATTTTTAATTAATTGATTAATTGATAAATATGTTCTGTAGCGGGTTATGGGTTTATAGGGGAATAGGGTGGGAAGTAATTTAATAATAATTAAATAATTGATATATGTTTGTACATATTTTAATTAATAATTAATTGGTAATTAATTTCTATTAATTCGTTAATTAATTAATATAATTTTTTACATATTTATAATTATTAATTAGTTGGTAATTAATTAATATTAATTATTTAATTACATTAATTATAGTAATTTTTTTATATATAATTTATTGTTATTCTTAATTAATTAATTGGGGAAAAATATTAATTATTAAATTAAATTAATTACAGCAAATGTGCTAATATATTTACTTTATTGTTATTGTTAATTAATAATTAATTGGTAATTAAATAATATTAATTAATTTTGGGTAAAGGAGTATTTTTAGGGTTTAGGGTCAGTTTTCAGTTTTTGGGTAAAGGGGTATTTTTAGGGTTCTGGGTCAGTTTTCAGTTTTTGGGTAAAGGGGTATTTTTAGGGTTCAGGGTCAGTTTTCAGTTCATGGGTAAAGGGGTATTTTTAGGGTTCAGGGTCAGTTTTCAGTTTTAGGGTAAAGGGGTATTTTTAGGGTTCAGGGTCAGTTTTCAGTTTTTGTGTAAAGGAGTATTTTTAGGGTTCTGGGTCATTTTTCAGTTTTTGGGTAAAGGGGTATTTTCAGGGTTCTGGGTCAGTTTTCAGTTCATGGGTAAAGGGGTATTTTTAGGGTTCAGGGTCAGTTTTAAGTTTTTGGGTAAAGGGGTATTTTTAGGGTTTAGGGTCAGTTTTCAGTTTTTGGGTAAAGGGGTATTTTTGGGGTTCAGGGTCAGTTTTCAGTTTTTGGGAAAAAGGGGTATTTTTAGGGATAAGGGTCAGTTTTCAGTTTTTGGGTAAAGGGGTATTTTTAGGTTTCAGGGTCAGTTTTGGGTTTTTGGGGTACAGGGATATTTTTAGGGTTCAGGGTCAGTTTTGGGTTTTTGGGGTACAGGCGTACAGGGTAAAAACAAAAAAATATTACATTAAATCAAATAAATTACATGAAAAAAATTAAAATTACATTAAATTATTACGTGTTTTATTTATTTTAAATGTATATGTATTACTTTTAATTTAGTTTTAATATTTTTATTTAATAGTTGTAAAATTATATGTATTTTAATATTATTTTTACATTATTAATAATATATTTAAAAAAACGATATTTTGGATTCCGATATTTTTGTACTACGATATTATTTTTTCGATATTTTTGTACTTACCTTAATGAAGATAGGATTCCGATATTTTTGCTGTCGATATTTTTGCTCCGATATTTTTGCATTTTGATATTCTGTCTGTCGATATTATGTCAGACATTCACATTATACATATGATATATTGCACATAAGTAAATAAACAAATATACAGACAGGAAGCCAAGGTAAGAACGGAACACAATCCGAAATATCATAAAACTATGGTTTTCCTGGCAGCTGTACATTTGATAAAATATACAGACAGGAGGCCACAGTAAAAACAGGACACAGTCCAAGATATCATAAAACTATGGCTTTCCTGGCAGCTGTACATTTTAATATATATGTTGCTACGAAGAAGCAAATATCCATATCCTCTAGGGAACTAAGAAGCTGTAAAGCATTCCTCGTAGAACGAACATTGTATTTTAAAAAGACGGGTTTTAAATATGTTACCCTAAAAAGATAATAACATTTGCAAAACAATAGAAAATGGCAGCAGCTCTGGCGAGAAACATTGTCACAGGGGCATGCTATATCAGATCTAGAGTTCATAATGGGAAATGCAACCAGGTGATGAACGATTCCCAATCGTAAACGTGTTAAGACAAACCGGTGAGAATTACAAGTGACACCAGAGAGGTAGAGTTGGAAACCAGTGGGTAGGTTGTAGTCCCGGTAAGTAATCACTGATTGCAGCTTTCCAGACACCTTTGCTCGGCATTCTTTCTTATGGCTTAAAAACCTTTGTTTAATGTCTTTCTTTGGGATTGCAACAACAGATTTAGGGTCAAGGAAAATGTCAAACTGGAAGAGGAGATAAAACTAATAATGTATATACTTAAGCCAGAGGATACGTGAAGAGTGGTCCAACCTAAGGCAATCAAGGATTATCTCCTGGGTAAATTGGGTTTCAGACTTAGCCCAGTTTTAGAATCAATGTCCAATAATTATCGATAATGGTCTTTTGTGGTGGCGACAGTCCTATGCTTACACAGATGCATTATGGGTATGCCGGATTTTCCATCTCTCCTATGCCAGGGCCTCATTGGAGATTTCTTTCAGACTATACTGACTGCCGACAGAGGGCCACACTCGGGTTTACATTGTCATTCCTGTTCCCAGGCTATCCTCGAACTTTGCCTCATTAGACAGCTGTGACGTCTCCTCTGGAGCCCCGCCCACTCTAGGGGAGGCCGAACCTCCAGCACAGCGAGCCAGCTGCTAAGATCCCCTCCCACATCCATTTTTTTTAATTTAATGCGATTTTATATAGCGCAAACATTACCCGAAGTGTCAGAGTGCTTCACATAAGAACCAGTTGCAGAACATAAGGACTCAGGATTACATGCGTTACATATAAGATACAAACAGAAGACAATTGCAAATGTACAAGATGTAAAGTCACACAAGGAGGAGATACAAATGGATATACTCAAGAGTCACATAGGAAAGGTAGAGAGTACAAAGGTCTACTGCATATACTAGTGATTAGAGTTATCTCTATATACATAGGGAAGGGATACGAATGGATATACTCTAAGGGCCTCATTTATGAAAAGTGACACATCGCTACGTTAAAACAGCGATGCGTCACTTTTCATTGCGCCCTCCTTGCGACACCAATGATGCGTCATATTTACAGTATGACGCATTATGGCGCAAGGAGTTACAGATACGTCAGTATTTCTGTCGCATCTGTATGGCACAAAAGTGACGCATTGCTGGAGTGTGTCATAAAAGTGACGCAACTCCAGCAATGTGTCCTTTCACATGGGGCAAGCCCCATGTGAAAGGGCCTGCATCAGTCTTACGCCTGCTCTGAGGTAGGTGTAAGAAATTGACGCATTTGCGTCCTGGGAAGTGGCGCAGTGAAATCTTATAGATTTCACTGCGTCACTTCTATGACCCTTTCTTGCGTCAAAACGCCCCCATGCATACATTATACCTGGCCAGGTATAATGTAGCGCAGGGGTTTACAAAGTGACGCATCCACCTAGATGCGTCACTTTGTAAATATGTTGCAACAAGGCACATTTTTTACGCTGCTTGTGCGTCACAAAAAGTGACGCACCAGCGGCGTAAAAGTGATGCACGACCTCAAAAATAAGTCCCTAAGAGTCACTTAGGAATGGTAGAGAGTACAAAGGTCTACTACATATACTAGTGATTAGAGTTATCTCTATATACATAGGGAAGGGATACGAATGGATATACTCTAAGAGACACATAGGAATGGTAGAGTACAAAGGTCTACTGCATAAACTAGTGATTAGAGTTATCTCTATATACATAGGGAAGGGCTACGAATGGATATACTTTAAGAGTCACATAGGAATGTTAGATAATACAAAGGTCTACTGCATATACTAGTGGTTAGAGTTATCTCTATATACATAGGGAAGGGATACGAATGGATATACTCTAAGAGACACATAGGAATGGTAGAGAGTACAAAGGAGTTCCATTAAGTGGGTTCGGAGGGGGGATGCAGTCACAGCACTGGGGAGGGTGGGAGGGATACAAGGGTATGGAGAAAAGGCAAATCAGAAAAGGGAAGAATCATTTGAGGTTCATCAAGGGGGAAACTAGGGGAAAGGGTTAAAGGACGAGGGAATGGACAAGATGGCGGGTCAGGGTCCAGAGAAAAGCGGCCGAGAGCAGCAGCAAAATGGCGGCCAGGACAAAAGAAAAAGTAAAGAAGTCCAGGCGAGTCCATGGCGTAGTTTCTTTCATTCGAATGTGGATGCAGGGCTGCTGCCTGAATCTGGTGTTTTCCCGGCCCCACTGCTTTGTTTTGGGGAGGTGTGTGTGTGTGCCCCGAGGGCCGTCAGCACGGGCCCTCTCTGCTGACCCAGAATTGCAGGGGCTGCTGCAGACGTGGGGCTGCCGGGGAGCGCGGTCAGGGCTCACCTTTCTCGGCGGGGGCCGCATGGTGATCCTGCAGGTCCAGGACTCTGCTCTCCGCACACGTCCACTCTCAGAACCCGGGGTTGTGCCTCTCCTTTTCCCCAGGTAACCGTGGGCCCGCGCCCGGCAGCGCTTCAAGGACATCATCAACGAGCTGGGCAGCGTGCGCCGATGTGGTCAATGTGGGCAGATACGGGGACAGTGTGCCAGGAAAGGGGGCAGGCTGCATTGATGGTCAAAATGGGCGTTGCCCTCCCACCTTTTGTGAGTAAAAAGAGGAGGATGCGAAATAACACTAGGCAGCATAAAATAAAATTTACCTTGGAAAAATGTTTCATTCTTTGGGGCATATTCTCAAAGATTTATCGCTGAGTTATCGGCACTTTATCGCAGCCAAAGTGGCGATAATTTTATCGCCCCATTCACAAGCTGCTGCTAACAGCGGAAATCACCAGTTTACCTGCGATAGCAACCTCAAAAAACATTGCCACAGATAACCCAGGCAACTATCGCTAATGAGATGCAGTGTAGGTCATAAGGCGCGTTAGCACCAGAGATTTAACACCTGCTCTGACCTGGTGTAAAGTCGAATGACAACCTGCACCAGAAAAGGGAGCCCCGCCCAGAGCCACACCTGAAGAACAACAGATGCCATGGAGATACTGAACATGTAGCCTGGAGCCCCAAGAGGGCCACAACACCCACCGCCACCACCCCCATGGACCCCGCTCCTCCCCCAGGGCCCTTCCCCGAGCAAACCCACCCGCCCCATGGACAAAGATATGTTACATCAACTCCACAAATTCATGCACAAAACAATTCGCCTGACGTCGCGCAATTACAACAATCAGCATGCCAGAAACAGGTCCTCGGAAGCTTGTTTACGGTCCAGGGAAGACATGGCTTGGCAGTTCAGGCTGGACTGTTCCCATGAGGCACAGGGTCAGACTGATTTGCATATAGCCATGTCTGAACTGGGGTGGCAGAGTGGGCTAAAGAACGGTGATGGATTAAACCCAGATCTTTTGACTGGGTGTGAGTGTTTGATTGATTCAGATGCTCCGTCCATCACCACCCCCTTTTGTACCACTTTTGGCCGCCATAAGTGTGGCAGGGTATGCTCAGACGTGAGTCCGTTGCTCACTTTGCCACTGGATTCAAGCAAGCCGGGCTGAAGACGGCTGGAATGCCAGAAACCGGTCCTCGGAAGCTTGTTTCCAATCCAGGGAAGACATGGCTTGGCAGTTCGGGCAGGACTGTTCCCATGAGGCACAGGGTCAGACTGATTTGCACGTAGTCATGTCTGAACTGGGGTGGCAGAGCGGGCTAAAGAACGGTGATGGATTAAACCCAGATCTTTTGACTGGGTGTGAGTGTTTGATTGATTCAGATGCTCCGTCCATCACCACCCCCTTTTGTACTGCTTTTGGCCGCCATACGTGTGGCAAGGGATGCTCAGACGTGAGTCCCTTGCTCACTTTGCCACTGGATTCAAGCAAGCCGGGCTGAAGATGGCTGGAATGCCAGAAACCAGTCCTCGGAAGCTTGTTTCCGGTGCAGGGAAGAAATGGCTTGGCAGTTCGGGCTGGACTGCTCCCATGAGGCACAGGGTCAGACTGATTTGCATATAGCCATGTCTGAACTGGGGTGGCAGAGTGGGCTAAAGAACGGTGATGGATTAAACCCAGATCTTTTGACTGGGTGTGAGTGTTTGATTGATTGATTCAGATGCTCCGTCCATCACCACCCCCTTTTGTACCGGCAGCGCTTTAAGGACATCGTCAACGAGCTGGGCAGCGTGCGGCAGGAGGCAGACGGGCTCACCGCCGATGTGGTCAATGTGGGCAGATACGGAGACAGTGTGCCAGGAAAGGGGGCAGGCTGCATTGATGGTCAAAATGGGTGTTGCCCTCCCACCTTTTGGGAGTAAAAAGAGGAGGATACGAAATAACACTAGGCAGCATAAAATAAAATTTACCTTGGAAAAATGTTTGATTCTTTGGGGCATATTCTCAAGGATTTATCGCTGAGTTATCGGCACTTTATCGCTGCCAAAGTGGCGATAATTTTATCGCCCCATTCACATGCTGGTGCTAACAGCGGAAATCACCAGTCTACCTGTGATAGCAACCTCAAAAAATATTGCCACAGATAACCCAGGCAACTATCGCTAATGAGATGCAGTGTAGGCGTTCCCGTGCAAAAAGCAACACCACTCCGGAACATTCCCAACGACCAGCCAGTTCCTTGATAAGATCCCAAAACAGGTCAGTCAGTCAGTCAGTCAAAAAAACTTTATTCGGTTAATTAAAACCATAAAAGCAGTGCATGATACATAGAATCAGGTTAAAAAATACTATTAAACAAGTATAAAGAATTGATTGCTACTCCTTCATAAAACACAATTAACACATTCTTTCTTTAAAAAGGATCGATAGATGTGGGGAACACCTGTATCAACATATTAAAAAACTTTCTCGCCAAGGTTTATGCAAAAGTCAGATTTGGTGAATAGTTAATGCAGCAGCTCTTAGTTTGTTTTGTTTGGCGGCTGCTACCAAAAAACAGGCTACACCATATGTGACCTGCACCGAGTTCAACATCTGGAGATATAATAATGCTGGCCGCACCTGGACGAAATTCAAATGTTTCAAGATGGGAACAAGAAATGTTTTCCGCGGCACCAGGTAGTGCTCACAGAACATGACCAGGTGCAGAGTGTCCTGTGTGGAAAAACAGTCACATGTACATGAGGGAAAATTTTCTGGGGTACCCCATTTTGTGTGCGAGCCAAGGACAAGGTGGATCAAGTTGAATCTGAACCTTGTGAGCAGGAAGCGGTGGTAAGGCTTTGTGACATATTTTAAATAGGGTTTCATAGCTGTAGATGTGGAAAGTTGAAAAAGTAATCTCACCGTAGGTTTACAAAAGTTCAACCGATTCTCTTTCCCCTTCCAACAAAGTTCGAAAATGCTGCTTCCCCCACTTTACATCCTCTTTTTTAAGATTTTGTGGAAGAGAGTACATTTCCGGACGCCCTAGCCTCGCGCATGCCGCTCTAACATACGCCAGCCACGGTATATTGTGAGCTTTGTCCAGAGACATACAATCTTTAAGGATGCAGTGATTCAAGCTGATTTCCTCATTTGTCCAGGTTTTAATCCAGCATAGTACTGGGGACATTTTAAGGAGATCAGAGACATATCCCATGCCTATTTCATTGTGGATCGAATATGTGGGAGAAGATTTCGGTAGTGACAACAGGGCCCGTATAAAATTGTTTTCAGCAATTTGTATGCCTGGTGTTGAGACGTAGCCCCAAATGTCTGCCCCATAGGATGCGATTGCCACGCATTTGGCTCTGTAGATCCTGGTCATGGCTTCCATAGGTCTCGAGCTCAGTCTTTTGGAAAAACTCAGAAGTGCTGTAGTGGATCTAATGAATCCATTTTCTTTAAGTTTCATTTGTGCCTTCCAAGTTCCTCTCTCGTCAAAAGTGGCGCCCAGGTAACAAAAGAAAGGAACCCTCGAAATGGGCAAGTTGTTGCAGCTGAAGGATCTAATCTTCATATGTTTCTTTCGTGAGCCTACGACCATGACATGGGATTTAGCAATGTTAATCTTTAGGTCGAGGGCTTCCATGAAGAGGAAAAAATGGTCCAAAAGTCTTTGCAGGCCTGTGCCAGTCCGAGCTATAAGAACAGCGTCATCCGCGTATAGGAGGACCGGAATAGGTAACCCCCCCATACGCGGCATGTCCAAGGTGGCTGAGTTCAAAGATTTCCCCAAGGCATTGTTGTACAGTGTAAAGAGGAGAGGGGCCAGGATGAAGCCTTGTCTGACCCCTCTCCCTGATCTGAACTTTGCTGTACACCTTCCATCCCTCGTTGCCCTAACGGACGCAAACAAATTTAAATGAAGGTCATGCAGAAAACTAACCAAGGTGGTGTCCAAGCCCAAATTTCGTAAAATAGACCATAGTTTTGAGCGATTGACCAAATCAAAAGCGGAAGATAAATCCATAAACCCCAAATAAAGAAGCCCCCCCTTCACCACAGTGTATTTGCTAATGATTAAATGAAGGTTCAAGCATTGATCCATTGTCCCTCTGTGAGCCCTGAAGCCATACTGTAAATTTGAAAGGATCCCGCTCTCCTCCAGCCGATCCCCCAGTCTATGCAAGATGACTCTGCCTAAGATCTTGACGGCAGAGTCCAGCAGGGAGATAGGTCTGTAGCAGGCCGGGTCCCCCCTATTCCCTTTCTTAAATATAGGCACAATTATGGAGGTGGACCAAGAAGATGGGAAGCCAGCTGTGGGAATCGCATTAAAAACGTTGGTTAAAATCTTTGACCAAAATTGTGGGTACTGGATATAGAGATCTGCAGGAACCCCATCGGGTCCCGGGGCCTTGTGTTTACTAGTATATCTTATCGCCCTTTCAACCTCCATGGTGTTAAACTCCATAACCAAGTTGGATGGGTCATGGGTATTGGCAGGTGAAGCAGGGACTGTAGATTCATAGATTTTTACGAAATGGGCTAGCCATCTGTTGTCCTCAATGACACAGTCTAAATCCGATGTCCCATTGTCAGAGAAAAAGGGCTGATTTACAATGGCCCAAAATTTTTTACTGTCTCTCAGCACATCCACAGATAAAAGGCTATCCCAAGCTTCCTCCTTAATTTGGTCTTTACGATTAAGGACTACAGTTTTATATTCCTTCCTTAACTTGGCCACTATTAGCCTATCTCTGGGTTTTTGTTTAATGGCTTTCATCAGGGCGCTATGTTTCCTCGAGCATTCATTATTAAACCATTTATGGGTCTCCGTGTTCCCTTGCGCGATTGTCCTTCGTTCCAGGTTCTTGCTGATCCTTGAACAAATCTCCTCATATGCAGCCAAAACCTCGGGGCCCTGGGCGGTTGGATCCAAACACACTGCCATATTGGGCTCAGTCTCTTGGGCAAGCGAGTGAAAGAATTCGTCCGGGACAATCATCTCCCATTTTAGGAGCCTTCCCTGATCTTTGGACTTCAGCTCCTTTGGAGCTGCCACGTCTGACGGTCTGCCAGTCCGGAAGCAGTCTAGGTCCAGGGTCAGGAGGACAGGATAATGATCGCTTGAAATAGCAGTGACCACCCTATAATCACGTGCCTTTGCCAGGGCCCCATTTGAAACAAAAATGTAGTCTATAACGGTGTTGGCATCTCTCCCAACGAAGGTTGGGGCTCTAGGGTCATTAATACTTTGGTCGAGTTCATAGAGGTTTAGATTCGCTAGAAGGAACTCTAGATACTCGCCCTCGGTTGTGTGCTCGAAGTGAGGAATCGCTTCAGATAAGATGCCCCCATATCTATTGTTAAAACATCCACCCTCACAGGGGTGAATATTAAAATCCCCCAGCATAACCAGCTCTGGGACGGTAGTGCAATCAAGCCTGTAGACTGACAGAAAATTTAACAAAGAAATCAAATGTTCGTTCCCAGTGGCGGACTCCTTTGAATTATAAAAATTAATCAGCAAAAAAGTATTTGAGTCAGGGAGGGTCCACTCCACCGCAAGCATGTTGGTAGATGCGGCATCTCATTTTTTAAAGACCCCTGCTAGATCCAAAGAACACAATGTGAGTAAGCCGCCCTTTGCTCTCCCTCTTACCGCTGGTACTGCTGGTATAGAAAAGCTACAGAAACCGTCCAAAGAGAAACTAGATGTGGTATCCCATGTTTCTTGAAATCCTAAAATATGATATTGTTTAATGAATCCTTGCCAAATTGGGTCTAAAGCCTTTGCATTTAATCCCGCCACATTCCAGGTGAGGACTTTACATAGTACTAGGTCTGTATTAGGGGCAATGGACATAACCACGCCCCAATTCTCACTCCCCATCAAGCTGTTTCCGGGTGTGGGGGATGAATTAACTATGGTCAAATCCGCCGTGGCGGCATCCTTGCGAGAAGAGGTTGGACTAGTCCAGGTGCTCCGTTCCCCTGGGGAGCCCTGTATATGTCAGTCCACCCAATCTGTGGTTGACAAACAATCAAAGCGATTTGTAATTGGGAGGTACAAAGGATTGGATGGGCCATTTGGCGGCTGCTGATAGTAATAAGGTTGGGTGAGATGGGGACCGTAAAAGGGGCCGCCTTGACGTGGTCTACCTCCTCTATTCCTCACCAAGTTCCATCCCCCATCCCAGCCCTCCTCCCTGACAGGGGGTTGTGTGTCCCAGGGGAGGTTAGGCCTCTGTCTGGGTATGCGGTCGTGTGAAACTTTGAGCCAGCTCCAGCGATTATCCGCTTGATTATAGGGGAGATAGAAATACGAAAGAGGTCTGGCGGTCACCTTACTCGCCTGATATCTTGGGGCCCCACTATTGCAGATAAAATCTACAACCTCCGGATTCTCGAAAGTAACCACCACACAGTCCACTGGCAGATTTTTTCTGTTGCCTCCTACCCAAGGGGCCCTCTCTATCATTAAGATGTTGGTAGGTATGTTTGGAGGAAGGGGATAATTGTTAGGTAGCCAGTGGCACACTTTATTTTTGAGAGCCTGATATGATTCTTCTTCTGGCGAGCGAATTTTAGTGACTCCAGTGAGGATGACCACGTAGGGCGCGGCATCCGGGGGGAGGTGAATGTTTCTACGCGCCATATCCTTAGCTTTTTCGTGTGTATCAAGTTTGGGGGCCTGAGATAATCCATCTCTGGGTGTGGGCTGAGGGGTTATATTGTTTTTAGAAGGAATCAGTGCTGTGTCTGTTTTCTTAGTTTGCTCTACTACAGTGGGTTTAGATTTAGAGCCAGCCTGATTTGGGGTGTTACTGGGTTTCTTAACCGTCATTTTTTTAGTCTCCATCACTTTATTAACAACCGCCGGGGTCTTTGCAGGTTTAGATAGATTAGTGACCTGGGTGGGTTTATTATTTAAATTGAAGCTGGGAGCACTTATGTCCTTATGTATATTTTTTAAGACCGTTTCCAAGCAGCATAATCTTGCCTCTATGGGTTCTAATAATGCTTTTAGCATGTTAAAGATTACTGTGTTATTTATACTTGAACCGGACTCATCCTGTGGTGGTGTTATTGATGGATTACCTGTGGATCCACTAAGTTGCAAAATTTCTTCTAGACTTTGGTCAATTATGGTATCGTCTGGGAGACTCAAAAGTATACCGGGGTTATTGGAAAGTGAGCCCTCAGTGGAGGTAGGCGGAGCGACTAGAGGTTTTTCAGTGTTAGGGAGATTGGGCAAAGTAATAGCCTTCTTTCCTTTCACAATAGATGATTTTTTGGTTTTACATTTTTGCTTGGGAATTGCCCCTTCTAGTCGGGCCCTTTCTTTTGTGATGGCTGTAGGGTTACCGATGTTTGACTCACTACATTGCGTTCCACTCTGAGTCAGGATGTTAAGGTTGGGTGAGGCCTCCAGATCCTGAACAATATTTGAGGCATCCAAATCCCCTTTGCCACCGGGATGATGTACTAGGACCTGTACATCTGCCCTGGGATCAGTTTTTGGTGTCTGAGCCTGAGCAATAAGGCCAAGGGAGGAACGCTTGGCCATGGCCAGGTCTTGAGAGACTCTCCTGTCCATAAGTATTATCCCTTCGTCAATTAGTGCGTGTGTACGGGTGATGAAGTTGTCTAGGGTCCCTGTAAGCTTTTTTGCTCCTGCGGCCGCCATGCTTCTAGTTTCACGGCAGGACATAACCCGTGTATTCTAGATGAAATGACGGTTCGGAGCAATATATGCCCAGCCAGGATTTATGGCCCAGTCCAGTCTCCTCGGGCCTCTGAGGGCCACAGAGGGCCCGCCCTTTGCCCGGGCTTAGCCCCGGGCGCTCCCGCGCGCTCCCGCGCAGCGCGGTTCTCCGCTTCTTATAGGCGTTGGTCTGGTTAGGCTGGGCGGGGAGGTCAGGGAGAGCGGGCCAGATGACTCGGCCTCAGGATTGTCGGGACTCCTGGTAGAGCGAGTCCCGGTTTCTGCACTCGCAACCCTGTCTCACGCTCACTCGCCCAGCAAGTACCTCCACCTTCGGTTTCGGCGATGCGGGACCAGCGAAGCGGGTTCCGCGAGTTGTGGCGTGGTCCTTCCTCTCACACAGCAGCAGGGCAAAGGTAAATTCGGCGTCCCCTTTGGCAATGGCAGGCAGATTCTTTTAAGGTGATGAGGCTGGGCGGGGCGGTCAGGGAGAGCGGGCCAGGTGACTCGGCCTCAGGATTGCCGGGACTCCTGGGAGAGCGAGTCCCGGTTCCTGCGCTCGCAACCCTGTCTCACGCTCACTCGCCCAGCAAGTACCTCCACCTCCGGTTTCAGCGACGGCGATGCGGGACCCGCGAAGCGGGTTCCGCGAGTTGTGGCGTGGTCCTTCCTCTCACACAGCAGCAGGGCAAAGGTAAATTCGGCGTCCCCTTTAGCAATGGCAGGAAGATTCTTTTAAGGTGATGAGGCTGGGCGGGGCGGTCAGGGAGAGCGGGCCAGGTGACTCGGCCTCAGGATTGCCGGGACTCCTGGGAGAGCGAGTCCCGGTTCCTGCGCTCGCAACCCTGTCTCACGCTCACTCGCCCAGCAAGTACCTCCACCTCCGGTTTCAGCAACGGCGATGCGGGACCCGCGAAGCGGGTTCCGCGAGTTGTGGCGTGGTCCTTCCTCTCACACAGCAGCAGGGCAAAGGTAAATTCGGCCTCCCCTTTGGCAATGGCAGGCAGATTCTTTTAAGGTGATGAGGCTGGGCGGGGCGGTCAGGGAGAGCGGGCCAGGTGACTCGGCCTCAGGATTGCCGGGACTCCTGGGAGAGCGAGTCCCGGTTCCTGCGCTCGCAACCCTGTCTCACGCTCACTCGCCCAGCAAGTACCTCCACCTCCGGTTTCAGCGACGGCGATGCGGGACCCGCGAAGCGGGTTCCGCGAGTTGTGGCGTGGTCCTTCCTCTCACACAGCAGCAGGGCAAAGGTAAAGGTAAAGGTCATAAGGCGCGTTAGCACCAGAGATTTAACACCTGCTCTGACCTGGTGTAAAGTCGAACGACAACCTGCACCAGAAAAGGGAGCCCAGCCCAGAGCCACACCTGAAGAACAACAGATGCCATGGAGATACTGAACATGTAGCCTGGAGCCCCAAGTGGGCCACAACACCCACCGCCACCACCCCCATGGACCCCCCTCCTCCCCCAGGGCCCTTCCCCGAGCACCCCCACCCGCCCCATGGACAAAGATATGTTACATCAACTCCACAAATTCATGCACAAAACAATTAGCCTGACGTAGCGCAATTACAACAATCAGCATGCATGTGTGTTCAGAAAAAGGAGAATCACTCATTTATATTTGAATCACAAGACAAAACATTTCATTCAAAAGAATTCAAAACAACTATTATAAAAAGTCATGCCGGGTCTTCTCAGGACAATTTGTAGGTCACAGTCTGCAAGACAAAATTCTAGATAAGATTGTGTGTCCTGCGCTCATCAAAGAACAGAGAGAGTGAGCTAAAAAGAGAGATAGAGAGAGAGAAAGAGAGAGAAAGAGGGAAAGAGGGAGAGAGAGAGAGAGAAAGATGGAGAGACAGGAAGAGAGAAAGAGTGAGAGAGATAGAGAGAAAGAGAGGGAGAGAGAGAGAGACAGTGAAAAGAAGAAATGAAGAGAGAGTGCTGACACTGCGGACCCAGGCCTCACTGCTCACCTGTTCCCATCGGTGTGTCTCCAACCACGTTCCAGTATACACTGCGGTCCACCAGATCCCTTATCTGAAACAGAGTCAAGATTTATGAATGGCAGAGTTCATACAATTGCACACACCATCATCGCTTACACACCCCTGCGCACACAGGCTGCTGCACCCCAACTCCTCCCGCCGCCCAGCAGTGAATGCTCGCCCCTGCACACGCAGGCTGCTGCACCCCAGCCCCTCCCGTCGCCCAGTGGTGACTGCCCGCCCCTGCACACCCAGGCCTCACTGCTCACCTTCTGCGACCGGAGTGTCTCTAAGAGAGCTCACCACATGCCAGTACAAGCTCCAAGCCCGGTGCCAGTGAACATGGCACCCTCCACATCATGCAGCCCCGCTCCGCAGGCCACCAGGTCACACACTTGATTCTGGGTCTTGATTTTGCTATGGTAGTGATCATATCAGTGCATACGGCATCATCGAAGGCTGCACACCCGCTCAGCTCTTTAAGTGCCACTAACTCTGTGACCCGTGAGGCAACGCCACGTGCCGCTAGGCCAGCACTGCCTGCTGGCTCAGGCCTACACCGCGGTCCAGCAGGCCTCACATGAATCCCCACCAGGCTGGACCGCCAGGACGGGGCATCATCGCAGGCTGCACACCCGCTCAGCACTTAAGGTCCTCTGTTGTAGTATGAAAGCCTCACATAAATGCAAGGACGGAAAGGCAGAAAAACGAAAATGACAAACTCACCAAGCCTGAGTGAGATAAAATCTTACACACCTCAAGATGCCAGTATGGGTATCCTATGTTGAATTTTGAAATGAATAAAAGGTGCCAGTCCAGTTAAATTAAACGCTGCTGCTCACAAAATGCTTGTTCACAACACAAACACAGCCATGAAAGATGCCAGGTTTCTGTAAATGACTGAAAGATACCAGTTGGAGTAAAGTAGAATCTGGCATGTATAGGTTAAAGCTGAAAAGATGTAAGTACGTAATGAAGGAAAACACTCCAAGCAGGCTGTAGAGATAGAAGACAGCGAAAAAGTATAGGACTCACCAAGCTTGAGAGAAGTGAAAACTGGCATTGCCGAGTTGAGGCTGACCGGTGTCAAAATGTCACTGGTGGGGCTGGGGCTGCCAAGTAGGAACAGGTGGATGTAACAAGCTTGGGTTCTTTGATGTAGTTGCAGTATTTTGTAAATGTGAAGGACATCTAACATGGTCTTCAATTGGAATTCCATAGAGCATATTATCAAGCCCATTATTGTTTTTTTAACGGCAGTTTTATGCCGATAAAGCGGCGATAATTCTATGGCCTGTCTTGATAATATGCCCCTAAGTACCGGTCAAGACTAGGTTAGGAGCACAACTTGACGATGGCAGTAGCAAAAATCCATCTACAGATTGATCGTCTCTGTGGCGAAAAAACAGGCACACCCATCACATTAATGTTAGTGGTGTTAATATCAATCTATGTCAAATCATGTCTTATATGTGTAAAACAAAGCTTCATAGTAAAACAAATGTGCACACATTTCAGCTTGGAAAATTTTGATTTAAACTGTGTAATAAGCCTCTGTCATTTAACCACACCCACTCCCAAACCTGCAGTTTACTAAACACTCTTATTGTGTTTAACATTATTTGCCAGATATGGCCCGTGAGATGCGGGTGGCAGTCGATTATATAGTGTGCCAGATTCCAGATATTTCTGTCGGGAGGTAGGGGGACCCGACATCTAAAAAAATGTAGCTATGGGGCTCGGACGAAAAAAGTTTGAAGACCTCTGGCCTATAGGCATCCAGGAATTGATGTAGGGCTTTTTCCACGTCTTCTACCTGTTCCACCGCGATGCTTAGAGCCGGTTGAGCGCCCTCATGAACCCCTCCACCTCGCCATATGCTTGCAGCCACTGTGTGGTGATTTTTCGGTGTCGAATGGCTTTCCCCTCCTAGTATTCCTAAAATTCTCGCCACTGGAATGTACATGTAAATGTGGGTGTACTTGCAAAGCGCACTGTGACTCCAAGGAGTATCCTGGCACTGAAGACCGCTGAGGGAACCCGTCCTGGTTTTCCCTGTGATATGGTCCCTTTCTGGGTATCTCCAAGGTGAAACCAGGCATCCCCGGCGTCTGTGGGGGGCCATTGTAGAGATGAGGCAAGCTTAATGCCCAGAGTTGCCGAGTGTGTTCCCTGGTTAGAGTAGGCACCAAGGTGAGAATTATCGAGTCCGTTTGACCCTGGTCCACGACTCTGCCGCGTCGGGGATTGAACCCTGGTCCCGGGCCGTTCTCTGCTTACGGATCTGCCGCCTCTAACCAGTGAGCCACACCACTCCATTGGGGGGTCCATTGTTGGACCTGATTTCTTCTGGGAGGCACATGAATGAGAAAGTCCTGTCAAGAACCTTTTGTACGTGTGTGAATGCTGTGGAGGCGAATACCTCCACGATTGGGTCATTTGGAGAAGGTGTCCATTAGCACCAGTGTGCTGCAGCCATCGGGAAGCTGCGAAAGTCGATACTGACTTTGGACCAGGGCCAAGCCTGGTATCAGCGAGTGGCAAAAGGTCTACAGCACTTGGTATTCTCAGGCGGTCTCCCATCGTACTAACCAGGCCCAAGATTGGACGAGATCGGGCGCATTCAGGGTGGTATGGCCGTAGACATGGGAGGCTGCCGGTACAGACCTCTTGTGCTGACAAACCCCTCCACTCTGGAAAGTGCTGCGCTGCACCACACTTGCACACTTCCCTCCAACAACTGCCCTCCCTTTGCAAGCTTGCTACAGATAGCCTAGCACAGCCCTCTCTGTTATGTTATGTTATGTTATGTTATGTTATGTTATGTTATGTTATGTTATGTTATGTTAAGGTGAGCTTATAGAGCGCTCTGTCACCGTGGGTTTCCTGGCGCTGATCTGGTGCTGGGGGTGGACAGGGGGAGTTAGCCAGATTGTGGGAGGAGCCATGTTTTCAGAGATCTGCAGAATTGGAAGAGCGAATTGGAGGATTTAAGTGAGGGTGGGAGAGAATTCAAGAATTTAGGGGCCAAATGTGCAAATCTCCGACCTCCGATTCTGCAGAGTTTAAAAGAGGGGACAACCAGGAGGCGGAGGTGAGAGGTTCTGAGGTTGCGTGAGGGACAATAGGGACTGATAAGGGATTTCAGGAATGCGGGGCAGGGACCAGTTAGAGATTTGAAGGCAAGGCAGCCGATCTTAAAGGCTACCCTCGAGATGACAGGAAGCCAATGCAAGTTGGTAAGAAAAGGTTTAGCGGATTGCCATTTCGGGATCCCGATGGCCAATCTCGCCGCTTGGTTCTGGACGATCTGCAGCCTAGAAAGAAGGGCCTTGGGCAGACCGTGATAGAGGGAATTCTAGAAATCCAAGCGGGAGAGGACAAGAGCCATGATGACTTGAATCAGAACTTCTGGAGTCAGGAGATAGGCCACCTTCCTGATCCTGCGCAGCTGGTACATGCAGGAGGAAACTACCGCCCCTATCTGGGGCTTAACGGATAGTTCGGAGTCAATAATGACCCCAAGACTCTTCACCGAGGCCACAGGGGTGGGAGGAGGGCCTAGCTCTACCGGCCAGAAGTGCGGGCCCCAGTGTATTGAGCTCTTACCAGGGAGAAGGAGCTCCGTCTTCCCGGGATTCAGTTTGAGTTGATTCTGGCTCATCCACTGGAGAGTGTGGGACATAACCGCCTGAAAATTAGTGATAGCAGAAGAAGAATTGAGAGGAAAGATGAGTTGCAGGTCGTTAGCGTAGTTAAAGACGGTGACGTCCCACTGCCTCAGAGAAAAGAGAAGAGGTCGAAGATACAGGTTAAAAAGAAGGGGAGATAAAGAGGAGCCCTGGGGAACCCCGCAATGTGATCGTTCCTTAGGTGCCCTGGAGGTGCCCAGACTAACTGTCTGAGACCTCCCGGTCAGAAAGGATTCAACCTATGCCAACGCCAGGCCCTGGATGCCGGCCTGCTCGACAAGATGGAGAAGGATGTCATGGTCCACCGTGTCGAAAGCGGCCGACAGATCTAAAAGAACCAGGGCCTGGGGGGTATCCCTGTCAGCTCTGCCTCTCAGAGCATCCAACACGGCCAAGATCACTGCCTTCATGGAGTGGCCGGGTCTCAAGCCGGCCTGGTTGGCTTCAAGAAAGTTGGAGCTCTCGATGAACTGTGAGAGGCAGGCGGTGACGTGGGCTTCCAGAATTTTAGAGAAATAGGGCAGAAGAGAGATAGGCCGGTAGTTCGCCAAAACTGCGGGGTCAGCTCCTGGCTTCTTCAGTAGAGGCACCAAAACTGCCTCCTTGAAGGAGCTGGGCACCGTGCCAGAAGAAAGAGAAGAATTCAACAGAGGGAGGATGCAATCAGGTAAGGTAAGGCAGATGTCCCGTAGTATAGATGGTGGACAACAGTCGTCAGGTGAGCCAGACTTGACACGAGCGGCCAGTCTGGCCAAAGATTCTGGATCAAGAGGAGGGAAATGTGTGAAAGAGAGTGCATTATGAAGGGGACAGACAGTGTCAGTGCCAGGAAAGGTGACCGGAATAGTATCCTTAATCATAACAATTTTTTCTAGGAAGAACGTACTGAGAGCATTGCATGATTCCTGAGTAGGAGCCTGGTTCGGGAGCGTCCTAGAGTCAGAGGTGAATTCATCGAGGACTTTATAAATCTCCTTCGACTTACAAGGGGCTGACAGAATTCTCTTGGAGACATATGCTGTTTTGGCCGCAATGATGGTTTTTTTATATTTATTACGAGCGGCCACGTAAGTGTCTCTGCCTGTGGTGCAGTAATCTCTCCTCCACTTACGCTCCAATTGGCGTAGCTCCAGATGTTGGGTTTTTAATTGGGAGTCAAACCACTTATGGGAGTTGCTATGCAGAGAGCGGGAAACTTGGTTAGAGGGGCAAAAATATCGCTAGCTGACGTAAGCCAGTGAGAGATGTTACCGTCTAGCTCGTTGATGCAGATGTCGTTGGAGAGGGAGGGGCGGGTCTCTGACAGATGGGAGAGCAAGTTATGAGAGTCAGCAGCCCTCCACTTGCGGGCGGCACCGCCCTCTAGTGGCGAGGCCCTGATATGGCCATCGACAGAGATTACAGTCTCAATCAGAGAATGGTCAGACCACACACAGGGAGTGATCAACGGGCAAGAGGACTTAACCCCGTGAGTCCAAATGTGGTCCAGGATATGGCCTCCGCTGTGGGTGGGGGACTTGACAAATTGTGTGAGATTTAAACAGGAGAGGGCTTCAAATAGCTCAGAGGCCCGGCATCCTTGTGTTGGAACCAATAGTTAAAATCGCCGAAAATGGCGACACGAGAGGAGGATGTAGTAAGATTGGCAAGCTGCTCAGTAAAGGAAGAGGGGAATGAAGGCATAGGGTGGGGGGGCGGTAGAGTGTTATAAAAGTGACTGCACCCACCTCAGTTCCCAGGCTGAGAACCAAGTTATCAACTTCAGGAAGAGTCATGGATGAGGTAGCTATAATTTTTGAGTCCTTGCGTATTACCGCTGCCACCCCGCCACCAGGACGGCCCCCGGGGCGATTAGCATTCAGCAGATAGTAGTCGGGAGGTAATGCCGCCAGGATATCAGGGAGGGAGTCATCAGTGAGCCATGTTTCTGATAGCAAAAGAATGTCGGGCTCTCAGCCATGAGTAAGAGAAAGATGTCAGTTTGATGTCTAATAAGAGAGCGGGTGTTTAAGTATAATATTCGGATGTGTGACTCAGTAGGAGTTGGTGGAGCATGTGACGCATCCGACCCCGAATGGAGGGGGATATTCCCCGCGATTCCAAGTGCAGAGATGCGAGCCCTGGTGGCAGGGGAAAGGGAACAGGGGAACGGCTGTAGGCTCTTAAGAGCAGAGGGAGTATAGGAGATAACAGAGACAGCGTCCCTGGCCCCTGGACCCGTCCGGCCGCGGACGGGCGCAGACGGGCTGGACTTAGGCATGACTTCGGCGCGAAGACGGCGCACCCGCTGCGCCCGTCCGCTGCGCTCCCTGAAAGGGGGAACCATTTTGTAAGGCCGAGGGCGGGAGGGGCCGAGCGCTAGTCCGCTCGCCTGCTCCCTCACCCAAGATGAGGGCACACTAGGTCACGACCCAGGCAGAACCTATCTCGTCTGCGATGGGCGGGCCAGGAGGCGGGGCAGAGAAGTCCCGAGCTGGAGTGCAGCGCAACCAGGAAGGGTCCCAGCGCGCACTCAGAAGCGAGGTGGGGACGAGCAGGGTAAGTAAAAAATAAAATCAAGTGTCAGCAGCTCCGGGACCTGCACAACAAAAAAATTAAAAGCATACACAAAATACAAATACAGGCGGGTGAGCGCAACAATGCTGCCGGCTGTATAAATGCAAAGCAAATTTTAAAAGTAGCGTGCCCCAGTCCAGCTAGCGCCTGAGACCATCCGCTAGCATCTAATCCTTCCTCCAGCCTTGCGCTTGCTTCTTTTCCAATCACACACAGGCTCCGACCTCCCTTCAGGTGCCAGCCGGAGAGCTAGCAAAGCCGCAGCCTGGGCTTTTCACGTTGGGGCACATTTACAATAACTGGCACATCCCTGCATATCGGCAGCAGGGATGCGCCAGTTATTGTGCGTCACGGCTGCGCCACCATGGATGCGCCGCATTTACAATGCGGCGCACCATGGGGCAAAAATGGATAGATGCGTGACGCATCTGCTGCCGTAAAGACGGCGCATTGCTGGAGTTGCGTCGCAGGCGCGACGCAGCTCCAGGAAGGCTCGGGGGTGCCCTATCCTTGAAATGCTGCGTCAATCCTTACGCCTGCTTCAAGCAGGCGCAGGGTTTTGAAGCAGCGTGGCCTTAAAAGTAACTGACTGAAATCTTGTCGATTTCACTCAGCCACTTTTGGGAGGCGTTCCTGCGCCGTAACGCCTACATGTGGTGCAGGGCTTTACAACGTGATGCATCTCCCAAATGCGTCACGTTGTAAATACCCCGCAGAGTGGCGCTGGCTTTGCGCCACCACTGCGTTGCAAAGGCGGTGTAAAAGAGGTGCAAGGGGCTTGTAAAACTGCCCCCAAGTGCCTAACCTTGCTTTGCACCGCCTCTAAGGCACTCTATCAGGCCACCGCTCTATGTGGCAGCGGCTGCCAGGCTACCGCTCTTCAACTCTGGCTCGCCCGCAGAAACATTGGGGTGACACATTTTTTTCTGTGCAGCTCTGGCTGCAAGTTTCATTTTCTTTTTTATCAGGGACAGAGCCCTGATAGTCAAATTACGTCACTGTCCAGGGCCCGCCCCTGTGTGCATAGAGATGAGAGACTGAGAGGAGGGATTGAGTGCTGCCAGGGTGAAGGGTCCTCCTTGTAAGCAGCCTGACTTCAGCAGCTGCCCCACCTTAAGGGCAGTGAGGCCACGCCCTGCCCCTTTTGGACAAAAAGATTGTATGTCAGGCTGAAGAAAGGTCAGCTAGACAAACACTCTTTATGTTCAGGCCAGGCAGCGAGGAGCTGGACATGCGCTAAATGCACAGGCTCCCGGCTGCCTAAGCTGAAGTTTGCTGGGCTGAGGATGTCACAGCTCCAGTGGGCCTGACCTCCTCAGCTCAGCAAGTGTCCTGCAGGCCCTCCCCTTGTGATGAGGGAGAGCGTCAGGGATAGCCTCGTAGCTGGGCGCTTCGTTTTTAATCCCTGAAGTGCCAACGGCCGAGTGTCTGTCACTGACTCTCTCCCTATCCTGCTCTGTGACGAGTGAGGGACTGCTGCCTCCCCTCATTGGCTGACCAAGGTAGAAGTGCCAACCCTCCTGGCAGCTCCCCGAGCCCTGCAGCAGGTATGTGTTGCTTTTGTATTGACTGTTTGGTTCGCAAGTGTTTGTACGTATGAGTGTATGTGTATTTGTGAGCAAGTCTTGTGACAGGGGGGTGGGTGTGCGAGTGTCTGCATGTGAATGCATGGGTGCAAGGGAGTGTGTATGTGTGTACATGCGCGCCCCACTCCCCTCTCAGTTGTGCTGTAGGGCACTCGCTGCCTCTCTCTCTGCCTCACCCCTCCCACTGTTCCCGGGCTGCTAGGGAAGGCCAAAAGAGGGGGACCAGGAACCGGGGCTGCACCCTGGAGCAGCCGAGCAGCTGCTTGCAGCAGCTCGAGGCCGCCGGCAGACGAAACCCTCTGCTGGGGAGGGTGGGGCAGGGTCCCCTGTCCTGTCATAGGGCAAAGGGTTTATTCTTTTTGGACTCAGTGTAAAGTGCAGCAGAATTTTCAATTTCCAAATAGAAAGTTATGGGCCCTGCGTGTTGTGAACTTGATGACGTTTTCTTTTTTAAGAAACAAAAAGTTAAAGAGTAGAGTAAACCCCCCCCGTGTCATTAGAGAGGAAGGTTCTGTGTGACTGTTGGACGGACGAACACCCCCTGGTGTCAGCGAGTGGCTAAATGTCTACAGCATCTTGTATTCCCAGGTGGTCTCCCATCCAAGTACTAACCAGGCCCGATCCTGCTTAGCTTTCTTTAGGGGCCGGTACTAGCAGCATCAGACCAGCAGCCTGCCAAATTTAACAAGTGCCTAGCCTTGCTTCACACAGGCCTCAAGGCACTTGCTTTGCACTGGCCTCTAAGGCACTGTGCTCTGGCCACTTCTCTATGTGTCAGGCATAGCTGCCAAGGTTTCAGATTGCTACGTGTGACATTTTTATAATTTCAGTGTAATTATGAGTGACACTTTACCGCCGCGAGCAAAATCAAGCAATGAAGACGAGGGAAACATAAATATCAGAAATTACACCCATTTGGGGGCGTGGCCAGGTGCCAACTAAGATGGTCGCTTAGCTCGGGAGCTCCTCAGAGCCTAAACCCCTCACCCCGATAACATCAGGTGAAATCTGTTTTTGCTGCACTTCGCCTGCATCAATGAGTGGGTGAGAGGAAGCGGAGCCGCTGGATCGCACTCCGGTCCTGATACCTGCTCCCGGAGCCGCGCTATGCGCCTTAGACCTGGGCCCGGCCACGGGAGGGATGCGTGGCTGGACGGCCTGGGTGCTACTGGAGGCCCTGGCTTTGGGGCCTACGAAGAGCTGGGCTAGCGCCTTGATTGCGAGGCCTCGATGGTGAGGCGATAGTCCGGAGGGGCCATAGATCCACACCATTTCCTGCTGCGAGCTTTGTGGACCTCCTGGAGGCCCTGTGGGGACACTGCGCAGCAACTATGAGGCCCAAACAGACTGCCGCCACGCAGTCCAATAAACTTGATAAGTATACGGTGCAGAGAGGGACACCGCCGGTAGGAGGTGCGACGGGGGACACTACCGGACACACAGAACCGTCACAGGTGTCCATCATGGCCGCCATACAAACGCTGGGCGCGACTCTAGAGACTAAGATCGATAGAGTCTCTATTGAGGTCAACCTCCTACGCACGGACCTCGGGAAAACGTCAGAAAAAGCCAAAGCTAACGAAGCCGACATCCAAGTGCTGCAAACGTCCACAAAGGCCATGGAACAGCGGATAAACGAACTGGTGCACCAGCACCGACAGATGGCTGTGCGCCTTGATGACCAGGAAGGGAGGGCCCGCAGAAGCAACATTCGCGTGGTGGGTGTTCCGGAGGAGCTGGAGGGGCCCAGCGTGGAACTCTTCCTAGAAGACTTGATTCTAAATCACCTTAACCCCAAAAGGCTGTCGAAGATCTTCACCGTCGAACGGGCCCACCGTGCACCTATCCCGAAGCCCAAACCGGGGGCTCCGCCCAGGTCAATATTTGCTAAAATCCTAAACTACAGGGACAGGGACGCCATCTTACAAACGGCCAGGCAGGCGGGAGACTTGCTCTATGAAAATGCCACAATCCGGTTCTTCCCGGACTTCATGCTCCAGGTGCAAAGGGAGCGACGCTCTTTCATAGGTGTCAAAGCAGCATTGAGGGAGCGAGGAGTCAAGTACATGATGTTCTTTCCTGCTAAGCTCAAAGTCATTGCCGAGGGCAAATCCCTCTTTTTCACCTCGCCATCGGACGTGCAAGAATGGCTTGATCAGGAATCGACAAAAGCTGGAGACGGGACTGCCGGTGAGAACTGGAGGGACACTCATGCTGTGTCGCCAGCCTCGACTGCCGGGAGAACAGATGTGGACGCGCAAAGTCACCGTTCCTGGAGATCAAGATCCACGAGTCCCCGGTGGGAGACACTCCAAGAGGGGGCAGAACACTGAAGGCGATGGGACTGCTGGCTTGATCATCCACCTATGTAACGTATTGCGGGTACTGGTGCTGGAGGGCGGGCCTTCTGGGCCTTTTCTAGGCAGCTAGAATAATGGGGGGGTAATGATGGCTGGCCTTACAAGGTACTGGACATGATCAAATCTTACGCTTATGCCAGTAGATCCCCTCCTCACTCCCTTGCTCAGGTGACCCATACAAGCCTGGGGCGGGTTATAACAGTGGCTGCAAAGGTTATGGCTCTGCCGCTGAGGGACAGAAAGTTGGTTTTGGATGGAGTGTAGTCATTACAGCGTAATGTGAAGTGTATTGGGGTGGGAACGGGGGGCGGCTGGAGTTGGGGCCGGTGCACGCTCCTCAGAAAGAAGGAATCCCTAGGGGGGTGACGGGGGGTTAGGGTTCGTTTCCTTCCTCCATTCAGGGTTGGGGCAAAAGGCGCTCTGCTAATTGGGGATGTGGGTAGTTCGAAGCCTACGGAGCAGGGAAGCAGGGAGGAGGGTCCAGGGGGGGGGGGGTGAACAGTTGCTGGGTGGAGTTGGGGTTGGGGGGGTTTGGGAACTGTTTGGTGTGGTCACAGCTTACTGTGGTGCTTATTTTGCTGAAATTCACCAGGGACTTCAGGGCTTTCGCTCCAGTTCCCAAAGTGTGTCGCAATGGGGTCGGATAAAAGCCTCAGGATTCTGAGTTGGAACGTTAATGGGTTGGGGGATAGACTTAAGAGAACTATAGTGCTGCAATTTATTAAACGACACACATCGGACGTAGTGCTCCTACAAGAGACCCATCTACTGGGCAACACGTGCCATGCGCTTAACAGGTTAGGGTACTCCCTTGCGATCCATGCTGGTTTTACTTGAGGGTCCCGCGGGGTTGGTATTATGGTACGACGAAACTTTCCCTTGGTCATTGACCACAAAGACTCAGACACACTTGGTCGATATGCTGCCATCTCTGGCACATGGGTGGGCCGTAGGGTGAACCTGGTTACTAGTCAGTCAGTCAGTCAAAAACTCTTTATTCGATTAATTAAAATCATAAAAGAAACAACAATACATACATACAGTATAAAAAATATATGTATACGTTTAAAAACAAGCATCTATGTACATACATTCATTTATATAGAAAATATATATTACATAGTTCATGAGGGAATAATTAGTACAAAATATCTCCTAATGTAATTAAAAACCACTAATAAAACAGTTTAAAATTTATAAAAATTTCTGTTCCACAATTATGGGGATGAGGTTTAAATCAATTTATGTGTAGGGATCTTTTATTTTTAACTCTTGCTGCAGCCACCAGAAAACTAGCTACGCTAAAGATGACTCGCACACTGTTCAATAATTGCAAATACAGTAGAGCAGGCCTCACCTGCAAGAAACCCACTTCTCGTAATATGGGCAACAAGAATTTATTTCGTGCCTCCGCAAATTTGTCACAAAGCATAATAAGGTGAAGAGTGTCTTGTGTCGAGAAGTTGTCGTAAGAACATGGTGGAGAATCAGCTGGCTTACCCCAGTGTTGTTGATCACCCAACACAAGATGAATAAGGTTAAATCTGAACCTTGTAAGCAAGAAGCGATGGTATGGCTTTGTTACAATCCTAAGGTAGGGTTCTATGTAGGGCGAGGACTGCAGAGCATAAATGCTTCTTACTCCTGATTTTTTGAGTTCTATCTCCTCCCTATCTGCCTCAGCCATGATTCAGAAATTCAGTTTAATCCATCCCAAATCCTCTTTCTTGATATCCTCTGGGGTGGAAAACAGGTCCGGGCGTCCCAGCCTGACACACGCCGCTCTAACATATGCCAGCCATGGGATGCTATATGCCTTATCAAGAGCCAGACAGTCTTTAAGGATGAGATGATCAAGGGTAATGTCCTCATTCAGCCATGTCTTTGCCCAGCAAATCAACGGCGCTGCCTTAAGATGGTCTGTGATATATCCCATTCCTAGTTCACAGTGTACTGCCATGGTTGACGATGAATGCGGTACCGTCAGCAGTGATCTGAAAAACTTATTTTCTACCAATTGAATTTTGTCCACATGAGCATATCCCCAAATCGATGCCCCATTAAAAGCAATTGCACAGCACTTAGCCTTATAGATTTTGAGCATGGGTTTCAAGGGGCTACATCCCGCTCTGGCTTCAAACCCAATCTTTTCAAGATCTAGGACAATTACTCCTCTCCCTCCCAGACGGACAGCTCTTTGTGGGGGGCGACTTTAACGCTGTGCTCTCCGGGCACTGTGACAGACATCCTCCAAGGGACATACCTCCCGGTCAGACGTGGTTAGCTGACTTCATTGAGACATTTGGTCTAACGACCTCTGGCGCTTCAAACACCTCAACGACAGTCAATTCACCTTCTATTTCGGCCCTCATCCTTCATTCTCCCGCTGGGCTGCATGTTCACACCTTTACAACACGGCACAGCCATTCAGGAAGCCACCCACTTAGCGCGGGGTATCTCGGACCACTCCCCTCTGCTGGTCCATCTCACTACCGGAGACAAACGGGAGGGTAGTATAGCGCCGATCAATGCCTGGTACCTCCGTAATGCGGATACCCGTAAAGCTCTTACACTGGCGATTGACAGATATTTCGAGGATAACGATGGCACATTGGACTCCTCGGTGGTGTTGTGGGAGGCGTTCAAAACAGTACTTAGAATGGAGGCCCTCTCGGTGATTGCGGGCCGTCGTTAGGGGAGTGGGAGGCACAGATGGTCAAAATGGAGGGAGATTTACGGGACCTGGAGGCGAACGTGCTTGCCGAAGGGGATCCAGAGATAACCCACCAGATGCAACTCAAGAGGGCGGAGTATAAGGCGCTGGCCACGGATGCCACCAAAATCGTTCTTAGAGATAGAGAGGGCAGGATTTACGACCAAGGAGACAAGGCGGGCAAGCTCATAGCATGGCTTGATAAAAGGCAACAGGCACAAAAGGTGGTGGCGGAACTTACAACCGAGACGGGAGCGGTCATAACCGAACCCCGTGAGGTCGTAAAGGAATTTGAGCGGCATTACCGTAAGGTTTATAGCAGAGGGTCGGACCGGCCTGAGGAAGACTCTGTAGATTTACTGGCAGATATTCATATGCCTGCCCTCACAGAGGACGAACGGAAAACCTTGGAGGCTCCGTTATCGTTGGAGGAGCTGGGTCAAGCTATCTGCGACCTTCGTTCGAGGAAAGCCATGGGACCCAACGGGCTTCCCATCGAACTTTACACGCTCAAGTCGGACGGCCTCAGCCCATATCTTAAACGGATGTTTCAGGAAAGTAGGGAACGAGGAGTGTTGCCAAGAGACCAACGTGTAGCCACCATTGTGGCCATCCCGAAGGATGGCAAGCCCAGGCACTCATGTGCCTCCTATAGCCCTATCTCTTTGTTAAACGCAGAACCTAAGATCCTGGCTAAGGTTCTCGCCAATCTGCTCAAGCCAGTCCTCCAGACGCTGGTGCATCCGGACCAGTCAGGCTTTATGCCACATCGCAATACTGCACTCAATCTCCGTTGAGTACATGGTGTGTTGGGGCGCTGCAAACATAACTTCAGGCCCACTCGTGCCGTCCACTTGATGACTTAGGGTCAGATTTACAAGTCCTGTGCGCCACTTTTGCGCCGCCATTGCGTCACTTCTGTGATGCAGCGGCGGCGTAAAGCTATCGCTATGCTGTGGGGGATTTACAATGTGACGCATCTAGGGAGATGCATCACGTTGTAAAGCCCTGCGCCACATGATACCTGCGTCAAGTTTCATGTGTGCGTTTCGGTGCGGGGGGGTGTTCCGGTGCTGGAACACCTCGGAATAGTGCCTGAGTAAAATCTACAAGATTGAAGCAGGCGTACGGTGTGATGCACCATTTGTAAGATAGGCCGGGTTGGCACAGTGCTGGAGTTGCATCGCGCCTGCGACACAACTCCAGCACTGTGCCAACGGTACGACCGCAGATGCGATATGCATCTGCATTGTCTTGCGCCATGATGCACCGCATTGCATTTTGAATTGCTCAAAAGCTCCGTCCATCATCCCCTTTGGTATCGCTTTTGATTTGCTCAAACTCTCCGTACTTCATTCCCTTTGGTAACACTTTGTTTGCATTTGATTTGCTCAAACGCTCCGTACATCATCCCCTTTGGTATTGCTTTGTTTGCATTTGATTTGCTCAAATGCTCCGTACATCATCCCCTTTGGTATCGCTTTGTTCGCTTTTGATTTGCTCAAACGATCCGTCCATCATCCCCTTTGGTATTGCTTTGTTCACCTTTGATTTGCTCAAACGCTCTGTCCTTCATCCCCTTTGGTATCACTTTGTTCGCGGGTATGCCCAGACGTGGATCCCTTGCTCACTGTGCCACTGGATTCAAGCTAGCCTGGCTGATGACGGCTGATTAGCTAGAAACTGTTCCCAGGATGGTTGTTTCTGATCCAGGGAAGACATGGCTTGGCAGTTCGGGCTGGGCTGTTCCCATGAGTCACAGGGTTAGACTGATTTGCATATGGCCATGTCTTAACTGGGGTGATGGAGTGAGCTAAAGAATGATGATGGATTAAACCCAGATCAGTTGACTGGAGGTGAGTGTTTGATTTGCTCAAACGCTCTGTCCATCATCCCCTTTGGTATCGCATTGTAGATGCGGCGCATATGTGGTGGATCAAGGATTGTGCAAGGATTGTGATGCGTGTCACATGTTTCCTGGCATATCCCTCCTGATTTGCAGGGATGCGCCAGGAATTGTAAATCTGCCCCTCGATGTCCTGTCACAGGCGGCAAAGGGACAATGTTACGAAGGCCAACATGATGGCCCAGTATAGTAGAGCTCCTGAAAGAGTGAAACAAACAGACGGGCATTATCTTTTAACAGTAGCGCTATAAGAGGCCCCAATGGGGGGTAAAAGCTCTAAAGCAGATGTTTAAGAAAAGTCACATGTATGTTCATTGAGGTTGTTTTATATAATTGATATTGGACTCCGGTCCTTACATGACCACAGAGAGGCTGAGATTCTTATGAGACTACTTGGGTGGTGAGAGGGCAGAAGAGTGCAATACAACCACTAGGACTTCCCTCGCTATGCTGGCATTAAGGCTCCCCATACTATTGAAAATTACCAGAAAGTAGACTACGGTTTATTACAAGGTTTTTGCTTTTCCCATAGGAAAGGCAGGGAATGGTAAGAATAACTGTGTTTTTGTATAGCGCTTCACAGTGCACTTCAGTTGTTTCTAAGCTCTATAAAGATGTGCTTTATTACCCAATTTAATTGCACAAGATTTACCAGCCCAGGGTGGACACTACCAGAGTTGACCTTGCTGGGACCCGAACACCGGTTTAAAGTAAGGTGGATCAAGCAGCCCAAATCAATAATATTTAAGGTTAGTCTCGTACAAGAAGGGCCGGACACAGACAGTTGACTAGAGGCAGGCGCTCTTGCTGAAGGATAAAAGTCCAGTTGGCTGTGATTTTTTGATGTTAGTGGGAGCGGCTGCCACTGAGGCGAATGTCTTCGACCCTGATTCCTGCATCTACCCTTATTCTAAGGCGGACCTGTTTATAGGTATCGATATTTGCCCGTGCACGCCTATCGATATTTGCCCAGTTGTCTGAAATCTTACTGAGCCTCACCTGACCTGGAAGGACGGACACAAGTCTTCACGGGGTCTCGAGAGTGACTGTGGCCCCACAACCAAAGTTACAAACATAACTTATGCCCACTCATGCCGCCCGCCCCCTTAATAACCTAAGTTCTGACTCAGACGGGAAATTGACAAAGTTGAAAATGCGCGGTGCTACAGCCATTGAGAGCACAGCTGAGCCAGCCTGGCCGGCGTGGCCGAAAATCACCTCCTAGCAGTTAAACAAAAACGGGGCGATTCTGTGTCCCTCCGAACCTGGGTATGTATAAGTAAACAAAAGACAATGGTTCTGTTGGCAGATGAAGATACTCCGGAGCAGAACAGTGCAGTAGTTGCACTGCACAGAGTCGTGAAATCTGTAACACCCTGTGGGCTGCCAGAGCAGCACGCACCTGCGGTCCGGTCAATGCTGTGTTCAATGAGCACCAATAGCGGCGCTCCCATCTCGTTTAGTCAGCAACTTAAGGTAGTGCTATAAATGCGTGAGTTCTCATTTTGGTGCAGTAATGTGGCTCACAACACCAAAATACATTAGTCTATTCTAACCCCTAATGCATTATACTTGGCAGGACTGAAACACAAGCATGATACAGAACTTGGAGGCATATCAGCAACTGCCGGCGATAATTATCGCTAAAAGCGCTTAGCGCGAAGATAATTATCCCCAACTATTGCTGGATTTTATCACAGAGATAGCGTGCTATCAGCAACGCTTATCTCCAATGTGATAAAAATCCAAGCGCTAGCTGCCAAATGTGCGATTATCGCTGGAAATCCAGCGATAATCGCACAAACATAGGTGATAGCTTGTTGATAGGGCAGGGCAGACTTAGCCATAATATCCACCTTCCTTTGGATATAATGGCTCAGTCAGATTGAAATCAGGCGTAAAGAAAGTAGTGATAAGCGCGGTTAGCTCTACTTTTCTTATCACTATGCAGGTTAGCGTGCAGCTTGATTGGAGAAATGTCGGTTAGCGACATTTCTCACGTTATTTTGGTCTGGAATGCCCACTTTGCATCTTATTAGAGATGCAAAGCTGGGCGTTAAGGTAAATGGCGTTGAGGCATGGAAGCACACGTTAGCGTTTACTTGCTGATAGTGCGATAAAATTATAGCCGCTTTTCTTCCGAAAACAGACGCTAAAGCGGCGATAATTTTATTTCGGGCCATGATGATATGCCCCTTGATACTCTGGGAGAGCGTTCCCTATAAAAGTAAACAGCTTATAACATTTTACTACAAAAATGGGATGAGGGAAGGGACCATTTCATCGTTAAGTCTCCGTTCTTAAATTGGGAACAGAAAAAATTAGAAGGAAAATGACAGCAGAAGGGAAGGGGCTGTGAGCAGGGGGCAAAACTAAAAGTGTGAGGCATGAAAAAAGCTGTATAGAAATTACCATTGAATGAAACGGAAAAGGCAAAGATATGGGGCATATTATAATTTTAATAATCATATTTTCGCAGGCTATCTCTGGAATTTATCTCCCTGGTAGCGCGTTATTAACAACGCGTTTCTCCAGGGCAGTAACAATTACAGAGATAGCGAGGTCATCGCCCTTTTGCCGGGAACATCGCTGGTTTTCCAGCCATGTTCCCTGCAAAACGGCAATAACCTTGCTGATGCGACCCACAGGGTTGTATCAGCATAATCAGCATAATCCACACCCTATCCACACCCTATGTTAGGGATGGCTAAATCAGGATTTTAGCAGACGTTAGATTTGGGAGGAAACTGCAGTTTTTGCCAAAATCTTACGGGTGCTAAAATCATGTGTGCCGCCTTGTAAATATCGCGATGTAAACATCTGCGATATTTGTAAGGTAGTCCATCTGGGGTACGCCCAGTAACGCCCACTTTGCATCTCATTGGAGATGCATATGGAGGCGTTGGGAAAAAGGGTGCTAACATGCGATTATGCAAGTTATCACCCTCTTGTAAATAGGGCGCTGCTTTTAACTCCCATTTTTAGGTCTCCGCCTGTGAAAGACTGCACACATGCACAGTCTTGCTGGCGAGACTTAATGGGATAGAGTGAACATCACTAGCGAGGTGAAGCCCTGCTTCTCTTCTCCATTGGCTGGCCTACTAAACAGTGGCCAGCCATTGGAGAAGAGGTCCGAGTGACGTTCTTCTTTCTACCTAAGCCCCGTCCTTTTCAGACTGGGGGACGCGTTCTTGACATTCTTTTCATTCTTTGATGTTTTTAGGTCTCCGCCTACGAAAGACTGCGCGCATGCGCAGTCGAGCTGGCGAAGACCTAAAAACATCAAAGGATGTAAACAACAATCAAAAACACCCCCCCAATCTGTAAAGGACGGGGCTTACAGACAAAAGGCTGTTTTTGACTGTTGTTTACTATTCACAGGGCCACAGGACGAGTGGAAGAGCTTGTTCTTTCCTTTTCTTAAGCGCGGGCTTAGGCCATAGAGGAATAAATGAATGTCAGTCTGTTGATGTCACTGCAGAAATATGTATTTGACACTCTGTCTCTGCTGCTAGTACAGAGGCAAGTGGCAGTTTCTGCTAGTAACGTCCAGTCTATACTGCTGTTGTCAGTATAGAAACAATTAACTGCTACCAGTACACAAATAAACAAGTCACGGACTCTGCTGCGGTTATTCCAGGAATGAGTGACCCGGCGGTGAGAGGGTGCGTGGAGTCAGATGGGAGAGATGGTCAGATGGAAAGAGAGGCTGGAGCCGCCGGCAGTCGCCAATAGTAACATACTGCCTCATGCTCGGAGTTACACAACATATCTGGATAGCCGCGTGACTGTGAGCGCAATGGGGACACTAACCCTCCATCTCTGGGATTCCAGCAATCCAACAAAGCTGTCAATTACCTCAATATTAATTTACAGACAACCAGAAGTTAGAGTGTGTATGGATCCACGAAACCAGCTATAACCCCACCCCCCATACCCCCACAAGATAAGTCCAATGTTAGGAGCGGTCAGTGGAATGATTCCAGGGTGAATCATGTCACCGCTCAGTTACCTATGGGTATACGCATACATGTGCGCATGGACGTGCGTAACTACGGGGCCGCAGCACAGAAGCTCTTACCGAGGCTAGAGGCGTGAAGTGCTGAGCCTGTGATCGAACACATTGATCATGGATTTCTATTGATCCTGGTTTTCCGCTTCCTACCCACCCGCTGGAAAACTAGGGTTTTCCCGTGACGTGTTGATTTGTGTCCCTGTAAACCGGATTATCGATCACGCGTGTGCATGGTATGAACAAACAGGCCTGCAGACACGAGCGGTGGCGACAGTGAAAGCAGACAAAGAGCCAGGTGAAGACGGACAAGCGCAGGTGGCGGGGGGGGGATCAAAAATTTGCTAGCATTCGCGCCAAGAATTTTCAATTCTATTAAGGACACGGAGGCGAGGATTATGCTTCTCAATCTTCACTGCAAAATCACAGCAGCCAATGAAAATGCATATATTTACATAAATAACAATAAAACAAACTGCATTTCCCATGATGACATGTATATAGGCACGCCCCCACAGTCCATAAGAACCCTTAGTTTGCCCCCATCTTGCTCTTTCTATGTGGCTAACAAGTCCCAAAAGTAACTTGAATAACATCATAACTCCTCCAACAAGGAAGAAAGAAACATGCTCTCAGGTTGAATATCCTGGCAGTCTTCTGCGTTTATTCAGATTTCTTTTCTGATCCTGAAACAAAGGAAATGAAACCGTAACCACCGAAAACATCTGGGTGGGCAAGCTGTTACTCTTAACCAAGCCGGTGGGATAATCCTCACCTCCGTGTCCTTAATAGAATTGAAAATTCTTGGCGCGAATGCTAGCAAACATGCACATTACATTACAGGACCGGAGGCTTCAGATTATGCTAGTTTAACGCTCATTAAAAACAACAGAGGTAATATCCCCCACCGGCTTATAATAATATGTCTTAAAAGTGGACTTAGAGGACCAATCTGCGCAAAGCATAATGTCCTGGATGCTAGAACCCAACATGAACGATTTTGACGCCATAGCGCCCCTTACAGAATGGGCACCGAAAATGGTGGTGTCAATGCCAGCCTCTTGCATAATATAACGAAGCCATCTGGCAATGGTGGTGGCCGCCACAGGTTTAAAAGGTTTTTGCAATGCAATCAGCAATTGTGAACAGCCCTGAGGCCTAATGGCCTTTGTGCATTCCTCATACATCTTCAAACATTGTACCACACATAATTTCTCATTATCATGAAAAGCATTATAATCAATATGACGTGACAATGTTTTGGTGTGACCTGAAATGGTAAAGGAAACTCCTTCTGGAGTAAATACTCTACCTGTAACATCGAGAGCCCGCACGTCTGATGATCGTCTGCACGCTGAAAGGCAAAGTAGCATGGCCAGCTTGGCCGATAATTGCTTTCTGGATAAGAGCGCTTTGAATTTGAATTGGAATTTAAAAACACTTGTAAAGCGCACTTATACCTGGCGGTTTCATGGCACTGAGGGACATTTTAGAGCCTGGGTGGGAACTGTGGGGAAACTACACTGAGAATGCTTGCAAAAAAAGATAAGTTTTAAGGGCCTTACGGAAGTCATGATAGAGCGGGATGGATCTGATGGTGAGGGGAAGGGAGTTCCAAAAGGTAGGACCAAGAACATCAAATTTCACCCCACCCATCTTCTTCTTCCGGAAGCGAGGGACCAAGAGGAGGGACTGGGTGGAGGAGCGGAGCTCCCTTGCCGGGGTATAGCTGGAGATTGCCGAGTTTATGAAGGCTGGGGCAGTTCCAGCTCGGGCCTGAAATGCGGTACAGCCGAGTTTGAAGAGGGCCCGTTCCCTAATGCGCAACCAATGTAAGTTCTTCAGTACAGGAGTAGCATGATGGAGTTTAGGGAGACCATAAATGAGACGGGCCGCTTGGTTCTGAACCAGCTGTAGGCGTCGGAGGGCATAGGCCGGAGCGCTATTATACAGAATATTTCCGTAATCCAGCCGCGATAGTACCATTGCCATCATGATGAGTTTGAGAGCAGAGGGGGAAAAGAATCTGGAAATTTTCCGGATGGTGCGCAGAGTGAAAAAGCAAGAAGATAGAACCCTACTGATCTGGGAGTGCATGGTGAGGTTTTGGTTTAACGTGATCCCAAGAGTTTTGAGTGAGGGGGAGACCGAGTGAGGGGGGCCAAAACTTGGGTTTCCAGGGACTGGATGTACCACCTGTCAAAACCAGCTCAGTTTTATCTGGGTTGAGTTTGAGGTGGTTAAAGTTCATCCAGTCCCTGATGAAAATCATAATAGATTGGAAATTATGAATGGATTCAGAAGAATGGGAGAGACTGAAGATCAACTGGGGGTAATCTGCATAATTAAAGACAGTGACCTCCAGTTGCTGTAAAGCAGAAATAAGAGGGAAGATATAAAGATTGAATAGAAGGGGGTGAGGGAAGAACCTTGGGGGACACCACACTGCACCTTGCGTGGAGAAGCAGAAAACCCTTCTAGATGGACAGCCTGGGTGCGGTCCCTCAGGAAGGAGGTAAGCCAGGCTAAGGGGATGCAAGAATATTGGGGAGGGAATCTGGAGAGAACCAAGTTTCTGTCAAAAATAAAAGATCAGGTTTATTGGAATCCAGAAACACAAAAAGTTCTATTTGGTGTTTCACTGCTGATCTAGTGTTTAGAAGGAAAGCCGAAATGACGGTAGTTGACCTCAGAGACTTGTCAGGTTCTGGTGGGGCGAGGGGCAGGGGTGAACAGAGAGGCAAGGTAGGTACGGGAAGAGGAACAGGGTGGGGCTGGGCAAGACCGAGGTTGGAAATAATGGACGCTGAAGCGGCTTTAAGTCTTCCATGAAATTGAAAACAATGAAGTTCCTCTGAGGAATAAGTTAAAAAATGGGCATAATTAGGTGCCCCTTGCCCTGGCCGGCCGTTTACAGGCCATTTGTTAAACAACGCGAGAACTAAAGAAACGTCTCACAAACCCGTATACTTGGGCTTAGGTGGGTTAGCCACCCTAATACCCTTAAGCAATTTTCACACCACTGGATGCATGCCTACCGATTTCCCGTCTATCTGGGCATGCCCAACAGAAATGGCGGACCGGAAATTGTTCACCGATCTATAAGTCAATCCATCCGCTGCCTTATCCGACAAAAAATTTAACATATGGGGCAATTCGGCCCCCACAGGATCCAAATGTCGTTCCACGCACCTATCCACCCAGTTCTTCCAGGCCGAGGAATACCGTTTACACGTGGATGGTGCCCAGGCCTGTCTGATAAATTCAGAAGTCCTGCTCGAAACACCTGGCAGTTGCCACTGTTCCCTGAAAGCCTCCATGCCATCAGCTGGAGCCTGCCCTCCAAAATCAATGGGTGCCGCTCCTGATGAGGGCCCAGCAATAGCAATTCCGACTCCGGAAGGAGTCTGGGGAGATCACAACTCCACTGTAACAACTTGGGAAACCACGACTGGGACGTCCACCACGGCGTCACGATGACTATCTCCGTCCGTTGTCTGATCACCTGCGACATTACTCTGGGGATCAACATGAACGGGGGAAAGGCAGAGTTCGAGTAGATGTCAGCAGAAGCATCGCTTTGGATTGGCGTTTGCAGTTGAAGGTTGCTGAAAAGAAGCTTGGAGCAGCAGTTCTTTGAGGATTTTGGATTTCCAGCAGCCACGCCCTTTTCCAATGTATAGAGTAGGTCGTACTCTATAGGTAGGATCAGCCTAATTATTTTTAAGCAAAAATTTGGCGCTATTTATGAATAAAGGAATAGAAAGTTAAACCTTTGCTTTTAAGATAAAGGTGTTCTTTGGAATGTTTTAGAAAACTTTACTTTGCAGTGATTTTTAATGTGAAGTGGCAAAAGAACTTATTTTGCTGTAGAGATTTGAAACGCAAAAAAGGATATTTATAAAGTGCAAAGAATTAGTACTGGTGTAAAGAGAATATTTACATTGCGCAAAGAGTCAATACTGATGTAAAGAGGGTATTTACAATGTACAAAGTGTCATAGAGTTTTCTTATTGTTTAAAGGCTATTGTGTCTGAGAATACCAATTCAAGGTTGAACTTGCTTTTGATGACTTATGAATAATTGTCAATATAGTCTTTAGTTCTGAGAAGCTATCATTGTTTTTTATTTGTTGTAGAGTTTTCAGGTATCATTAGGAAAAAACTCGCAGCATTAACTTTTCCTTTTCAGATCTCCCTCCCTGTAGTTCCTTCCCCAACACCCTTTTCCCCCCGCTTGATCACTTCAATTTTCTGTGTATTTATTACAATCAGAATTGGAGGTATCGAGAGGTGGGCCCTTATATCGACTCGACAGATCCTGAGGAAGACTTCATCTGACACTTGTTAATGTACCTCACCGCTGACACATTGTCCATGCGAAGGAGGATACAACAAGAGGTCTGCCTCGGGGATAAAGTCCGCATGGCGAACGACCTTGCGAGCAGTTCTAAGCAATTTATATACAAGGAAAGCTTCTGTGGAGACCATCTGCCACCTGTGGAAATGTCTCCGCAACATGCACCCCTGCCCCAACGGCTGGCGTCGGACTCCATTATGACTTCTGGTTGGGAGCTGAATATCGCTCTGCCATTCCAGGCGTCTACATGGCCTAGCCACCATTGCAACTCCGTCCGTACCTCCTGCGACAGAGGGATGACGTCCGAATAGGACAGTCCCTTCTGGAGATGCCTGATCTTTAGGCGTTGCAGGGCCCTGTAATGAAGAGGGCCCGGAAATATCGTTGGACAGATGAGTCGACCTCAGTCCTACGTCTATACTGCTGAATATATTATTCCAATGCGCAGAGCCTACTGGGAATAGAGGAACTACACTACAGTATATGGTATTCTGTGTACCCAGGACATAGGTACCACAGAGGCCTACCAGGGGCTGCAGCATGTATTATGCCACCCCTGGGAAGTCTTCCAAAATGACACTACAGGTCTGCTACAGCAGCCTTGGTAAGGTGGTGCATGCACCCCTTACTGAGATATAGGTTCACTGTATCTCTTTTGATCACACACATATAAACCTATCACCCCTATGGCAGGCCTAAACAATCCTGAAGGCAGGGTGCTTGGTTTTCATGTGAGAGGGTGCCCATGCACGAGCAGAGACCCTCTGCAGCTTTCACAATCTATTCCCTGCACATGTATGTTATGCAGCCAGACCATATACTCTTAAGTGCATTATAACCTTGCGGTAAATGCTAACTTTGGAATGGCTGCACAGAAACATGTTGTGTTTGGTGTCAAACACTTTGGAATCATACCTCCCCACCAGTAACTTGCGTGGGAGATATGATTCCACCCTACTAGAGGGAGAAACATGACTACACAGGTATATCAGTACCAGATTAGCCAGAATCTGGGCACGACAAAATGGATGCTGCTGCCACAGACACAAGTCTGGCCTCCTGCTGCTGAACGAAACATTACGGCAAGGGAAGCCTGGACAATAGGTTTCCTGTCACTGGGAGGTGTGACCACCTCCCAGACAGGTTTAGTGTATTAGGGCTGGGTGGGTACACTCAAAGAGTGCTTTGAAGTCCTACACTGGGGGCACATTAGGTATCCCTGTGCATAGTCCAGTTCAAACCGGTTGCAGGGGCTACCAACCCCTTCTCTGGCACCAAACTGAACAGGGATATGGGTATAGCACCCTTTCTCCTGACCCTTCCAAAGGTGGGTCCCCCCGAGTTTGTCCAACCCCTTCCTTGGGTATAAAGTGGGAACCCCTGGCTACATGACTTTAGATATCCCTGGACGAAACTCTGAAACTGAATCCTGGAACTTTGATGATCTGTTCAACGCAGATTACTGAAGAATCACCCTTGGAGTAAAGGAGCTACTCCCCTGCTTGGCAGGCACCTAAAACGCCATGGTCCGTTTGCATCTCTGAACCTCCTGAGGACTCTGAATAATTTTGAAATGCAGGAGGTGGGTTCCCATGGTCTCTGAGGTTCATCTGCGCGCTCAGCAACTCTGAGGCCTGTATCCCTAGTGGAGACCGTGCAACCCGAACCCCTGGACACCACGACCATTTGCAGAAGCATCAGCTTTGAGGCCACCTCTGCAGCTGAGCTTTGTATTATGAGCTGGCCCTTTATGTTTGCGCTCAAGGTCCTTTCGCGATCCCTGGTCCGTCAACTGGTGGGTCCCTGTGAAGGTAACACTAACTTTGATTGGGGAGTCCACTGGACCTTGCTGGTCCGCACTGAAGCCTCTTTGCACCCCTTGCTGTTGCCAAAGTTTGTTGAGTCCAATCCGAGCACCAACATGGCAGCACTCAACATTGTTCGTGGGACAGCATGAATCCATCTCCTGATTGTTGTCGGCGCCTCCTGGTCCTCATGGCTGCAGAGTCAAGAAGCACCTCTTCACACCTGAAGAACCCAACATCGGTGGGCATTCTTCTACCGTGCCCCTGTGCACTGGCTGGTACCCAGACTCTATCCCCTCTGCTTTCAGGTTTCTCACATTTTCGATCCAGGCTTGGATCACACCGGACACTTCTTTCCTCGACGGTAGCAGCACTTTGCAGCAGATCGCCATTGAAATCAACGACGATTCACAACACCAAAAGACACCTATGCACCCGGCTTCCCTGGGTGAGTTAAATCGAATACTCCAGGGCTCCCATGGGTGCTGGCCCTAGAACTCCTTAAGTCTAAAGGGGTTTGCTCAAAGTCCTCTCCTAAGTGTCCTTAATCTTTAAATTTCCAACTGCAACTTTACCCATAGAAGATAACGGTGATTTGCGGCTGTGTTCTCACACTGCACGTGTCCCCCATGGGTCCCCTGTGTCACTACCTGGGTGGTTCCTTGTTGTCCCAGCGATTCTACAGGCTCTAGGAGTGGTGTCTAGTCATGTCGTGGTTCTTAGTATATGGTGTGCCCCCCCCCCCGGGCCTGTCATATATTGTGCTAATTTATTGTGATAACTTGATTGCAATTTATGCACTTTGACCTCTAATCTCATAAAGAGATTAGTAGGGAGCGTCTAGTAGTAAATACATATATTTTATATATATACCTGGTGTGGTTCTCCTTTCATTTGGTCATTCAAGAGATTATTGACTGGTAAAAACAAGCTGCTTTACATTCCTTCAAGACTTAGCCTGAAGGCTGCTCTCCATAGCTACCCCATGGATAGCTTTCAATAAAGGTTGTCTTTAACCTATCATCAATAAGCGTTTTTTGGACTGGAACAAGGTGGCCACTATGGATCTATGACATATTATCGACAGACAGAATATAGACATACAAAAATATCGACATCAAAAATATCGAAGTTCTATCTACATAAAGGTAAGTCCAAAAATATCGGGAAAAAAATATCGTAGTAAAAAATATCGTTCTTTAAAATGTATAAATAATAATGTAAAAATAATTTAAAAATACATATAATTTAACAAATTATAGATATAAACATTAAAACATATTTAAAAAATAATAACTAATACATATACATTTAAAATAAATTAAAACTCTATATATAAATTAATATATATACTTACTCCACATATTGCATCAGTAGGAAAAGCGTTGGATAGCGTAAGGGTAAAAATTACTATTCCCACTCCAGAGGGTGCAACAGTAGGGAAAGCGCTGGATAGCGTAGGGGTAAAAATTACTATCCCCACTCCAGAGGGTGCAACAGTAGGGAAAGCATTGGAGAGCGTAGGGGAAAAAAATACTATTCCCACTCCAGAGGGTGCAACAGTAGGGAAAGCGCTGGATAGCGTAGGGGTAAAAATTACTATTCCCACTCCAGAGAGTGCAACAGTAGGGAAAGCGTTGGATAGCGTAGGGCTAAAAATTACTATTCCCACTCCAGAGGGCAAAACAGTAGGGAAAGCGCTGGATAGAGTAGGGGTAAAATTACTATTCCCACTCCAGAGGGTGCAACAGTAGGGAAAGCGCAGGATAACGTAGGGGTAAAAATTACTATTCCCACTCCAAAGGGTGCAACAGTAGGGAAAGCGTTGGATAGCGTGGGGGTAAAAATTACTATTCCCACTCCAGAGGGTGCAATAGTAGCAAAAGCGCAGGATAGCATAGGCGTTATATTAAAATACTTATCAATTACATATTTTTTAAACAAAAAAAGATGTAATATTTTATTTACAAAAATATATTACTAAATACCAAATATTTATCATTAGTATTTACTTAAATAACAAAAAATTAGTTCCCACGCTACTCCCCCTTTAACACACAACACACAACACATACAAAAAAACACAATTAATATAAAAATCAGTTAATCAATTATTAACAATGAATATTATTAAATTGATGTAATTATAAATTAACTCATTGACAAATATTAATTACCAATTAATAATTAATGCCCAATTAATAATTAATTAGCAAGAAATTCACAGGAATAAACAATATTTATTAATAAATTATATATAATTAAAGTTATCAAATAATGAATTACCAATTAATTAATTAACAATTAATTAATAATAAATACCAATAAATAAATACAATCTCTTTAATTAATTTAATTTAATTATTCCACACCCTATTCCCCTATAAACACACAACCCACTGCACATAAATAAATCACATAAAAAATTTAATTATCATTTAATCACTTAATAATAATTAATTACCAATTAAATATTAATTAACAATAACAAAAAAGTAAAACATATTACTACATTAACTCTAATTATTTTAATTAACTCATTAATAATGATTAACAATTAACTATTAATTAACAATTAATTATTAATCAAAAATATTCAAAAAACATAATCATTAATGAATTATAATTAAATTACTTCCCACCCTATTCCCCTATAAACCCACAACCCGCTCTGATACTACAACGCAAAATGTAAACAAAATTACTAATTTCTAAACATACATTAAAAAACATGTTTAACAAACATATAAAATCTATACTAATATAATAAAGAGAGAGCCCAAACCTTTGAGGCGGGTAATCTCAGAAACCACAGCACTAATCACAACACCCAATATAGCGTGGGAAAGGGCAGTTGCAGCAGAAGGACATAGGCTATGCAGACGCCCACTATATACATTTAAAAGGTAAAAGAACCGTGCCAGCAAAGTAGTCCCTTTTGGGCGTGTCTGCGTTGTGCTGTGGGTGTGTGCTGGGGGCGTGACAAATGCTGGGGGCGTGTGGTACATTCCCCCCTTCATGCCATGTCTCATATCGTGTGCTGTGGGCATGTGCCCTGGGCGTGGGGGTGTACGGGCGCGGGATTACGGGAAAAAAAACGAGCGTTCTGCCCTATATTTCATTGTTTTTTCTTCCAAGGTTCTGTACATTCCAGCTCCGGGTGTCCACCTTGCTCCCTTTAAAAACCCCTGCACCCCATAATCATAACCCACCCTTACTCCTTAAAATACCCCAACACCCTTAAACACTAACCCATCTTAACCCTATAAATATACCCTGTACCCCAAAACGCCAACCTATCCCTAAACCCTAAAAATACCCCTGTACCCCAAAACCCAAACCTAGCCCTGAACCCTATAAATACCCCTATACCTCAAAATCCAAACCTACCCCTGAAGCCTAAAAATACCCCTGTACCCCAAACCCCAAACCTTGCCCTGAACCCTACAAATACCCCTGTACCCCAAAACCCAAACCTACCCCTGAACCCTAAAATACCCCTGTACCCCAAAACCCAAACCTAGCCCTGAACCCTTAAAATACCACTGTACCTCAAAACCCAAACCTACCCCTGAACCCTAAAAATGCCCCTGTACCCCAAAACCCAAACCTTGCCCTGAACCCTAAAAATACCCCTGTACCCCAAAACCCAAACCTACCCCTGAACCCTAAAATACCCCTGTACCTCAAAACCCAAACCTAGCCCTGAACCCTTAAAATACCCTTGTACACCAAAATCCAAACCTACCCCTGAACCCTAAAAATACCCCTGTACCCCAAAACCCGAACCTAGCCCTGAACCATAAAAATAACCCTGTACCCCAAAACCCAAATTTACCCCTGAACCCTAAAATACCCCTGTACCCCAGAATCCAAACTTAGCCCTGAACCCTAAAAACACCCCTGTACCCCAAAACCCAAACCTAGCCCTGAACCCTTAAAATACCCCTGTACCCCAAAACCCAAACCTACCCCTGAACCCTAACAATAACCCTATACCCCAAAACCCAAACCTAGCCCTTAACCCTAAAAATACCCCTGTACCCCAAAACCCATACCTATCCCTAAACCCTAAAACTACCCCATAACCCAAAACTATATCTGAACCCTTAAAATGCCCAAACACCCCAAAACATATACCTCAGTACCCCAAAACAGATACCCCTATACCCATACTTACCTTATTCGAACATTTAAAAAAAACATGCTATTACTATTCATGCATTTACAACGAATTTCGTTGTAAATGTATGCGTGGTAAAAGCATATAAAATGTAATGCCATACTTTATAATGGCATTGCGGATTCATGGTACTTTCGTAATGAAAGTATGCAGAGTGATGGTATGCGGAAAGAAAGTTGCGGAATAATGGCTATTTATCCTCCCCGGTAAGTACATTGGTGGCACGGCGGCCTACATCGACAGCAACAAACTCATATTTTTTCACCACCGATTTGAAAAATGAACAGGACTCTCTCATTGATGGCCAGCACCGACATACACTTTTAGACACAGCTCCCGCCACAAGTTCTAGAATTGCGAACTTTAGAGCTGGGGAGCTACGTTCGAGCCTCGGCATCAGCTCAACATCCTGTGATTCCAGGCAAATCGCTTTGTCTCCCCGTGCCTACCACAAATGAATGTGTTCTTCTGTAATGTAGATTGTGCTCATGCCATGTTGTCGAGTTCGCACTATATAATATTGCAAGGAAAAATAAAGTAGGGAAACTAGAGTTCACACATACTGAACGCGCACTCTTAAGTGCATCAGCAGTGCACTGTGAATCGGAGCGTTTCACAGGCCTGTCACAGATAAGAAATGCTATCAAAACGAAATCTACAAAACAATATACTACTGGCCGACAGCAATTCATACCCGGACAACGTCGGGACGGGCTGCTAGTGTTTCTATAAAACAGCGCTACTGAGGGCTGCATCCTTAGCTCCAAAGGCACTTGGGGGCATATTAGCAAGGGGAAGTATCGCCGCTTTTTCAGCTAATTGTGCCGAGAAAGCGGCGATACTTCCAGCGCCCTATTAACAAGGGCATGCTAACGCATGCCTCAAGCCCACTTTGCATGTCGGCGACAAACATCGCTAATGACATGCAAAGTGGGCGTTCCCACATCCAACCATTTGTAAAATGTGGTTGGAGGTGGGAACACCCTATTACCAAGGCAGGCGTTGGGAGAGGCAGATCTGCGATAAACTTGTTTATCGCAGGTCTCCCAACGCCTGCTCTGACCAGGTGTTAGGGCATTGATAACATGGGGGGGTGGATCATAAAGCTGAATCCACCCCCCCATATTATCAATGCACACATTGACGCATGAAAACAATGTTTGTTTTCATGCGCTAATGTGCCATATCGCCGACCATCGCCGGATTTCATTTCGCCTACGTGATGCGCATTGATAATTGCGCGCTATCATGGCGAAAAAATCCGGCGATAGCCGGCGATATGGGAATGTGCGTTGTGCGTTTTCTAACGCACTTCTAGGTAATATGCCTCTTGATTCCAAGCTTTTGCTGCTAAAATGCTAAAGGATCTGCCGCCTAAGCGTGCCTTTTGAATTTTTGGCACTGTCAGCTTTGCGGAACCCGCAGACGTAATATTCCAAATAGGTCTGTAGGCGGTGAGTAGGGGCCGAAGATATCTAGGCCCTTTCTCGTTCAGAATCCTAAGGCAAAAGCACAAAGCTTTAAACGTTACTCTGTCCTGCACCGCTAACCAGCGTGGTTCCCTTAGGGCCACTCCAACAGGGGCTCATCCTGGGATATTCAATAATATCCGGGCTGTAGCATTTTGAACTTTCTGCAGCATTCTCATATTGCTTTTGGTGACCTCTAAGTAGAGAATGTTGCAGTAATTTAATCAAGATCTAATCAACGCCTGAATAATGGCCTTTTTTGCTCCCAAGGTAGATGGTCTAAGCTTTTCCGTATCATCCTTAAATGGCCAAAACAGATGCCGGACAGAGCTGATATCTGTTCCGTGAACAAAAGGGTGTTATCACACCATACTTCCAATTTTTTGATCTTAGATTTAGGAAACGGGGTCGCCCCTTATTCTTCCGGCCATCGGATATGAGACCAGATGGAAGGCTTTTTACTAACTACCATGATGTCAGTCTTGCCTGCATTTAATTGCAGGCAACTGAGATTCATCCAGTTAGCCAAGTCAATTAAGCAAACTTTAAATTTAAGCCCAGCCCCTACATCCTTATGTTTTGACGTGATGATCAGCTGTGTGTCATCAGCATAAGACACCAGTCTCATCCCATGTTTCACGACTATGTCTGCTAATGGACGCATATAAACGTTAAATAACGTTGGACTCAGGGCAGAGCTCTGTGGCACCCCTTGCAACAGGGGACAGATTTCCGATTTAAAGGACCGTTACAGGACGTGAAAGGATCTGTCTTGTAGGAAATGCTTAATCCATTCCCATTTGCGGCCTCTGATCCCAGCATCCCACAACCGTTCCAAAAGAGGGCCTTGGGATACCGTATCAAAAAGTGCACTCAAATCCAGCAGGATCAATGCTGCTGTCCTACCTTCATCCGCTGCTATTTTTAATGCTTTGGAGACTAGAAGTAGATCCGATTCTTTGCTGTATAAGGCCCTGAAACCAGACTGAGTTTCTTCCATAAACTTGGTTAGTTGTAGTTAAGAAATGTCTCTGCTATTTTAGCAAAAAAGGCATCAATGATACTGGTCTCAGATTTTCTGGGAGCGCAGGGTCCAAGGACAGTTTCTCCAATAGAGGAACCAGCATCGCATGTTTCCAATTAGTAGGGACTTGGCCCGAGCTGAAAGATAAACTCAGCAGGCTTGTAAGCACCAGTGCAATAGCTTCCTTTCCTCGTAGCAGAATGTTTGGAGGGATAATATCCATGGGAGAGCCCGATTTTACTGCTGACATAAGCTGTAGTATATCTCTTTCGGCTGGTGGTTGGAAAGTGAACATTCCCTCATGAGATGTTTCACTCTTTGGGGAATTAAAAGTAAAATTCCTACTAGTTGTTGGAAAGGTGGTGTAGATCTTCTCTATTTTTTCCAAAAAGAAAGTAGCAACGTTATTACAATACTCCACTGATGCCGACATCACTGCTGTAACTCGCTCCAAAGAGGTAAGTTATTTGACAATAAAAAAGATGTCTTTGGGGGCGTTCTTAACTGATTCAGTCAGTCATGAAGCTTTATTCGGTGCATAAAAAATTGACCATAAAAGCACAAAACACATACATTGCATAATAATTACAGTGGTTTAAAGGATAAAAAAAGCTACCAGAGAATAACAAACACAATAGTTTAAAAACACATACTTTTTCTAGCTGTTACAGATTGGATTAAAAACGTAGCAGTTAAAAATCTGACATCGACATGTTGCAAGTTAAAAATAAGACTCATGTCCTGCATAACTGTGCGTACTCCATACTTGAGAAATAGTGGTTTTAAATAGGTTGTACGAAAATTCATATACAGTTTACAGATCAGAAGAAAGTGCAAATTCTAGATGCACCATCACACATACATGGCCCCTGCGGATGTTTTTTAAGAGTTGGCAGAGCTACTAGGTGATGTGCTGCACCAAACCTCAGTCTGGTTAGCACAAACTTGTATGATGGCCTCGTCATCCATATTAAGTAGAGAGGAAAACCTTCAACAATAGTATGGCTGTTATAAAATGTGACAGTTGATAAAGATCCGCTAGCAACAGCTCTCTTTCTCACAGAAAAGGCCAAAAATGTAGATTTCAGCTCAGCCTTTGGGATTAGAGCTGCAGCGCCAGGGTCAGCCAGGACATTTAAATTAAAAATCTCAGAAAAACAACTAAACACATATTTTAGCCAGGGAATATTAGAAAATGTGTCCAACAAGAGGCAACCCTCGATGATCGATCTAGTAAAAGATTATTCCTCCTGAAGCCAGATTGACAGCCAGATCATAAGTGGCCTCAGGGATAATTGTTCGATCAGGAAGTTGGAGTTTGTTTCCCGGTGAATTAACTCGGTAGAAGCAGGAGTTGGCAACGACAGGAGCTTTTTTAAAAAAGAATTTTCCTCCTGCTGCAACTTATGGTCACATCTATGCCCCCATACACCGGCTCCATAAAGAGCGATAGGAACACACCTGGGTTGATAGATCTTAAGCATATCATTTGCACGTCGGTCCCCAACCTTATGAGCAAATCTGAAAACACCATGTGCATTTTTAGCCATTTTAATGCGGATGTTTTTAAATTCGTTGGACCATGATCTATCTTTGGAGAAGGTTATACCGAGATAACAAAATGTATCCACCTGACGCACCTTGTCATTATCGATAAAAAAACAGTTAGGAGCTTTACTTTTGGCCCCACAGGTCATGGTAAACGTTTTCCCCTTATTAATTATTAGTTTTCTATCTATGATAAAGGTGGAAAATCTATTAATCAAACGCTGTAATCCTAACAGTGTTCTGGAGAGCAAGACAGCGTCATCGGCGTATAATAACACCGGTACTGGCATTCCATTAATCATGGGGGCATCTGCTTTAACACCTTTTAAAATCTCGTCGATTCCATTAATAAATAAAATAAAAAGGAGGGAGGCCAATACACAGCCCTGTCTAATCCCTCTTTTAACTCCAAATTTTGGGGTGCATTCACCATTAGTGCCAAAGCGCACACAAGTTGTTAATTTCCTATACCTTCTGGCCAGAAAGTAAATTATGCCCTCTGGTGCTCCTAACTGTAACAGGGTTGACCATAAAATAGAATGGTCAACCATGTCAAAGGCACTACTGAGGTCTGCAAAGCAGAGGTAAATTGACCCTGGTTTAGCTTCGGTGTACGTCCCGATCAATAGATCAAGATTTAAACACTGCTCGAGTGTATCCCTGCCCTTTCTGAATCCATACTGACTATCAGCGAAGATACCCTCTTCCTCGGCCCATTCCTCTAGCCTTGCTAGCATAACTCGACTCATAATCTTGAATGAAGAGTCAAGAAGAGAGATCGGGCGGTAATTATTGACCTCAGACCTACTGCCCCTTTTATGTATAGGGATAATATTTGATTCCCCCATCTTTCAGGGGCCTCGGTACATACTGCAGCATTGAAAGCAATGGCCAGAAGAGGGCTCCACAACTCTGGCTCTGCTTTATAGACGTCGATGGGCACACCATCGGGTCCCTGGGCTTTCCCCCCCTTGCTTGCCCGTATGCCAAGTTCTACCTCGCTGACTGTAATATCCAGGGGTAGGACTTCCCACGTTCTCAGGTCGGTATCCAGGCAGCTATTAGAATCAAAAATCTCTGAAAAATGGGCTATCCAATCATTGCTTGGGACGTTAGAAGTTAACTCTGGCAAATGTTTGCCCTTAAGGAAAGGAGAGTTCACAGTAGCCCAAAACAGAGTACTATTGGAGCACTCAGCAGCCTGGTTGAGAGAATCCCATGCCGACTGTTGTAGCTCGCTCTTCCTTTGCTTTAAGGCACATTTATATTCTCGTCTAGAGTCAGACAGCCTGATTCATGTACGGGCCGTTTTGCGTGTCCCTAATAGCGAATCATAGCGATTCGCTATTGAGGACACGCAAAACGGCATTCATGTAGGAATTGCTACTTAAATAGCGATTCCTACATGTTCTTTATTTGCGAGTAGCAATTTGCTACTCGCAAATACTCCCCATTCATTCCTATGGGCCAAGAGGCCCATTGGAATGAATGGGGATTTGCGAGTAGCAATTTGCTACTCGCAACTGAGATAGCGATTTTAAGGGTGACAGGGGTGTCCAAAGGACGCCCTGTAGCACCCCTAAAATGCACTTTTGGACAGGTGTTGCGCACACACATGTCCAAAGGACATGTGTGTGTGCTACATGCAACTTTGAAAAATGCTTTTAAAAGCATTTTTCTGAGTTTTTGCTATTTACCGACAGGTCTGACCCGTCGGTAAATAGCGGCCCCAAAAGTCCAATATCGCTATTTTGTTGTGTGTCATGAATAGCATTTAAGGAATCTCTATTAGAGATTCCTTAAATGCCATTCCACGCAAATATGCGAATTCTTAAATAGCGATTTTTGCATTTGGTATCATGAATACCAAATGCAAAAATTGCGCTCGCAAAGGGCCAGATTCTGAGAATCTGGCCCTTTGCAAGTGCAATTTAGCTACATGAATCAGGCTGGTAAATCGCTATTTTGTTGTGTGTCATGAATAGCATTTAAGGAATCTCTATTAGAGATTCCTTAAATGCCATTCCACGCAAATATGCGAATTCTCAAATAGCGATTTTTGCATTTGGTATCATGAATACCAAATGCAAAAATTGCGCTCGCAAAGGGCCAGATTCTGAGAATCTGGCCCTTTGCGAGTGCAATTTAGCTACATGAATCAGGCTGTAAGTCCCTGGGCTTTTTAGCAAGAGCATGTTTTAATTCAGTTAGCCTGGAACATAAGTGGTTAAACCAGGCCAATTCATTTTTACGCTGACCCCCTTTAGGTTTGGTGAACCTGACCTCAATAAATTTATTAATATCATTAAAAGCACATAAAACCTGTTTATAGTCGGCACAGTTGTCAAGTATAAAAGAGATTTCTCCCATACAATTCCTGACAATAGAGCCAACTAATTTGGTAGCTTTATCCCCAACCCATCTTAAATGAACTCCGTTAGGTCTATGGGGTTCCAGATTGGAGACTGTGGTACCCAAATTGACAAAACGGTCACCTCATAAGGTGGTTTTCAAGATTATACAATTATGGTCACTTATGGTAGTTATTTCAATCCTAGGAGGAGCACAATAGGATGCAACATTGGAGGAGACAATCACATGGTCAATAACCGAACTGGAGCACCAGTTCTTAAATGTAGGGATAATTTGGCCATATTCGTCCTTTAGAAACCCCAGGATTTCCAGGTCATAACATCCCAAGAGATTATTTAAAGCCTCTCCATAACGGTTATGTCCAAAATGTAAATCATTCATGTCGATATCATCAGTAAACCCACATATTTTCCCCGTTGGCAATTCACATAATGGGATATTGAAGTCTCCAACCCAGACAAAATCAAAAGAAACATTTACATCTGAAATTAAAGTTTCTACAGTACTAGCGAGGTCATCAACATCTACTACCCTGGAGTTATCGAAAATGTTGTTGTAATAATTTACCAGAAGAATGTTACGGTCACGCCCCTCTAATAACCAGAGGATCCGGTCGTGTGCTCCAACGGTAATATACTTTTTTACAATGATCGGGCACTTGATAGATAGTAGGATTAGTAAACCCCCTTTGGCTCTGCCTGGCCCATTCCCCTGCGCCTGCAGATTATAAGAAACAAAAACCTTGTAGTTTACTTCTTCCCTACACCAAGTTTCCTGGAAACAATGGATTTTCATAGCTATTAATAAAATTTGACCAGCCCAAGTCGTTCCCCTTAGATTTCAGTCCTGCAACATTCCAGCTAGTAATGATTATCCCATTACTCACTGAACATACCCTATCCGGTGGCAGGGTTATAGTGGGTCTATCTATTTCCCTTGGATTTCCAATAGGTGGGCCCTCATGGTCATTCAACAGGTTGGAATTCCCCTGCCTAGTTAACGTAAAAACTGTAGGGCTTTCAGTTATTCCGATTGCCGGGGTATTAATATCCTCACTCCGGGGCAGTGGGTTGTCCGGAATAAGTCAATCATTGGAGTCCAAGCTGTTTAAGGCATGGAAGCGATTTTGTAGTGGCATAGCTAGACCTGATCTAAGAAAAGGTGAGAACGGCTTTGGTTGGTTAGTATCGGTGGGTGTTACATTACTGAGGTGACTATAAAAGAAGCCAAGTGGATGTACACACACTCCGTTGCCTTGATTACGGCTGTTGTCTAGCACCGGTGTATCAAAAGAGGCGGACACATTAGTGGGGGAGGCAGGGGGACTACCCCGACTGAATGAAGCTCGCCGATCACAGCGCCTTGAGACCCCACGGGTATGTAGCGCGCTTTATAAGTGTCACTGATTGATTGATTGATTGATTGTTGATTTTATTTACTACTTTAACTAAGTAGTTATCCATTGTGGCTGATGCTGAGATAGTTTTAGCGGATCGAAGTTTAGACATAGTTTAAGCTTTTTGAGGGGACAACAAAACCAATGGTTAAAACACCGTAGCTATCATGTATCGCTCGAGTTAGAAATGTAATACAAATATTACAATGATATAACCTAAAACCTAAAACATAGTAATCTCATGGATAATAGGGGATAAGTCTTATCTGACGATGCCAAGGTCCGTGGTCCAGCTCAGCATCGTTCAGCCCCCTCGAAGATACGAATCACGCCAATTTATTGGGCGCAGAATCAAGTGGATTCTTGATATCGATTACTGATTTGACCACCATCTACGGATGCGCAGTACCTAATCTGGGTTTTGTTTCCAAGTCTGAACTGAACTATCAACTACTGACCATTGGTGGGTCCAGTAATTTTAATTACAAGCGATGGTATGCTCAAGCAAATTCAAGTCCTGATGATGACCGTACATTAACACAGCGATCGAAAAGCCGTCGACGCTCTTTGTGGCCATAATTTGTTTGAAGGGCACACTATTTCTGTTTGTGCTGTTTCTGTTACATGTAATGTTTTTTCTGTTAAGCCACTGGTTTGGTTTATGATATGTTTGTTTATTATATGCCAAACTTTTGTCTTGAGCGTAATTGTTCTTTTAAATATTTAAATATTTTTCCTAAAATGTAATAAATCACAATATTTTTTTGAAATCTGTATAATATTCAATATATGATTGTATAGGCTTCTCTTCTTCCTTTCCCCTCTCTCTTCTTTTCCTTGTTCTTTGTTACTTTACACAATAAGTTGCAAAATTTCTGTGACTTCTCTACCTGAACCTCCTATTGGATATATCGTGTGTTTGTCCCTGGTTCAGGGTTGTTGGACTGCCCCTGTAGCTTTGTATTGATTCCCCTAGAGTAACGGACAGGGTTCCTGGACCCTGGCGCCGTCCAGGCGCAGACGGGCGCAGACGGGCTTACCTCTGGCGCGGCTATGTAGCTGCCATGATTTGTAGCCCACGTCTAGGGGCGTGGCTAAACTGTGGCTAAAAATGTAAAGAAATGTAGGTCTTAAAACCATAGTTGTGAACAAAGAATCGTATAATATTATAAAGAATTGGATAATGTAAGTTACCTCTCTGTGGTAGAGAATGATCAGAAATTTGAATGGGACAAGCGTTCAAGGTTAACTTCCTTCAGTGAAGAAGAACATGAAGGGACGTCATACAGTTACACCGGATTGGAGTATGATTGGACTATGGTCACTATGGAGACTCATCCTCCTATGGTTCATGGGATATATAGTCTGTGTTGTTTTTTATGCAGTCAGGGGCGGAATGACTAGCTGACTGACCTGCCACCTCCCAAGATGGCGCCTCCACGTTTAGACAGCGAGCCCGGGACTGATTGAAAGAGCGAGTGCAAAATCGCAAATGTCAGGTAAAAATGCAGCTAAATCACTGTTTACTGTTTCAAAAGTTTGAACAATAAAAGCAGTTTAAAACAATTAATAACACAGGCAATCACATTTTTACCTTTTGAAAAAGTGTCTACTCCCGGCTCCAGCCTCAGGAGGACTCTGATTAGCGCGCTCGCGTTAGCCTCAGTATTTATGCAGTCAGAGGCGAAACGACTAGCCGACTGACCTGCACCCTCCCAATATGGCGCCTCAGCGTTTAGACAGGGGGGCCCAGGATTGATTGAAAGAGTGCGTGCAAATTCGCAAATGTCAGATAAAAATGCAGCTAAATCGCCGTTTACTGTTTCATTGGAGAATCTCCCCCCTATGGTTAATGGATTTATAGTCTGTGTTGTTTTTTATTGTAGAATGCAGCATGCATTGAAAGAGGAAAAAACTAGGAGAAATGAAAACATTTCTCCTTGTTGCGCCTCGCTCCGCCACCTCTAGGGTGGCGTAGTATTCAGACGCATCTCCAGATTTACGATTTCTGTGTAATTACTGTGGCTTCGGCGTCAACAGCCAATCCCAATTTGTAGTCATTTGCAGTCTTTCTCAACAGCCCCTTCGTACCCCCCACCTGAGAGCCACTGAGTACCCCCACCACCCCGAACCCTCCCCCCCCCCACCCCCCCCAGGAAGTGCTCTATGCCATGCATGGGCGATCCAATTACCATAGATTCCGGGGCCGGGCATGTTAGCATAGGGAGGTGGGCACGGGGGCGAGGGGAGGCACCCAGGCTGCGACTGACAATATGGAGGCGGTGTGTTCCTCATCACACATTGCTGCTTTTGTGCGCTTTAGGGAGGAAGGGTATAGACAGAGGGGCAGATTTACAACAAAGTAACGCAGCACGGTGCAAAAAGTCATTTTGCTGTGCCATGCTGCGTTAGTTTGGAAAGCACAGAGATGTGACATATTTACAAGAATATGTTGCATCTCTGTGCTTTCCCCTGCACAGGCGCACAAACTGCAGTCATGCGCCGGTGCAGGCTCCTTTGCACCATGGTGCAAGGATGCCTGCGTCAAGGGGAGATTGCTTTTGTGCAGAAAGCGGCACATTCCTGCACAAAAACAATCACAAGAGGCTTTTTCCTCTATCAATGCGTGCTGCAGGGTGGCGTAAAATTCACACGCATCTCCAGATTTACGATTTCATGTAAATCTGGAGATGTGCTTGTTCCATGAGTGTTGCGTGGGAACACCCACAGCAACACACCCATGGAACGCCCCTTCCACTGGGCTGCGTGTGAAGGGGCCATATTTAGAAGGAGAGGAAAAGTCACGCAGGGTGGCTTTTCCTCTCCTAATAAATATGGAGAAGCCCCCTGCGCTACTAGTACGTCACTTTTTGTGACGTACTAGTGGCGCAGGGGGCTTGTAAATCTGCCCCTGAGTCTGTAAAGACATTGCTTGTAACCTGCCTATTTCACAGTGTTTACCTCTTTGCTGTGACATGCCATTAGGCTTCTCCAGGTGCAGCGTTCCAGGCGTATAAAAGATCAAGTAAAGGCAGGCTTTCTTCCATGGAATATAGCATTAGAGCGTTTTCTGTATTATAGGAAATAATTTGTTTTTATGTAGAATTTCACAGTGCACTTCTACATGTCTAGGCTCTAGTAAATAAAGGCTTAAACTTTCTCCAATTTACAAACCTCTGAAGGATGGGAGATTGGTTTGGCCCTGACAAGGTTTGATCTTTAACTGCATGAATATTCCCATATACCACCAGGGAGATATTATGGATAGTGCGCAATGTTCCACTCTTTGAGACTTTGGAAAGCAAAGTCAGTAGGTATCGTAGCGGGATGACAGCGTGAAGTAGCCTCAAGGAAGAGAGAGCGGAGGACCCTTGTAACAGTCTAGCGTGACAGCAAAGAGAGGTGCCGCTGCGTGTCACTGTGAAGAAGAGGGCACCTCCAGAGCCGGCTTAAGCTGCATACACTAGGTATGGGCAAAGGAAGTAGGGGGTCTGCAGCACCTCGAAAATAAGGTTCGGGGATCAGAAAATGCTGGAACAATAACAAGCATTTGCAATGCAATTGGGCTTGCATTTACGCAACTTTAACACGTTCCGCCGACGGGAGCACTCCCTCCCCAGTGCTGCGAACGGCCAACGGCCGTCGCAGCTCTGCCCACTCATCAGAACGCCTGCACCGTGGCGGAATTGCCGCCACAGTCAAGGCTTTAAGATATTGATATTCTAAATAACAATACCTTTTATTTATGTTTTGGTTTTTAAAGCATAAATAAAAGGCATTGTCATTTACAACGCCAATAGCTCACACTCTCACAAGAGCGAGACCTATTGCATTGCAAATGCTTGTTTAACAAGCGCCTAGCCTTGCTTCGCACTGGCCTCGAAGGCACTTCTTGCTTTTTGCTCGGGGTCGCCTCCACATCCTGTGATTCTGGGCAAATCACTTTGGGGCAGATTTACAATAACTGGCGCATCCCTGAATATCAGCAGGGATGTGCCAGTTATTGTGCGCCACGCCTCCGCCACCATGGATGCGCAGCGTTTACAATGCTGCGCACCGTGGGGCAAAAATGCCACAGATGCGAGACGCATCTGTGCCGTAAAGGCAGCGCATTGCTGGAGTTGCGTTGCAAGAGCGACGCAGCTCCAGCAATGCTCTGGGGGGCCCTATTTTAACAATGCTGCGTCAATCCCTACGCCTGCTTCAAGCAGGCGCAGGGTTTTGACGCAGCATGGGCTCAGAAGTGACTTTTCACGCAGCCACTTTTAGGAGGCGTTCCTACGCCGGAACGCCCCTCCAACGCAGGAACACCTACTTCTGGCGCAGGGCTTTACAACGTGACGCATCTCCAAGATGTGTCACGTTGTAAATGCCACGCAGCATGGTGCATCTTTTGCGCCACCGCTGCGTCACAAAAGTGACACAACGCCTGCGTAAAAGAGGCGCAAGGGGCTTGTAAATCTGCCCCTTCATCTCCCCGTGCCTGAATGTGTAACAAAAGTGACACGACGCCGGCGTAAACGAGGCGCAAGGGGCTTGTAAATCTGCCCCTTCATCTCCCCGTGCCTGAATGAGTAATGTAAATACGGTGCTTTTTAAGCGCTAAAATACCTTCGAGTCGAATTATCGCAATATAAATATGAAAGTGCAATGCCATTGACAGCCGATCTTCACATAATTTACATCGTCACGTCCGAACTGCGGTTATTGCATCTCAAATATGCTCACACCCCACTACCTTTGCACTAAATCATTCAGACCTCTTTGAAGTAGAGATCTTACAAAATTTTGAATTTCCCTCGCAGTCTATACCAGCGCCATACGAAATGCGACTGAATAGACTATCGAGATAATCCAGTAGAATGGTACAAAGAGTAGAGTTATTACACTGTCCTATATATTTTTAAACATAACACAATTAGGGCAGCATCACCTCATAGTCCTCAATATAACTAACAGAATCAGCTCCTACGTTACAAAATAGCATCAAAATCAATGTCCAATAATTATTGATAGCGGTCTTTTGCTGCGGTGACAGTTCTATGCTTACACAGATGCATTGTGGGTATACCTGATTTACCATCTCTCCTTTATGGCCTCATTCGAGATTTCCTTCAGACTAATGACTGCCGACAGAGGGCCACGCTCGGGTTTACATTGTCATCCCTGCTCCCAGGCTAACTTCGAACTTTGCCTTATTAGACAGCTGTGACGTCTCCTCTGGAGCCCCGCCCACTCTAGGGGAGGCCGAACCTCAAGATCCCCTCCCCCATCCATGCACAGGGTGCCAGGCAAGGGGGCTGGAATTAATGACCGTGATGGAGCAAGGTGGAGGAAATAAATGTTGTGCACCCCTTGTGAAGTCATACTTCAATAACGTATAATTTGAACTAATGGAGTGTTGCACGGACTAATCAATTTAGAATAAATTGTCACGCACACATCAAAACGTGGGAGATTAATTCTTGCTTGTGTTGCAAACATAATTTATTAACTGTGTCACTTTGTCGTGTTATGTATTAATATGCTGCTTTAAAATAATGGAATGAAGCATAAATGTGCTTTTGTCCCTGTATGTGTGGCTGAAATTAGGGCCAAAAGTAAGTATAGAATAACAATCCACATTTGTAAAGCACACAATCACCCGTCTGGAGGATTAAGCAAGCTTTTGCCCAGAGTCACATGGTGCTGGGCGGATCTGCCGCCGGATTGAACGTTGATGCCCAGATTCCAAAGTCAGTCGCCCTAGCCGCGGTGCCACACCTCTTCCCTAGGATGTGTATATGTAGCTTGTTGCTAGGTAATTACTAATAGCAACACCTTAGCAAGGGGGGAGGTAAACAGAATGGGCTATTTTTCTCAAATTAAACGTTCATTTGTGCTTGTTTCTATGATAGTTCTCATTCTGGCTCGTGAGGCCTAAGACAAGATGGAGTCACTGGCCTGCTTCCACAGTTTAAGACAAGAAGCATGCGCATTAACAACTGACAAGAGTGAATGCGAGCTGCCTGTGCGGAAGGCGGTTCAAGGTTGTGGTGGCCTCGAAGTCTAGGTGGCTGCCAAGTGCTGAGAGCAATGGTTCTGAACGTGAGAAAATCGTGTAACGTTGCAAAGTGAAGAACTTGACTAGGCCGGACTGTGGAAACAATGGGAACATAAAAAAAAAAACACCTGACAGGTAGAAAAAATATAATTTATCAACAAGGTTATGCTCATTCGACCCTAATTGACCAATGAGGACTCGACTTTTCTCCGAAAGTTATTCTTTTAGATAGAGCTAGTGAAAAAGGTATAAAAAGCGCTGAATTTGTCAAGTTAAAAACGCTTCTTCAATTTCCTGCTGGCATGCTGTCGGACTGCTGATTGACTTGGACACGTAAGAACTTTGGGGGGGGGGGACTTTAACTTATCTTTTTCAGCAAATTCACTTTAATTATGGATTCGAGTTAGGGATGTTAGAAGAGAAAATGGACTTTGAGAACTATCAATCTTTGCTAAAACTTGCGTTCTGAACCTAATTTCTAATGTTTATTTCTGATATTTTTTTTAAAATAAATGATATTAACTGTTTTGAACCAAATTTTCGTTTAAATGTCATTTTGAGAATAAAAAAATAAATAAAGAAGAGAAGTTTTAGACATGTTGTAGGAACTGTGGTCACCAGTTCCTCGGGGGTAGCCTGGCTCGAACAGGTAGGCGCCCGAAAGCTTAGGTTTTAAGTGACTACACAGCACACACAACCACTGAGACAATAAAGGCACACGCAATGACTGATGCCGCTCCAGTGAGTTTGATTAAAAATCAAATAACTTTTATCTAAGATCAAGGTTCAGGAGTGGAAAATCACAGTATCTATTACTCATCTAAGCATTTCATTAGAGGGGAGTAAAGGGAGCAGTTCAATATCCAATTTACCATGTTGCAATAACATTTCATTAGAGAATTAGCATTCCATTACTTCACAACAAACTTTCAGTGCATTAGAAATTGACATGTCATTAAACCAGGGTAAAACATTTCATTTGTTAGAAGTAGACTTCCCAGTAATCACTTTGCGCCGAGATAGGCACTTCCTTACGCCAGGGTGAACATCTCCTTAATCAGGAAGAAACATTTCATTAGGCATTAAAAAACAAAGCACCCATCGAAGGTGAGCATCTCATTTCGCATGAATAACCAGCTCATCAGGCAAGGATGAGCGTATCCTGCAGCAAGAGTCCACAGGTCATCAGGTAAGTAACCTGTTCAGTAGGGAAATCAATTAACTTCTCACCAAGCAAGGGTGAACACTACATAAAACTCCCTAGCAGGATTAAATTGGTCCTTAGACAGGAAGAACCAGCTCATTTGGTAAAGATATACTTTTCATCAGGTGAGAATAAGAACATTTCGTTAGGGTGAAAACCAACACATTACCTGCTGCCTGAATAAGTAGAGCAGCACCCCTATTAATCAAGAACATTTCATGGGGTAAAACGAAAACATTCATCATCAATGCAGCACATTTCAATAATCATTTCACTGCAGGAGTAAAGGGTGTGATTCTCTAACCACCACAGCATATCGCAATAACCCTGTCAGGAAAGAAAATAGGGTTTCTTTACACAGCAGTAAACATTCCAGTAGGTAACTGTAGGCTTTCAGGAAATGTGGCACTAAGTAGGAGTAAACATTTCATTGAAGGTGTAACGCTTCGTTAAGCAAGAATAAACCTTTCCTGCAGAATAAACATGTCAACAGGCCACCATAATCATGGCATTGGGCAAGAATAAACAACCATGTCATAGAGCCTGGTCATTAGGTATGAATAACCTTTCATTAAATGTAGCACAGTTAATTAGCAGAGGTGAAACCTTTCAGTAGGTATAAGCATTTCCTGGATCAGGACTACACATTCCCTTAGGCAAAGAGAACCAAGCATTTGGTGAAAATATGCATTTCTTTAAACATATAAAACTTGGCTAGTGCATAAAAACATTTCCTCGACTTTGCATTAGGCAAAAGGACTTCATGCAGGCAATCACAACCCCTTCATCAAAGAGGGGTAGGGTCTCTCATTAAGCATAGGTAAAGCCTCATTACAGAGAGTTGGCCAGTGCATCTGGAAATAGTAAGCAGTACTCAGCTTTTCACTTCACTGCACTTAGTCCCGGTTCTGGCCCAGCTCAGGTGCCTTCTGTGGGGCTAATGGGGGCCACTGGGGCCCAGTCACTAAATGAAGAACGTGGGGGTTCTGACCCAGTCAATAAGGGCTACTGCCCAGTTCTGAGGGGCCTTCTGTGACTAATTAGGGCCAACGGGGCCCTTCAGCAGTATTCCCCAGAGGGACTCCCCCTCGCTCCTAGGAGGTCCCGCTACTGTGCCGGCTCACCGCCCTCCCCACCCGGCTTTACCTGAAATCTTCGGCTCACACAGGAGCCCTTACGTGGAGCCTCCGGCGCTGGGGGGGGTGATGAGCCGGTCAGGGGAGGCCCGCGCTGCTTCGGCGCTCTTCACGGGCCTCCCTCCGGCCCCACGGCAGTTCCGGCTCTCGTCTCAGAGCCCTTCGAGGGTTCAGCAGGCTGTCCCCGGGCCTTCCATGGCTCGCAGGCCCGGGGACCAATCAGAGGAAGCTGGGGGAGGTACCTGGCCTCGCGGCCAATCGCAGGGCGGCTGCCTGGGGCACGTGATCGGCAGCCAATGGCTGCGCAGCTTCAGGTGGGGGCGCGGTCAATGACGCGGCCGGGGGCCCCCGTTACGTGGGGTGAGTGCCCCGACTTCCCAGGCCTAGCGCGGCCTGACTGAAATTCGCGGCGTCCCTCTCCTGGCTCCGAGGGCCGCCGAAGGGGGGTTCCTCTCACTCGTGGGCCGGGCGCGGCCCTCAGCGACACGGCGGCGGCCCTCTCCAGCTATTGGGGGCCACCGGGGGGCAAATTACAGCTGTTCACAGGGCAGCCTCGGCTGCACGGACCACTGGGGCTGCGGCGGTGAGTGGGGGCAGCAGCGCTTCAGAGGGGCACACAGCGCTCGGTCCTCGCAGCGCCTCGTGGGGCAGGTGAGCGCTTGAGGGCAAAATGCAGCGCTTCTCAGGGGGTAACAGCGCTCGAAGGCGGCTCCCAGGGCTTTCAGGATTAGAGCGCTTCTCACGGGCGCAGTGGCAAAAAGTAAGTGCCTTGTGGAGGCAGCACTCCGGGCCCCAGACACCGCACTAGCTTGCTCACAGCAGTTCTTGGGACCACAGCAGGTCAGGAATAACGCCCAGGAACTTCGTGGCACTTCAAGGGCAGTCACAGCAGTTCAGATGATGCTGGGCAGGCCACACGACAGTGGCAGGATATCAAAGGGGGGTCCAGGACAGGATTAAGGGGCGCAGAAGTAATACAGCCCAGTACCTGGTTGATTCCCCAGCAGTCCTGTGGTAATTAGAAGGTCTTGTTTTTGGCGCTTGATGGTTTTGGTGCCCTTGTAAATAGTAGTTTCTTGAAGGGGGGGTTGAGTTGAGGGCTGCTGACAGGATTCCTCAGCAGGTCACTGTAGATGGTCCCTGGGTTCCCCTCCCGCCGGGCCAGATCAGTGGGCTAGCTCAGGGTACCTCACTCAACTTGGAAGGCAGCACCTAAGCCCTGTCACTCCCAGTGGCATAAGTCCCTGACTAGGCCCTATCGCCTAAATCTCCTGCGTGGGTCCCCCAGGTCAGTGATGCCCCAACTGACTGGAAAGTTTCCCTCCCTTTCCTTTTTGTAGGCCCAGGTCAGGTGACCACCCTCTAAGGCGGCAAAACTAAGCTCCGCTCCTATTCTAGAAGGTGCCAGGAGCTTCCCTACTCTAACTGTGGGCAGGCAAGGCAGGCTGGAATGGCAACAATGTTTGGAGTCCCTGCCAGCTCCTGGCAACTAGAATGCGCCTTAACAAGACCACACTGCAGTAACAGGGGCCTTTGGCAGCCATGTTGAGGGTAGAGGGCACCTGCACCTAGCATTGATTTTAATAATACCCAGGGCATTTCAACCTCACAGGGCCTATACACCTACATTACAAAGGGGGGACATCCTAAATTCGGGGAAGCAAAAAGCAAAAAAATTCTGTGAAAACGGCCAAGTCCAACACATGTTAAATCTGCTTGAATACAATTTGATAAAATGGAAAACTAAGCTGGTCTTGAGTCTTCCTATGCCTAATTTCGTACTAGCAGACCCGTCAACCCCTATGGCGATATGTCTAAATGTATATTTCTGACAATAGAACCATGGTAATAATTGTAAACTGCAGATGTAAAAAGTTTAACGTTTATTTTAAATTAGACATCTCACTAAATGATACAGCAGCTCTCCAATAGATTCACTGATCCCGAGAATTAATGAGAAAGTGTGCGTCAGTAGCTCTCAGTGATATGGGCCCCACTGGTGAGTAAATGTATGTTCTGGTGTTTCAGGGATAAGTGAAATGGTTTCAGAGTTTATTTTTGGAGTAGCGCTGGATCAGTTATAAGCTTGGTAGCAGAGTAGTGGTTGCTATGGAAATTAGCTAGGGTTATGTATAAAGCACTATATAGAGTTTGATGTACACAATTATGACTAACATCTGTTGAGTTTGTATTACGTTATATTTAGTCCTGAAAAGGCTTCCAAGTGTTGCGTGAAGCTGGTGCCTCTGTCTGCAGGCAGAGGAAGTGTGGCAAGAGAAGTCGCACAGTGCATTAGTCTGTTTCAAAAAAGTAGTATTGTCGCATACTGCGGTGGTATCGTCGCATATCACTGTTTAGGTCCTTTACGTGTGAAAGGATAAATGTATAGCGAGGACAGTCTATAAAATCTTAGCCTTCAAGTACAGGGATCATTGCTTATCCTGACTAAAACTGATTGCTGGGAGAGTAGTAGAGCTTAACCCGAGCTTGAGAGATGGGTAAAGTAGAGGTAGTAGCGCTACTTTGTCGGCGAGTGTAAAATTCTGTAGTAGAAAAGACGGAAGCGCTGTCTACTGGAAATACAGAATACTTGTGTGATTGAGAAAATCTATCACTTTATTTAGTGAAACAGGCGAATGGAATTGTTTTGTGTAAGTTACTAACTGATTCTGTCGAAATATCTTGTAAATATGGCTTCTTGAAAAAATCCTGTAAAGGAGGGGTCAGTCAGCGCTGCAGAAGCCGGAGCGCTGGTGACGTCAAAAGTGTAGCGCAGGGATTGGTCCTTGTGACCAAGACGGGGAAAGGGCTGATTGGTGCATCACGGAAAGCAGCGGAAGCTATTGGTTGAGCACTACAGAGACGTATCTTGTTCTAATTGGTGCGTTAGTGTGAACCGGGCTGTGATAGGTTGGTGTTACGTGACAGCAACAGAATAGTACACAATCTTTTGAGAGGCAGGAAATTTACCGAAAATGGCTTATTATTATTATGACGGAGACAAGAAGAAACCTTCATGGTTTAAAAAGCTGAAAAATATGTTTGTAAAAGACAAAGAGGTAGTTACGAGAGAGGGAAAAATATTTTCTCCACCTAAGACGCCTGCTTCTTATATGTTGTCAAAATATGGTTACCATACGTGTGTTTGGTTGGGGAATTGGGTATGGTATACCAAAGATGATGGTGTGTTAGCCTTTCCGGAGGGAGGATCTTTGATTTGGCAGTTTTGAGGAATTTGAGGGTCAGAATGATGCAGCTTGAGCCGAGACCGAGACCAACTCAATTTGAGGCATTGGTTGAATGGGAAGATGATATGCACGATATAGAAAGCGAGCGGTTGAGTCAACATGTAAGACCACGAAGTAGATTCAGTGGCTTATGGGGTGGGACACATGAGACTAGAATGCGCAGATGGAGAGATGCAAACATGTGCGATGGATTGTATCCCGTTAGATTGATGGATGATTTTGAAGGGCGAATATGCACAGAGAAGAGGAAACATATGGAAAAAGAGAGGCAAAGTTATGGTGACAGTGAATTGGAGGATGCTGTATTAGAAGAAATACTAAATAGGAGACCACCCCTGTATCAGCCCGGTTCTTTATGGACCACACCGAATGCTCCATCAGCAGATGAGAGGAATAATGAAATTCCAAAACAATATTCGAATTTAAAAGATGTGCCACAAAGAGTAGAAGTGAGATACAACCCAAATACCTCTATAACAGAGTCAAGACTTACCGGTACCGCTAAACAGAGTAATGATTGAGAAAATGTAAATAGGGCAGAAAGACGATTTGAGGAACAAGCCAGTACTGCAGAGTATATAAGAACTATCAATGAATTGACTGAAAAGATACAAGAGCTTACCAAGAACATAGAAGCAGTGACAGTTCCAGTTACCATAGTGTTGGACCCGGGGTCACCGGTCCGACTAGGGTAGCCTGGCACAAAGTGGGAAGGCTAAACTCCAAGGGCCCGATTCACAGAATGAACTTAAGACTCAATCCTAAACTTACTACTATTTTGGTATTCACAGAATGCACTTACTACTTTTGGCATTCACAGAATGAACTTACTACTTTTGATATTCACAGAAGTTAGGAGTTTGTCCCCGAGCACTACACTTGCCACCCCAGGGGTTTTTCCTCCAGTGGGAGGGTGTGATCTCTTTGGGCACTTGGTATCCCCCTTATAGTGCCCAATCTCGCCACACTCATAACAGCGGACAACTCTCGGCTGCTGACTACGGTCAGGATAAGTGGGTTTTTGTTGGTTGACCTTGGGAATGAAACCTGACCCCTTCCCTTGCGAGCTACTTTGGGGGCCTTTTGAGAACTCCTTCTTTTTGTCTCCCCCTTCTTTCTTCTGGGGAGCGTCCTGAACAGTCTTTTGGGGATTCCCTTCAGTTCCCTTTGAGGACACCCTGGGTACTAGCCCAGATGTCCGCCTCCTCTGCAAGCTTCCTAGGATTAGTCAGCTTGCTGTCCACCAGGTGCTGACGCAGCTCCGGAAAACATTTCTCGAGGAGATGCTCCTTCAGGAACAGATTATACAAACCCTCATAATCAGTAACCTCACTGCCTTGCACCCAGCCCTCTAATGCCTTCTTAGCATAGTCTAGGAAATCCACCCAATTTTGTGTAGTAAGTTTTTGGCTGTGACGAAATTTCTGCCAATACTTTTCAGGGGTCAGCCCAAACTTTCTGATCAAAGCAATTTTCATTGTGGGGTAATTAGTCTGTTCCTCCTGCTCCAGAGCTAAAAGCGCATCCCTCCCCACTGGAGGCATGTACTTATACAGGCCACTCCCCCCCCCAATGACTCTCTAAAATCCCATGGGCTCTTAGTGAGACCTCATAGGCAGCCAACCATTTAGTTATATCATCTCCTACACTAAAACTGGCGACTACATCTTAGGGCAGGTAGGGTCTGGGCTCCCTGGTAACTTCCTTAGGTACGCTGCCACCAACAGGATTACTGGGGGCCCTATCTGTAGCGCTTTGAGGTCTAACTCCCTTAAACTAAGCTCATGGGGAAACCTCCTTTCCTCCCACTCCTTCTCCAATCGGGCCAACTCTAATTTTAGTTGTCTCTTTTACCTCCTGTCCACTAATTCTGCTGAGGACAGGCTCATTCCAGACACACTACTGCCCGCCCTCGAAGGTGTCCCCGGACCTGGTAACAGATTCCCCCCTTCGGTTTGGTACAGCATGTCCACTTCTATGATGGTGTCACGCTCCCCTTCTTCCTCCCCCTTTTCCCCATCTGGGTGAGCTGCTACCCATGCTCTCAAGCTGGTTTGAAGTTCTGCTTTTATCGCACCACGCTTGAAGAACACCCCTTTCTCCTGGCGAAATTCCCTAAGTTGCGCCGCTGTGTAAGTCCCTAACTCAGTCAACTCAAATTCCATTTTGCCAGACGGGTCCTCAGACATTTATTTGGGGTTTCTCAGGAGAGAGGCATCAAATAAGAGCTAATCCTAACCACCACCAGAAAGGATTTTGAAAAAAACAAAAGCATCCAATTAGGGAGACCAACTAGGAGAAAACTCCATTCAGAAAAGTCAAAATTCAGGTGTAGGGTGCGTGGTGCACACTGGGTCACTGTCAAGTGGACACAAGCATAAGTCCTAATCCCACTGCTGCCACCAATATGTTGGACCCGGGGTCACCGGTCCGACTAGGGTAGCCTGGCACAAAGTGGGAAGGCGAAACTCCAAGGCTTTCGTGTTACACTTGCATCACACTCAACTCAGTAACACAGCGTACCTCCACTAGAAAAACAACACCACACCGTCTTTTTTAGAAAAATAGAAAGACTTTATCTTCTTTTTAAGCTTGAATTCAGTTGCATAAGCCTTAACATACCATCATTCTATATTTAATGTTTCTAACTCTGTGAATCTATGACATGGCACAAATCATGTAATTCTAGCAAACCTCACTTAGCCATGAAATTAATCAGCAGGATAAATTAAAACAGAATCCTTTTTCAAGTAATAGACCATTAAAATATTATAAAGACTAGAGGGAGGTCCTGAGGCAGATCAATAGCAAAGCACAATAATAGAATCAGCAGATGGTTGCTTCAATTGTCTAGCAGAATAATGCTTGAATGGAGAAGACAGATAATTCTCAGTAAAACAGTTTAACTTAAATTCAATTACAAATTTACATTCGCCTTTTAAAGTCTAAAAATTAGTTTTAGAAAAGAATCACAGTTCAGGCATTTAGTCAGACAAGGTGCAACTCCAAACTCGTGAATAACCCTGCCTTTAGTTGGTTATTTCACCATTACTTGTATTGTTACAGTTGGATCAGCAGTTGTTCCTTGGTTCGCTGATCTCTTATAAAGAGAGAGAGATCTCCCTGGGTAGCTCCTCTGAACACAGCTTCCCAGTCCCCCTCATTCACTCGACTTCTATGAGGCAGGAAGTCCAGGTATTCACCAGGCCCAGCAGAGGGATCCGTGAGACACACTCCTCCCTCCCCGCTCCAAGTCCCTGCTTACTTCTTGATTAGGCGTTCAATCGGCCATTCCGACCAGCGCTGGCCGCCTGAGGGGCCAAGACTTTCCTCTCGGGAGTCTCAAATGCTAATTATGGCCCAGTTCGATAACAGGTTCCACCCTGGAGGCAGAACACGCTTCAGTTTCTGCTGCTCCGCTGCCTTCGCGTCTCTTTTTCCACATGCCCACTGAGAGAAGGTGAACTCCTCCCCTCCCAGCCTCTTGCAATCCCGCCTTACTCTTTCCGCGTGCTTCCCTCGCAAGTCCCGGGGTGGGGCTCCACCCGGGTCTCCTCCGCTGTCAACAACTTCCCAAGGACGGCCCCTCCGGTCAACTCTGGCGTCCCCGGACTCTCCTCAGTTAGGAACTGGTCCACCGATGGGAGCCGACATCTGTTCCTGCCTCCCGCTTCACCCCCGTGAGCTCCGTACTGAGGGCGCTGTCAGCTCCGATGAACCAGCGCAGTGTCCCTCACCTCACGAGCTCCCACAGACCCGCAGCAGAGAGTCACACAAGCGCGGGAACTCAGGAGCAACTGGCGACCACCATAAATTTAGTAAGTTCATGGTCAAGGGGTGGGGGCAGACTCAGGCAGGTCACGAAGCTGCAGTTAAAACTGATCGCGCCGGGGTACTGAATGTTGGCAGGGACAGGGGTCTAACTCCGTAGGGGTTTTAATTCCAAAAAGGAGGCAGACTTAGTTGCCCTCACCTGACCTTCTTCCTCAGTCCACGTCCTGGACTACCCACCTGAGGGTAGGCACACCTTTTCAATGTTAGGGGTACCAGAAGTAGTTATTCCTGCTGGGTCAGATCAACGGGTGAGAGGGGCACCAGAAGTAGAGAGAGCAGCCCCAAGAGGCAGTCAAACCCCCCACACTGCGCCAACCTCCTCTCCCCACAGCCTGTACTCCAACTGGCTCACTTCTCAGAACAATCATCCCACCAAATGGTCGCTCAACATTCCACCTTATATAGCCTGCCCCTAGAGTGTCCCGAGAGGTCCAATAGGTTCTGGAATCCCTCATTTTACCCTATGGCACTAGACTATGAGGTAAACTTGTCAGTTGGCAGGCCACCATTTTGTAAATGATCACTTACTCCTACCTCCATTTTAAAAGAGCATCTGCGCCTCATTGTTATTTAGTAGCAATGGAGCGCCCAGAGACCTAAGGTCAACACCAAAAAGAAAACGTAGTGGACACTAAAAGAAAAAATAGGAGGCAAAATGGGAGAAAAAATAAGGAGGGACCACCCAAAGGGCTGACAGGTCTAACACATAGGACCCGTAATTCCAGTGTTTGAAAATCAGAGAGTGAAAGAACCAAGTTTAACAATCCCATTACAGCAGGGCTTGCAGAAGCTGAACAGAAATATTTACCCAGACTTTTCAGCAGTTAAACGAGTGAGCACTGTAAATCCACCTGACTTGACTCTTATTCAGAGCTTACCATATAAATATGCAACCGGAGCAGAATCTGATTCTGCCACACCAGAAAGGAGTGTAGAGAAAATAGATTTAACGCAAACCCTTGTTGGACCTTCAGACCAGGAATTGAGTGAGTGGATTAACTCTTTGAAATTAAAGGCCATGAATCAAAAGTGCTGGATGTAGCAACATTAAAAGTTGATATGGAGGAATTAATTATTGGAACCATTGGAACAGACAGATTAAAAATGTACCAGGATGATGAACTTATGTTCATGTGTAAAAGTATAACCTGGAAGGCTAAAACGGTGCATGATCAATTGGAAGAATTAGCAACTGAATTGGGAGTAGAGTTTACAAAAATTAAAACATTGCAAAAATCATACAGAGTAGATTTACAGAAAAAGACATTGAGAATAAGAATACTGCTGGAAGGTTAGCGCAGATAAAAGAGTTGATTGTGTTGCTACGAAAATGGGGAGACGTGAGTAAATGGAGGGTTAAGAGGGCAAAGAAGAAAGAAGAGAATAATGACAAATCTACAGTAGCATTTCCAATCAGGGAAAAAGAAGCGGTAACAACCGAGTTCCCCATGAGAGAGATACCTGGAGGAGGATTTGTACATGTTCCCTGGAGCAGACAGGACAAATTGTCATTCACAAATGATTTCCCTAGGCTGTGAGAGGAACCAGTGGAATGGTATCGACAGGTAGATCTGTTTGTGGAAGTTTCAAAAGTACTGTGGGTTGATTTAGATGGATTGTTTGACTTAGTTGTACCAGCAGATCTGTGGACTGAATGTAAAATATCTGTGGATTGGCCGAGAGAGGAGTTTCCCAGAAATAAAGTAACAGGAGCTCCGTCACCAGATGTAATGAGAAAATATGAGCAAGTGATTGTGTTTCTGAAAAACAAAATTACCCTGAAAGAGACAGATTGGGTTAAGATAAATAGAACCACGCAAGAACCGAAAGAATCTGTACATTCGTTTTATGAGAGATTGTTGTTGGTATTTAAACAATACAATGGGTATGAAGAATTGAGTGAAAAGGACATGAGCCATTTTATATATCGGTTTGTGTATACATTGAGTCCGGAGATCGGAGATATGATGAGGCACAACATGGTAGGATGGCAATCGAGCAGTGAAGATGATGTTTTAAGGAAAGCCAAATATTGCAGTGAGGAAATTGATGCAAAACAAAAGAGATTAAAAGAGAAAGCTATGTGGGCACAAGTAAAAGTGGCAGAGCAAGCAGTGCAATTGGACAATAGAGGCGCTGATGCAAATCAGGCAAAACCAAAGGGTAGTTTCGGAAAACCTAAATTAGTAGGGAATATTGATGAGCTGAAAAAGAAGTACCCCTGTTTTAATTGAGGCAAATTAGGGCATTGGAAGACAGAGTTTAAATGCCCGCCAAGAGTTAATGTAGAAAATACATCATTGAATTCGCAGGTGCAGTACGAGGTAAATCAACAACTACCGCAGCAACAGCAGATAGTAAATCAGCAGAGTCAGGTGCCACAACTGCCACTGTCACACAGTGTAAACCAACAGAGATACAGTGCAAAGACAGGATTCAGCAGAGGTGAGCAGGTAAAAAGATCGCAGAGTGAATGTGTGTCCTCAGTATTGGTTACAAGAGGAGGGTGGCAGTGAGTCGGATGAAAGCTTCTGACGGTGCCTGAGAGAGGAAGAAGAGTGTGTGCTTGGAGCCACTCTTGAGGTAGATCAGTCTGGTCCATTTGTGAGTGTAAAGGTGAATGTTGGACACTGGCGCTACCCGTTCTACTGTTAGATAAGTGGAAATTCAAAATCTTCCTCTCTCGGGAGAGTCCATCCAAGTTGTAGGTGTAGCTAATAGACAGATAAAAACTCCCTTGACACAACCAGTTGAAGTAGAAATTGGAAATTTCAAAGATATGCATCGATTTGTGGTGTGCGATAGTAGTCCTGTTGATCTGTTAGGCAGAGACATTTTGTGCAAGATGAACTGTGCCATATATTGTTCACCAGATGGCATAGAATTGCAAACCCAGATGAAGATAGCCTTTACTATGCTCATGGTTGAGGCTGAGCGAAATAAACTGTTTCCTGTGTTTGATCGAGAGAAAATACCTGATGTATTGAAAGAGTCAGTGAAAGAAAAGTTGTGGGATTTCACAGGGAAAGACATTGGGTTAATGAGAGATGTGGATCCTGTAAAAGTCATGGTAAAGGAAGGTGCAAATTACCCAAATGTTCCCCAGTATAAAATGACTGCAGAAGGGATTGAAGGAATAACTCCAGTGATTGACAAAATGATTGAGAAGGGAATACTGAGAGAGATAGAGAGCAGTCCTTGTAATTCACCGATCATGGGATTGAAAAAGCCAAATGGATCTTTTAGGATTGTACAGGACCTGAGAAAGGTCAATAAAATAGTTGTCCCATGTTGCCCGATTGTACCAAATCCAGCAGTGATTCTGTATCAGATTCCCTATGATGCGGAATGGTACACGGTCATAGACCTATGTAATGCGTTCTTCACAGTTCCATTGCATCCAGAAATATTCGCGTTCCGGTTCAGAAATCGTATTTTGGCATGGTGCCGAATTCCCCAAGGGTACCCTGAAAGTCCATCGATCTTTAATCAATTGCTAAAGAAATCATTAGAGAATTTGAGCTTGCCTGGAGAATCTGTATTAGTTCAATACATTGTTAACCTTCTGGTAGCATCAAAGACTAAAGATGCATGCATAACTGATACCGTTGCATTGTTAAATCATTTGGCTGAAGAGGGACATAAAGTGTCACCATCAAAATTACAATTTTGTCAGAGAGAAGTAAAATACTTAGGTCATAAGATTGCCAAAGGAATTAGACAAGTGACTGCAGAAAGAATTAAGATGTTACAAGGAATGGAACCACCTAAAACTCAAAGACAAGTGAGAATGTTCCTGGGAATGGTAGGTTATTGTAGACAGTGGATTAGTGGATTTTCACTGATTGCAAGACCATTGCAAAGATTGACTAAAGCAGACATCAGAGACCCTATTGTTCTGACTAAAACTGAGATGGAAGCATTCGAGCAGTTAAAAAACAGTCTTTGGGAAGCTCCAGCTTTAGGAATGCCAAATTACGAAAAGGAGTTTGAACTGTACTGCAGTGAGCGAGACGGATGTGCATTGTCAGTACTGATTCAGAGACATGGAAAACTGAGAAAGCCAATTGCATATTTCTCAGCTGTTTTAGACCCTGTTGTAAAGTCATTGCCAGGTTGCCTGAAAGCAGTAGCAGCTACAAGCGTCAGCATAGAGCAAAGTGAAAGAATAGTGATGGGATTTCCTGTGAGGATGTATGTACCTCACTCAGTGGAGATTCTCCTCACTAGAACAAAAACTCAATATCTGACCAACAGCAGGGTTACAAAGTACGAGAAAACAATTTTAGGAGCAGAGAATGTGACAATTTCAAGGTGTGTAAATGTAAACCCTTCTACATTGTTACCTGACATCCAAGAAGTTGAGGTGAGAGGAGAAGTTGATCACAAATGTGTGGATGTTGTTCTTCAATACTGTACCAAACCAAGACCAGACATCAGGATGAGCCATTGTCTGAATCTGAATATGTAATGTTTGTGGACGGTTCATGTCTGAGAACGGATGAGGGTGTTTTGAGTGCAGCGTATGCATTGTGCACTGTTGCAAAGGTGTTGGAAGCATCTTGTTTGAAATGAATTTGTTCTGCTCAAGTAGCAGAGCTGATTGCTTTGGTCCGAACATGTGGATTGGGACAAGAGATCAAGGTCACCATAGTGACCGACAGTCAATATGGGTTCGGAGTTGTTCATGATTATGGGCAATTGTGGTCCCAAAGAGGGCATTTGACCTCTGTAGGATCTCCCATATGGAATGCTGAGTTTGTAAAGATGCTAAATTGATGCAATACAGTTACCAGACAAAATAGCTGTGGTAAAATGTGCAGCACACAAGAAAGGGGATGACTACATCACCCGAGGTAACAGATACATTGATTCAATTGCAAAATACTGTGCAAAGAATTTGACTTCAATTAATAAAGACAGGGAAAAAGAGCATGTTCCAAGTCCTTTAATGCTAACAACAATTGTCGAAACTTGGCAGGAAGTGAGGCAAATGCAGGAAGAGGCAAGTGAGGAAGAAAAGAATACTTGGTTGTAAGCAGGATACAGACAAAGGGAGGAAGATGAAATGTGGGTCTACAAAGACGAAAGACCAGTTATGCCTGATAGCATGATCTCAAACATGGCCAGAGCATATCATGGTCAATCACACATTGGAAGAGATGCCATGCTGAGACTGTTTATGGTTTAAATCTTTTATTGAATTTTCACAAGGAACAAAACAAGAAGGCTTTTCGATGTCAGACATTCGTGGTTTGCTCAGCTGGCCCTTATCGAAGGAATGTATTTTTCTCCACTCCGAAGACACAACTTCAGGCTGGCCAGCTGGGAACGTGTCCTTGGTACGGGGAGGTACAAGAATTTGGTGGGCGGCAGGTTACTGGCCGTAACTTTCCATGAAAGGACAAGCTTCCATATTAGCGAGCTGCAGGAAAGGAGGAGTGTTCATTCCAGCTTGTGTGCAGTTCAGCCTGGAGCTCAGTTCAGCTGGGAGCTAAGTTCAGCTTGGAGAGAGAACAGGATGTCTGCTGGAGCTGCAGAATAGAGTGCAGTTCTGGAATGGAGAAAGAAGGCAGACGATTGCTGAAGATGAGGAGAGAGAGCAGTGCAGAGAGCATCAAAGAAGGCTGTCAGCTGGAGCAACTGAACCAGAGGCGTGGTGATGTGGTGAAGGAGGGAGAGACAGAGAGAGCCCTAATCCCACCAGAGGCAGAGAGAAATCTTCCTTCTAATAGGTGAGGTAGTCTGAACTAGTCCCCTTTACAATTACACCTTAATCTTGTTCTTATTACCTAGGCTATTGTATGTCTAATCTTTTCCCTTTCAGCGGTGTGTTAAAAGATCCTGTTACCCCGCAGATAAATTGTATGTCTAATCCTTTTCTTTCAGCGGTGTGTTAAAGTTACTGCTAGTTATAGAGACCCCATAGGTTTGTATATGTGTACTTTATTATTGTTACAATAAACATCCCCATTAATTAGTGAACTACAGTGCATGAGTTTTTGTATGATAAAGCTAGCCTATCTTCTAGCCAGTTGCTGTTGAGCCACTGATGGATCAGAAGGGAGTAGGAGCGCTTAAATCAAGGAATAACTCAATCACATAGTGTGTATATCTTTGTCCCCATACAGTGAGGGTAATCCCCTTTCCTAGTCAGGTATTACTGTTTGAACAGATGCTACCCCTGATCAGGTAAGTAATAGTGAATAATTAGGGAGATAGGAGACCTGCAACTAAGGGACCAAGTTAGTACACCATCCCATAATCCTGTAAATAGCGTCTTCTGTTCCAAAGCATAGGTAACCTTTTTCTCTTAGTCAGATGTTACAGCCAGAACAGATGCTGCCCCTGATCCGGTAAGTCTGAATAAATAGGGAGAACAGGGAGCCCTTGAGCTAGGGAATTGTTGACACTAAGTAATTCGGCTATCCCATAATATTATTGTAGTAGCAGACCCTTAGTGAAGAGACAGAAAACTGAAGGTGTTCATAGGAATGAGGTCGTCATTGGTAAGTGGCGTTAATGAGAGCACTGATTGTGTGTATACCCACAGGATTGTGGCTTGTGTAAATGAGAGCGTTGGGGGGGGATTACCAACGTGGAGGCTTGCCGGATTGTAAACCGTTTGGAAAAGAGAGCATTGGGTTCTGCAGGCCCATGTGTAGACACACCGGATTGTGTGTCATATCTGCCCTGGGGTAGATCAGTCTGGGTCGGAGTGGCCGTGAGACTAACTGATGTGAATAAGATATGGTAGAAAACCTATGCATGTTTATTGCTATTTCCCCATCCTTAGGACGACTTGTACATATATATATCTATATCCATTATGAATACGTTCTAAGGAGGGAGGTGAGTGCGTTCTGGCTGGGTTAGAGGGGCCCCCAGGGGCTGATCCCATCTAATCAGAAAATCCGGCCATAACATCTGGCGTCACGAACTGCTTACGAATCCTGTGTGCCTGGCCATGTGCTTAGATTGTTTCCCATGTGTTGTGAGGGAGTGCCCTGAGCGCCAGTTCTATCTGGCGTAGTTTGGCAGTGTATGTAGCCTGTGTGACCTATGGGCTTGAACAGTTGCAGCGTGAGGAGATTGCATTACATCATGGCATTTGGCTTATTCAGGGTGGAAGGAATGGTTTTCATCTTGGTGTTTGAACTGTCAGGGTTGAAGGATGACATTACATGAGGGAGCCAGTAACATCTTTGTGATGATCCAATTGTACAAATGTGTGTGAAAAATGCTTTTAAATTGCCCATTAACTTGCTTGCTGCATCTGCTTATGCTGTGCAATGTGAAATGTGTTCATTGTAATATGATTTATGGAGTTCTTTGCATATAGCTCCTTGTAAATATGGCTTGTGAATAGCGCCATGTTAATGTGGCTTGTGAGGTGCATGTTCTCATGTTGACTTGCTGTGTTCCTTGTGAATTGCGCCTTGGATATATTATTTGTGAAGAGCTTGTCTTGTAAATATGGCTTGTGAATAGCGCCATGTGGTCATGGCTTGGACAGGGCATGTTATCATTACGTTAGGCAGGAGAGAGCTGGATCTCTCTCGGGTGCTTGGGGATAACGTTTTGAAGATGTGCGTACGTGTTATCTGTAAACGTGGAGAGATGAGTTCATGACTTTCCCATGTACTGCAGTCTTGGGGAATGATTGTGCTTGAGCTGCCAAAGGGTTAATATCTTGAATTGTGATGGCAGTATTTATTTTAACATGCTGTTTAACATGCATGGTTCTTTGAGCTGACTCTAAAAGTCAGTGAATATTTTGATGATTGGTGGTTTTATTTTGACTTTTATTGGTTCCTGGGTCTGCCTACGTGCTTTGTCAGCTTCTTGAAGGAAAGGTAACATCTTGTGCTGAGCGTAGGGCTCTGTTCATTTAACATTCTTTTTGAAATGCATCTACGAATTTGTGTGGGTTTGCCTTGGAACTGATGACTTCATGTGTCTGACTCTTAGAGGTCAGTAAGTTATAAATCAACCAGTCGGATTGAGATAAGGGTTTGCACGGAGAGAGCTGTGTTCTTTTAAATGTGCTTCTTAATATGCATCCACAGACATGTGGAGACTTATTTTTGAATGCATGATTTAAAATGAGTGAAATGTTAAAAAGATGGCCCACTTAGAGTGCACGCTACGGGCTGTTTTCATTAATTATTTCTTTGAAGGTTTCCAACTAGAAAGGTATATGCCAACCGGTGTTTTAGAATGCTCACAGATTGTGATTTATTGTTTTTGCCCGACAGTACATGGTAACATGTGCTTTTAATTAGTGAAAGGCAACCGTGTGCTTTTAAAATAAATGTGTTCTCATTATTATTTTCCCTGATGCAAGCTGAACCTTTTTTCAAATGTAGATGTTTTAATATGCAGCAAACCGGCATATGTAAGTTAACCCACTCAGTTAGAAAATAAATGGCTGTTTGATAATATATGAATTTGGCCCTTTTATTAGGTTGGATTGAATGGCTTGCCTGATTAATTACGCTGTAATGCAATTTTACATGTTGCCCCTGGTTGAACAAAATACAATGGTGAAATGTGTCTGCATTTTATGTTGTTTTAAATTTATTTCTCTTTACTTTGACAAGCTGTTGATAGAAGGGTATGTGCAGAGAAATATTAAACCCAATAGTCCATGATAATTCGTTTTTTCAAATGCAGACTGTATAGTCTTGTGTGCAGAAGTAAATTGCCCCTTTTTGTGTGTTGATCTGCATGCTAAATAAATGCCCATGTTTCAAATGTCTTGTCTTTTAGTTGAATTAGTTAGACTAAAGTCTTTTTAGAAAGCGGAGCTTTTAAGTAGCAGTACATTGTAACAGAATTATTTTTTTTTGAAAATGCTAGCTTTCCTTAGTTAGAGAATTTGGCCAGGGAACAGAATTGTTTTGACTTCCAGGAAATATGTTTGACCTTGCAGACCAGATGTCTTGTAAAGGGTTTTTTTTTTCCCTCTAGAGGTTCCGAACACTGCCTGTCTTGTTATGATTGGCCAACATCCAATTTTGTTCCGCGGACGGAATGTTTATGTAAGGGAGGGGTGAACTCGCTCTTCCTTGCTGTCGGCGCAGACAGCTTCATTGCCTCCAGATAAGGGATCCCTGTACATGCAGAGTAGTTGGCAGACTCTTGGCCCTTGGAGTTAGTTAGATACAGTAGGCCTGGGCGGGCTTCCCTGATTGGGGAAAGAGAGGCTTGCAGCGCCCTGCTCCTGCTATGAGATCATCACTTGGCAGTGATTCAAATTACTTCACACTGTAGCCTGGCTTCTGCGTATTTTTTTGGAGCGGATTCAAAACTCTGAGCACGGGCCTCCTTCTGAAGGGAGGGGCTGTCTCACAGAGGTTTAGGGTATTATTAGGCCCTTCTGGATGTGTTTAAAAATTAGATTTTGATAATGTTTTTAATTAATTAGGATATTTTCTTTTCAATAATGAAAAGCACTTGGAGTGCTTTTTAAATAGAAAATTTTATTTTGCAAGATTAATGATACTTGTTTTCTTGTCCTAGGTTGCTGGGTTGTGGTGTTGGTGCGTGCGTCGGCCCACCCCCCCCCCCCCACTTCCTTTCTTATTTTAGTTTTTTACTTTCATGTTGTTATGTTAGTTTATTATTTTTGGAAGATGGAACCAGACCAGGCTGGATTGGTGGTGGATGGCCGCATCGGAGGAAGTGACCGGATACCGAAGATGCAGGGTGGTGACCTACACTGATGTCCCAAAATTGACTGCCTTGAACCACAAAAATAGGACATTGGACTTACAACCTGCGAACCCATCATGATATGATTTCCCGCAAAAGGATTTTGTTATTCCTTGGCCTGCATTATTCCCATGTTTTTCTTTGCAATCACTACGAACAGGCCCCACTTTAAAAAAAAAAAAAAAACATGTCTTCATGGTTTTGATGTTTATGTAGTAATATCTTTGCTTTTTAGGATGCAGTCACCTATTATAGTTTTCCTGTTTTCTGCAAAACAGTTTTTGCCAAGGAAGGATTGATACAGAAACAATTTAATTTTTCGAATGGTGGTGCACACATGTGTTCCACAGTGTGAAGAAACTGCTAACTGTTTTGTGCTTTTCTGTATGCACCACGTTTATGCTTAGTGCTACACCAGCTATCTTGTAGAAATGGGGTTGTCTTTATTTTTCCTGTTATTACACTTTCACTTTGATTGATCAAAGGGTGGTTACCCTAGACTTTAGGTTGTCCTGGGAGGTGTGTCTTTTAGTATGATTATGTATTAATGTTTGCCCAGACCTTGAGAACCGTTTGTCATGTTTACTTCTCAGATTTCACCAAATTTTTCCTTAAGTTGACCAATGTCAGTAGGCCTCATTTAGGCCCATTGTTATTTTCATCCCACAAACAAGCCCCTACACCAATAGATTTCATGAGTTATCATTAGCTTAAGTTGTCCATAGTAGGTAGGCCTCATTTAGACCCTTTGTTGTTTTTTCATTAGAAGTTGAAACACATTTAGTTCTTAAGTTGTCCGAAGTAGGTAGGCCCCATTTAGGCCCCTTGCTGTTTTCATTCAACACATAAGTCCCTACATCACTAGATTTCACCAGTTATCACTAGAAGTTGAGGCACATTTAGTTTGAGGATGCTTTGGATAGTTTCTGTTGTTATCAGATCCAATCTTAGATATGTTTCAGCATTCAAGTCAAGGGTGCTTTGATTTGTTTTCCGTTGGTTGTTAGATTTGTATTCCCTATATTGAGTTTTAGGTGGAATTTCCTAAAGTTGTTATTCATTTTAGAGAGTTTTCTTGGTTTTTGGTTTGTTGATAGATTGTGTTGATGTTTGTTTATATGGATGTTGTTGTTTATAGATGTTTGCAAAATAAAGTCTAAGGGTGGAATGTCTTGGCAGGGTTTTTGGCTCTATTTAGCAGTGATATAGACTTTAATCTTGCTCACATCTAGGATAGGTATTCTTAGCTTGTGTTGGCCCTTTTAAGCCCTTTCTTCCAGACCTAGAAGAGGCCATCTATTGCCTATTGGCTTTGGCCTGTTACTTTTGCTTATAGTAGAGGTTGGATCCTGTGGTCCTGACTTTATATTACACATTGGTATGGTTTATGTAGGTATTCAGACAGAGCTAAGGGGTATTTCATCCCTTTCAGGCCTACAGGCCTAGAACTAGAGGGACTCCATCTTGATGGAGCTGAGAGGCTTTTAGAGTAAAGGTAAAGTTTATAGTGAAAGCTGTTGTTCGCTTGGAGAGAACCGGCTCAGGCTGGCCCTTATCGAAGGAATGTATTTTTCTCCACTCCGAAGACACAACTTCAGGCTGGCCAGCTGGGAACGTGTCCTTGGTACGGGGAGGTACAAGAATTTGGTGGGCGGCAGGTTACTGGCCGTAACTTTCCATGAAAGGACAAGCTTCCATATTAGCGAGCTGCAGGAAAGGAGGAGTGTTCATTCCAGCTTGTGTGCAGTTCAGCCTGGAGCTCAGTTCAGCTGGGAGCTCAGTTCAGCTTGGAGAGAACAGGATGTCTGCTGGAGCTGCAGAATAGAGTGCAGTTCTGGAATGGAGAAAGAAGGCAGACGATTGCTGAAGATGAGGAGAGAGAGCAGTGCAGAGAGCATCAAAGAAGGCTGTCAGCTGGAGCAACTGAACCAGAGGCGTGGTGATGTGGTGAAGGAGGGAGAGACAGAGAGAGCCCTAATCCCACCAGAGGCAGAGAGAAATCTTCCTTCTAATAGGTGAGGTAGTCTGAACTAGTCCCCTTTACAATTACACCTTAATCTTGTTCTTATTCCCTAGGCTATTGTATGTCTAATCTTTTCCCTTTCAGCAGTGTGTTAAAAGATCCTGTTACCCCGCAGATAAATTGTATGTCTAATCCTTTTCTTTCAGCGGTGTGTTAAAGTTACTGCTAGTTATAGAGACCCCATAGTTTTGTATATGTGTACTTTATTATTGTTACAATAAACATCCCCATTAATTAGTGAACTACAGTGCATGAGTTTTTTTATGATAAAGCTAGCCTATCTTCTAGCCAGTTGCCGTTGAGCCACTGATGGATCAGAAGGGAGTAGGAGCGCTTAAATCAAGGAATAACTCAATCACATAGTGTGTATATCTTTGTCCCCATACAGTGAGGGTAATCCCCTTTCCTAGTCAGGTATTACTGTTTGAACAGATGCTACCCCTGATCAGGTAAGTAATAGTGGATAATTAGGGAGATAGGAGACCTGCAACTAAGGGACCAAGTTAGTACACCATCCCATAATCCTGTAAATAGCGTCTTCTGTTCCAAAGCATAGGTAACCTTTTTCTCCTAGTCAGATGTTACAGCCAGAACAGATGCTGCCCCTGATCCGGTAAGTCTGAATAAATAGGGAGAACAGGGAGCACTTGAGCTAGGGAATTGTTGACACTAAGTAATTCGGCTATCCCATAATATTATTGTAGTAGCAGACCCTTAGTGAAGAGACAGAAAACTGAAGGTGTTCATAGGAATGTGGTCGTCATTGGTAAGTGGCGTTAATGAGAGCACTGATTGTGTGTATACCCACAGGATTGTGGCTTCTGTAAATGAGAGCGTTGGGGGGGATTACCAATGTGGAGGTTTGCCGGATTGTAAACCGTTTGGAAAAGAGAGCATTGGGTTCTGCAGGCCCATGTGTAGACACGCCGGATTGTGTGTCATATCTGCCCTGGGGTAGATCAGTCTGGGTCGGAGTGGCCGCGAGACTAACTGATGTGAATAAGATATGGTAGAAAACCTATGCATGTTTATTGCTATTTCCCCATCCTTAGGTACGACTTGTACATATATATATCTATATCCATTGTGAATACGTTCTAAGGAGGGAGGTGAGTGCGTTCTGGCTGGGTTAGAGGGGCCCCCAGGGGCTGATCCCATCTAATCAGAAAATCCGGCCATAACACCGAGATAGATGCCTGTAGTAGGTCTGCAGGAATCGCGCCCGGTTGGTCAAAGGAATTAGAAAGGTCCCAGAGGAGGGGGGCCACCTGATAGCAGAATGTCTTGTAAAAAATCGCTGGGTACCCATCGGGTCCCGGGGATTTCCCGGGTTTTAGGCGAGAGATTGCGGGCACTACTTCTTCCAGGGCTATTGGCCTGTCCAGGAAGTCAGCCTGGGCTGCATTTAAGGATGGTAGCTGCGCCTTCTGTAGGTATGTCTGACCTGCCTGGAGGTCAAGGGTGTCACCTGCATTGAGGGACCGGTAAAATGCAAAAGGTCTCTGCTATATCAGCGTCCTCCGTGACTAGCTCACCCCCTCCATTCGCAGGGCCTGCACTCCCCGTCTCACGCGTTGCTCCCTCAGTTTGGTCGCCAATAACCGTCCACAGCGGTCCCCTCCCGTGTAGTATGCCTGCCGAAGACGGAGAGCTGCATACTCCGCTGCGTCTTGGTCGAGAGCAGCCAACATTTTTCTCTCTGTGCAGAGTTGGCGCCAGGCCCTCATTGCTCCGGTGCACTGGTGCATTTGCTCCGGTTCGGCCACTCGCTGCGTAAGCTCTGCTCGTTTCTGTTCTCTGTCCTTATTGTTGGCTGAGGCCACGGAGATGAATTCACACCGCAAGACCGCTTTAAGGGCTGACCATTGCGTCGCCTGTGTGGTGTCAGCATTGTCGTTGTGGGTCAAGAATTGCGTAATAGCGCTTTTAACTCGCTCCACCGTCTCGGGGGTACGAAGAAGGGATTCCTGAAGGCGCCAGTGTCGCTGTGGGGCCGGCGTTGCCGGTAGAAAGAAGGTGGCCACCATTGGTGAGTGGTCTGATAGCAAGGTCGGTAGTATCTCTACGTCCTGTGCTCGCGCAACTAGATAGGACGCGCAGAGAAAGTAATCTAACCTCGCATAGGATCTGTGGGCCCCTGAGTGATAGGTATAGGCCATGCTGCGTGGATTGAAATGTCGCCAGAGGTCGGTGAAACCGGGCTCCCGGGGGTGTGCGTGTCCCGATTCGGAAAGGGCTCCCACTTGCCCTGTTCATTGGCAGGAGCGGTCTGATGTGTTGTGGAAAACTAAGTTGAGGTCCCCCCCTATCAGTAAGTGCAGTTCTGTGTTGGCTGTAGCCGCTGCAAGCGCTGTTCGGAGGAATGCTTCCTGTTTCTCATTGGGTGAGTAGATTGAGCCCACCAAGAGTGTCATGCCGGCTATTAGGAAGCGGTACACTAACAATCGCCCATTCAGTTCCGCCTCCCGCTGCAGCACTTTGCCCTTAAACGATTTGGATACCAGTATCGCCACCCCGGCCACTTTTTTGGATGTGGATGAGAAAAGCTGTATAAGAAAGCCCGGGATTTTAATCTGTGGTGGTCCTTGGGTGGGAGGTGTGTCTCTTGGAGAAGGCAGATGTCCGCTGCGGAGTGCTCCAGCTGGGACAGGACCGCTCGGCGCTTGATGGGATTATTAAGCACCCCGTATATTAAGAGAGAGGACCGTGAGTCTAGTGTGTGCCAACATTAGTCAAGACAGTTTCTAAAGCTCCAGTAAGTGTGCGAAGCGACCTGAATATAGGTAAAGAAAAGAAAAGAAACAAGGGTGCACAGGGGGATCCCTCCCAGAACAACTACCCCCTCTCAACAACCACCCCAACAACCCCTGCCATCCCCCAACTTCCGTGCCCCCCACCCCTTCTGCTGCTCCCCCCCTCCGCCCCCAACTTCCTCACCCCGAACCCCACCCATGATACCCCCACCCGGCCCATACCACGCCCGACCCCCAAGGCCCCAACCCACCCACCCTCCTCCCACTCACCTCCCACTCCCAAACACCCAAACCGTTTGAGTCCATTGTCCCAGACCTGTTAGTCCACACAGGGCTGTGGTAAAGTTACCTAGTGGGGTCATTTCCAGCAGCGACCATCGTGGCCCCCCGCCCGCCAACCCCCCAATCTATGAGCATGCTAAGGTTAACCCCCCCACAGGGTGCAGAGCTCAGTCCGACGCTGACATTTCCCTGGCCACCTCCGCGACTGCCATAGCTCTCTCTTGTGTGATTATGTGGGCTTTAGGCTTTGAGCGCAGCACCTGTGGCCCGCTGTCTGCCAGCCTCCCACTGGAGACCTCTGCAAAGGTCTCACTGGTGGCGCATCTTCCTCCAAGGCATTTCCCAGTAGTGCACAGGTGTCCTGGAGCGAACGCATCTGGTAGAGGGCCCCATTCCATTTAAACGGATGTCCCCAGGAGTACGGAACCTCGTGTTGTCATAGAAAATCCGTTGCCACCTTGAATGCCTTCTGCTTTTGTAGCGTGATGGCCGATAGGTCCTGATATAGGGTCACAGGTTGACCCCGAAACTGAAGGGGTTGGGCCCATCTGGCCTCTCGGAGAATCCTTTGAGAGGGAAGTCGGGGAGAAAGGCTAAAATGTCTGGGGGCGGGGCAGGTGAGCGCCTAGGTAGCCCAACTCGATGTGCCCTGTCTATTCTGATGACAAAGTCGGCGGGCTCCCCCAGGATGTCCCGGAAGAGGCCCTGTAGGTACCCAGTGACGTCTGTCCCTTCTGCTTTCTGAGGTACCCTTCAGACCCGTATGTTGTTGCGGCGGGACCGGTTTTCTAAATCTTCTGCATGGGACTGTAGGTCTAGCTGTTGCTCAGTGAGTCGTAGGACCTCCTGCTGAAGCTGTTCAACCTCGTTGCTCCTTGTCTGATCGGCCTCCTAAATGGCCACCACGCGTTCACCAGGGCCCTCACGTCCCTCCTGAGTTCCTTGACTTCCCCGGCCACCTCCTGCTTTAGGGACTTGAAGTCGTCCCTGAGAGAGTTAAACAAGGATTCCAGAAAGGACTTAGTGATGGGTACATGGTCCTCGGAGGGCGCTGGTTGAATTTTGTGACCTCAGGTGAGGATAGCCCTTTGTGAGACTTGGGTTGGGTCTTTGCTAGCATTTCCGGGAGTGTCTGATTCCCTTCGCCATGTCGCGTTTAGCTCCCTGTCCAATACCACACGGTGGTGATCAGGGAGTTCGGGGAGAACCGATAAAGTCTGTGGTTCCGGAGTGTGTCGTCGATTGGCGCTGCTGCGAGTGCTAATGCAGCTGAGAGGCCGGTGCCCCGCAACTGCGGCTCTGGGGTTGTCAAGGGGCAGCAAGTCGGTGGGCCGCCTCTCCACGGATCCGCCGCGTCTCGCCTCCGACCTCTGATGACCACCGGCCAGCGGGCGGCAGCGGCCAAACAGGCTCCGATGGGGGCTTGACTCCCAAGGTCCACCCCAGGAAGGCCTGCGGTGGGTCCAGTGCGTGCGCCCGGGTAGGCCGTCCCCGCTCCACCAGCCAAGTCTCAACGCATACCCCCAGACACCCCCTGGGTGCCTAAATGTGCGCAGGGCAAGCAGTGGACTGGCTTCAGTGTCTGATGGCGCCACAGGAAAGCGCGTGGCCCTACCACCACCTCACCGTGCAGCGCTGTCCACGGGCCCAGCTGGTCCCAACACCGGGAGCTCGTTCGTGTCCCCTGAGCCTCCTCCCTCATCAACCCTCTGTCGCTCTCCTCAACTCTGTCCGCCGGTCTACCGCAACCCGTCTCTCTCGAGGTTGCCATGGCCACGCGTAGTCCAGGCTTGGGCCCAGGCCCGCCGGAGGCCGCGCGTCTCAGGTACCATGTAGAGTCGGGCCCGGGCCACGTGTGTTGTTCCTCCTGGCTGGCCCCGCCGCACGCCGCTGGGGGGGTCGTGGCGGCCGGCTCCCGCTACGACCTCTTCAAGAGCCTCCCCGGACCCAGCGCTGCTTTCACTCCTGTCCCTCCAGCCGCCCAGGCCCGAAGCCGGGGCCTCCAGTTTTGCGACTTCTGGCCGGCTCCACCTCACGCTGCCGGAAGCGTCGCAATGCATATGGTGTGCTCCGGGCACCGATTCCGCACATCGGGGGCAGACAGGCAAGGCTGTGATGTGGGCTTCGGCTGCGTCACCCGGACAGGCCCGGGACTGGGGCCTAAATTTTCACGACTCCTGGCCGGCTCCACCTCAAACCGTCGGGCGAGTCGTGATGGTGGCGACCTGTGCTCAGCGTCGGCACCGGACCCAGGGCCGCGATCAGCAGGGCTTCGGCGCAGGCTCCACAGGCGGCAGGAAGTCCCCGTCGATGATTGGAGGCCGATGCAAGGCAGGTCACAACTCCGGGCCGGCCGCCATTTCAAAATTTGCGGGCCAGCAGCCTTTCGCCTCCAAAGCAGTCTCGGGGGGCCGCGCCGACCCAGCAACAACACTCCGGGGGTGACAGTCGATTGTAGTCACTGGGCAGCCAAGGTACGTGGTGCTAGAGGGGGATCAGGCTGCACTGTAAGGGGCTCTGGGAGAGATCGGGGCAGGGAGCCACTGAGACCTGTGCCCGATCAGGTCGCCATCTTGGCCACGCCTCCATGCTGAGACTGTTTAGACAGACTTGGTATAACTCAAAGTTCAGAATGATTGCAGAGAGCCTGTGCCATAGGTGTCTGGTGTGCCAACAGTTTAATCCAAACAGGAAAACAATTGTGAGTCTGGGAACCATAGGACCAGAGGGAGGTCCATTCACACAAATGAAAATGGATTTTATTGAATTGCCACCGTGTAACAGACTGAGATATGTTCTGGTGGTCATCTGTTTGTTCTCAAGGTGGGTGGAGGCGTTCCCCACAAGGAGGAACGATGGAATAACTGTTGCAAAATTGCTTCTACGGGAAATCATACCTAGATTTGGGTTCCCAGTGACAATCGAGAAAGACCGTGGCCCCCACTTTCAAAATGAACACATGCAGATGATATGTGAAGCACTGAATATACGCCAGAGACTACATTGTGCTTACAGGCCTGAGGCTTCAGGAGTAGTTGAGCAGGTAAACTGAACCATTAAAACAGGATTGCAAAAATATGTCTGGCAACAGGAATGGAGTGGCCAGATGCCTTGCCACTTGTTCTGATGACTCTGAGAAGCATTCCTGACAGGAAAAATGGATTGAGTCCACACGAGATTCTGATGGGCAGGGTGATGAGACAGGTATATGTACCAGTTGATATGTTGTTGACCAATAGTGATGACATCATTCTGGATTACTGCAAAAACCTGTCTGATGGGGTGACTTCTGTGTTCCATCAGGTGGAATTGATTCAGACACGAAAAAACCAGCTCATGACTTAATACCTGGAGATTGGGTACAAATCAAGGTGCGCCGTAGAAGAAATTGCTTGGTGCCTCATTGACAGAAACCACGTCAGGTGATCTTAATTAGCACAACTGCAGTTAAGTGTGCTGGAGTGAAGAGGTGGGTTCATGCAAGCCATACCATCAAAGTACCTGAACCTGAAAATCCAGACAAAGGTGAAAGTTCCACTGATTCTGATTCAGAGGGTGAGCCAGAGGAAGGTCCAGATTCAGAAGCTCGACAAGTACGCCGACATCTGGAAGTATCCGAGGCTTGTTCTGCATCAGAAGGAGAAGGGGAGATTGTTGAAGTACCATATCCTGAAGATCAATCTGAAGATCGAGAATTGGTAAGAGAAGAGACAGGTGAAGAGACTGAGTAAAACATAGAGAAAACTGCTGAACAAGACAATTCAGAAGAACAGTTTGAAAACTCTAAAGGCAGGGACGAGATTCCAAATACTGGAAAGGCGGAAGTAACTCACGATAAGGATGAGATTCCAAGTACCAGTTCTGGAGATGTTCCTAACAGAGTAGAAGAACTGTCAGAAACAAAGGCTGATACTACAAAAAAAACACCTGACAGGAAGAAAAAATATAATTGATCGACAAGGTTATGCTCATCCGACCCTAATTGACCAATGAGGACTTGACTTTTCTCCGAAAGTTACTCTTTTAGATAGAGCTAGTGAAAAAGGTATAAAAAGTGCTGATTTTGTCAAGTAAAAAACGCTTCTTCAATTTCCTGCTGGCATGCTGTCGGACTGCTGATTGACTTGGACACGTAAGAACTTTTGGAGGGGGGGACTTTAACTTATCTTTTTCAGCAAATGCACTTTAATTAGGGATTCTAGTTAGGGATGTTAGGAGAGAAAATTGACTTTGAGAACTATCAATCTTTGCTAAAACTTGCGTTATGAACCTAATTTCTAATGTTTATTTCTGATATTTTTCTAAAATAAATGATATTAACTGTTTTGAACCAAATTTTCGTTTGAATGTCATTTTGAGAATAAAAAAATAAATAAAGAAGAGAAGTTTTAGACATGTTAAATCTGCTTGAATAAAATTAGATAAAATGGAAAACTAAGCTGGTCTTGAGTCTACCTACGCCTAATTTCATACTAGCAGACCCGTCGGCCCCTATGGCGATATGTCTAAATGTATATTTCTGATGATAGAACCATGGTAAAAATTCTAAACTGCAGATGTACATAGTATAACGTTTAGCTAAAATTAGACATCTCGCTAAATGATACAGCAGCTCTCCATTAGATTCACTGATCCAGAGAATTAATGAGAAAGTGCGCGTGAGTAGCTCTCAGTGATATGGGCCCCACTGGTGAGTAAATGTATGTTCTGGTGTTTCAGGGATAAGTGAAATGGTTTCAGAGTTTATTTTTGGAGTAGCGCTGGATCAACCGAAATGGGGGTTGCCCTCCCACCTTTTTGTGAGTAAAATGAGGAGGATGAAAAATAACACTGGGCAGCTGAAAATAAAATTTACCTTTGAAAAATGTTTGATTCTTTGGGGCATATTCTCAAGGATTTATCACCAAGTTATAGGCACTTTATCGGAGCCAACGTGCATATTGCCAACTCACATTTCCCGACAATGCCAAATGTGACTTGCCAGTTTCTACACACGAGTGGCAGCAGTTGTGTCCTCTGTTCTGTTGTGGACGTGTTACGGTTTTTACCACATTGTACTCAATGTTGATGTGCTCTGCATGTAATGTGTGTGTGCTGCATTTTGGGGGAGTCGCCCATGCAGCTCTGATTTTGCTGCCCATTCTCCCTTTCATGCACGTGCCTTTGACTTCTGTGCTTATATAGTGCTGAGATGTTGCATACTTGGGTACATTGGTCTCTTGGTAGGAGTTGGTGGTCTGGGTCATGGTTTGTCAGCAGATATGCGCTACTTAATTGTGCATGTGTGCCATTGTGCTCATCTCCCCCCGTCCCCATAGTCCCTGGTCGTTACTCGCCCTGGTGCTGTTGTGCCCGGTCATGTTGAGCCGAGTCCGGTCCCCCTACTCCTGCCACTGTCTCCCTACTGATGGCTGTGGAAACCATTTCCTCCCTCTCGTCCAGCTCCTCCTGTGGTGCTGGACTCCCACATCCAGTCTGCATTGCTGCGTTCCGGTTGTTGGCCAGTTTCTGCTTGGTTTTGAGCTTCACATCATTCCAGCGCCTCTTGACCTCTTCCATTGACCTCTTCAGCACTCTGACTGCCTTCACCTTGTCCACGATTGACTGCCATATTCCATTTTTTGCCGCCAATGACACAGTGGAGGTGACGAACAGTAGTTGATGGTGTCCTACCACCTCTATTATCAGGATCCTGTTTTTCTGCGGACTGAACCGCTTCTTCCTACTCTATTTGTCGTGCCCTTCCCTGACCCCGATGTCCCAGGCTGGTCCTCCGGGGGGCTTGTGGGGTTCTGGTTGTCCTCTGTACTTGCTCTTGCTTCCTCCATTGTGCTTCGCTATTGTTTGGCTTTTGTTTGTATGTTTTTTTCCCTACTTTTATAGTAATTTTTCCCACCTGACGTGTGTGAATCGCATGCCTGGGGAAGATTATCGCAGATTTTTTTATCGCAATTGGGCCCAGCGCAACTTTTTCCGTGTTGGGGTTTACTTTTTTAGCGACGTCCCGGTGACCATATCACAGACTTTTGACGCGTTATCGTGAGACTATCGCATGGTACCGCCGTGTTGAGAATACAACGTTAAAACAGTGTTATTTTCCTGTGATAGACTGCGATGTGAAGAGCTGCGTTAAGCTAATTATTCGATAATTATCACATGTTCTTGAGAATATCCCCCTTTGTTTTTATGAGGGGCGGGAGAGGTTAGGGCTGAACGAATGGCCTCTGAGGACGGACAAGGGCATCCTCGCCCTGCAAGCATGAGCTTGACATGTGACAACAAAAGTGATGGGAGTGATGAGTGTTCATTTCGAACTGCATAATTCTTTTTGGGCATTCTTCTCAATGGCCAAGGATGTGTGTGGAGCAGTGCCAGTAAAGACAAGCATTTGCAGTGCAATAGGTCTTGCATTATGGAAAGTTTGACCTATTGGTATTGCAAATAATAATGCAACGCCAATAGCTTAAACTTTCAGTAATGCGAGACCTAATGCAGGGTTAGATTAGGTTAGAAATCGGCCCGGGCACGCAAAAAAATGTACCCCATATTTGCATAATGCCTTTCTGCAAAACACTGCTTCGGTGAAGTTTCATAAACACTTGAAAACAAATGGTGCAGACCATGGCGCCCCAGATATAATTCCTCTGAGTCCCCAGAAGGGGACAGCGGGCATTTAGACATGTTTGACCCATCTGACATGTATCTCCTAGGTCAGCCGAGTGGACCCCAGACCAAAAAATTGCAGAGTATGTCGCCAGCGAAATCCACCATCTTATGGAGAAGGATGTCAGGGCGAGACTCAGGAGGAGAGTGTCCAAGACAGTCACTGAAAGCGAAGGTAGCGGCCTCCTCTGACATAGACGATAAACTATGCACCTTTTTTTGTAAATATATGAGAGACCCTAAGAAGGGCATTGATCGATCTTGGAGGGCCCGCCTGGACAAACTCTTAGATGTAATTGGACCTATCACCCAAATCATTCCAATAGCAGAGTTTTCTAAGCAATTAGGGGTTCTTATGCCCACAGAGATAGTGGCTGGCTGGGCACTGAGGGCTATCTGCTTGCTCGGTAACGCATACTGCACACTGGTGGTGGAAAGAAGGAGATCTCTTCTCATTAAGATCGACCCGAAGCTGGGGAAACTGGCTAAGTCTGGGGCAAGGGCGATAGCACAAGGTAACCTATTCGGGAACCCTTTCATCAAGGAGCTATATAACTTTGTAACAACCTTCTCTGCCCTCGACAAGGTGCAAGCCTCCATAAAACATATTATTTCCGGGAAGGTGTCTTCAGGGGCCAGAAAGAGACAGAGTCAGCTCCTCCGGCTGACTATACTACTGAGGTCCCTCTAGAGGTACGTTCAAGAGAAACAATGGTTGGAATGAAGGCCGTCAGGGGACCTTCTACCCCAGCAGAGGTACCGAAAGAAGAAAGAGCAACTGAGCCGGCAGAGCAGCCAATGACATCTCAGAAGGAAACTCTGGTAAGCATAATGCCTTCATCCCCTCAAGATCTATGGGGGAGACGTCTGCAGTATGCACAGAATTGGGTGAAGATTAGAAAGGACCCTTGGGTTCAACAAACAGTGAGAGGATTCCACATAGAATTTTACGAATCCCCTATTCAAGATCTACGTCCAGGATCACTGGTTTTCTCAACCAAGGGCATGCAGCCAATAGACTCTGAGGTAGCAGAACGTCTGCAAAAAGGTGTTATTTACAGGTCAGTACTTCACCCAGATCAGTTTCTGATCAACGTATTCCTCGTGGAGAAAAAAGAAAAGGGATTCAAGCCCATCACCATCATAAACTTGAAAGAGTTTAACGAGTGGCTGGTATATCACCACTTAAAAGTGAAGGGTATCCACCTGCTCAGGGATATTCTCCTTACAGGGGACTGGATAGTCAGGCTGGATATTAAGGATGGCTTCCTTTCCGTTACCATTTACCCACCACACCGGAGATTCTGCCAATTCAAATGGAAGGGACACATTTATGAGTTTTGGGCTCTCCCATTCAGCCCCTCATCGGACCCTTGGTGCTTCACCTAGTTACTGCTGCCAGTGGCAGCAACCCTCTGCCCAAAAGCAGTACAAATGAATATTTACCTGGGCAACATCATACTCATTGATCAGTTTCCGATGCAACTCAGACACAGTCTGAACATGAGTATTGTGCCACTTCAGGATCCAGGCTTCGTCATCAACAAGCGGAAGTCCGAACTGATACCCGCACAACAGATGACCTTCTTGGGGTTTCTCTTTAAATTGACTTTAGCTTCGCTGAACCCACCATCCTCAAAGGTATCCATAATCCAGAAGGAACTCAGAAAAGTCCTAAGATGGGACAGGACCTCCCTGCGGCAATTGGCCCACATTGTAGGACTTCTATTGTCATCCATAGTAGCCAATCAATATCCCCGGCCCCCTGCAATACTGAGCTCTACAGAGACTAAAGACGATACACCTATGAAGAGAATTAACTTCTTTGGAACTAATATCCCTGACAGAAGAAGCCAGAACAGAACTCCAGTGGTGAATCGGCCACTGGATGCTTGGAACAGGAGAGCAACCTTTTGGACGACACCAGACATACTCATGAAGTCAGATGCCAGACGGCTGGGGAGCCAGATGTGGAGATGTGTCAAAGGGGGGATAATGGTTGGAGGAGGAGCTGCAGATACACATCAACTGCTTGGAACTCCTTGCTCGATCCTTTGCGGTCAAATCCCTTATCAGAGACAGAGTCCTGTTGCATTTTGTTATGGATGGACAACTTCTCAGCGATCCAGTACATCAATCGACTGGGGGGGGGGCACTCCCACAAAGACACTATCAAATTTGACAAAGGATTTCTGGAACTACTGCCAATAGAATCAGATTTCGGTGATGACAGAGTACTTCACAGGAGCACAGAATATGGTGGCGGACTGGAATTTCAGGAACTACTCGGACAGTAACATCTGGTATCTGGATCACAAGATCTTCCTAGCACTGAGGGACAGATTGGGTCCTTGCCATTTGGACATTTTTGCATCAGGGTTATACCATCAACTTCCACAATATGTGAGCTGGAGACCGGATCTGGAAATCATAGCAGTGGATGCCTTCCTCCAAGACTGGTACAAAAGGGGATGGTGATGGACGGAGCATCTGAATCAATCAAACACTCACACCGAGTCAAAAGATCTGGGTTTAATCCATCACCGTTCTTTAGCCCACTCTGCCACCCCAGTTCAGACATGGCTATATGCAAATCAGTCTGACCCTGTGCCTCATTGGAGCAGTCCAGCCCGAACTGCCAAGCCATGTCTTCCCTGGACCGGAAACAAGCTTCCGGGGACCGGTTTCTGGCATTCCAGCAGTCTTCAGCCCAGCTTGCTTGAATCCAGTGGCAAAGTGAGCAAGGGACTCATGTCTGAGCATACCCTGCCACATTTATGGCGGCCAAAAGCGGTACAAAAGGGGGTGGTGATGGACGGAGCATCTGAATCAATCAAACACTCACACCCAGTCAAAAGATCTGAGTTTAATCCATCCCCGTTCTTTAGCCCACTCTGCCACCCCAGTTCAGACATGGCTATATGCAAATCAGTATGACCCTGTGCCTCATGGGAACAGTCAAGCCCGAACTGACAAGCCATGTCTTCCCTGGACCGGAAACAATCTTCCGAGGACCGGTTTCTGGCATTCCAGCCGTCTACAGCCCGGCTTGCTTGAATCCAGTGGCAAAGTGAGCAAGGGACTCACGTCTGAGCATACCCTGCCACACTTATGGTGGCCAAAAGCGGTACAAAAGGGGGTGGTGATAGACGGAGCATCTGAATCAATCAAACACTCACACCCAGTCAAAAGATCTGGGTTTAATCCATCACCGTTCTTTAGCCCACTCTGCCACTCCAGTTCAGACATGGCTATATGCAAATCAGTCTGACCCTGTGCCTCATGGGAACAGTCCAGCCCGAACTGCCAAGCCATGTCTTCCCTGGACCGGAAACAAACTTCCGAGGACCGGTTTCTGGCATTCCAGCTGTCTTCAGCCCGGCTTGCTTGAATCCAGTGGCAAAGTGAGCAAGGGACTCACGTCAGAGCATACCCAGCTACAGTTACTCAAAAGCGGTACAAAAGGGGGTGGTGATGGACGCATATAGCCATGTCTGAACTGGGGTGGCAGAGTGGGCTAAAGAACGGTGATGGATTAAATCCAGATCTTTTGACTGGGTGTGAGTGTTTGATTGATTCAGATGCTCCGTCCATCACCACCCCCTTTTGTACTGTTCCTCCAAGACTGGGCAAAGGATCTTCTGTAAGCCTTCCCACCATTCATGATGACTTCCAGGGTAGCGACCCAAGTCAGACGACAGACACCATCTCTGGTGTTGGTCAAACTGATCTGGAAGTCGCAGACATGGTTCCCAACGCTGATGGACCTATCATGGGACCTACCGAAAAAACTGCCCTCATTCCATTGGTGCTCAGAGACCTGCAGGGTTGCCTGTACCCTCTGGTCTTACAGGGACACCTCTCCCTCATGGCATGGAAGATTTCCAGGGACCCTGGAAAGACAACCAACTTTCAGCAGATGCTGAATCCTTTATCCAGCAGGCGTGGGCTTCAGGCACCATCAAGAGATATTGCTCGTCTTGGAGATGATGGAATAGTTGATGTTTGGACAGACATCTGGATCCCTGGTGGGCAGAAGTTACTCACAATCAATTTTTTGGCAGAATTAGCACAGTCAAGGCTGGCATACCATACAGTCAATACCTTTAGGTCAGCCATATAAGTCGGGCATAACATTATTGATAACAAACCTCCTTAGGTCTGTAAACTAATGAAGGGTATCAGACTCTCTAACCCCTCGGAGCTCAGATAGTCTGACATATGGGACGTTAATGATGTCTTACAACTAATCCTTAGTTGGCAGGATAACCAGTGCTTGTCACGAAAGGAACTCTCAGCAAAACTACCCATATTCCTATACCTCATTTCATGTAAAAGGGTGTCCGATGTGAGGACTTTGGATACCTCCGCTAGGGTTGTCACGCCAGGAGAAGTCACGTTTACCATCTGTAGGAGAACTAAGAAAAATACCATGTCGGTATCTTATCCTAGTAATGCACCAAACTATGTGTAGTCAGATGCATTAAGGTATATGAAGAAATTACAGAGGATATCAGACCAGCAGGTGTTGTAATTTGGCAGCGATTGGGGTAATATTAGCAGAAGCCATCCTGTATTTAAAGACTATCCTGTCCATTTTGTGGAATCCATTTTGTATTTCTGTCAGCCATTTTTTTTGCCATGTGCTACGACATGCTCGCCATGTGCTCTGTCCTACCTTGCTGTTCTCTGCTTTTAAAATCTGCCTAGAGACGAGATATATTTAGAATCTTCCACCTTCGCACATGTTCAATTGAGCTTGCAGCTGTCTTTGCAGCTGCCACTAGGATGTAACTGTCAGGATGTGTTTGCCAAAAACAGCCACTGTTAGCTCCTCCCACTTGTTGACTGTGCATTTTCTGTATGACCTTATATGTACCCAAAGCCAGCATTTTGTACTTGTATCGTCTTCATTTTAGCCACTGTGTGACTATAATAGGACCAAGCTCCTTCCATTCAGTGTGCTACTTCGTACATTACCGAATGGTAAACAGTCAAAATTTCGAGTAAAAAATATCGAATGGACATAATATTGAGTTTTAAATATAGAATGGACAAAATATCGAATGGACAGAATATAGACATCAAAAATATTGTTTTTAAGGTAAGTAATGTAATATCGAATGTTAAAAATATAGAAAGTTAAAATATCGTAGTATATATTATAGGTTATTAAAATTATCGAATTTTTTATAATATCGAATTTTTTATAGTGTTTTTTATGTTATTATATTTGTGAAAAGTGTGTATTTATGTTATAATTTATTTTAATTAATGAATTTTGTTTTTTTAATTTTTGTGTAATTTAATTCTGTAGCAGGTTGTTGGTTTATAGGGGAACAGGATGGGAAGTAATTTAATTATAATTAATTAAATATGTAAATTTATTTATTAGTATTCATTTTTAATTAATTGTTAATTAATTTATATTTGGTAATTAATTCAATTTTAATTGCCAATTAAATTTAATTAATTGATTAATTTCTAATTATGTTAATTTTACTAATTTATTTTCTGTAGTGGGTTGTGGGTTTATGGGGGAATTGGATGGGAAGTAATTTATTTATGAATAATTAAATATGTAAAATTATTTATTGTCTTTTTTTAGAATTATTTGTTAATTAATTTTTTATGGGCAATCAATTAAATTTTAATTGCCAATTAATTTTATTGAATTGAATAATTGCTAATTATGGTAATTTTATGAATTTATTTTCTGTGGCGGGTTGTGGGTTTATAGGGGAATAGGGTGGGAAGTAATTTATTTATAATTAATTAAAAAATTCAATTTATTTAATTGTATTTAATTAGAATTAATTGTTAATTAATTTTTAATTGTTAATTATTTATTTGTTAATTTGTAATTAATTTGTATTAATAGGTAACTAATTGTAATAATTAATTTTAATTTGTAATTTTAATTGATTAATTATTATATTATATTAAATTGGTAATTACTTTTAAATATTTTTTATAGATATTAATTTATATTTTTTAAATTAATTTATGAAGTATTTACTTTCTCTACAGTTGCACTCTCTAGAGTGGGAATAGTAATTTTTACCATACGCTATCCAACGCTTTCCCTACTGTTGCACTCTTTGAAATGGGAATAGTAATTTTAACCCCTACGCTATCCAATGCTTTCCCTACTGTTGCACTCTTTGGAGTGGGAATAGTAATTTTAACCCCTACGCTATCCAATGCTTTCCCTACTGTTGCACTCTTTGGAGTGGGAATAGTAATTTTTACCCCTACGCTATCCAAAGCTTTCCCTACTGTTGCTCTCACTGAAGTGGGAATAGTAATTTTTACCCCTACGCTATCCAACGCTTTCCCTACTGTTGCACCCACTGGAGTGGGAATAGTAATTTTTACCTCTACGCTATCCAACTCTTTCCCTACTGTTGCACCCACTGGAGTGGGAATAGTCATTCTTACCCCTACGCTATCAAACGCTTTCCCTACTGTTGCACTCTTTGGAGTGGGAATAGTAATTTTACCCCTATGCTATCCAACGCTTTCCCTACTGTTGCACTCTTTGGAGTGGGAATAGTAATGTTTACCCCTACGCTTTCCAACGCTTTCCCCACTGTTTCACTCACTGGAGTGGGAATCGTAATTTTTACCCCTACGCTATCCAACGCTTTCCCTACTGTTGCACCCACTGGAGTGGGAATAGTAATTTTTACCTCTACGCTATCCAACGCTTTCCATACTGTTGCACCCACTGGAGTGGGAATAGTAATTTTTAACCCTACGCTATCCAACGCTTTCCCTACTGTTGCACTATTTGGAGGGGGAATAGTAATTTTTACCCCTACGCTATCCAACGCTTTCCCTACTGTTACACTCCTTGGATTCGGAATAATCATTTTTACCCCTACGCTATCCAACGCTCTCCCTACTGTTGCACCCACTGGAGTGGGAATGTTAATTTTTACCCCTACACTATCCAACACTTTCCCTACTGTTGCACTCACTGGAGGGGGAATAGTATTTTTTACCCCTCCGCTATCCAACGCTTTCCCTACTGTTGCACTCTTTGGAGTGGGAATAGTCATTTTTACCCCTACGCTATACAACTCTTTCCCTACTGTTGCACTCACTGGAGTGGGAATAGTAATTTTTACCTCTACGCTATCCAACGCTTTCCCTACTGTTGCACTCACTGGAGTGGGAATAGTAATTTCTACCCCTACGCTATCCAACGCTTTCCCTACTGTTGCACTCACTGGAGTGGGAATAGTAATTTTTACCCCTACGCTATCCAACGCTTTCCCTGCAGTTGCACTCATTGGAGTGGGAATAGTAATTTTAACACTCTTGCTATGCTACGGTAATAATATTGTATATTTTTTAATAATATTAAGTTAATATATATATATATGTTTTAACAAAAAATACTTGTTTTTTTCATAACTTAAATTAATTATTTAATAAGTTTAAGGTTATTTAAGCATTTTTAAGTATATTTTAGTTATTTATTTTTAATATTTTTGTAAGTTCATATTAATTTTAATAAATTCGATATTTTTACAAAGTACATATTTTTAAACGATATTTTTGATTCAATATTTTTGTACTTACCTGTTTGTAGATAGGATTTCGATATTTTTGTAGTCAATATTTTGGAGTCGATATTTTAAATGCCTATATTTTTGTAGTCGATATTATGTCAGTGATCCCTTACCGAAGGGTGCTGTGTGAATGTGGTTCCACCTCATGAGGATAATAAACTGTGGGGCATATTTCCAAGACTAAGCGATATTTCTCGCGATATCGCGATATTTATCGCTTAACACGGTTAGCGGCAATATTATTATCGCCGAACTCCGCCGATTTTTATCGCAGATAAACCTTGCTATTATCAAGGTTTATCTCAAAAGCGATACAAATCGGCAGTAATGCATGAATAACGCTGAAAAGTCAACGACATTCATGCATTACCGAGCTAATGCTCTTAGCCATGTTATCCACCTACCGTTGGATAACATGGCTAAGAACTGCTCTGGGCAGGCGTTAGCTTTTGGAGATATTCGCGCTTAGTACGCCTTTGTAGGTAATAGGAGATAGCGATGTTAGCGACTGTTTACAGTTGCTAACATCTTGGCACGCCCACTTTGCATTTCATTAGCGATAAATATCGCTGACATGCAAAGTGGGCCCCAAGATGATCGCTATCTCCTACTAGCTGTCGTTAACTGGTGTTAGCGACAGCTAGGTAATAGGGCGATAAAATTATCGCCGCTTTAGCGGGAAAAATTCCCGCTAAAGCGGCGATAAGGCCCTTGGTAATATGCCCCTTTGTATTTTCTATTCCAGTTTCTGTGCCAACTTCTATTCTATTGGTCTGAGGACTTGTGCAGAGAAGGGCGAACCCCTAGCAATGGTAGGCCTGGCTGAGGCCCACCACAACAAATTGGCGCCCGACATGTGGGGCTCATCGGCGACTTGGATGCCCGAAGGACTGGTCGGAATGAAGGATTGGAATCTCGCTTTGGACGCGATCGCTGCCTGAGGAGACCCGAGTCTTGGAAACCATGGCGTTTTTCCTTTCTTTCTGATCTGACCATCCAGGTGGTGCCGGTCCTCGACTGAGACCTTGACCCTTGCTGGTAGGTCTGCTCCCCTAATTGTATCCATTTTTCTTGTCTTCTGCTCCCCTGATTGCACTCGTTTTTCTTGCCTTCTGCTCCCCTGATTTGCGCTCGTTTTTCTTGCCTTCTGCTCCCCTGATTGCGCTTGTTTTTCTTACCTCTGCTACCCTGACTGTACCCGTTTTTCGTGCCTTCTGCTCCCCCGATTGCACTCTTTTTTCTTGTGCTCTGCTTCCCTGATTGTACTCGTTTTTCTTGCCTCTACTCCCCTTTGTGCTCTCTGTACCACTCGTTTCCCCCCTTTTTTGTGACCTTTCTACCCTTTCTTGGGACCTTTGTGTCTCGGTGCCACTCGTTTCCCCCAGTTTTTTGTGACCTTTTCTGCCCCTTTTTGTGACCTTTCTGCCTCTGTGCCACTCGTTTCCTTCCGTTTTTTGTGACCTTTCTGCCCTTTCAGCCTCTGTGCCACTCGTTTCCCCTCATTTTCGGTGACCTTTTCTGCCCTTTCTTGTGACCTTTATGCCTCTGTGCCTCTCGTTTCCCCTGTTTTTTTGTGACCTTTCTGCCCTTTCTTGTGACCTCTCTGAGTCTGTGCCACTCGTTTCCCCCCGTTTTTTGTGACCTTTTCTGCCCTTTCTTGTGACCTTTGTGCCTCTGTGCTACTTGTTTCCCCCGTTTTTTGTGACCTTGCTGCGCTTTTTTGTGACATTTGACCCTGCTTGCAGGCAGGTTGCCCCCACGCTGCTGCGCGTCACCTGACTGCCTGGTTCCTGCCTCCTTGTTTCCTGCGTTTTTCTCTCCCCTCTGCCCTGTGCACCAGTTCCCCCGCCCCCCCCCGCTCCCAATCTGACCCTTTCCCGCCGCTGCATCCCTGCGGCCCCGCACTCGCCTGCACACCCATTCGCCTCCCCGCTCCCGCCTCCCAGCTGCTCCTCCCTCACAAGCTACTTCATATGCAGGCCGAGAAGCGGGCGCGCCGCTGGCGGGCCACGCCCATCCGTGCCTGTACCGCGTCAAGCACCAGAACCCCTGGATACCGCGAACGCCACGACACCAGAATCCACTATGACACCAGCGAATGTCTGACATAATATCGACAGACAGAATATCGACATGCAAAAATATCTGAGCAAAAATATCGACAGCAAAAATATCGGAATCCTATCTTCATTAAGGTAAGTACAAAAATATCGAAAAAATAATATCGAAGTACAAAAATATCGGAATCAAAAATATCGTTTTTTTAAATGTATTAATAATAATGTAAAAATAATATTTAAATACATATAATTTTACAACTATTAAATAAAAATATTAAAACAAAATTAAAACTAATACATATACATTTAAAATAAATAAAACACTTAAAAATGTAAAGTAATTTTAATTTTTTTCATCTACTTTATTTGATTTAATGTAATATTTTTTTTGTTTTTACCCTGTACGCCTGTACCCCAAAAACCCAAAACTGACCCTGAACCCTAAAAATATCCCTGTACCCCAAAAACCCAAAACTGACCCAGAACCCTAAAAATACCCCTTTACCCAAATACTGAAAACTGACCCTGAACCCTAAAAATACCCCTTTACCCAAAAACTGAAAACTGACCCTAAACCCTAAAAATACCCCTTTACCCCAAAACTGAAAACTGACCCTGAACCCTAAAAATACCCCTTTACCCATGAACTGAAAACTGACCCTGAACCCTAAAAATACCCCTTTACCCAAAAACTGAAAACTGACCCAGAACCCTAAAAATACCCCTTTACCCAAAAACTGAAAACTGACCCTGAACCCTAAAAATACCCCTTTACCCAAAAACTGAAAACTGACCCTGAACCCTAAAAATACCCCTTTACCCATGAACTGAAAACTGACCCTGAACCCTAAAAAATACCCCTGTACCCAAAATTAATTAATATTATTTAATTACCAATTAATTATTAATTAACAATAACAATAAAGTAAATATATTAGCACATTTGCTGTAATTAATTTAATTTAATAATTAATATTATTTTGCCCAATTAATTAATTAAGAATAACAATAAATTATATATAAAAAAATTACTATAATTAATGTAATTAAATAATTAATATTAATTAATTACCAACAAATTAATAATTATAAATATGTAAAAAAATTATAATAATTAATTAACTAATTAATAGAAATTAATTACTAATTAATTATTAATTAAAATATGTACAAACATATATCAATTAATTAATTATTATTAAATTACTTCCCACCCTATTCCCCTATAAACCCATAACCCGCTACAGAACATATTTATCAATTAATCAATTAATTAAAAATAATTAAAAATTTATTCTCAATTAATTAATTAATAATTCCTACTAATTCATAATTAATTTAACATAATTAAATTACTTCCCACCCTATTCCCCTATAAACCCACAACCCGCTACAGTAGTAAAAGACAATATTCAATTAAATTACATTAAAAATAAATAATAAAACATAATAAATACAATATAATATACGCTAAATTTATTTAAAAATTGATATTAGTAACATCAAAGTTATTAATTTTGATATTATTGACATCGATATTTACAACTTCGATATTACTGATATCATACCAATATCGATATTTAGACTGTTGATATTACTTACCTTCGATATTTTTGTATATCGATATTTAAACTTCGATATTTTTGTATATCAATATTTAAAAATCGATATTTTGTCTGTGTACCGACGCCAGCACCCTCCACGCACTCAACGCCGGCTGAAAACACACCTGCTTCCTGGCCGCCCCGAAATGGACCCACGGACCCTTCTCCTGCCACACCTGCAGCTTCACCTACGACAGAACCACGAAACCTCCAAGGACTGGACCCAACCGCCTCCGCTGCATACTCCTCAACACCCGCTCCGCACGCAAACACGCCGCCGAGCTCTGGGATCTGCTCAACACATCCGCCCTAGATGTGGCCTTCCTGACCGAGACCAGGTGGAACAACTCCTCGGCGTCCGACATCGCCATAGCCATCCCGGACGGCTACAAGATCACAAGCAGGGATCCAGCAAACAGAATCGGAGAAGGAATAGCCATCGTCCACAAGTCCACCCTCAAGGTCGCCACCCATGCAGACGACACCCTCAACAACGCCGAACACTTGCACTTCCGGATCCACACCGACCCCAACACCACCCTCAGAGGAACACTCATCCACAGCCCCCCTCGGACCCTGGGCTCAGTTCGTTGACTCCATCGCTGACCTCGCCAGCACCCACGCACTCGCCTCCACGGACTACACCCTCCTCGGGGACCTGAACTTCCACCTCGAGAACAACAACGCCAACTCCGCCACCCTGATCAACAAACTCACCAACCTAGGCCTCAGACAACTCGTCACTGCACCCACCCACGCCGCCGGCCACACGCTGGATCCCATCTTCTCCACAGGCTCCCACATCGCCTTCGACCACACCACCGAACTCCACTGGACGGACCACCGTTGCATCCATTTCACCTTCAAGTAACCAACCACGCACCACCGCACACAACAGCTGCCTCGCTGCTGCTGGAGAAAAGTCACCGAAGACCAACTGAGCACCTCCCTCACCAAGAACCCACCCACCGACCCCACCAACCCAGACGCCGTAGCCTGAAACCTCAGACAGTGGATCGACAACTGTGCCAACACCCTCGCCCGCTCCAGAAACCCTCCAACAGCCACGCCAACAAGAGTGCCACCTGGTTCACCGACGAGCTCCAGACCTCTAAACGCGCATGCCGGAAACTGGAGAAAACATGGCTCCACAAATGCACACCGGACAACCACGCAGCCCACAAGAACGCCACCCGCAGACACCACCACCTCATCAGATTAGCCAAGAGATCCTCCTTCAAAGACCTCTTGGATAACAACGCACACAACAGCAAAGAGCTCTTCAGCATCGTAAAGGAACTCTCCAACCCCAGCCCCAACGCCAACTACATCCCGCCCTCACAAGAACTGTGCGACTCACTAGCCATCTTCTTACACTGCAAGATCGCTGACATCCACGACAGCTTCAACACCACGACCGCCCGACTACGCCAGACTCCACCTCCCCTGTGAACACCACCAGCGCCAACCGCCTGACCTCCTGGCCCAACGACGACGAGACACGTAAGGTCATGAACTCCATCCACTCAGGATCTCCGTCTGACCCGTGCCCACACCACGTATTCAACAAAGCAGACGGAGCCATTGCACCCCAAATACGGAAGGTCATCAATATCTCCTTCGAAACATCAACATTCCCGGAAAGCTGGAAACACGCCAAAATCAACGCCCTCCTCAAGAAGCCCAAAGCGGACCCCAAGGACCTCGAGAAGGTCATCGAGAAAATCATCAACATGCAACTGGCCCGCCACCTCGAAGACAACAACATCTTGGACCCGTCCCAGTCCGGATTCAGACGAAACCACAGCACCGAGACAGCCCTCATCACCGCCACAGACGACATCAGGCACCAACTACACAACGGCGAAACATCAGCCCTCATCCTTCGACATGGTCTGCTTTCGCACTCTAAAGACACGCCTCCTAGAAGCCGGAATCCAAGAGAAGGCTCTTAACTGGACCATGTCCCTCCTCTCCGGCAGAACCCAGAGCGTCCGCCTCCCACCCTTCCGATCTGAAGCCACCGACATCATCTGCGGTGTTCCCCAGGGTTCATCCCTCAGCCCGACGCTGTTCAACGTCTACATGGCCCCTCTTGCACAAGTGGCCAGCCATCACGACGTCAACATTATCTCCTATGCTGATGACACCCTGCTCATCCTCTCCATCACCAAGGACCCACACACTGCCAAATCCAACCTCCACGAGGGAATGAAGGCCGTCGCCGATTGGATGAGGAGGAGCTGTCTAAAGCTGAACTCGGCAAGACGGAGGTCCTCATCATCGGACCCACCCCCTCAGCCTGGGACAACTCCAGGTGGCCAACCACACTGGGAACAGCACCAACACCCACCAACCATGCACGCAATCTAGGATTCATCCTCAACTCCTCCCTCTCCATGTCTAAGCAGGTCAACCCCGTCTCCTCCTCCTGCTACAACAACCTCCGCTTGCTCTGCAGTATCTACAAGTGGATCCCGACTGAAACAAGAAGAACGGTGACACAGGCTCCGTCAGCAGCAGACTGGACTACGGCAACGCACTCTATGCAGGAATCCCAGCCAAACACCTACGACTACTACGACTCAATCAAAACTCCTCGGCCCGACTGATTGTCAACGTTCCCCGCCGCAGCCACTTCACCCCCCCACCTGAGAGACCTACACTGGCTCCCCGTCGACAAGAGGATCACCTACAAGCTCCTTACCCACGCACACAAAGCACTCCACAACGTCAGACCAGCCTACCTATAACAGGAGACTCAGCTTCCACACCCCCACCCGCCAGCTCCGCTCTGCCAGCCTCGCCCTCGCCGCTGTCCCCCGCATCCAACGAATGACCTCCGGAGGCAGATCCTTCTCCTACCTCACCGTCAAGACCTGGAACCTCCTCCCTACCCACATACAGCAGACCCAAGACCTACTCGCCTTCAGAAGACTACACAAGGCATGGCACTTCGAGCAGTTGCAGCAACCCCCTCCCCTTAGCGCCTTGGGACCCTCACGGGTAAGTAGCGTGCTTTACAAGTACTCTGATTGATTTATTCATTTGTTGACTCGCCGTACAGTGACCATTTAGTCGATTTTGAGAACTTGGCTGTTGGAACCTGTATACCATTTGATTGGTAAGAGTCTTTCTGCGGCACTTGCTGTTGGCTTTTGATGCCTTGGATTGATAAGGTAGTTTAGTAACACTTACTGTGGCTTTTGATTTGAAGGATTGGTCAATAGGAATCGTAAGAAAGTGTTTTCACTTACTTGTAAACTATTAACATTTAGATTTCCCCAAATAACAGCCCCATATAGTGCCACTGAGACACAACTACTCTTGTAAATATATAAAAGCTCTTTGACTGGCTTTTTGCCCATCTTTTTGCTAAAGGACTTGAGGGCCATTATGGCTTTGGAGAATAGTAAATTCCTGGCCTGTATTGCCCTGTTCCAGTTCCCAGTATGATCAAAAAGAATCCCCAAATATGAAAAAGTTGTGGTATGCTGTAGTGGGGTTGATCCAATAAACATTGTTTTCTTCTTTTGTCGAACATTTCCGCCACAATTCATCACAAATGTCTTGGTACAGTTAATTTGTAATTCGAGTTTATCCATAAAACCACTAAAAGACGAAATCATGACCTGCATAGCTAAAGGGGTTCTGTTCATAAGCACCGTATCATCTGCATAAATAAGTGCAGGTAACCGGCGGGTCAAGGCACTTGGCATGTCATTACATTCCTTTAGGAGTGAGTCCTCTAAGCTGTTAATGTAAATAGAAAATAATAAAGGGGGAAGGACGCACCCCTGTCTCCTGCCCCTTCCCACTCTAAATTCCCTTGTGCACTCGCCATTTAAGCCAAATCTGACCATTGCACCAGCCCCATTGTATAGTTCTCTTAAAAAGCTGATGATGTAAGCTTCTACTCCCAGACTAGTTAGGATTGTCCATAATTTACCATGGTTTACAAAATAAAATGCTGAAGTCAGGTCTAAAAATGTTAGATAAAGTCTACCTCCCTTAGCCGTGGTATATTTCTCAATCAGGATTGATAGATTAAGTACTTGCTCAGTTGTGCCAACTCCTTCTCGGAACCCATATTGGAGATCACTTATGATATGGTGTTCCTCTGCCCATTTCCGGAGTCTGTCTAAAATGACTCTCCCAATAATTTTTATGGTAGAGTCGAGTAGTGATATGGGCCGGTAACAGGCGCAACTAGATCTATCTCCTTTTTTAAATATCGGAATAATGATCGATTTATACCATGTATCAAGTAATCCTTTGGAACTGGTGGCATTAAAGATCCTGGAAAGTATCGGAGGCCAAAGATCGATGTTCTTTTTAAAGATGTCTATTGGGACACCGTCGGGCCCTGGTGCCTTGCCCCCAAGACTAGACTTGATACCCTTAATTACCTCATCAAGTAGGAAGTTAAGTTGATGGCCTTCTACATACTTCTCCTTAACCATAGGTTCTTTTATTAAATCGATGGTGGATACTACTGGTTTGTAAAGAGTTTCAAAATGCTTAACCCAATCTTCCTCACTAAAAGCTATCTCCATACGGGCCTTTGAACTATCTTTAAAAAAAGGAGCATTGCTGCTTTCCAAAGAGCAGTCATGTCCTTTAGTTCTGAGGCTTCCAAAATGGCAGACCATGCTTTATTTTTTTAAAACTCCTTTTGGGTTTTAAGTGCTGTTTTGTACTCCTTACGTAAAATCCTTATCAGGGATTGATTTCTCACTTGCTGCTGCAGGGCCAATTTTAGCAATTTATGAGCTTTGCTACTTGCCGGTGTGAACCAACCTTTGTTTCTCGCTTTAAACTTGTTAGCTTTAGCATCGACCCATAGACCCTTTTTTATGTTGGCAATAATCTCTATGAAATTAGGTATTATTTCAGAGTCCTTTGTTTCCGGGTCTAGACATTCGTCGAAGTTTATACTACAAGCATTAACAAGTTTACTGAGGAATACCTCAGGGACCACCCTAGTCCATTTGAGGGCATATCCATTTTGTCTGTTTATATCAACATCAACAGAAAAAACCTCTGCTCTTTTGTGCACAGTTAAACATACATCCAATAGTTCTATCCTTATCGGGAAATGGTCGCTGAGAGGGACATCCAGGACATTGTAATTAACAATACAATCCTGGTAGCATGTAGAAATGAGGATATAGTCAATAGTCGACATCAATCCTCTGCCATTAAAGGTTGCAGTGAATGGAGTTTTGTTATGGCATAATTCATTTGCAAACCTTAAGCTATAGGTAAACAAAATATAATTTAATGCGTTCCCCAATGTTGAATGCTCAAAATGAGATATGTTGGTATCCCTTTCTATCGATAGGCCACAATTTCCTGTTCCAGATCTGAAACATAGAGAACAGTTAAAATCCCCGCCCCATATTACCGTAAACAGTCTATTAGAACCATTGATGATACTATTTAACTTGTTATTCAGGGTTTAAGTACCAACACCATATTTGCAGAAGGAATGTTGTTGTAAAAATTAACTATTAAGGAAGAAACAGAACTACTAAAGTGAACCCCAACAATGTGAAAAAAGCATGTGTGGGAATAGAGCTGTAGTTTTTTACAATTTAAGCGATTTGAGATATACATACATGAACCCCCTTTCGCTCTTCCATGTACCGAGGCTACAGCAGGGGATAGAGACTGTTATAAAACCACTCAAATGATGTTCCCCCTCTGTCCATGTTTCTTGGAGGCATATTACGTCACAATATTCACTAAAAAGCTTCCAAGCAGGATTCTCTAACTTAGCCCGAAGGCCAGCTATATTCCAGAATGTAATGGACCATTTTTTTCGAGAGATTTCATCTAATCCACCACTAGCACATCGCTCTCTGTCTTTGGTTATTTCTGAAAGGCCCATCCCCAAGATGTTGTTACCTTTATCGGTTTCATGGTGATTTTCATTCACCCTAAGCTCCTCAAGTGTACTGGCAACTTCGACTTAACCAGAATCATCACTATTACCATTGCTACACACTTTTGGGGCATCTTCTATTATCGTTTCAGCATTCATCAGGTACCCACCGGACAATTTCTCCCTCAAACCTGTTACATTGAGTCATTCATTCTCATCCAATCCAGAGAAGGGATGGAATAAATTTGATAGTGGTATATCCCAGTTTTCCCTGGGATTATTGGTATAAAAGTTTTCCTTGGGATTATTGGTGTAGAAGTTATTGTTATTAAACAATGGTTGGTTTGGATACATAGGTGAGAAGCAAGGGATGTTATTCCTACTGTGAAAACTATGGGCAGCCGGATTCATGATTAAATTCGATCTATGTGGTACATTAGGTCTGTGCATTTTAGGGAGATGAGGAGTAGGCATGGGTTGGAAAAAAGGGGAGTCATTTCCGTTATATTGTCTATGGACCGGATTCGGGATTGGATTTGGTCTACATAGTACATCAAATCTCCGTTTTTTTTAGGGATGATTTGTGATCAGCATTGGTGGATTATTATTTGGGGGCATCATTAGAGCTTCCGGATAGAAATAGCTCAAATTGCGCGTAGAGATGCCTCCCTCACATCTCCCTGGAAACCAGTCACTGATATATGTGACCAGTCTATGATCTTTAAAATTAACGATGATCACATCCCCTTCAATATCCTTTGGTCGTAATCCCACCCAATTACATCGCCTAACTGAAACTATATCTCCATTTAAGTGCAAAGGAAGTGGTCTATTTTTTCGCAGCCAGTGAATAACTTTATTTTTAAGACTGGAATTATGTTCTGTGTTTCCAACTGGCATGACCGGGACTCCTGTAAGAATAATAACATCATTTGATGATTCCGGGGGCAGATCTGCAACATTTCTAATTTTTGTTCTAGTTGTTTGGGTGGGCTTACTAGGGGGTTCGTTTATAGTGTGGCCTCTTTTTGATATGCCTGTATGGGGTTTTTCTTTATTTATATTCTCAATAGCTATAGGAGTTTTAATGCCCGCCAATTCATTTGGTTTTACTACGACAGGCATATTATTTAGTGTAGGAGTGGCAGTTTGTTGCCTGGGTGGATTACTAGTAGGCTGTTTTACTACCGGATGCATTTTACTTTGGTTACTAGGTTTATAACAGGCTGCTGACTTTTGCTCTAGCAGAATCTGATCCATTTTCTCTCCTAACCTTTTAACTCTTTCGGTAAGTGGGGGTATTAGAGCTTTTATGAGGCAATCAATATCCTTTAATAGCCCTTTGTAATTAGGAGCAAATATCGAATTAGCAGTCAGATGCCCTATTGAGTCCACATTCCCTGCTTCTTTGGTTATCTTATGTGGAGAGTACATATTACTAATGAGAAGTCTATTCCCCTTTTTATTTCCTCCCTTCCTTCTCCTCTTTCTTGGTGGTGAGCAAGAAACGCTATTGAATCCCTTAGTAGAAGGTTTTTTAGACTTTTTATCAAGTACAATGATCGGGTGAGGGTCAGGTCCTAAGGGTGTAAACACAGGGGAAGGTACATTTATATCATGAAGGGGTACCACATCATTAGGTAAAGGAGTACTTAAGTCAATTGGCTGATTAGGTGTTTGAATTGACTCAAAAGTATTAAGATCAGGGATGACTATAATATCATCTAGGGCAGGATGGTTATTTTGAAATATAAGCGGAATATTATCTGTGCTAAATAACTCAGCATCAGATTCTTTGTGTATGGTTAGATCTGATGAAGTACATATGTCAATCCTCTGAGGAGCAAGAAGTGGTCTTTATTTAAGAGCTCAATAGAGAGACGGCGCCCAGCTCGCTTCTCTGCAAGCGTGATCTCTCTATCGACCTCGCTCTTCACTTTAGAAAAATATTTGTCCAGTGGACCAAGAATAGATACCCCTACCGTGCTAGATAAGGGATTCGCTACTGGTGAAGACATTTTAGGCATAAGAAAAGAGTTTAAAGGGAACGTGTATGAGAGAAACCTAAAGGTGCAATTAGTAACAAACCCACTTAAACATAACAGGTCATATAAAGCGTGCAGTCAGTATTAGACTAGCAAGTGGACAACGTGTAATATTTTGACTTTTCACACTAAATATGGTTATTAAATAGATACACTTTACAGGATAAACATATAACGAATGCCCAATAATTAATGACGTGTTTTTTACTCTGCTGGCGTTTCGGTGCTTGCAATGCATTATGGGTTAATTGGATTTACCAGTGCTTGTTTTCATAGTCCCTACTCGATTTCAATGGAGACTAAAGACTGCAATGCCACTGACGGCCAACAGAGGCCCTCCGAGGGGTGACATCGTCACTCCTTCTATTAGTACGAGAAGCGACTGCGAGCAGAACTCGGGGGATCATGGGAAATGTAAGCACATTTCATTTTCAGACAAACGCAGACATTTTACTGGATTCCTGTTTCGTGTAAGATCATTTCAATCACTAATGCACATTAACAATTTACTGTGATAAAACCTTACAATTCCAGATAATACTAGTCCATCAATAGCACAACTTACTATTTGTATACTGAATAATAAGATCTCTGTATCACCAGGAGACCTTTCATAAAATATGATGTGTGTACAATCATCAGCACCACAAGACATTTTTTTTTTTACTTGTGAGGGCGTCATTTCTGGTCCAGATACATCAATCGTCACCTTCCATAACACCCTTTTTATTCGTCAGTCGTTGGTAACAAACTTGGCAACAAGTGCGCAAGCTATCCCATTGACCTTTAACCTGCGAAGGGAAAAGGTCACGTTAGTCAAATACATACCGTAAATTGTTACATTTACTCCACCTGTTTTCATCCGCCTTCTCCTCTCTCCTGTCCCCAACAAGTACCTGGATTAAAGGAAAAGAATAGACAAAAGACTGGTTCGTGGCCCTTCCAGGGCCTCCCCCCGTGTGAGGGAAGGGTGACCCCTTTGGGGATGCTGCCGTCTCCTGAGCTCTCTGGGGTACCCCCCATCGGGTCCTCAGGTTTCATCGTCGCTGTCCTCATCTGATCCGTCCAGTGGTGCGTAGTCGCCCAGGAGGCTGTGGATCATCTTACGGCACACCAGGGTCGATGTCTACTTTCTCCCTACTATCAAGGCGGTTTCTGGAAAACAAAAGAATATTTTTGAAACAGCACAGGAGCCTCCAGCAGCCCTGGAGGTCACCTAGTGCATGTGTGCCTGGGAACAGTCCATACATCACAGAGTCAGCAGTGATGCAGGTCGTAGGTATCCAGGCCCCAACCTCCGTGCCTAGGGCCTTCAGCAGGTCCTGTGCGTACGTGCACTCCCAGAAGAGATGGTATGTTGTCTCGTCCACGGTGCACCCTCTTAGGCAGGGCTTGTATCGGTTGAGTCCTCTTGTGTGCATGAAGGCTCTCAAGGGAAGTCCTCCTTGGATAACTATCCAGGCGATGTCCTTGTGCTGGTCGGTCAGGTGCTTGGATGCGACGTTTCCCCACACGTGGTCTACTGTGGCTGAGGGGAGGGTGCCGATTGGCTCGTTAATGTCCCTTGCACGTATCTGTCGCTGGACAAGCTTGGAAGTCCATGTGGCGGGGTGAGCTGCCTCCAGGCCAAATTCCTTAACAAACGTCTCCACTTCTTTGTATAACCACGGGGTCTCCCAGTTGTTGGGGACGGCGCTCACCCACTCTTCCCATCCGAGGTGTCTCCACGTTGGCAGCAGGAAGAAGCGTAACATCAGAAAGCCAACGTGGCTCTCATCTTCAGTCCTCAGGGTGTTCCTCGCGCAGTTGCACACGAAGATCCCCCTCAGGATGGTGGCGATGTCCGGCACTCCTTTGCCTCCCTTGTCGGGGTCTTGAACATCACCGCCCTTTTTACTCTGTCCATCTACGAGCTCCAGATGAAGTAGAAGATCATTCTTGTGATGGCCTTGGCCGTTCTGGTCTGCACTGGCCACACTTGAGCGGCGTACTGGAGCACTGGCAGGGTCTCGTTCCTCAGGACAAAAGACTTCCCTTCGATCGTCAGCTTCCGGAGGCTCCAGACTCCCAGCTTCTGCCACGTCTTTGCCAGTCTTTCCTCCCAGGTCTTCTCTGCTGCACCTTCTCTGCCGAACCAGACTCCAAGGATCTTCAGGAAATCCTGCTTGATGGGGAATCGCAGTGGGTCTCGGGTGGGGGTCCAGTGTCCGAAGAGCAGGGTTTCTGACTTGGCGCTGTTGATCTTTGCTCCTGATGCTTTCCCAAACTCGATACAAGTCCTCTCCAGCTCTTTCACTGATGGTCTGTCCACGCAGAATAATGAGACGTTGTCCATGTAGAGAGAGCACTTCACTTCTCCTCATCCTCCACTTCCTGGTGCCTTCACTCCTCTGATGTTCCAGTTCTGTCGGATGTGTTGGGCGAGGAGTTCGATCACGCAGATGAACAGAAGAGAGGAGAGCGGGCAGCCCTGCCTCACCCAGTGCTCTGATTGTCCGGTCCATGAACTCATGGGAAACGCGGTTGAACGCCTTTTTGCCGACCCGGTATCCCACAGGACTGGTCAGGGTGAACTATCTTCACTATCACTCTCTTTAGGTGGTTGGCCATTACCGATGTGAGAATCTTGTAGTCCACATTGAGGAGAGAGATGGGCCTCCAGTTCTTGAGGTCTTCTCTCTCTCCTTTCTGATTGTACAAGAATGTTATCATACCTTCCCGCAGGGATTGTTGTAAACTACCCTTGCCCACCACCTCCTCGTAGAGGTCGAGCAAGTCTGGCCCGATCAGATCCCACAGTTTGACATAAAGTTCGACTGGGAGACCGTCATTCCCGAGTATCTTGCCCCTCCTAGAGGTTGTGGCAGCCAAGTGCAGTTCTTCCAATGTGAAGGGTGTGTTCAGGCCCTCTCTCTCTTCCGGACTCAGTGTCTTTGAGATGCCCTCGAGGAAACTATCCGCCTGGGCTCTCTCTGACGCATTCGGTGAGCAGAGTTTGCAGTAAAAGTCGGTTACGACCTTCATGACTTCCTCCTTCTCACTTTGGAGGTTGCCCTCCGAGTCCCGAAGCTCCACCAGCGGTGTGTGGGTCGAGTGAAGTGTCTTGAAGAAGATCGAGTTGCATTTCTCATCCTTCTCGAGGTTCTCAGTTCTGGTCCGGAAGAAGATTTTCCTGTGTTCTTCCCCGAAATGCTCTGCGAGTCCTTTCCGGGTTTCCTCCAGATCGTCATCCACGTCCCATCCCCTGAGCTCGAGTACGTCCAGTTGCTGCAGTTTGCTCTTCAGTTTCTTGAACATCCTCTTCTTTTCCCGTGCATCAGCTCTGCTTGCATCCTGGAAGAACCTCCGGAACCTGTTCTTCACCCATTCCCACCACTCGCTGGCGGAGTGAAAGAGGCCGTTCATATCCCTCCACTCTACATACACGGTTCTGAGGTTCACAACTAACTCCTCATTTTCCAGCATGGAGCAGTTCAGCTTACACGATCCTGGGCCAGCGGGGAAGCCATTTAGGAGTCCTAAAGTTAGGAGTCCTAACTTTACTACTACTAAATTGAGATATATCCTAATTTTAAGACTTTCGGTATTCACAGAAGGCATTTAGAAGTCCTAAAGTTAGGAGTCCTAACTTTACTACTACTAAACTTCGAAAAATCCTAACTTTAAGACTTTCGGTATTCACAGAAGGCATTAAGGAGTCCTAAAGTTAGGACTCCTAACTTCTTTGAATACTGAAATGAGTAAGTGTCTTCTGTGAATACCAAAATGAGTAAGTGTCTTCTGTGAATACGATAATGGTAGTAAGTTTAGGATTTTGTCTTAAGTTAGTTCTGTGAATCGGGCCCCTGGTGTTTGGCCCCATGCTCCCGATGACGTCTTGGAGGGATGCCTCACCTATCATCTCCACCAACAGCCTGGACGTCACATCCATCCCTGCAGAGCCAGACCCACTGCGTCCATCCTGCTCTACTATGCAATTGAAATCACCACCCATCAGAATGGTTCTGGAGGTCACGAGTTGCATCCTGAGCACCCTGAACATCTCGAGTCGCTCATTCTTCTCAGGGGGAGAATAGACATTGATGAGCCTAACGGGCTCACCGGCCCACGAGCCATCCACGACCAGCACTCTGCCTTTAACCTGCTCGGTGACCTTGTCAACGGTGAACTGCCGTCCCTTGATTAGAATGGCCACTCCAGACGAGTTGCAATTGTTCCCTCCAGACCAGAATGATGGCCTGTGCGTCCACTGCCATTCGAGCTGGCTGTACGCCGAGGCGTACGGAATCCTGCATTCCTGTAGAAAGTAGACATCTCAGTTCTGTGTGGCCAGGAAGCGCAACGTGCCAACTCGCCGAACCTGATCCTTCACGCTTCTGACGTTTAGTGTGAACAATGATATTGCCATTGTCTCCGTGCTATCGGTCAGTACTCAGTTCTGAACCTTCTGGGGTTGAAGGACTACTTGGGGACCTGAACCACCTGTTGGTCCTGCTCTCCCCCTTCTGGGGTTTCCTCGGTGCCCTCGATGTACACTTCCATCTCGACTTCTGGGGTCCACTCTGCTGCGTCCGGTGGGGGGCCCACCATGCTAAGCTGTCAATGGATTTCTTAGAGGACCGTCCTGATCTCCACCAGGTCCTTGTCATCATCTTTGTCCTCCATCTCAGCATTGGCTTCGTTGGTTTCTGTGTCGCTTACCAGGATTACTTCAATTTATTCCTCCTCTACTTCGGTGCCTGCTGTGTTCACCTTCTTGCTGGCCAGGAAGTCTTCTTTGCATGGCAACTTCCTCTTATTGGTGTTCCCTCACTGGGGGGCTCGTCCTGGTGTTGTCCCTTCCTCCAAAGTCTCTGGCTTGAGGCTGGGCTGTGATGAGCAGTGCTAGTTCACCTTCAGTCTGGCGCTGGTGCGACTCTCTTTTTCTTCTTCTTTATCTTTCGTGGCCTTTTGATGCAGCGTCTCTGCCCGGACTTGGCTCCATGACTCCTGGTTGCCGTCGTCCTCGTCTTCGCTGCTTTCCTCGGGTTTTCCCTACCTCTTCCCCTTTTTCTTCTTCTCCTTCTCTTTCTTCACCTTTGCAAAGTCGTCTGTCTCCGTCTCCACTCCCTTTTCCTCTGCTTCTGGCGTTGGGGCCGTTCCCTCCGGGGACTCCTCTGATGGGGCTCTTGCTGGTGCTCCATCCTTAGGGCAATCCTTGGGTTGGTGGACTTCCTCAGCTGTTGCCGTCCTAGTCGGTGGTGCTGGTTCCTCTGCTGCGGTTGGCACTGCCTTGGGGTCCTCTTGGTGGTTTGTGCCTGTTCCTGTGGGTGTTGGTTTCTCTGGAACTTGGCTTTCTTTATCTCCCTTCCTGGGGGCTGTTGGTGTCTTTGCCGCCTCGCTTCTGGCTTCGTTCAGGAGGGTGTTCAGTTGTGCGTTGACTGCTGAGGAGACCGTCGGTCTGGGCTGTCTCATTCTTCAGGCTGGGGTCCATGCAGCGGCCGCTGCGTAGCTCTTCGGCAGGTCAGACTTGGGGCATCGGTAGTAGGTGTGGCCCTCACCTCCGCAGAGGTTGCACTTTCTGATCCCGCTGCATGTGCTTGCTTCATGTCCCGACTGCTTGCAGATTCTGCAGAACTTCTTTGGGCAGTCCTTGCCGGCGTGTCCCACGGCCTCACACGTCCTCCAGGTTTAGGGTTTCCCAGGTAGCTGACCCTCCCTTCGTCAGCTCCCAGGTAGAAGCTTGCTGGTGGGTGGTTCAGGCCGTCTCTCCCTTTAGGGTCCTTGTGGAGGTTGATGGTTGCTTGCCAGGTTGTGTTCCAAACTCCGTTGTCGTCTCTGACCTTTGTGGGTCCATTCTGGATGGTGCCGTACCTCTGGAGAAGCGACGCAATGTCTCTGTCTGGGATGTGGGGGTTGGTCATCTCAACCGTTACCCTCTTCTCCGTGGTCTCCGGTGCCAAGCCTGTTTTCATGTTAACACAAGAACATGGGCTTCTATGGGAATTAACAAAGGCGTATTATCAAGCCCATTATCGCCGTTTTATTGGCAGTTTCCTGCCGATAAAACAGCAATAATTTTAACACCGGTCCTTGATAATATGCCCCTAAGTTTGTTTGCTGTGCAATTAGATGAAGCAACTGATGTGTCAAAGGATGCCCATTTAATTGCTTATGTTCGATACTGTTATGAAACACTATTATTGGAAGATTTTTTATTTTTCAGGCCAATCAAGGGGTGAGCAATAGGTTCTGATTTGTTTGACATTATCAATGACTTCTTGAATACACATGGCTTAAACTTGGAAAACTGTGTTGGAATCTGCACAGACGGTGCTCCTTCAATGTGTGGTGCTCGGGCTGGCCTAAACGCTAATGTGTTGAAAATGGCTCCACATATTCTGTGGACCCACTGTATGATACACCGGGAAGCCCTTGCTGTTCGAAACATGGACAGTGAATTTGAGGATGTGCTTAATCCTGCTATAAAAGTAGTGAATGTTATAAAGACCCATCCCACAAGAGCTTGTCTTTTTGCAATTTTATGTGCAGAAATGGGAGCTGAGCCTGATGGTTTGCTGGATCATATAGAAGTGTGGTGGTTATCCCGGGGGAAAGTGCTAACTCGCATCTTTGAATTAAGGAATGAAGTACGGCAGTTTCTTCAGTGTTTGGACCCTGGCAAAGCAGAACAGCTATGCAATCCCCGCTGGCTTGTGCTTTTAGCATACCTTGCTGACATTTTCGAGAAATTAAGGACCATATTATCAAGAAAGGGCAATATATTATCTCCGCTTTTATCGGCAGGAAACTGCCGCTAAAGCAGTGATAATGGGCTTGATAATATGCCCTTGTGAATTCCCATAGAAGCCCCGGTTCTGGTGTTAACCTGGGCTTCTATGGGAATTCACAAGGGCCTATTATCAAGCCCATTATCGCCGCTTTACCGGCGGTTTCCTGTCGATAAAAGCGGTGATACTGTATCGCCCTTTCTTGATATTATGGCCCTAAATTCCCTGCATCTGTCTCTGCAAGGAGCTGAAATCACTTCTTTTACCGCAAACAAAAGAATAACTGCATTCAAGAAGAAGCTGGAATTATGGAGAAGACTAGTGGAAGAGGGCGTGTTTGAGTCGTTTCCATGTTTAGATGATGCTCTTGAGGAGACTGAATATGAACTTCCAAGTGTTGGTGAGATAATAAAATATCACCTGACGTCTCTCAGGAACAGTTTACAAAAGTATTTTCCTGAGGACAGTGATCACTCCAATGACTGGGTCTTTCCACCATTTCTGGCAGAGGTGGGGAGCCATCTCCCGATTCGCATGCAGGAAGAACTGATTGATCTCCAAAGAGACTGCACTTTGCAGATGCAATTCAGCAAAGTCTCATTGGGAGAGTTTTGGCTGAAAATGTCTGCAGAACATTCAGCGTTGAGAGAAACTGCTATCAAACCTCTCTTGCCTTTCATCTCATCCTATTTATGTGAGGTTGGGTTCTCAGCACTTGCTGTGTTAAAGACTAAGGGGCATATTATCAAAACAGGCGATAAAATGATCACCACTTTAGCGGCAGAAAACTGCGATAATGGGCTTGATAATATCTTCTATGGAATTCCAATTGAAGCCCATGTTAAATGTGAAGGACGGACACAAGTCTTAACCGGGTCTGGAGAGTGACTGTGGCCCCACAACCAAAGTTTCAAACATAACTTCTGCCCACTCATGCCGCCCGCCCACTTAATAACCTAAGTTGTGACTCAGGCGGGAAATTGACAAAGTTGAGAATGCGCGGTGCTGCAGCCATTGAGAGCACAGCTGAGCCAGCCTGGCCGGCATGACCGAAAATCACCTCCTATCAGTTAAACAAAAATGGGGCAACTCTGTGTCCCTCAAAACCTGGGTATGTATAAGTAAATAAAAGACAATGGTTCAGTTGGCAGATGAAGATACTCCAGAGCAGAACAGTGCAGTAGTTGCACTGCACAGAGTCGAGCAATCTGTAACACACTGTGGGCTGCCAGAGCAGCACGTGCATGCGGTCCGGTCAATGCTGTGTTAAATGAGCGCCAATAGCGGCGCTCCCATCTCGTTTAGTCAGCAACTTCAGGTAGTGCTATAAATGCGTGAGTTCTCATTTTGGTGCAGTGATGCGGATCACAACACCAAAATCCATTAGTCTACTCTAACCCCTGATGCATGATACTTGGCAGGACTGACACACAAGCATGATACAGAACTTGGGGGCATATCAGCAACAGCCGGCGATAATTATTGCTAAGCGGGCTTAGCGCGAGGATGATTATCGCCAACTATCGCTCGATTTTATCGCAGAGATAGCGTGCTATCAGCAACGCTTATCTCCAATACGATAAAAACCCAAGCGCTAGCTGCCAAATGTGCGATTATTGCTGGAAATCCAGCGATAATCGCACAAACATAGGTGATAGCTTGTTGATAGGGCAGGGTAGACTTAGCCATAATATCCACCTTCCTTTGTATATAATGGCTAAGTCGGATTAAAAACAGGCGTAAGGAAAGTAGCGATAAGCGCGGTTAGCGCTACTTTTCTTATCGCTATGCAGGTTAGCAGGCAGCTTGATAATTGGAGAAATGTCGGTTAGCGACATTTCTCACGTTATTTTGGTCAGGAATGCTCACTTTGCATCTCATTAGAGATGCAAAGCTGGGCGTTAAGGTAAATGGTGTTGAAGCATGGAAACACGCGTTAGCGTGTTCTTGCTGATAGTGCGATAAAGCGACGATAATTTTATCGCGGGCCATGATGATATGCCCCTTGATACTCTGGGAGACCGTTCCCTATAAAACAGCGTATAACATTTTAATACAAAAATGGGATGACGGAAGGGACCATTTCATTGTTAAGTCTCCGTTCTAAAATTGGGAACAGAAAAAATGTGAAGGAAAATGACAGCAGAAGGGAAGGGGCTGTGAGCAGGGGGCAAAACTATTAGTGTGAGGCGTGAAAAAAGCAGTAAAAAAATTACCATGAAATGAGACAGAAAAGGCAAAGATATGGGGCATATTATCAACTGGGATAATTATTGCGGGCCGTGCTTAGCGATAATAATATTTTCGCAGGCTATCTCTGGAATTTATCGCCCTGGCACACGTTATTAACAACGCATTTCTCCAGAGTGATAAAAATTCCAGAGAGAGCGAGGTTATCACCCTTTTGCAGGGAACATCATTGGTTTTCCAGTAATGTTCCCTGCAAAACGGCAATAACCTTGTTGATACGACCCACAGGGTCGTATCAGCATAATCCACCCCCTATGTTAAGGATGGCTAAATCAAGATTTTAGCAGACGTTAGATTTTGGCGAAAACTGCAGTTTTCGCCAAAATCTAACGGATGCTAAAATCATGTGGGCTTCCTTGTAAATATTGCAATGTAAACATCCGCGATATTTGCAAGGTAGTCCATCCGGGGTACACCCAGTAACGCCTACTTTGCATCTCATTGGAGAGGCAAAGGGAGGCGTTGGGAAAAAGGGTGCTAACATGCGATTATGCAAGTTAGCACCCTCCTGTAAATAGGGGGCTGGTTTTATCTCCGCTTTTTTGGCTTTGTAAGGAAAAAACCGGAGATAAAGCCCTTGTAAATATGCCTCTATGAAAGGAAATAAATGTGCAAAAGGTGCTGAAAACTGAGGAAATGCAGAATGGGAGACGAAACAATGAAGTGAAACAAAATGCAGCCAGAGATTAAATTAAAAAAATATGTAAAAGAGGACCAATTTTACCAGATCCTTCACGTTCACATCAAACTGTGGACTAATTAAACCACACTTGTTTTGTCTGCGTGTAGTCAGCATTACACTAGCAAGTGGGCAACGTGTAATATTGATTTTTCACACTAAATATGGTCATTAAATAGAGATCATTTACAGGATAAACATAAAACGAATGCCCAATGGCGGATCGGTGCTTGCAATGCATTATGAATAAGCTGGGTTTACCAGTGCTTGTATTCAAATGGGCAGATTTATGTTACGATGCGCCAGTTAACGTGCGCCACAGTGCGCCACAGCTCCGCCACCCATGGTGCGCCGCATTTATAATGCGGCGCACCATGTTGCAAAAACGGCACAGATCCGTGACGCATCTGTGCCGGAAATGTGGCGCATTGCTGGAGTTGCGTCGCAAGCGCGACGCAGCTCCAGCAAGGCTCGGGGGTACACCATCTGCACAATGCTGCGTCAAGACCTACGTCTGCTTCAAGCAGGCGCAGGGTTTTGACGCAGCATTGCCGTGAAAGTGACTGAGTGAAATCTCATAGATTTCACTCAGCCACTTTCAGGAGTCGTTCCTGCGCAGGAACGCCACCCCCTGCACAGGAACGCCTCCTTATGGCACAGTGCTTTACAATGTGACGCATCTCCTAGATGCGTCACGTTGTAGATAGGGCGCATTGTTTGCGCCGCAGTTGCGTCAAATAAAGTGACGCAATTGCTGCGCAAAGAGGCGCAACGGCCTCATAAATCTGCCCCAAGGTTCCTACTCGAGATCAATGGAGACAAAAGACTGCAATGCCACTGGCGGCCAACAGAGGTCCTCGGAGGGTTTACATCGTCACGTTAGCGCTGCGGCTCCGCCTGCCCCAATAAGAATAAGACTTTGTTGAACTATTTGCTAGTAGAGCCCGGTGAACCATGGGATACGAAGGCACATTTAATGGCGTTAAAGAGAAGCAGTACTGTGCATCTCCACTGTATGCATGGAGATTCAGTTTACATTTATTCCCTTGTTAGATGCACAACATATGAAATGACGACTCACGTACATCGATACTCTACTTCTTTTAAACCTCATAATCAGACCTCTACCGCAGAGAGATCTTTCATAAATTGTATCACCAATTCCGTCATCAGCACCACACGAAGTGCAACTGAATCAGAAATCAAAGATGCAATACTGATACTTCAGAGCACGAGTACAATGATCCTATATATTTTTTAACCTCATTCAATTAGGGTGGCACCATCCTATGGTCCTTCAGTATGACTAAAAGAACCAGTTCATATGTTACAAAACAGTTTTAGAATCAATGTCCAATAATGGTCGATAATGGTCTTTCGCTGCGGCGACAGTTCTATGCTGACACAGATGCATTATGGGTAAGCTGGATTTTCTCTCTCTCCTATACTACGGCCTCATTGGAGTTTTCCTTCAGACTAAAGACTGCAATTCTACTGACTGCCGACAGAGGGCCACGCTCGGGTTTACATTGTCAACCCAGGCTAACTTCGAACTTTGCCATAGTAGACAGCCGTGATGTCACCTCTGGAGCCCCGCCCACTCTACGGGAGGGCGAACCTCGAGCCCAGCGAGCCAGCTGCTAAGACCCCCTCCCCCATCCATGCACAGGGTGCCAGGAAAGGTGGCTGGCTGCATTAATGGGCAAAATGGGGGTTGCCTTCCCACCTTTTTGTGAGCAAAGAGAGGAGGATAAGAAATAACACTGGTCAGCAGAAAATACAATTTACCTTGGAAAAATGTTTGATTCTTTGGGGCATATTCTCAAGGATTTATCGCAGAGTTATCTGCACTTTATCGCAGTCAAAAGTGGCGATAATTTTATCGCCCCATTCACAAGCTAGTGGTAACAGCTGAAGTCACCAGTTTACCTGCGATAGCACCCTCAAAAACATTGCCACAGATGACCCAGGCAACTATCGCTAAGAGATGCAGTGATCGCGTTCCCGTGCAAAAAGCCGCGACAACATCACTCCGCAACATTCCCAATGATCAGCCAGTTCGGTGATAAGATCCCAAAACAGGTGATAAGGCGTGTTAGCAGAAGGGATTTAACACCTGCTCTGACCTGGTGGAAAGTCACACGACAACCTGCACCAGAAAAGGGAGCCCAGCGCAGAGGCACACCTGAAGAACAACAGATGCCATGGAGATACTGAACATGTAGCCTGGAGCCCCAAGAGGGCCACAACACCCACCGCCACCACCCCCATGGACCCCCCTCCTCCCCCGGGCCCCCCACCTGCCCCATGGACAAAGATATGTTACATCAACTCCACAAATTCATGCACAAAACAATTCGCCTGACATCGCACAATTACAACAATCAGCATGAGGCTGGCCCGTGGGGGCAGTTAAGGAACGGAACGAGGGACCCCAGGGCACCGGAGAGAATACGGCCGCCATATTGGTAAAGGCGGACCGGTGCCGAACTTCCGAGAGGGTCAGGGGTGCGGAGCAGGACGTAGGGAACAGCCACAGCCCAGAGGACAGGGCAAAGCAGAAGGCCAGAGACTTAGGGGTTGACTCCCACGGCGGCCAGGACTGCTTAGCGAGGTGCAGTGAATGCGGCCGCCATATTGGTAAAGGCGGACCTGGTGCAGAAGCTCTGAGAGGGTCAGGGGTGCGGAGCAGGACGCAGGGAACAGCCACAGCCCGGAGGACAGGGCAAAGCAGAGGGCCAGTCACTGAGGGGTTGACTCCCACGGCGGCCAGGACTGCTCAGTAAGGAGCCAACATGATTTCTGCCTGACTCTACAATGGCGCCGTGTCTGGAACCTGAGTTAATCGGAGCCTGCCCCCCTGCAATTGTTGTTCTGCTCAAGGGGTTCTCTGGTCTGATTTGGAGCCCCCATGCCAAGCCATGGCTGCTGCTCTGTGTAAACCCTCCCAAATAAGTTAAAGTTAAAGGATTCCCTACCCATCACCCAGCTCACCGCGCCTGACCCCAAAATGGCGGATCAAAACAAGATTTACGTCAGCGTTTCTCATGCTCCTCATGTCCTGAGCCCACTTTTGCTGCTCCAGCATCACCTTTTGCCCTACTAAGCGGTGATCGAGCCTGTTAACTGCTGAGCGCCACAGGAGGGCGGGAAGACACTCACTTTCTTCAGCGCAGCAAGTCCTCTGCTGATACACCATTTTGGCCTTTCACAACTGCGCAGCTGAACTACCCAGCCTCAGAATGGCTGTTTCACGACCAGCGACCAGCTCATGCCGCCTGACCTGAAAATGGCGGAATTTGAGACCTCGACGCCGCACGCACCTACACGCCTAATTACCGAGCTGTATTAAGTGAGTCCACAGCCTGTCTTCCAGATGTTTCTTCTTCACGGCCAGTGCTTCCTTCAAGCAATCGGACATCCCTGCGGGCGTCTGCGAGTAATGCATTCCTCCATCAAAATCGCCATCCGCTTAACTCTTTAATTGTGTGGTATTTATTTTGAACAATTTTACAGCTGCGCAGCAAATAGTGCCAGCTGCACCGTTTAGGCCTTTTACAGCTGCGCAGCAAGCAGTGCCAGCTGCACCGTTTAGGCCTTTTTACAGCTGCGCATCAAGTAGTTCCAGCTGCATCGTTTAGGCCTTTTTACAGCCTGACGGCACATTAACCCGGTTTTTACACCATAAACGCTTGGATTATGCGCCCCCTTTTTGCCCTCTTTTTTCTCCTCACTACCGCTCTCCCAGCAACACCCCTCTCATCTCTCCCCCACCCTCCTTCGCCTCAGCTTCCCAACATGGCCATCTCTCGAGTTAAGGCTGGAGCCAATGGCTACAAAATCATTTATCCTCCCGACCAGACTAAAGCTACAATAAAACGACTTAAGCATAACACTATTGAACGTTTCCCGGACTCCCTTTTTGTGGATCAATTTTACAATGGTCGTCTTCGGAGGCTCAAAAACGATTTCATCTTCTTCACTCGCGACATCCCCTCTTGGTCCAACAGTTTTTACAATTCCCTTAACGTCACCTCCTCCTCCTCTATCCCTTATGGGAAACAACTAAAAATTTCCCCCTCTGGGTGCTTCAATGGCTACCTCACTATCTCACTCTATAACAACGGTACTGTCATGATCCAAGGCAAAGACTCCTGCCTCTCGATCTTTGACCACCTCTTCCCCTCCTTACTCCCCGTCTCTGCAACCGGGTTTCCCTTTGACTCTCCTTCCAGCTCCACCCATTACTCCCTTTCTCCACCGCGACCCCACCCCACTTCAATTGGCTGCACTCTCGAGAAGCGCAGGTCGGCCCTCTTCCCTTCCCCCCCCAACTTACCTCATCTCCTAATCCTCCTCCCCCACAGTATGTCCCCTCCCGCATTACTTCAGCCTTACCACTAGCTAACACGCTCCTCGTCCCATCTGCACTATCACGATACTCCAATGTATTCTCCTCCCCCATACTTCTTCCCATCACCCCCCTCTTTAGTCCACCTCTCCTCCAACACTCTCCCCCAATTAACTTTCCCTATGCTCCCCTTAGCCCTCCTTCCATCCCTCCTCTCCACCCCTTCATCCCCTCGTCATTCACCCCGTTTTTGCCACATTCCCACTGCATCTCTCTCCTCCCTCCTACTCCTCCAGTACTGCCGCACTACCCCCTTTCCACTCCTAGGAACACCTTCCATCTCCCTCACTCGGGCCCAGCAGAACCACTTCCCCTCCTCAACTTCCCTTTCTCTCAACCCCCCTCACTCTGCCAGATGACCGTTCCCTCACTGCTACCTCTCCTAACTGACAGGACCTCCGCAACCAATGCACCTCTTTTCCTCCCAAACCTCCTACACTCCCATGACGCCACACAGACCTCCCCCCTCCTACTTCCCTACCGACGTGTTCCGCACCTTTCTCCCTCTAAATTTGTCCTTAATTCCTCTCCCTCTTGCAACACCAACAATGACAACTCTCCCTTAACCCCCAATTCACTTACTCCCGCTCCCAACCTCCACCTTTCCCCACCTGTGAACCCCACCCTCCAACACACCTCCTGTCCCCCCACTTCTCCCTGCCGTCCACCACCAATTCCACCCCCCCTTATTTCAATCGAGCCACCCAACCTTCCGTGCTCTGCCTCTTTCTCACTGGAAAATACGCTAGGCTCTCTGATCACCTCCATCTCTCAGCTTACAGCTGCCATTTCACTTCTATGCTCTAAGATCTCCACCCCTCCATGCACCTCTACTCCCTCCCAACTTCCCCAGAGATACACCTCGCCCCCTCACCCCAATACAGCCAAGCTCAACCTTTCGTCTGCAAACGTCGTTAACTCACACAAGCCCTTGAACGCCACCCTTCTTCAACAGGCATACCCTAGCAACCCCACTGTCTACACTATTCCGACCATCACCTCTGTCAGAACAAAGCGTCCACCTAAACCCTCCCGAGCACCCCCGCAAATGTACAATATCCCGATCACCCTTCAGAGCCCAAGTGCCCCCGTCACCAAAACAGTCTTGACAGAGCTGCGCTGCCTGCTTCACAACTGCAGATCTGCAGTAAAACACAAACTTGAAATCTCCAACACCATCACCCTTCATAAACTTGACATGCTCTTCCTCACAGAGACCTGGTTCAAAGATACCTCTCACTCTATGTTTGATCTCCTAGTACCCACTGGTTATTCCATATTTAGGAATGACCGAACTGAAAACACGGGGGGAGGTGTTGCAGTCATCTTCAGAAACGCCCTCCAACTTAAGGCGTCTCCTAGCAGCGCCTCCCACACCTTTGAATGCCTTTCTCTTGAGCTTCAATTGCAACACCGTTCACCGCTCAGATTCCATATCATTTACAGCCCGCCTCGTAGTAGTAGCTCTTCGTTTATAGAAGATCTCAAAGACTTCATCAGCGACCAATACTCTCAAAGTGACAATCAGACCATCGTGGGTGACTTCAATCTCCACTGGGGCGCACCGCAAGACTCCTCTGCGAACTCACTGGCCACCTTCCTCTCGGCAAATGATCTTATCCAACACTGCACTGAACCAACCCACTCTAAGGGCGCAATCCTGGACCTTGTTATTTCTAAAGCAGCCATGCTTTCTACTACTACCCCTATTCATGTAGATTGGTCTGACCACCACCTCATCCCATTCTCTCTTCAACTTTCACACTCTATAACTCTTGGCCAACCCAAGAGGGCCATCTCCTGGTTCCGTGATGCCAAAAACATTGATGTCGGTCCCCTCTGTGAATCAGCTTTGCTTTCACTTCCAAGGCTAGACCCGAACATAGCTGTTGACGATCTCACCTCCCAATGCCTCACAGTTCTTGCAGCTGAAATTAATAACATTGCTCCACTTAAAAGCAAAAGGATAAGGCCCACTCCCTCAGCACCTTGGTTCAACAAATCCCTTTATGAGGAAAGGAAGCAGCTAAGAGTCCTGGAGAAGCAATGGAGGCAATTGCCTTCCACTGACAACTTAGCCTTGCTTCGCACAGCAAGATCCAAATACCACAAGCACATCTTCCTTGAGAAAGTGACTGTTGCAATGTATACATGTACTTTGTAAGGTAAGTAGATCCAGTAGTCGTAGGTATTCTTGAAAAGGTGTTTATTAATTAAAAGCTGGTAGATAGGAAGGCCCCACCGGGAGCAGCATCCAGCTGCTCAGCCCCACTCATTCAAACTGACCACACATTCAAACCATGCACACAGGAACATTCTAATGACATCACACACACAGGCTGAGCAGCAGGGAAAGAGATGATCAGGATATAACACAGACGCACTTCAAAACCCTCCTTGATTCCGCCAAAAATAGACCCAAAAAACTATTCGATCTCATCAAGACTCCAAGCTGCTCTCCCCCAACCTCCAAGGTGGAGGATTCTACAAAGAGAGCAGCGGATTTCGCTATTTTCTTCGATGGAAAGGTGAAATCACTTGTGGATCAGGTTGCTCATCCTACACCTCCAGAGGAGCGCAAATCCTTAGCCATTTGGCAGAGCTTTGACCCCATATCTGAAGATGCCCTTCTCAAGTGCATACGCGAAACAAAGCCCTCCAACCATTCTCTTGACCCTATCCCCAGTGCCATTGCCTTTGACTTCTATACCCATTCTCTCTCCTATTGGACCACTCTGATCAACATCTCCCTCTTGCAAGGCTCCCTTCCTGTCTCCTTCAAAACTGGGCAGGTCACCCCTCTGCTGAAAAAGCCCACTGCTGATGCGAATGACCTCAACAACTTCCGCCCCATCACTAACCTTCCCTTTCTTGCGAAGATCACGGAAAGATGTGTAGCCAAACAACTCTCTCGTCATATCAAGGACAATGATCTTCTTGACAATTGTCAGTCCGGCTTCATCCAAAACTGCAGCACTGAAACAGCCCTACTTCAAGTGGTTGATGATGCGCTGAGGATACTCGACTCAGGGGGGTCCTGTCTGCTAATTCACCTTGCCCTTTCCGCAGCCTTCGACACTGTTAATCACAACACCCTCCTCAATATTCTTCAACAGAGAATGGGCTTGGAGGGCACTGTGCTTAAATGGTTTGCATCCTTCCTCTCTAACAGATCTCAAATGATCAAAATAGCGAACAGTCTTTCTTCTCCTGTGGCGGTGGGTCAAGGTGTTCCCCAAGGCTCTATACTTGCACCCACATTGTTCAATCTCTACTTAGAACCACTGGGAAACCTCATAAGCAAATCCGGGATTCACTATCATCTCTATGCAGATGACACTCAACTCTACCTCAAGGTTGCTTCCACTCATGACCTCTCCATCCTAAGCTCCACTCTCGACTCCATTCAAAAAGGGATGTCACCTCATCAATTGATTCTGAATCCCTCCAAAACTGAATTCCTCCTCTTCTCCTCCTCACTCTCTCCTCCCCCGGTTCAATCATGGATGGATCAGATGAATCTACTAAACAATAAACCCATCATTATCGACAGCGCAAAATCCCTTGGTGTCATTCTAGACAAAAAACTCAATCTAACTCCCCACATCAATTCTTTTGCAAAATCTGCTCGCTACCAACTGCGCCTTCTTTGGAGAATCCGTAGCTTCTTTCCGGAGCAGGACCTTATAACCCTGGTGCAATCGCTGGTCCTCTCCAGACTAGACTACTGCAATTCTCTTCTTACTGGCCTCCCCAAATCTCACCTGTCCCCACTTAAGTCTGTCTTCCATTCAGCAGCTCGTTTCATTTATGGGGCCAAAAGAAGCGATCACATCACACCGATGTTATCCACCCTCTGCTGGCTTCCCTTCGAGGCTAGAGCTATCTACAAGACCGCTTGTATCACCCACAAAGCCTTGCACTCCTCTTCTCCCCGCTACCTGGCGAATAAAGTCCGCGCTATATAAAAATGCATAAATAAATAAAAAATAAATAAATCTATGTGTGTTCAGAAAAAAGAGAATCACTCATTCATATTTGAATCACGAGACAAAACATTTCATTCAAAAAAACTCAAAACAACTATTATAAAGAGTCATGGCAGATCTTCTCAGGACAATTTCTAGGTCACAGCCTGCAAGACAAAATTCTAGATAAGAACGTGTGTCCTGCGCTCATCAAACAACAGAGAGAGTAAGCGAAAGAGAGAGATAGAGAGAGAGAGAGAGAGAGAGAGAGAGAGAAAAAGAGAGGGAGAGAGAAAGAGATGGAGAGAGAAAGAGAGGGAGAGAGAGAGCGAGAGAAAGAGGGAAAGAGAGGGAGAGAGAGAGAAAGAGGGAGAGACAGAGAGAGAAAGAGGGAGAGAGAGAAAGAGGGAAGGTGAGGGAGAGAGAGAGCGAGAGAAAGAGGGAAAGAGAGGGAGAGAGAGAGAGAAAGAGGAAGAGACAGAGAGAGAAAGAGGGAGAGAGAGAAAGAGGGAAAGAGAGGGAGAGAGAGTGCTGACACTGCGGACCCAGGCCTCACTGCTCACCTGCTGCCACTTGTGTGTCTCCAACCACGTTCCGGTATACACTGCGGTCCACCAGGTCCCGTATCTGAAACAGAGTCCAGATTTAAGAATGGCAGAGTCCATACAATTGCACATGCCATCATCGCTTGCCCACCCCTGCGCACACAGGCTGCTGCACCCCACCAACTCCCGCCACCCAGTGGTGACTGCCCGCCCCAGCGCACCCAGGCCTCACTGGTCACCTTCTGCCACCGGCGTGTCTCTAAGAGGGCTCACCACCTGCCAGTGCAAGCTCCAAGCCCGGTGCCCGCGAACATGGCACCCTCCACATCATGCAGCCCCGCTCCGCAGGCCACCAGGTCACACTCTTGATTCTGGGTCTTGATTTTGCTATGGTAGTTGTAGTGTCCTTGCGCATACAAAGACACGGACACAGGGTGTTATGCGGGAGCTTCTTTATTTCACGTCCTTCGTCCTCCTGGGTCATCGGCTAACTGTTGTCCCCAGCCCCTGGCTCCTCCCTATCCGCCCGCCCTCGCTCTCCCTCAGGCAGGTCCTAGTGTCCAGGGTATGTGCAGCCATCATTACATCTCCCCCCTCTGTAAATAAAAACAAAGCCCAGCAATGTATCAGCACCCTTTGCTTTCACGTCGCTTAAGATCGACACTTAGAATTCTTCAATGAGGCAAGACGGTTTTCTAATGGTCCGCTTGGGGCGCGACTGAGGATCAGAGATATCTCGCTCGTGCCCATCAGGAGTTCCCATCAATACCTGACTGTGGCTGAGCGGTGTCTCTTGTTCATTGTTCTCGACTAGTGATTCAGTCAATAGTTCTTTTACGCTAGGGCTGCACTTGTGTCACATTCCTGGTTACTCGTCTTCCGTCTGTTTCCGCGGTGATCATAGTTCCTTGCTGTCTCACAACTTTCAACGGAGTCTCATGATATTTGCAGTCAGTCTTTCTGTGCTGCTCTTGCCACGCCAACACCCAGTCTCCTTCCCGAATTTCAGCATGAGGGGCATGTCGACGTTCATCCGCATATCCCTTCATCTTTTCTTTCTTCAGCCTGTCCATGGCCACAATTTCCTCGTGGTCAGAGTCCTGATATGGTTCACTCACAGGGACATTCATCATGGGCAATCTGGTGTGCACTGATCGGCCTAATATGAGGGTGGCCGGACATTTGCCCGTGATGGAGTGGGGTGTGTTTCGGTATGCACGTAGTACTTCATTGAGCGCTGTCTGGATGCTCTTGCGAGTGAGCTCCGCTTGCTGAATGGCTTTCTTTGCCGTGGCCATGAATCATTACATTCGCTTGTGGCCAGAGTGGTGTGATTTTCCGGTGTTTAAAGTTTGGGTGTTGAGCAAACTCGGCGAAGTCGTGGCTGTTGAATGGGGGCCCAGTATCAGATTTTACCACTTGAGGAATGCTCCACGCAGCGAAGACTTCATCTAGAATTGGTATGGCACTGGAGGCTTTGGTGGATGTGCACAGTTGTGCAATGGGGAATCTGGGGCCTCATTTATGAGGCCTTGCGTCAGTTTTGCGCTTCCGATGCGTCACTTTTTGTGACGCATCGGCGGCGTAAAACATGCCTCCTGATGCGCACTATTTACAAAGTGACGCATCTAAGCAGATGCGTCACTTTGTAAACCCCTGCGCTACATTATACCTGCGTCAGGTATAATGTATGCAGAGGGGGCGTTCACCCGCAAAAAGCCTCGTAATAGTGACGCAGTGAAATCTATGAGATTTCACTGCGTCACTTTTAGGACGCTGTTGCGTCAAAATCTTGCGCCTGCCTCCCAGCAGGCGTAAGACTGACGCAAGCCCTTTCACATGGGGCTTTCCCCATGTGAAAGGAAGCATTGCTGGAGTTGCGTCACTTTTGTGACACACTCCAGCAATGCGTCACTTTTGCGCCTACAGATACGTCAGAAATACTGACGTATCTGTAACTCCTTGCGATGTGATGCGTCATATTATAGATATGACGCATCGATCATGTCGCAAGGAGGGCGCAGTGAAAAGTGACGCATGGCTGTTTTCACGCAGCAATGCGTCACTTTTCATAAATGAGGCCCCTGGAATATTCGTCCATGATGACCAGGACATATTGTCCCGACTTGAACGGCTCAAAGAAATCAAGGGCAATGTGCTGCCAGACGCCATCCGGCAGTGGAGACATTTGCAGCGGTGCAGGGGGATCTGTGCGGCTCACTAGCTGACACTATGGGCAGTCCTTCAACGTTGTTTCCACCATTAGATCAAGTGTCGGAAACCAGACCCGCTCTCGGAGCGCTCTTTTCGTGGCTACTATGCCCCTGTGTCCTTCATGTGCTAAATTGATGACCCTTTGTCTTAGCTGTCTTGGAATCACAATTCGAGTGTCTCTTAGGATGAGACCATTTGTCGCTATTGACAGTTCATCATGGACATGTTTGAATGCGGACATCTCTTGGTCACCTTGTCCCTTAGTTTCTGAATGTCACCAGCTATTGTCTGTATACGACGTGTTACTTCCTGCAGGGTGTCGTCTGACTGAGTGGCCTCACAGATTGCTTCCAGCGGAACAGCAGGGGGTCTGGCCTGATCTACCACGAAATGGATATATTCGTCCGCAATCGACCGTTTGGATTTTTTGGTCCTGATGGGGTGTCTGGACATGTAGTCGGCAGGGTTTGCAGCTTTCCCTGGCTTGTGTACAATGGTGTACGTGTATTCTTGTAACCTGAGGCCCCATCTCTCTATTCGTGGCGGCATTTTGGCTCGAGGGTTTCCAAAAATTGTGATCAGAGCTTGATGGTCAGTGACCAAGGTGAAATGCTTTCCGAAGATAAAAATGTGGAAATGTTCACAGGCCCAGACGACAGCTAAACTTTCCTTTTCTGGCTGGGAGTATGCCCTCTCCATGTCTGTGAGACTCCTACTGGCATACGCTACTACGTGACGTTGATCTTCATCTCTGTCATACTGTGCTAGAATGGCCCCTAGCCCCACAGGGCTGGCATCCACGGTTATTTCTGTCTTCTTTTTGTAGTTGAAGTAGGCCATATTTTCAGCAGACTCCACAGCTTCCTTGATGTCTCTGAAGGCACGTTCACATTGAGTGGACCACTGAAATGGCTGCCCCTGTGAGAGTTCTCAGGGGGTGACTTATTGTGGCGTAGTCTTGTATGTACCTGGAGCAGTAACTGGCCATACCCAGGAACAAGCGCACATCTCCAACGTCACCTGCGCTCGGTATATCATTTAGCGCCGCTATCTTTTCGGGGTCCGGTTTCATGCCATTTCCAGAGAAAACGTGGCCGAAGAATTTCAGCGTTGGCTTATGAAATTCACACTTGTCCTGATTGAGCGTGAGGTTGGCTTCCATCAGGGCATGGCAGACCCGATCTAGTGCAGTGTCATGTTCTTGAGCGGTGGCTCCGTATACCAGGATGTCCTCACTGTAGTTCAGTACATGGTGAACATGATGGATTGTTCTCCTGATTGCTACCTGAAAAATTTCCGCAGCTGAGGACACCCCAAAACTGAGTCTTTTGTACCTGAACAACCCTAGATGTGTTGAAAATGTCGTGATGTATCGGGATCGCTCATGCAACTCCAGTTGGTGGTATCCTTTGTTGAGGTCCAATTTTGAAAATATTTTTGCTCCATTGAGTGACGTGATCATGTCACTGATGTGGGGGCCTGGGTGCCTCTCCCTCTCTATCGTGGTGTTAGGCACTCTCATGTCCACACATAGACGGACTCTGTCCGTTTCTCTTTTCTTTGGAACTACTACAACCGGGGAGAACCAGGGTGTTGGTCCATCAGTTCTCTCTATGATGTCAGCCTCGAGTAAGTCTTGGAGCTCCTTCTCCACGGCTTCCTGTAGATGAAATGGGATTTTACGGTGATGTTGTGCCACTAGTGTGATTTGCTCGTTGATGTGGAGTCTAATTTGGCAGTTTCTCATCTTCCAGAGACCTCGGAATAGCTTAGGGAACTTCTGAGTAATGTCCAGTTTGTCATCCACTTTGTCTAGTATGTCCACCAGCCTTAGTCGTTCTGCGGGGGGCAGGCTGAGTAGGCAGTCCGCCTCAGGCCCATCAATGACGTGGATGTAGGCTTGGATGGTGCGATCTTGATATGATAGATCGGTCGGGAACTTCCCAAGACAGTGGAGTGGTTTCTTTGACATCCACGTATATACCCGCACGTGGGCGTTGATCAATTTGGGAGGTTTCTTCATTCTTTGATATTCTGCTACAGGTAAATAATTTAGCGACACCCCACTGTCCAGCACAAACTTGGCATGGTGGGAACCAATTCTGATGTCTAGCCGTGGGTATTCCTTTAGACGATCAGGATCCGCTGCAAAGCATATGTATTCGTCGCGGTCCTGCGAGACGGGTGATAGTGATCTAGACCATCTTGATGACGACTGTCGAGATTGATGTGTTCGGCAGGAGTGACAGCTGGATTGTGACGACCCAGTGGATGAGTCTCGTTTATCCTGTACTGCTCTGACATGGTGACGGCTGCTTGAGGGGCGATATTGTCTGGTAGGTTCTCGTTGATCATCCTTGTGGGAAGTCCCACACATGCTTTCGAAATGATTGTCTCTACCACACTTCCGGCATCGTTGGCCCAGTGCTGGGCATGTATCTGCATGTGGGAAATCGTAGCCGCATCTGTAGCATGTTAGTTGTCGTTCTGATCTTTTCTTGGTGTGACGCGTGCTTCTGCGCTGACGACTTGACGGGTGGTACTGCTTTTTGAATCTGGAGGAGCGCGCTTGTGGTGGGGATCGTCCATGCACTTGTCGAGACTGCATCCTGAACGCCTGCTAACGTTTTTCGCTTCTCCCGGCCTCCATTTTCTCCGCATGCTCGTCGGCTTGATCATCGACTCTTGTCATTTCCTCAATCTCATCTAGCGGGTAGCTTTTCTTGAGCAATTTGCGTCTCAAGAGCTCTGACAGACAGCCTTCTATGATTCTCAATCGGAGGGCATCCTCCGTGGAAAAATTATTAAAGTCACAATATCTTGCTAAACGTCTCAGACGTGTGATGAATACGCTCATTTGCTCACCTTTCTCTTGTGATGCCAGGTTAAATGTATATCGCTCATAATCAGCATTCTTTTTGTGCAAGATCTTGTGGTTGAGTGCTTCACAGACCTTAGTGTATGACTCAGCGGACTCAGTAGGCAACTCTTATATGATCTGTCCAACTTCTTTGCCTACAAGATTCGTGAGAGCGATCAGTTGCTGTCCAGCATCCGTTACATGGGACCCTTTAAGGAAGTCCGTGAAATCTTCTAGCCATTCTTGCCACCGCAGGCCCATACCCCACCAGATTAAAGAGTGAGGGGCTCTGGAGGGCGCAGGAACGATACTCCCAACACATCCATGGGACCTGGGTCAGGCATTGCGCTATCCCGCTAATTCGACACGTACTGACAAAAGTACTTCTTGCACTCACCAGTGCTTGTTTACTTGTTTCCTTGCACTCGCCAGTGCTTGTTACTTATTTTCCTTGCACTCGCCAATGTTTGCTGACTTGCTTCTTGCACTCACCAATGCTTGTTTACTTGTGTACTTGCACTCGCCAGTGCTTGTTTACTTGTTTTCTTGCACTCGCCAGCACTTGTTTACTTGTTTCCTTGCACTCGCCAATGCTTGTTACTTATTTTCCTTTCACTCGCCAATGCTTGTTGACTTGCTTCTTGCACTCACCAATGCTTGTTTACTTTTCTTTGCACTCACCAATGCTTGTTACTTAATTTCCTTTCACTCACCAATGCTTGTTGACTTGCTTCTTGCATTCGCAAGTGCTTGTTTACTTTTCTTGGCATTCGCCAATGCTTGTTTCTTGGGGGCACCGTGTATTTGCCAGTGCTTGATGGCTTTCAGGCTCTCTGCCTGACTCCAAGATGGCCGCCAAAGATCCCAACAGCGGATTGGCCGAGCCGCCTGACTTCAAGATGGCCGCCACGAGAATCTCGTGTACAACGAGATTTGGCCTTCTACAACCGAAGACACGGTGTTCTCACTGCAGCTCCCTCTCACCGATTGTCGGTGGTAGCCAGCACTCACCCTCTCAGCCGGGCATTATCGCGGGCGCACAAGGTGAGGCAGCCTTCAATGTTTATTGCACCGCCTGGGTGGGCTCCCGGCGAGCAGGCAAATTTCTCGCTCCAACCCCCAGGACGGACCACACACACACGCGATGCAGCGGAGTGAGCTCCGGGCCGGTGAACACACCTCCGGACAGCTGGGGTGGGCTCCCAGCACCCGAGGGCGCTCGCGCAGTGGCTCACAATGCTGGATGTACAATCCAGGGACGTGCGCCGATCGAGTTAGCCGTCCTCCTCACGCCACAGGTTCCGATCCCAACCTTCGTTGCCAGATGTAGTGTCCTTGCGCATACAAAGACACGGACACAGGGTGTTATGCGGGAGCTTCTTTATTTCACGTCCTTCGTCCTACTGGGTCATCGGCTAACTGCCGTCCCCAGCCCCTGGCTCCTCCCTATCCGCCCGTCCTCGCTCTCCCTCGGGCAGGTCCTAGTGTCCAGGGTATCTGTATCCATCATTACAGTAGTGATCATATCAGTGCACACGCATCATCGCAGGCTGCACACCCGCTCAGCCCTTTAGGTGCCACTAACTCTGTGGCCCGCGAGGCAACGCCACGTGCCGCTAGGCCAGCACTACCTGCTGGCTAAGGCCTACACTGCGGTCCAGCAGGCCTCACATAAATCATCACCAGTCTGGACTGCCAGGACGGGGCATCATCGCAGGCTGCACACCCGCTCAGCACTTAAGGTGCTCTGTCGTAGTATGAAAGCCTCACATAAATGCAACGCAGGAAAGCCAGAAAAACTAAAATGGCAAACTCACCAAGCTTGAGTGAGATAAAATCTTGCACACCTCAAGATACCAGTATGGGTATCCCACGTTGAATTTTGAAATTAATAAATGGTGCCAGCCCAGTTAAATTAAACGCTGCTGCTCACAAAATGCTCGTTCACAACACAAACACAGCCATGAAAGATGCCAGGTTTCTGTAAATGACTGAAGGATACCAGTTGAAGTAAAGTAGAATCTGGCATGTATAGGTTAAAGTTGAAAAGATGTAAGTACGTAATGAAGGAAAACACTCCAAGCAGGCTGTAGAGATAGCAGACAGCGCAAAAAGTACAGGACTCACCAAGCTTGAGAGAAATGAAAACTGGCACGCCCGAGTTGAGGCTGACCGGTGTCAAATGGTCACTGGTGGGGCTGGGGCTGCCAAGTAGTAACAGGTGGATGTAACAAGCTTGGGTTCTTTGATGTAGTTGCAGTATTCTGTAGGTTTCTTAGCTGCTGTAGGAAGATTTCTTGAATGGAAGTCCATATAATTTGAATCCACGCATTCAAATTTGAAGACCAGATTGTGCCAGGCCAAAATGTCATAGTAGGAAAGTCCACAGGAGGCCAGGTTGTGGTTCCAAGACATAACTTTATTCAGGTACAAGTTACAGAAGCATTAAGTATAGCTAAGATGGTAAGAAGGCCTGTAAGTACACCCCACCAGGAGCAGCCTCCTAGCTGCTCAGCCTTCTGACACCACCTGACTCACATCAGACAGTCAACATTCCATGACATACTCAACATTCCATACATACTCAGACTGAACAACAAGGAGAAAGAGAGAGCAGGGTAAGAAGAGGAACATTTACCCTACTACATGCCCCTAACTCAGTGCACCGAAAGTCACCTTCCCGTGGCGGTGTGCCTGTGCCGGCCACAGTGTATCCAGTGCCACCAAGTCTGTGCCCCGCAAATCATGGATCCTTTATGATTGCGTTCCGTGGTGCGGATACCATCATGTCACCTCCGGCACTGGGGAATGTGAAGTGGCAGGGCCCTAGGCTCTCATGCATAAATAATACCCACACCGATACACCCAGATAGAGAGTAGAAATGGCATCCAGCACTTGTGCCCGGCCCGTTTTATTGGCAGAGTTACATGTCTTGTGATGCGTGTGCTGGATGGGTGTGGTGTGGGTGTAAGCCAGCCGTGAGGCAGTGGCTGTGGCATGGTGACAACTAGACCTGTGATCAGCAGATCACCATAGGGAAGACCGGGGACATGTAGCGTTGTCTCCCCCTCCCGTGTGCGTAAGCAGAGTGGGCTGGCCTGGCGTATGGGTGTGAATAATGACCCCGGAGCTCTGGGCGTGGTTCCGTCCTGGGCTTGACAATGAAGTAACTAATGCGTGTGTCCCTTTTGTAGTGCCGGCGCCACCAGGACTGCAATCTGCAATGTTTATTTTATTTATTTGTTTGCGTTTGTATGGCGCACAGCTACCCAACAAAGGGTTTCCTTTGACCCTGTGACCCAAGTCCCACAACATGAGCAACATGGATGTAAGTGGAAAGCACTGAGTCTATATTCATCCATACTTCCACACTTGAAAGATCATAGACATGACACATCTGTGTGAATATGAATGTTTAATGCACATTCAGTGTTGTAGCTGGAACAGTACAGGGCCATGCAAACCCCGCTTTACATTGGTGGCCCGTGGAGGGCCAGCCAGAGTCCTTCAGGGAATGACAAGTGCAATGGAAGGGGAAGAGCTCAGTCCGCAGTCTGATTACTGTGTCATTGAAGACCAAACAGTATATGGCCGTCCATGTCGAGGTCCAAGGTGAGTGTCGCAGAGTGTATCAGGGGACCGTGGAAGGTGATGATGCAGAGGGTAGAAGCAAGCAGAAACCGGCCATATGGCGGAGATGAATGCTACTGCGTCCTTCTCACCATGAAGACAGATTCATCTGCATCTTCGTCCTCTGCTGTTGCATGTGCCTCACGTGTGGGTGGTGGTGTTCTGTCTCCAGAACTGTGTGGCAGTGATACCTCAGGGGCCAGGAGATGGAATGTCTGTTGCACTGTGTCGCACTGACACTTCAGGGGGTGGAGATTTGAATGGAATGGTAGCAGCAGCATGCATCAGCGCCAGGCCTTGTGGCAGCAATGCCATGAGGAGAGTCTTTAGGGTGTTGAGGAACCCAGCTACCTCTCGCTGGTGTGCAGCCATGGCAGTCGCTCTTTCCACCTGCATCCGCTCCATGTTCTCCATGATCCTCCGCATGTGTCCCAACTCCTGGGTGAGATCGCTAGAGCCACTCTGACTAGACAGTTGTTCTTGTCTCTGAGTCAGGACTCCAGCAATGTCAGCCATGGTTCGTTGGAGAGCATGGAGCGGACTGTGGGTGTCCGTTAGGGACTGTGAGTGGTCCCGGATGGGACTTAGACACCCACGTATGGCATCTAGTATGGCTGCCATGCGGTCGAACCCCACCCACACCTGTTCAGCCACCTTCTCCTGGCACCCCAACACACGGCGTTGGAAGGCCATAAGTTCTTCGTGGGGGTCCAGTGAGGCATCCATGGTGATGGGTGCTGCCTGCTGTGTGGTCTGTGCATGGGGTGGGGTCTCCTCATAGCAGCAAGGCTGCCCTGCTCCTGGAGGTGGGGTACGGAGGCTCTCCACGAGCTGTTGGACGGCGTTGGGGTCGAAGGTGTGGTGGTCCTCTTCATCATCAGAGAAGAGAGGTTCGGGCTGCTCTGCAGGAGGCTTTGGATTTCCCTCTGCAATGTGAAGGGGAGATGCATTTAACATTGTGTTCACATGTTTGTTGATGCATTGTACATGTTTACATTCAGACTGCATGTCAGTGTACATTGTGACTGTTTGGGAACAGCTATCTGTGTGATGCGGGACAGTGGACACTTCGACAACATCATGGATGTGTGTTTTTATTTGTACATTGGCAATTTCCCTACAATGCCAAATGTGATTTGCCAGTTTCTACACACAAGCAGCACCAGTTGTGTCCTCTGCTCTGTTGTGGACGTGTTGCTGTTTGTACCACTTTGTTGTCAATTTTGATGTGCTCTGCATGTAATGTCTGTGTGCTGTATTTTGGGGGAGTCACCCCTGAAACTCTGATTTTGTTGCCCCTTCTCCCTTTCATGCGGTGTGCCTTTGACTTCTGTGCTTACACAGTGCTGAGATGTTGCATACTTGGGTACATTGGTCTCTTGGTGGGAGTTGGGGGTCTGGGGCATGGTTTGTCCGAAGATGTGCTCTACTTAGGGGCCGATTCCGATCTTGGTTGGAAAGCACTCCGACCGAACCGGATCCGGGGTGTTTTACGACCGATCCGGACTCCTGCAGTCCAACCGAGCGAGTACGATGCGGCCGTATGCTTTCGGACTCGGTTCGGTCGGACTCCCATGGAAGTCAATGGGAGCCGATCGTACAATGCATACATGGGCTCCCATTGACTGAATGGGTACGTTGTGGACAAGTGCCCCCGCTACAGTGGGTACGCGTTGGTGCCATCCGCACCATACCAGCCTGTGTTGGGGAGACCAATGGGTCTCCCTCTGTGTCCAAATCGTAAGGCTGCGGGTAACTGGGGGGTTCGATGAGGACCCCCAAAGCTCAACTCTGGGAGCTTTTGCGAGCCGGAAGCTCCAACCCAATCCGGATGTCCGAATCGAGCATCGTACTAGCTCGGTCGGAATAAGCCTCCATTGGGCACCACGGTTAGCTTACGGCCGAGACGTACGGAGCGGTTCGGACCCGAAAACAATTCGGACGGAGATTTTGAGCTTGTTCGTATCGTACTTCGATGTCCGGACCCGTGTATGAAACGGATGGAAATTCAGCCTCCGAATCGATCCGCTAATGACGAACCCGATTCGGTGGCCTTCCGATCGAGATCGGAATCGGGCCCTTAATTGTGCATGTGTGCCATTGTGCCCATCTCCCCCCGTACCCTCAGTTCTTGGCCATTACTCACCCTGGTGCTGTTGTGTCCGGTCATGTTGAGCAGTGCCCGGTCCCGCAACTTCTGCCACCGTCTCCCCACTGATGACTGTGGACACCATTTCCTCCCTCTCGTCCAGCTCCTCCTGCGGTGCTGGACTCCCATCTCCAGTCTGCATTGCTGCCTTCTGGTTTTTGGCGAGTTTCTGCTTGGTTTTGCGCTTCACATCAAATTCAAAAGCTTTATTCGACAGCTTGTCATAAAAGCATTAAACACCCTATCTTAGCTTCACATCATTCCAGCACCTCTTGACCTCTTCCATTGTCCTCTTCAGCACTCCGACTGCATTCACCTTGTCCACGATGGATTGCCATATTAAATTTTTTATTGCCAATGATACACCTCCATTATCAGAATCCTGTTTTCCTGCGGACTGAACCGTTTCTTCCTACTCTTCTTGTCCTTGCCCTTCCCTGACCCCGACGTCCTAGGCTGGTCTTCCGGGGGCTTGTGGGGTTCTGGTTGCCCTGTTGCTCCGGCTCCCTCCATTGTGCTTCGCTGTTGTTTGGCTTTTGCTTGTATGTTTTTTTTCAACTTTTATAGTGATTTTCCCACCTGACATGTGTGAGGTACACAGTCAAAATATCGAGTTGTAAATATCGACCTACCATAATATCGAGTCTGAAATATCGAAGGTGCATAATATCGAAGGCAAGAATATCGTAGGACAGAATATCGACCCAAGGTAAGTAATATCGAAATACTTAATATCGATGTAAGTAATATCGAAGTAAGTAATATCGATAGCATATATATCGATGTTACTAATTTCGATGACACTAATATCGATATTTGTATTATTGTATAGTTTTTTATTATGTATGTGTTATATGTTTAATTTAACTATTTAAAATAATTACTATTATATGTGTATAAATTGTATTTAATAATAAATCATTTTATAAGTAACTTTTATATTTTTGTACCGGAGCGGGTTGTGGGTTTATAGGGGAATAGGGTGGGAAGTAATTTAATTATGGTAAATTGTTTTGTAATTAGTAGGATTTATTAATAAATTATAATTAATTGGTAATTATGTGAAAATAATAGGAAAATAATTTTAATTAATTTATTAATTGATATATGTGTTCTGTAGCGGGTTGTGGGTTTATAGGGGAATAGGGTGGGAAGTAATTTAATTATGGTAAGTTGATTAATAATTAGTAGGATTAATTAATAATTATAATTAATTGCTAATTAATATTGATTAATTGGGAAAAAATTAATTGATTAATTGATATATATTTTCTGTAGCGGGATGTGGGTTTATAGGGGAATGGGGTGGGGAGTATATTAATAATAATTAATTAATTAATATATGTTTTTATAAATTTATATTTAATTTATTGGAAAATAATTATTATTAATTAGTTAATTAATTATTATTATTTTGTACATATTTAACATTATTAATTAATTGGTAATTAAATAATAATACGTTACATTAATTAGAGTTATTTATTGGTATATAATTTTTAATTACTGTTAATTAATTAATTGGGGAAAAATATTAATTATTAAATTATAATAATTACAGCTAATGTGATAATATATTTACTTTATATGTTATTGTTCATTATTAATTAATTGCTAATTAAATAATAATCATTAATTTTGGGTAAAGGAGTATTTTTAGTGTTTAGGGTCAGTTTTCAGTTTTTGGGTAAGGGGGTATTTTTTGGTTCAGGGTCAGTTTTCAGTTCTTGGGTAAAGGGGTATTTTTTGGTTTCAGGGTCAGTTTTCTGTTTATGGGTAAAGGGGTATTTTTAGTGTTCAGGGTCAGTTTTCAGTTTATGGGTAAGGGGGTATTTTTTGGTTCAGTGTCAGTTTTCAGTTCGTGGGTAAAGGGGTATTTTTTTGGGTTCAGGGTCAGTTTTCAGTTCTTGGGTAAAGGGGTATTTTTAGGGTTCAGGGTCAGTTTTCAGTTTATGGGTAAAGGGGTATTTTTAGGGTTCAGGGTCAGTTTTCAGTTTATGGGTAAGGGGGTATTTTTTGGTTCAGTGTCAGTTTTCAGTTCGTGGGTAAAGGGGTATTTTTTGGGTTCAGGGTCAGTTTTCAGTTCTTGGGTAAAGGGGTATTTTTAGGGTTCAGGGTCAGTTTTCAGTTTATGGGTAAAGGGGTATTTTTAGGGTTCAGGGTCAGTTTTCAGTTTATGGGTAAGGGGGTATTTTTGGGTTCAGTATCAGTTTTCAGTTCGTGGGTAAAGGGGTATTTTTTGGGTTTAGGGTCAGTTTTCAGTTCTTGGGTAAAGGGGTATTTTTAGGGTTCAGGGTCAGTTTTCAGTTTTTGGGTATGGGGTATTTTTTGGTTCAGTGTCAGTTTTCAGTTCGTGGGTAAATGGGTATTTTTAGGGTTCAGGGTCAGTTTTCAGTTTTTGGGTAAGGGGGTATTTTTTGGGGTCAGGGTCAGTTTTCAGTTCTTGGGTAAAGGGGTATTTTTTGAGTTCAGGGTCAGTTTTCAGTTTTTGGGTAAAGGGGTATTTTTAGGGTTCAGGGTCAGTTTCAGTTCTTGGGTAAAGGGGTGTTTTTTGAGTTCAGGGTCAGTTTTCCCTACTGTTGTACTCTCTGGAGTAGGAATAGAAATTTTTACCCTTACGCTATGCAACGTTTTATTTAATTAATTGTTAATATATCAAATATTTATTTTATTTTTTATATTACTTACATTTTATTTATGTTACTTTTTTATGTTTGTAAATGTGTTAGTAAATTACAATATATTTAATTAATTTATAAATTCGTAAAATAATTATTAATACTTATTGTTCAATGTATATATATTACATATTTACTGTATATATTTAATTAATGTATTCTTAATATATGTTTTATTTATTACTTTTAAATAGTATTAGATACTTTTAAATATGTTTCTTTTATTTATTAGTCTTATAGACTTAATTTTACATTTATATATTAAAAAAAAAAAACGATATATTTAACATCGATATTTTTAACATCGATATTTTTTTTTCGATATTTTTGTACTTACCATGTTGTAGATAGGATGTCGATATTTTTGCCCTCGATATTGTTGACTCGATATTCTTGTAGGTCGATATTTTTGAAGTCGAAATTCTGTCAGTGATTCCATGTGTGAGTTGCTGGCCTGGGGAAGATTATCGCACATTTTTTTATTTGGTTGGGACCATTGCAACTTTTTTCGCATTGGGGTTTACTTTTTTATTGCCATCCCGGTTACCTTATAGTGGACATTTGACGCATTGTCGTGAGAGTATCACATGGTACCGCGGTGTTTTGAGAATGCAACGTTAAAACAGTGATATTTTCCCGAGATAGACTGAGATGTGAAGATCTGCATTAAGCTAATTATGCGATAATTATCATAAGGTCTTGAGAATATCCCCCTTTGTTTTTCTGCAGGGCGGGAGGGGTTAGGGCTGAACGACTGGCCCGTGAGGACGGACGAGGGAATCCTCGCCCTGCAAGCATGAGCTTGACATTTGACAACAAAAGTGGCGGGAGTGATGAGAGTTCATTTCAAAAGGCATAATTCTTTTTGGGCGTTCTTTTCAATGGCCAAGGGTGTGTCTGGAGCAGTTCCAGTAATGACAAGCATTTGCAGTGCAGTAGGTCTTGCATTAGGGACAGTTTGACCTTTTGGCGTTGCAAATAATAATGCAACGGCAATAGCTCAAACATTCAGTAACGCGAGACCTAATGCAGGGTTGGATTAGGACTAGAAATCGTCCCGGGCATGATAAAAAAATGTAGCCCACGTTTGCATATTGCCTTTCCGCAAAACACTGCTTCGGCAAAGTTTTATAAACACCTGAAAAGAAGTGGTGCAGACCATGGCGCCCTGGATTCAATCCCTCTGAGTCCCCAGGAGAAGACAGTGGGCATTCAGACATGTTGCACCCGTCTGACATGTATCATCCTAGGTCAGCCGAGTGGACCCCAGACCAAAACATTACAAAGTATGTCGCCAGCGAAATCCACCATCTTTTGGAGAAGGATGTCAGGGCAAGTCTCAGGAGGAGTGTGTCCAAGACTATCACTGAAAGGGAAGGTAGCAGCCACAACTGACATAGACGATGAACTATGCACCTTTTTTAGTAAACATATGAGAGACCCTAAGAAGGGCATTGATCGATCTTGGAGGGCCTGCCAGGACAAACTCTTAGATGTAATTGGACCTATCACCCAAATCTTTCAAATAGCAGAGCTTTCTTAGCAATTTGGGGTTCTTATGCCCACAGAGATAGTAGCTGGCTGGGCACTGAGGGCAATATGCCTGCTCGGTAACGCAAACTACGCACTGACGGTGGAAAGAAGGAGATCTCTTCTCATTAAGATCGATCCTAAGCTGGGGAAACTGGCTAAGTCCGGGGCGGGGCCATAGCACAAGGTAACCTATTTGGGGACCCTTTCATCAAGGAGCTGAATACTTTTGTAACAACCTTCTCTGCCCTCAACAAGGTGCAAGCCTCCATTAAAAAGATTTTTTCCAGGAAGGTTTTTGCAGGGGCCAGAAAGAGACAGAGGCCGCTCCTCCGGCTGACCATACTACTGAGGTTCCTCTAGAGGTCAGTTCAAGAGGAACAATGGCTGGAATGAAGGCCGACAGGGGACCTTCTACCCCAGCAGGGGTACCGAAAGACGAGAGAGCAACCGAGCCGGCAGAGCAGCCAACGACATCCCAGGAGGAAACTCTGGTAAGCATTATGCCTTCATCCCCTCAAGATCTATGGGGTAGACTTCTGCAGTATGCATAGAATTGGGGAAAGATTACAGAGGACCCTTGGGTCCTACAAACAGTGAGAGGATTCCACATAGAATTTTACGAACCCCCTGTTCAGGAGCTACGTCCGAGGCCACTGGTTCTCTCAATGGAAGGCATGCAGCCAGGAGAGGTGTGGCGCTGCGGCCAGGGCGACTGACGCTGGAATCTGGGGATCAGGGTTCGATCCCCGGCTCTGGCGGCAGGTTAGCCCAGCACCATGTGACTCTGGGCAATAGCTTGCTTAATCTTTCCGACGGCCCCCAGCACCTAGAGACCCTTACGGGTGATTGTTCGCGCTATACAAAAGTGGATTATTATTATAGACTCTGAGGTAGCAGAACTTCTTGCAAAAAGGTGCCATTTACAGGTCAGTACTTCACCCAAACCAGTTTCTGATCAACTTATTCCTCGTGGAGAAAAAACAAAAGGGATTCAGGCCCATCACCATCATAAACTTGAAAGAGTTTAACGAGTGGCTGGCAGATGACCACTTAAAAGTGGAGGGTATCCATCTTCTCAGGGATATTCTCCTTACAGGGGACTGGAGGGTCAGGCTGGATATTAAGGATGCCTACCTTTTAGTTCCCGTTTACCCACCACACCAGAGATTCTGCCAATTCACATGGAAGGGACACATTTATGAGTTTTGAGCTCTCCCATTCAGCCCCTCATCTGACCCTTGGTGCTTCACCTTGTTACTGCGGCCAGTGGCAGCAACCCGCTGCACAAAAGGAGTACAAATGATTATTTACCTGGGCAACATCATACTCATTGACCAGTTTCCGATGCAACTCAGATGCAATCTGAACATGACTATTGCGCCACTTCAGGATCCAGGCTTCATCATTGACAAGCGGAAGTCCAAACTGATACCCGCACAACAGATGACCTTCTTGGGGTTTCTCTTTAAATTGACTTTGGCTTCACTGATCCTACCACCCTCAAAGGTATCCATAATCCAGAAGGACCTCAGAAAAGCCCTAAGATGGGAAAGGACCTCCCTGCGGCAATAGGCCCAGATTGTAGGACTTCTCTTGTCATCCATTGTAGCCAATCAATATCCCCGGCCCCCTGCAATACTGAGCTCTACAGAGACTGAAGACGATACACCTATGAAGAGAGTTAACTTATTTCGAACTAATATCCCTGACACAAGAAGCCAGAACAGAACTCCAGTGGTGAATCGGCCACTGGATGCTTGGAACAGGAGAACAACCTTTGGGACAACACCAGACATAGTCATGAAGTCAGACGCCAGCCGGCTGGGGAGCCAGATGTTGAGATGTGTCAAAGGGGGGATAATGGCCGGAGGAGGAGCTGCAGATACACATCAACTGCTTGGAACTCCTTGCTGGATCCTTTGCCGTCAAATCCCTTACTAGAGACAGAGTCCTTTTGCATTCTGTTATGGATGGACAACATCTCAGCGATCCAGTACATCAATCGACTGGGGGGAGGGGGGGCACCTCCACAAAGACACTATCAAATTTGACAAAGGATTTCTGGAACTACTGCCAATAGAATCAGATTTCGGTGATGACAGAATACTTCCCAGCAACACAGAATATGGTGGTGGGCTGGAATTTCAGAAACTACTCGGACAGCAACATCTAGTATCTGGATCACAAGATCTTCCTAGCACTGATGGACAGATTGGGTCCTTGCCATTTGGACATTTTTGCATCAGAGTTATACCATCAACTTCCACAATATGTGAGCTGGAGACCGGATCAGGAAATCATAGCAGTCACCAGACACTTTACTACTACTAAATGGAGAAAAATCCTAATTTTAAGACTTTCGGTATTCACAGAAGGCATTTAGGAGTCCTAAAGTTAGGACTACTAACTTCCGTGAATACCGAAATGAGTAAGTGCCTTCTGTGAATACCAAAATGAGTAAGTGCCTTCTGTGAATACCAAAATGAGTAAGTGCCTTCTGTGAATACCAAAATGGTAGTAAGTTTAGGATTTTGTCTTAAGTTAGTTCTGTGAATCGGGCCCCAATTGGTTCCAAGCTTTTGCTGCTAAAATGATAAAGGATTGGCCGCCTAAGCGTGCCTTTTGAATTTTTGACACTGTCAGCTTTGCAGTACCCGCAGACGTAATATTCCAAATAGGTCTGTAGGGGGTGAGTAGGGGCTGAAGATATCTAGGCCCTTTCTCGTTCAGAATCCTATGGCAAAAGCACCAAGCTTTAAAAGTTACTCTGTCCTGCACCGGTAACCTGCGTAGTCCCCTTAGGGCCACTCCCACAGGGGCTCGTCCTGGGATATTCAATAATATCGGGCTGCAGCCTTTTGGACTTTCTGCAGCATTCCCATATTGCTTTTGGTGACCTCTAAGTAGAGAATTTTGCAGTAATCTAATCAAGATCTAATCAACGCCTGAATAATGGTCTTTTTTGCTAACAAGATAGATGGTCTAAGATTTTCCGTATCATCCTTAAAAGGGCAAAACAGATGCTGGAGAGAGCTGATATCTGTTCCATGAACAAAAGGGTGTTATCACACCATACTCCCAAGTTTTTGTTCTTAGATTTAGGAAACGGGGTCAGCCCTCATTCTTCCGGCCATCGGATATGAGACCAGATGGAATGCTGTTTACTAACTACCATGATGTCAGTCTTGCCTGCATTTAATTGCAGGCAACTAAGATTCATCCAGTTAGCCAAGTCAATTAGGCAAACTTTAAATTTAGGCGCAGCCCATACATCCTTATGTTCTGACGTGATGATCGACTGTGTGTCATCAGCATAAGTAACAAATTTCAATTGACAACAGTTTGCTAACATTGTTTTTATTTTCAATGTAGCTCAGCCATAATATTCAGGCAATTGAAGTAACACTTATAATTTACTATAAAGTGCCCTGAAAAAGGGGGGAAGGGATTAGTGCAGTGAGTGTAGGAAGGGTAAGTGACATAAAAAAACAGAGCCAGAGGCTACAAACAGTCAAAGGAATTAAAACTAGTTCAAATTGGTGATGACCATAGGTTCCAAATTGTTATTTATAATATAACATGCTTCATATAAGTATTAGATATCGTTGTTCATGGGATGAAGCTGAGAAACACACAAAACAGTCGACGTTTCGACCCCTATTGTGACCGCAGGAAGAAATTGATGCCTTGCAATGGGGTCTTCATCAGGACGAAAAGAAGGGGGCACAACCTATTTTATACAAAGGAAATTTCATTAGGAACTGATCCAGAATTTAAAAATTAACCAAATAAGCACATCCACAGATAAAGCAACAAGACATACCGTAGATGCTTGTTGTTGTTGGTAGAGAGCGATTTACTCCCACAAGGCAGAAACATGCAAGGACTAGATGTAAGGCATAAGTCTGGTCTCAAAACCACTGAAGAGTGTTGAACGGAACGCAGACCATAGTTCTAGATAGGAACAAAAATGTTGACATAAATGTAATGGTACACAGAGGTAATAGAATGGGTAGGGAAACATTGTAAGTGCCAATAGCAGAGATATTCAGGTCTACAAGGGACTTCATTATAAAGCCAAGAGATTATATAAGTGCCGGTAGTATCTAAACAACCCAGAGTGGGATGTATAACCGGATGTGACCTGATGTTACAAAGCGCGGTATGGCCAGGACAGGTTGGTAAGCTGAGGGTAAAGCCTTCTCAAAGCCAGGCATACCTGGTTGGTCGAGTCGGTGTCTAGTTCAAATAAGGGTACCGGTCCAGATTAATCATGGAAGAAGCAGCAGTCTCTGTGAAAGAGGGGGCACAGAGGTGAACTGTCACTGATAGTGCTGTGTTACCCGGCTGAGTAATTCAAAAATGGTAGACAATCGTTCTGGCCTACCCAAATCAAGCATACCTGGTTATACACAACGTATTCTCCTATAGATAGTAATCTCAGTGATCAAACTACGTAAAAAATGCATCAGCGAATGAACTGTAGAGAAAAGACCACAAAAATAATACACTATTACCTATGCAGTATTGAATAACATTTAAGAAACGTTAATTAAATAAGGCATATCGCCACATTAGTCAAGATGGTAGACTGACACAATTCTTACTCCAAATCAATAGTACCTGATTGGGCAACTTCGTGTCTACTATGGAAATTGCCACATTAAATATACTTTATGGCGGGAAAATCAGCAAGTCTGTAGAGAAGCAACACAAGAGAGAGTTCATGCTGTCAAGTATTCATGGAGGAGATATACATATAGATACACAATCATACTCAATACGCCAAATGATTCATACCTTATACAACATGACAAGATGTCATTTCAATAATAACCTCAATAAGTCTGCTACACATTAAGTGGATCAGCAGTTGAATGGCTAAAACGAGAGAGACACAGAATTAATGTGTAGCAACTCGTGCAATGTTATTTAGATAAAGACATCAATCAAGAAACAAACTGAATAACGTACCGGTCCCCGTATCAGGAGGAGAATTCGGAGAACTAGTTCAGGTCATGAGAATGTACAGGCCACATCTAATATAACGTAAACAAAGATCACTGTTTGTAAATCAGCATTAAATTAAAGCAGCACAGTCCAACCGCGATCAAAATAAATAATTAACCAGGTACCTGCATCAAAGGGAATGAATCACGGAGTCGGCAAAAATCGGTGAACTAATTCAAACCATAACCGAGTGCAGGCGGCATCTAATGTAACGGATACAAGAGTCCCTATTATAAAACGGCATTAATCTAAATTTGGCATAATTCAACCACGATCAAGTTAACAGATAACCGGGTACCTGAAGCGAACAGAATGAATCCCTGAGTCGGCAGCCCTCGCGTAGCAGAAACGACCCTGAAGCAGTGAACTTTAGTTCCGATCACGTGATGTGATCGTCATTGAAATCAAAAACGGGGCTGGCGTGGTGGATGATCTGGTGCAAAGTTTGGCGGCCATGTCAGAGTGGCTACTTCATAATAAAGATAGAGACTACAATTATGTGGCAACATAATGTAGAATAATAAGCTTTATACCAGACGGACTGAAGCATATTGATTAGCCTGAAATGGATTTATATTCTAACACAAATCAAAACAGAACAACCGCTTATAAATATGTGCACTCATAGTCAATATCAAATTTGTACAGTAAGCACTTAGACTGATAAAAGGTCACATATAATATACACATTAAGTAAAAAGGAGAAGGAAACCAAATTATGGCGTACCTGTCACATGACGGTAAAGGCCATTGGTGTATGCCACGTCTATATAACAAAGTCATCCGACCTGGAGACCAAGCTGATTATGCATAGAGAATGTGGGCGTACCTATCACAAGATGGTAAAGGCCCAACTAACCAAAATAAGTGGTAGATACAACATATATAGAGACATGAATCAGGTACAGATAAAATATGGCGTACCTATCACATGATGGTAAAGGCCAATTAAATATCGAACATAATCTTGTGAGGAAATGTATTGTCATTAAGACCAAACAGTCTTAAATGGTTAGTATGCGTGTACCGGATACAGGATGGTGAAGGCCCATCTAACCGACATAAGTAGTTGGCAGTTGAATTCAGTCTACCCGTATCATGATATACACCCGGGAAGAAGGTTCCTATATCACAGTGTCTTCCAGAGGGGACAACTCCTTCATCTAAGCAAGGCTAGCTGGGAAAAAGAACTGTCATGTTCGTCAAGTCTTTTTCTTATCGTACAACCGCAAGTCCCGGGCAAGTTTCTCTAATTTTTTGTTTTGGGTGGTTAATTCAAAATCTTTCAGAGAGGTGTCCAAATTAGTAAGGGTTTCCTTGGCAGAGGCAAAACTAGCGTGTGCAGAAATTTCAGCCGTCAATTGGTCAATCTCAGAGGTAATTATTTTAATTTGTTCAGCCGCCGTCTCAACACCTAACACCATCCAATGGCGGGAACAGTTGTTGGAGACGTGGCTGAAACCTTCCCTGAATTTGGGAACTTCAGTAAAGATTGCAGGTTCGATCTTGATTTGCAACCCAACAGGAATAATGTTTTCTTTCAAATATTTAGTCAATAGATGGCCATGCCATCGAGTTCTTATCAGCTTCTTTTGGAGACGTTCTAAACGTGAGATCTTATCTTTCAAGGTGAAATCGATGTCAGGGATATCAGATGAAAGAAAATTATTTTCAGGGTTGGCCAGTAGTTGGTCTATGTACGCTTCAGAGTAGGAGAGAAGCTCACTCTCCACCATGATGTGCTAAAACAAAAAATGAGAAAGATTCAAAAATACAAAAGAAAAGAACCTCGCAGGCAGCGCCTGCTCGAAGTAAGTTAGGTAAAGGGGGGTTCACCCAAATAAGTCACTGGGACCTGGGTACATATGTTGCTGAGAGAAGGGGTCCCAGTAAACAACCACAAAATTAAATACAATTAACAAATTTCAATTGACAACAGTTTGCTAACATTGTTTTTATTTTCAATGTAGCTCAGCCATAATATTCAGGCAATTGAAGTAACACTTATAATTTACTATAAAGTGCCCTGAAAAAGGGGGGAAGGGATTAGTGCAGTGAGTGTAGGAAGGGTAAGTGACATAAAAAAACAGAGCCAGAGGCTACAAACAGTCAAAGGAATTAAAACTAGTTCAAATTGGTGATGACCATAGGTTCCAAATTGTTATTTATAATATAACATGCTTCATATAAGTATTAGATATCGTTGTTCATGGGATGAAGCTGAGAAACACACAAAACAGTCGACGTTTCGACCCCTATTGTGACCGCAGGAAGAAATTGATGCCTTGCAATGGGGTCTTCATCAGGACGAAAAGAAGGGGGCACAACCTATTTTATACAAAGGAAATTTCATTAGGAACTGATCCAGAATTTAAAAATTAACCAAATAAGCACATCCACAGATAAAGCAACAAGACATACCGTAGATGCTTGTTGTTGTTGGTAGAGAGCGATTTACTCCCACAAGGCAGAAACATGCAAGGACTAGATGTAAGGCATAAGTCTGGTCTCAAAACCACTGAAGAGTGTTGAACGGAACGCAGACCATAGTTCTAGATAGGAACAAAAATGTTGACATAAATGTAATGGTACACAGAGGTAATAGAATGGGTAGGGAAACATTGTAAGTGCCAATAGCAGAGATATTCAGGTCTACAAGGGACTTCATTATAAAGCCAAGAGATTATATAAGTGCCGGTAGTATCTAAACAACCCAGAGTGGGATGTATAACCGGATGTGACCTGATGTTACAAAGCGCGGTATGGCCAGGACAGGTTGGTAAGCTGAGGGTAAAGCCTTCTCAAAGCCAGGCATACCTGGTTGGTCGAGTCGGTGTCTAGTTCAAATAAGGGTACCGGTCCAGATTAATCATGGAAGAAGCAGCAGTCTCTGTGAAAGAGGGGGCACAGAGGTGAACTGTCACTGATAGTGCTGTGTTACCCGGCTGAGTAATTCAAAAATGGTAGACAATCGTTCTGGCCTACCCAAATCAAGCATACCTGGTTATACACAACGTATTCTCCTATAGATAGTAATCTCAGTGATCAAACTACGTAAAAAATGCATCAGCGAATGAACTGTAGAGAAAAGACCACAAAAAAACTGGCTTTACAATCTCTTGCATCAAATAACAAAGTGGTCATTAAGCCCGCAGATAAAGGCGGTGCCATTGTCATTCAAGACGTGGGGCAGTATGAAAATGAAATTCTCCGCCAATTGAACGACGGAGTCAGTTACCAGCGACTCCGTTCGGATCCATCCACTTCCCTGGCTTTAGAAATATTGGAGATTACCAAAGAAGGACTCGAATTGGGTTTTCTATCCGAGCACGAATTTGACTTCCTCAATCAAAAGAACCCCAGAACTCCCACTATATATACCCTGCCAAAAATTCATAAAAGCATGTCCAACCCCCCCGGTAGACCTATTGTCTCGGGGTGTGGATCCATACTGGAGCCGCTAGGCAGATATGTTGACCATTTTCTGAAACCCATCGCCGAAGCCACCAACACTTATTTAAGGGACACCATGCACACCATAGGCTTTGTAGAGAATCTTCCCTTTGATGCTGATAATCAGATGCTAGTAACTTTTGATGTGGTCTCATTGTATACATCCATTCCGCAGCTAGAAGCATTGGCTGTGTTGACCCGTGCTTTAAATCAACGCACTGCCCCTATGGCAGTTCCCACTGAGTTTATCATTGCCTTGTTAAGAGTTGCCATGACCAAAAATTTTTTTATCTTTAAGGATCAATTCTTTCTCCAGATAAAGGGGGTCGCTATGGGGGCTCCCTTTGCCCCGGATTTGGCCATTATTTACATGGCGACGTTTGAAGAAAATGTCGTCCTCAACCATCTCAATCCATTCAGAGACCAATTGGGTCTCTGGATGAGGTACATCGACGACATTCTCTGCCTATGGAATGGTCCCTCTGATCTATTAACATCTTTCCATAACTGGTTAAACGAACAGTCTCCCCATCTTCAATTCACTCTACATTCTGACCATCACAAAATAGACTTCTTGGACATCACCATCTTTGATGACGGTGGTGTACTTAAAACGACTCTATATCGCAAATCCACCGAACGCAACTCATTGTTGCAGTATACTAGTCATCATCCCCGGGCCCTCCGCGATAACCTACCATTCGGGCAATTTCTTCGGATCCGAAGGAATTGCTCGCTGAAAGATGACTACATGGCTCAATCGGAGGACTTATCACTCCGACTCGCAGAACGGGGGTATCCAAAAAGATTGGTCCGTCAGGCAAGGAAACGCGCGTGGTTTAATCCTAGAGAGGACCTACTCGTCCCCAGTACCAAACCAGACACTTCCAATGATCGCATTGTATGCGTGACTACCTTCTCTACAAAGAGTAATGTCATCAAACGAACCATTAATCAGCATTGGGCACTGGTAGCCGATGATATACATCAGACAGAACTCCCACTACATGCATTTAAAAAGGGCAAAAGTGTCCGTGATTCGGTGGTTCGCTCTTTCCTACAGAGCCCCCAAGACCCTACTTTGACCTCCATTTGGAACCTACCGCCTATTGTGGGTCACTTTCGTTGTGGACATTGCAAGGCCTGCGATAGTACCATCCAGACAAAAGATTTTGAGTATCGTAACATTAAAACATCCATGTTATCGCATACAAATTGTAACTCTTCTAACATCATATATGCTATCTTATGCCCTTGCGACTTGATATATATCGGACAGACTCAACAAAAAGCTAAAGTCCGAGTTCTGCAACACATGAGCAGGATACGTTGTGAAGTTCAGGGAGCACCTTTGGTACAACATTTTATATCTGCAGCTCATTCCCCTGAAAGCCTTAAATGGCTTATCCTAGAACAGGTGACACTTGGCCCCAGAGGCGGCAACATTTCAGAGATCCTTAATGTTAGAGAGCTGAAATGGATGTTCCGCTTCAATTCCATCAACAATGGCCTCAACGAACATGACAGTTCTTTTTCCCAGCTAGCCTTGCTTAGATGAAGGAGTTGTCCCCTCTGGAAGACACTGTGATATAGGAACCTTCTTCCCGGGTGTATATCATGATACGGGTAGACTGAATTCAACTGCCAACTACTTATGTCGGTTAGATGGGCCTTCACCATCCTGTATCCGGTACACGCATACTAACCATTTAAGACTGTTTGGTCTTAATGACAATACATTTCCTCACAAGATTATGTTCGATATTTAATTGGCCTTTACCATCATGTGATAGGTACGCCATATTTTATCTGTACCTGATTCATGTCTCTATATATGTTGTATCTACCACTTATTTTGGTTAGTTGGGCCTTTACCATCTTGTGATAGGTACGCCCACATTCTCTATGCATAATCAGCTTGGTCTCCAGGTCGGATGACTTTGTTATATAGACGTGGCATACACCAATGGCCTTTACCGTCATGTGACAGGTACGCCATAATTTGGTTTCCTTCTCCTTTTTACTTAATGTGTATATTATATGTGACCTTTTATCAGTCTAAGTGCTTACTGTACAAATTTGATATTGACTATGAGTGCACATATTTATAAGCGGTTGTTCTGTTTTGATTTGTGTTAGAATATAAATCCATTTCAGGCTAATCAATATGCTTCAGTCCGTCTGGTATAAAGCTTATTATTCTACATTATGTTGCCACATAATTGTAGTCTCTATCTTTATTATGAAGTAGCCACTCTGACATGGCCGCCAAACTTTGCACCAGATCATCCACCACGCCAGCCCCGTTTTTGATTTCAATGACGATCACATCACGTGATCGGAACTAAAGTTCACTGCTTCAGGGTCGTTTCTGCTACGCGAGGGCTGCCGACTCAGGGATTCATTCTGTTCGCTTCAGGTACCCGGTTATCTGTTAACTTGATCGTGGTTGAATTATGCCATATTTAGATTAATGCCGTTTTATAATAGGGACTCTTGTATCCGTTACATTAGATGCCGCCTGCACTCGGTTATGGTTTGAATTAGTTCACCGATTTTTGCCGACTCCGTGATTCATTCCCTTTGATGCAGGTACCTGGTTAATTATTTATTTTGATCGCGGTTGGACTGTGCTGCTTTAATTTAATGCTGATTTACAAACAGTGATCTTTGTTTACATTATATTAGATGTGGCCTGTACATTCTCATGACCTGAACTAGTTCTCCGAATTCTCCTCCTGATACGGGGACCGGTACGTTATTCAGTTTGTTTCTTGATTGATGTCTTTATCTAAATAACATTGCACAAGTTGCTACACATTAATTCTGTGTCTCTCTCGTTTTAGCCATTCAACTGCTGATCCACTTAATGTGTAGCAGACTTATTGAGGTTATTATTGAAATGACATCTTGTCATGTTGTATAAGGTATGAATCATTTGGCGTATTGAGTATGATTGTGTATCTATATGTATATCTCCTCCATGAATACTTGACAGCGTGAACTCTCTCTTGTGTTGCTTCTCTACAGACTTGCTGATTTTCCCGCCATAAAGTATATTTAATGTGGCAATTTCCATAGTAGACACGAAGTTGCCCAATCAGGTACTATTGATTTGGAGTAAGAATTGTGTCAGTCTACCATCTTGACTAATGTGGCGATATGCCTTATTTAATTAACGTTTCTTAAATGTTATTCAATACTGCATAGGTAATAGTGTATTATTTTTGTGGTCTTTTCTCTACAGTTCATTCGCTGATGCATTTTTTACGTAGTTTGATCACTGAGATTACTATCTATAGGAGAATACGTTGTGTATAACCAGGTATGCTTGATTTGGGTAGGCCAGAACGATTGTCTACCATTTTTGAATTACTCAGCCGGGTAACACAGCACTATCAGTGACAGTTCACCTCTGTGCCCCCTCTTTCACAGAGACTGCTGCTTCTTCCATGATTAATCTGGACCGGTACCCTTATTTGAACTAGACACCGACTCGACCAACCAGGTATGCCTGGCTTTGAGAAGGCTTTACCCTCAGCTTACCAACCTGTCCTGGCCATACCGCGCTTTGTAACATCAGGTCACATCCGGTTATACATCCCACTCTGGGTTGTTTAGATACTACCGGCACTTATATAATCTCTTGGCTTTATAATGAAGTCCCTTGTAGACCTGAATATCTCTGCTATTGGCACTTACAATGTTTCCCTACCCATTCTATTACCTCTGTGTACCATTACATTTATGTCAACATTTTTGTTCCTATCTAGAACTATGGTCTGCGTTCCGTTCAACACTCTTCAGTGGTTTTGAGACCAGACTTATGCCTTACATCTAGTCCTTGCATGTTTCTGCCTTGTGGGAGTAAATCGCTCTCTACCAACAACAACAAGCATCTACGGTATGTCTTGTTGCTTTATCTGTGGATGTGCTTATTTGGTTAATTTTTAAATTCTGGATCAGTTCCTAATGAAATTTCCTTTGTATAAAATAGGTTGTGCCCCCTTCTTTTCGTCCTGATGAAGACCCCATTGCAAGGCATCAATTTCTTCCTGCGGTCACAATAGGGGTCGAAACGTCGACTGTTTTGTGTGTTTCTCAGCTTCATCCCATGAACAACGATATCTAATACTTATATGAAGCATGTTATATTATAAATAACAATTTGGAACCTATGGTCATCACCAATTTGAACTAGTTTTAATTCCTTTGACTGTTTGTAGCCTCTGGCTCTGTTTTTTTATGTCACTTACCCTTCCTACACTCACTGCACTAATCCCTTCCCCCCTTTTTCAGGGCACTTTATAGTAAATTATAAGTGTTACTTCAATTGCCTGAATATTATGGCTGAGCTACATTGAAAATAAAAACAATGTTAGCAAACTGTTGTCAATTGAAATTTGTTAATTGTATTTAATTTTGTGGTTGTTTACTGGGACCCCTTCTCTCAGCAACATATGTACCCAGGTCCCAGTGACTTATTTGGGTGAACCCCCCTTTACCTAACTTACTTCGAGCAGGCGCTGCCTGCGAGGTTCTTTTCTTTTGTATTTTTGAATCTTTCTCATTTTTTGTTTTAGCACATCATGGTGGAGAGTGAGCTTCTCTCCTACTCTGAAGCGTACATAGACCAACTACTGGCCAACCCTGAAAATAATTTTCTTTCATCTGATATCCCTGACATCGATTTCACCTTGAAAGATAAGATCTCACGTTTAGAACGTCTCCAAAAGAAGCTGATAAGAACTCGATGGCATGGCCATCTATTGACTAAATATTTGAAAGAAAACATTATTCCTGTTGGGTTGCAAATCAAGATCGAACCTGCAATCTTTACTGAAGTTCCCAAATTCAGGGAAGGTTTCAGCCACGTCTCCAACAACTGTTCCCGCCATTGGATGTTGTTAGGTGTTGAGACGGCGGCTGAACAAATTAAAATAATTACCTCTGAGATTGACCAATTGAAGGCTGAAATTTCTGCACACGCTAGTTTTGCCTCTGCCAAGGAAACCCTTACTAATTTGGACACCTCTCTGAAAGATTTTGAATTAACCACCCAAAACAAAAAATTAGAGAAACTTGCCCGGGACTTGCGGTTGTACGATAAGAAAAAGACTTATCCGTACTTACAGGACGATTATTATCGTCAAGATAACCAAGGCAGATTCTCGAATAGGGGCCGTGGCTCTTTCCGTGGCCGACGTAATTATCCCACTTTCTCCGACTCCTCGTACAGTTCAGAGGGGGAGCAGGACCAAGCAGGTTCAAGCCATACATACCCAGGCTCGAATAATACTTACTCATTTCAGGACTTTGGTTACTATCCCCAACAATTTAGTCCTTTTTTGGCCCAAGGCCCTGCGCCATGGCGACCACCGCGTGGCAGGGGCAACAACTGGTCCAGAGGTCAAACACGTGGTCAATCTCAGAATCCACAGTCGTGGGGGTCCGGCCAGGGCCAACCACCCAAGCAGGTTCAGTTTCAACCCGAACAACACGGGGAACGCACCACACGCCGCAAGACCTACCGGTGGTAGAACCTACACCCCCAACTAACCCAGTGGTCAACATATCCAGCTATACTTTGACTAATGATGAACTGAAAATTCTTGACAAGGGGCTATCTTATGTTCCCACGAATTTACCGGACAATTTTGCTGTTAAAACCGAACTATGCAAGTTTTTCCGTAAGATTCGACTCAAATATTTTTTTAGGAATACTGTTCCCCCCCAACGACATTCACATACCGGACTTAGGTTACCATCCTCCTTTGTCCCACCGGCATATGCTATGTCTAACAAAATCTTGGCATATGAAGAAATAGTGTGGAGGGATGTCTGTCAGGCATTGGATCAAAGGACATTTGTTAAATTCAATACCAACAAATCTGAAAAACTGGCTTTACAATCTCTTGCATCAAATAACAAAGTGGTCATTAAGCCCGCAGATAAAGGCGGTGCCATTGTCATTCAAGACGTGGGGCAGTATGAAAATGAAATTCTCCGCCAATTGAACGACGGAGTCAGTTACCAGCGACTCCGTTCGGATCCATCCACTTCCCTGGCTTTAGAAATATTGGAGATTACCAAAGAAGGACTCGAATTGGGTTTTCTATCCGAGCACGAATTTGACTTCCTCAATCAAAAGAACCCCAGAACTCCCACTATATATACCCTGCCAAAAATTCATAAAAGCATGTCCAACCCCCCCCCGGTAGACCTATTGTCTCGGGGTGTGGATCCATACTGGAGCCGCTAGGCAGATATGTTGACCATTTTCTGAAACCCATCGCCGAAGCCACCAACACTTATTTAAGGGACACCATGCACACCATAGGCTTTGTAGAGAATCTTCCCTTTGATGCTGATAATCAGATGCTAGTAACTTTTGATGTGGTCTCATTGTATACATCCATTCCGCAGCTAGAAGCATTGGCTGTGTTGACCCGTGCTTTAAATCAACGCACTGCCCCTATGGCAGTTCCCACTGAGTTTATCATTGCCTTGTTAAGAGTTGCCATGACCAAAAATTTTTTTATCTTTAAGGATCAATTCTTTCTCCAGATAAAGGGGGTCGCTATGGGGGCTCCCTTTGCCCCGGATTTGGCCATTATTTACATGGCGACGTTTGAAGAAAATGTCGTCCTCAACCATCTCAATCCATTCAGAGACCAATTGGGTCTCTGGATGAGGTACATCGACGACATTCTCTGCCTATGGAATGGTCCCTCTGATCTATTAACATCTTTCCATAACTGGTTAAACGAACAGTCTCCCCATCTTCAATTCACTCTACATTCTGACCATCACAAAATAGACTTCTTGGACATCACCATCTTTGATGACGGTGGTGTACTTAAAACGACTCTATATCGCAAATCCACCGATCGCAACTCATTGTTGCAGTATACTAGTCATCATCCCCGGGCCCTCCGCGATAACCTACCATTCGGGCAATTTCTTCGGATCCGAAGGAATTGCTCGCTGAAAGATGACTACATGGCTCAATCGGAGGACTTATCACTCCGACTCGCAGAACGGGGGTATCCAAAAAGATTGGTCCGTCAGGCAAGGAAACGCGCGTGGTTTAATCCTAGAGAGGACCTACTCGTCCCCAGTACCAAACCAGACACTTCCAATGATCGCATTGTATGCGTGACTACCTTCTCTACAAAGAGTAATGTCATCAAACGAACCATTAATCAGCATTGGGCACTGGTAGCCGATGATATACATCAGACAGAACTCCCACTACATGCATTTAAAAAGGGCAAAAGTGTCCGTGATTCGGTGGTTCGCTCTTTCCTACAGAGCCCCCAAGACCCTACTTTGACCTCCATTTGGAACCTACCGCCTATTGTGGGTCACTATCGTTGTGGACATTGCAAGGCCTGCGATAGTACCATCCAGACAAAAGATTTTGAGTATCGTAACATTAAAACATCCATGTTATCGCATACAAATTGTAACTCTTCTAACATCATATATGCTATCTTATGCCCTTGCGACTTGATATATATCGGACAGACTCAACAAAAAGCTAAAGTCCGAGTTCTGCAACACATGAGCAGGATACGTTGTGAAGTTCAGGGAGCACCTTTGGTACAACATTTTATATCTGCAGCTCATTCCCCTGAAAGCCTTAAATGGCTTATCCTAGAACAGGTGACACTTGGCCCCAGAGGCGGCAACATTTCAGAGATCCTTAATGTTAGAGAGCTGAAATGGATGTTCCGCTTCAATTCCATCAACAATGGCCTCAACGAACATGACAGTTCTTTTTCCCAGCTAGCCTTGCTTAGATGAAGGAGTTGTCCCCTCTGGAAGACACTGTGATATAGGAACCTTCTTCCCGGGTGTATATCATGATACGGGTAGACTGAATTCAACTGCCAACTACTTATGTCGGTTAGATGGGCCTTCACCATCCTGTATCCGGTACACGCATACTAACCATTTAAGACTGTTTGGTCTTAATGACAATACATTTCCTCACAAGATTATGTTCGATATTTAATTGGCCTTTACCATCATGTGATAGGTACGCCATATTTTATCTGTACCTGATTCATGTCTCTATATATGTTGTATCTACCACTTATTTTGGTTAGTTGGGCCTTTACCATCTTGTGATAGGTACGCCCACATTCTCTATGCATAATCAGCTTGGTCTCCAGGTCGGATGACTTTGTTATATAGACGTGGCATACACCAATGGCCTTTACCGTCATGTGACAGGTACGCCATAATTTGGTTTCCTTCTCCTTTTTACTTAATGTGTATATTATATGTGACCTTTTATCAGTCTAAGTGCTTACTGTACAAATTTGATATTGACTATGAGTGCACATATTTATAAGCGGTTGTTCTGTTTTGATTTGTGTTAGAATATAAATCCATTTCAGGCTAATCAATATGCTTCAGTCCGTCTGGTATAAAGCTTATTATTCTACATTATGTTGCCACATAATTGTAGTCTCTATCTTTATTATGAAGTAGCCACTCTGACATGGCCGCCAAACTTTGCACCAGATCATCCACCACGCCAGCCCCGTTTTTGATTTCAATGACGATCACATCACGTGATCGGAACTAAAGTTCACTGCTTCAGGGTCGTTTCTGCTACGCGAGGGCTGCCGACTCAGGGATTCATTCTGTTCGCTTCAGGTACCCGGTTATCTGTTAACTTGATCGTGGTTGAATTATGCCATATTTAGATTAATGCCGTTTTATAATAGGGACTCTTGTATCCGTTACATTAGATGCCGCCTGCACTCGGTTATGGTTTGAATTAGTTCACCGATTTTTGCCGACTCCGTGATTCATTCCCTTTGATGCAGGTACCTGGTTAATTATTTATTTTGATCGCGGTTGGACTGTGCTGCTTTAATTTAATGCTGATTTACAAACAGTGATCTTTGTTTACGTTATATTAGATGTGGCCTGTACATTCTCATGACCTGAACTAGTTCTCCGAATTCTCCTCCTGATACGGGGACCGGTACGTTATTCAGTTTGTTTCTTGATTGATGTCTTTATCTAAATAACATTGCACGAGTTGCTACACATTAATTCTGTGTCTCTCTCGTTTTAGCCATTCAACTGCTGATCCACTTAATGTGTAGCAGACTTATTGAGGTTATTATTGAAATGACATCTTGTCATGTTGTATAAGGTATGAATCATTTGGCGTATTGAGTATGATTGTGTATCTATATGTATATCTCCTCCATGAATACTTGACAGCGTGAACTCTCTCTTGTGTTGCTTCTCTACAGACTTGCTGATTTTCCCGCCATAAAGTATATTTAATGTGGCAATTTCCATAGTAGACACGAAGTTGCCCAATCAGGTACTATTGATTTGGAGTAAGAATTGTGTCAGTCTACCATCTTGACTAATGTGGCGATATGCCTTATTTAATTAACGTTTCTTAAATGTTATTCAATACTGCATAGGTAATAGTGTATTATTTTTGTGGTCTTTTCTCTACAGTTCATTCGCTGATGCATTTTTTACGTAGTTTGATCACTGAGATTACTATCTATAGGAGAATACGTTGTGTATAACCAGGTATGCTTGATTTGGGTAGGCCAGAACGATTGTCTACCATTTTTGAATTACTCAGCCGGGTAACACAGCACTATCAGTGACAGTTCACCTCTGTGCCCCCTCTTTCACAGAGACTGCTGCTTCTTCCATGATTAATCTGGACCGGTACCCTTATTTGAACTAGACACCGACTCGACCAACCAGGTATGCCTGGCTTTGAGAAGGCTTTACCCTCAGCTTACCAACCTGTCCTGGCCATACCGCGCTTTGTAACATCAGGTCACATCCGGTTATACATCCCACTCTGGGTTGTTTAGATACTACCGGCACTTATATAATCTCTTGGCTTTATAATGAAGTCCCTTGTAGACCTGAATATCTCTGCTATTGGCACTTACAATGTTTCCCTACCCATTCTATTACCTCTGTGTACCATTACATTTATGTCAACATTTTTGTTCCTATCTAGAACTATGGTCTGCGTTCCGTTCAACACTCTTCAGTGGTTTTGAGACCAGACTTATGCCTTACATCTAGTCCTTGCATGTTTCTGCCTTGTGGGAGTAAATCGCTCTCTACCAACAACAACAAGCATCTACGGTATGTCTTGTTGCTTTATCTGTGGATGTGCTTATTTGGTTAATTTTTAAATTCTGGATCAGTTCCTAATGAAATTTCCTTTGTATAAAATAGGTTGTGCCCCCTTCTTTTCGTCCTGATGAAGACCCCATTGCAAGGCATCAATTTCTTCCTGCGGTCACAATAGGGGTCGAAACGTCGACTGTTTTGTGTGTTTCTCAGCTTCATCCCATGAACAACGATATCTAATACTTATATGAAGCATGTTATATTATAAATAACAATTTGGAACCTATGGTCATCACCAATTTGAACTAGTTTTAATTCCTTTGACTGTTTGTAGCCTCTGGCTCTGTTTTTTTATGTCACTTACCCTTCCTACACTCACTGCACTAATCCCTTCCCCCCTTTTTCAGGGCACTTTATAGTAAATTATAAGTGTTACTTCAATTGCCTGAATATTATGGCTGAGCTACATTGAAAATAAAAACAATGTTAGCAAACTGTTGTCAATTGAAATTTGTTAATTGTATTTAATTTTGTGGTTGTTTACTGGGACCCCTTCTCTCAGCAACATATGTACCCAGGTCCCAGTGACTTATTTGGGTGAACCCCCCTTTACCTAACTGTCATCAGCATAAGACACCAGTCTCATCCCATGTTTCACGACTATGTCTGCTAATGGACACATATAAACGTTAAATAACGTTGGACTCGGGGCAGAGCTCTGTGGCACCCCTTGCAACAGGGGACAGATTTCCGATTTAAAGGACCGTTGCAGGACGTGAACGGATCTGTCTTTTAGGAAATGCTTAATCCATTCCATTTCAAGGTGTCTGTCTGTATTTGCCCAAAGTATTGGGACTTATATCAGGGGACATATCCACATCCCCTGTACAAACAAGGACAGCCTGAGTGAGTGTGCCAACTAAGTTGTCATACCCCTCAGAACCCAGGGTTAACCCAACTAAACCCTTGGGAGGTGCACTACCACTGCTGACTGTACTAGGGGGCACAGGTGCCTTAGGGGCTGCAGTGGCAGGAGTCTGCCCTCCTCCTTTCTTGGTGCACTCACTAAACCAGTGAGTTTTACTTTTGCAGTATTGGCACCACCTTTTGGACTGGCCTTCTTGATTCTTCTTTTTCTGGGGAGCCTGACCCCCACCCTCTTTGGGTTGTTGGGGACCTGTCGAAGACTTCTGGTCATTTTGTTCCCCCTTAGAATCTTTACCCTTCTGGTCTGCTTTCTTCTGACAACCTTGATTCTGGCCCTGGTTCTGTTTAACTCTTGTTCTGACCCATCTGTCTGCCTTCTTTCCCAATTCTTGGGGAGAGGTCAGATCTGAGTCAACAAGATGCTGATGCAACAACTGGTTCTGACAATTGTTTAAAATTTGTTCTCTCATGATCAAATTGTACAATCCTGTATAATCAGTAACCTTACTGCCCAGCAACCAGCCCTCCAAAGCCTTAGTGGCACAATCTACAAAATCAGACCAATCCTGAGTTTTCTGGGTATCCCTGAACAGCAACCTGTACTGCTCAGTGGTTAGGCCAAACCCATCAATCAGTGTATTCTTCAGGACTTGGTAATTGTTAGCATCCTCAACTCTTGTAGTGATGAGCTTATCTCTACCTTTACCTTCAAAGGAGAGCCACAAAATAGCTGCCCACTGACTTTGGGGAACACCCTGCACAGTGCAGGCCCTCTCCAAAGCAGTTATCCATTTGTGGATATCATCCCCTTGTTTAAAGGGGGGCACTATCTTATTCAGGTGCTTTGTATCAAAACTCCTTTCCCTATTGCTAGGTACATTGCTGCCACCAGTGGGAGCTACCCCACTTAACTGTTGCTCTCTAGCAAAGGCAAGCCTCTCTTTGGCCAGGGCTAGTTCTTCCCTTTCAATCCTCAGATTGGCTGCCCTTTCTTTAGCTTCATAAACTCTCCTCTGAGGGGAAGTCATCCTCCTCACAGCAGAGTTCTGAGAGCCATTGGTTTGAATGGATCTGCCAGAGCCTCTTGATAGAGACCTAACTCGTCCATTCCCAATGTTAAGCTGGCCTGAGAGTGGTCCCAGGGCTCTCCTAGTACCATTCTCATGCCTGCTTAAGTTGTCCCTAGTTAGCTGACTAACTACTTCTGGGCCTTTGTCTGCCTCATCCCCAGATGTCTCCTGATCATCATCCTCCTCACCTGAGAGATGGATGAGATCTGGGTCACCCCTGGTTCCTTCTAGGGCTGGCATGTCCCCTTCTGGATGAGAAGAGCTAAGAAGTTTCTCAGCCTTTCTAGCATCATAAGTCTCTAAGAGACCAATCAGAAATGGGATTGTGGGGTTAGACCCCTGTTTTAGCTTCCTGGAGGTACACACTTGTCTCATCTCCTGGAAGCTAAGGGCTGCATATCTAGAAGAGGCCTGTGGAGGGTCCTCAACCACCTGAGGGGTCTCAGTAGACTCTCCGTGGTTAGACATGCTTCTAGTGTGGTGTAAGTGATGCACCTACCTACACTATGTGTTTGCCTACTGATCCCTTGCTAAGAGTTGCAGCCAAGGTGTGCTAAGCCTTGAGGAGCTGCAACAGCTGGTTCAGTAGAACTCAGAGTATTCTAAGCTAAGTTATATGTACCTAAAGTACTTATGTGATCTTTCAACAAGATATTCTTAGGATACGTGTGGTAAAACAACAGCAAGCTCAAATCCCAACCGCTGCTCACCAATGTGTGAAGGTGGCCTGATATGCAGTGCTCACTATTCTAGTGAACACTATGTATCAGTCCAGCAACCCTTATTGATGATTGGTTGTAAGTCAACCTTATAGACCAGCTATCCTAGTAGCGTGGATACGAGCAGTATAAGGCTAAAGACTCGAGAGGGCGTGTTAAGCCGGCTGTTATACCACACATATACCCCTTGAACACCAAGTGAAAGGACACCACACAAGTGTTATGAAAATAAACAGTGTATTTATTAAAATCACAACAGCCCTGTACTCTTTATGAGGACAGGGTACTAAGCACAAAACAAAACTCTTACGAAAATACTTAAGTTAGCACAGTATATACCAATGCCCGAGGGGCACGGAAAACCATATACTCTGAAAGTGGAATGCGAAATTACTAGCAGGTAAGTACAGTACTAATAGGCTTTGGAATCGCTAGGTCTTGGCTATGGAATCTTCAGATTACTTCTAGGAGGCCTACGGGACTCGGGTGCAGAGTGTGCACTCTCACGCGTGATGCGGGACAAAGTCTATGGTAGCTAGATTTCACAGAGTTAATGTTCTCGGACGAACCCGACCTGGTAGGAGGAAAACGAAAGTGGATTCTGACCCTTGGATAGTGAGGCTATGCTGGGGCACCGAAATGCCGAAGTTACCTAGCCCAGGGGCTGCAGCTGCATAGGTCTCAAAAGACTTTGGGAATCCTCGTAGACGGACCAGGCGCCTGGAAGAAAGATGCTGGCAGGCGACCAGTGAAGAGAGTTCGAAGTGATCCAAGCCTGGATCTTGAAGAGAGATGACACCTGAAAGCAGAGGGGACCAAGTTCGAGACTACTAGCCAGTAGTCAGGGGGCACCAGGAGGGCACCGGATGGTAGTCACCTCGACTAGGTGAGTGGGTGACGCTGTGCTCTGCAGATCTCACGGACCAGGAGGCGTTGTCGGCGACCAGGATGGAGGAGCGAGCTGTCCCACGATGGATGAAGCTGTCGGCGTCGCTGGACCCAGGATTGGGCAACAAAGCCTTGGCAAATTCAAGCCCACGCGGTGGACTCAAAATGGCGTCTGGAGTGGACCAGGAGGGTCCGGGGTGCTTCTCTGTTACAAGGAAGCAAGGGCCAGTCTGGAGCAACCAGACCAGCAGCAGTGATGTCGTGGGGCGTCGTGAAGAAGGCCACAAGCCAGCCGGCTATTAGCCACACAGCGCGGTGAGCAGGCAAGAGCAGAAGGGCCCCACGCAGATCGTGGAGATGCTGGAGGGCTGATCTTCGGTGCTGGAGCTGCTCAGGGTTGGGGCTTCTCGGACCCCAAAGCACTCACCAGTGGAGCACACGGTGGGCTTGTTGCAAAGAAGTTGTGCAGTCTTGGCGATCGTCGGTCCCTCGAGGTCTCGTCGCACTCACGGTTCTCAGCTTGGCTGTAGAGGTGAGTAGAGGTCAGAGGTGCCAGGGAAGCCGGGTCTCGTCGAGCCGGGCAGTCGGATTCCAGAGGAAGGACTTGCAGCAGACCGCAGTGTTCTTAGGATGGTGCCCGCTTGATGCAGGGTGACTACTCCTTAGCCACAAGGGAGAATCTTGAAGAAGAAATCTTGATGTCCTTTCGCAGAAAGTCGTGTCTTGATTCCAAAGATGATCTAATTTGAACAGGGGGCCCACTCCTATCTTTATACTAAGAAAAGGGGCTGACCCGGTGACTAGGTCCTGCCTATGGGTGGGACTAGGAGGGGGGTGGTTACACCCCTCTCCCATGCCGGACTTTCCCCAGGCCAGGGGCTGGTGTGCCCCTGGAACTGGTTCTGACCGGCCTATGCGTAGTGAGCACCGGGGTGCCACTCAGCAGTCACCTTCCTGTAAAGCCCTGCCTACCCAGGATACACAAAACCCTGTCTGGGACGGTGCTAGCACCGCCCTCGACAGGAAACCCTTTGTCCAGGCTCCCCTCGCTGGAAGGACTCCCAGCTGCAGGGGGTCAGACTCGTGTCTGTGGTGGCAGCATCCATTTTGTGGAGCTGAGGCTTCGTTTAACTTTAACCGGGGTTCACAGTTACATGCATGTCGTGTCCCTCTAGAAGGGTGGAATGCTAACCCCATCGCCAGAATTGGCGAGGGGTTAGTATTCCAATTCGTATGACACCTTACTCGATATGTTTTGATAAAGCAATACCAAAGATAGCATTTAACCGCGAGGATTATAATGCACTTAAGAGTAAATGGTATGCGTTATCATGGAACAGCTATTAGGACTTGGTTCCGCAAGCTGCAGACAGGCTCAGCTCATGCCAGAGCACCATCTCACACGATTCCAAGCACTCTGCCTTCAGGATTTTCAAGGCCTGCCATAGGAGTGACTGATAGGAATCTGTGTGTCCATTTTAGGGTTAGATATAGGTATACTATATCTACAGCAAAGGGTGATTACACGACTTTGCCCCAGCTGTCATGCAGCCAGTTGTGTCAAATTTAGGAGGCCAGCCAGGGGTGGCATAATACATGTTTCAGCCCCTGGTAGGCCCTGGGTACACCTATGCCCTGAGTTACAGGGTCTGATAAGGTGGCCCAGTACCAATTGGTAAATGCACCTAGGGTACATGTGGTAATTTAGAGAGAGAACAGCCAGGCTGTGGGTCTGATTGGCAGGCCCACAGCCAGAGAAAGTCGTAAACCAGTGAAACAAAAGCAAAAAATCGGGGTGATCATAGGATTGCAGACCCTACTCTCCTACACGGATCACCACACCAAAATGCATTAGTCTACTCTAACCCCTGATGCATGATACTTGGCAGGACTGAAACACAAGAATGATACAGAACTTGGGGGCATATCAGCAACAGCCGGCGATAATTAGTCCTCTGTCAGGAGCTCTAGTATACTGGGCCATCATGTTGGCCTTCGTAACATTGTCCATTTGCCGCCTGTGACAGAACATCGAGGGGCAGATTTACAATTCCTGGCTCATCCCTGCAAATCAGCAGGGATGCGCCAGGAAACTTGTGACACGCATCATAATCCTTGCACAATCGTTGCGCCACCACGGATGCGCCGCATCTACAATGCGATACCAAAAGGAATGATGGACGGAGCATTTAAGGAAATAAAACACTCACCCCCAGTGAATTGATCTGGGTTTAATCCATCATCATTCTTTTTTTTTTTTAAACCTTTATTTTTGATTTTGCAACATGGAAGAAAAACAATCCCCCCCCCGAAACTTGGCATCGTTCATCCAGTAGGTGTATACAATATGGTAATCTCATTATGGCACTAAATGGTACAGTGGGTTCAGTACAGGCTATATTTATAAGTATCATGATAACCACAGCAATCGCATGAAATACAATCAAGGAACAAGCACTGCACCTACATTGGCGTGGGTCCAACCTCCCCATTCCCTCCCCTCTCCCCCTCTGATCCCGAGTCCCCCGAGGAAAAGAGTTCAGCACTCGTACCATCCGAGTCGCTATGAGACATCTCCGAGGCACACATGACTCTCCATGCAAGGAGATCGTCCGGCAACTTCACATCCTTGCGGGACCTCTGCATATGCGTCTCCTCAGCTAGTGACCATTCTCTTACATCTCTATGCCACGCTGACAACTCTGGTGCTCTTTGCCCCATCCAGGTGATCGCCACTCTACGCCTTGCCAGCACCAACATTAATTGCAAAAGTTTGTAGAAATGGTTCCTCTTTTTGTGTTTAGGGACCAGAGCTAGTAGGCAGTGAAGCGGGCTCAGATCAAGCTGAAGGCCAGTTATGGCCCGGATACGAGCTACCACCCCCCTCCAGAAGCTAGCTACCAAGGGGCAGTCCCAGGCCAGGTGCAGAAACCCCGCCCCCCGATCCCACATCTGGGGCAGTTGTCCTCCCTATCTCCTGAGATACGCCTTAAGGACAGCGGGGTCATATAGGTGCGGTGCATGAAGTTAAAATGCTTCAATTTGAATTTCGCATTGCAGGACACTTTGCGGGTAAGACTCCCTATGCGCTTGCGCTGTCCCGGGGACAGGGCGACACCCAGGTCCCTCTCCCAGGCATCCGAGGAAGGCGGAACCGGCGGGGTTGAGTCCTGTCTCATGGCCGAATATAGCAGAGAAATTAACTTCCGCCCTCTCCCTCAAGAGAGGAGGATGTTCAGGGTGTGGGACAACGGGGGCGCCTCCGGAAACTGGGGCCACGCGGCTCTCGCCACCTCCTGAAGTCCCCGGTAGTGCAAGTATTGTCCTTCCACCAGGCCAAAGGTATCCATGGCCTGCTCAAAGGACACGAAGGACTCATCGGGGTAAAGGTCCGCCAGAATCTCGCAGCCTCCTAAGATCCACACCGGTAATTCCCTATGAAAGGGGGCTTGCCGCAGTATTTTCTCCACAAACCGCTGCCAAACCGCAGCCGCGTGGCAAACCACATATGGTAAGTCCACATTGGCTCCCCGTCCTCGCATCAGCACCACCTGTAGTTCCTGCTCGGTAGCCCTGCCGGCCAACAGACTCAACTCCCAGCTGTCTCCATCTGCAAACCACCGTGCCGCTGGCAACAACTGCGCCGCATAGTAGTATAAGTCAAATCTGGGTCCCTCCAGCCCCCTCTCCTCCCATGTTCGGACCATGGTGTGGGGGGCGACTCGGCTGCGCCGTCCCGCCCACAACAGTGACGTTAGCAGCGTGTTGAGCATGTGAAATACTCGCGGGGGGAGTGGACATAGGGAATTCTGGAGGACATAGAGCGTCCTGGGGAGCATCACCATCTTCGCAATGGCCAATCTCCCCATAAGAGATAATGGCAAGGAGTTCCAGAAAGTGACCGATTGCTGCAAGGACCGAATAACTCGGTCAATATTGCGGGCCAACCCCTGTGCATCCGTAGGCGTTACCTGGATGCCGAGATACCAGAACGACTCCTGTTCCCACCTCAACCCGAGATTCAGTAGCTCTGTCAGTGGCCCGTCGCCGTAGCCCGACAAAGGGAAAATCAGGGACTTCCCACAGTTAATTTGCAGGCCCGAGGCCGCGCCAAATCGGTCCAAGTGCTGGAGAAGGACCGGCACCGACTCCCGTGGGGACATTAAATAGAAGAGGGCGTCATCCGCGTATAGCGAGATCACATTACATGTGTATCCCACTGCGATGCCCCATTGTGCCATGTCCGCCCAGAGCTGGACTGCGAGAGGCTCGATCGCCAGAGAAAAGAAGCAGCCAGAGGGGACATCCCTGGCGTGTGCCCCGGCCCAAGGGCCATTCTTCCGAACGCGCCGCACCCAGTCGCACCCTGGCTCGGGGGGCTGTATACAAGATGCGGATCCACCGGCAGAATCCGGGGCCCAACCCCACCATCCAGAGGCCCTCCAAAAGGTCCCCCAGTCTATGGTGTCAAAGGTTTTAGTGATGTCGATCGACACCAGGACCATTTGGTCCTCTCTGCCTCGTACCTCGTGGATGATGTGGTTCAGTCGTCTCAAGTTCATGGCGGTATTGCGGCCAGGGATAAACCCACATTGGTCCGGGTGTACCAGGTGTGGCATGTGCGGTGCCAACCGGGCAGCCAATAGTTTAGTCAGGACCTTCACATCAGTATTTAGCATGGTGATGGGCCGATATGCCGCAGGGTCTTCAGCATCCCCACCCGGTTTCAGGACCATGCAGATCTCCCCCAGATTCATACTGGGTGGAAGTGCCTCCCATTCGAATGCCTCCAGGTACACCTGCAAGAGGGGTGGGGCAAGGACGTCCGCAAACGCCTGGTAAAATTCAGAGGGGTAACCATCCCCTCCCGGGGACTTAGCCCTCGGCAGGCCAGCTATTGCCACTTTCAACTTCCGGAGCGTAACAACCGCATCTTCCCATGAGAGTGCCTGTAGGGTAAGACCCTGGAGATAAGGGAGGAAGGAATCCCCCGTGATCGTGGGATCCGCCGCATATACTGTCTGAAGATGAGAGCGCAGGACCCGGAGGATACCCGCCTCCGAGTGTACCATTCCTGCGGGCCTCTCAGGGCCACAATCCTCTCTGGGGCGAATTTGCGGTGGAGGATCCAAGCCAGCAGTCGGCCGATTTGTCTCCTTCCCGATGGAGGCGCTGCCGGTACTGGCCCAGCGTGTATTTGTCTGGGCGAGTAAGAATATCATGGACACTTATGCGAGCCGTCCGTTCCGACTCCTGATCCAGGTCGTCGGGATCTGGCAGGGTTTGCAGATGCAGGGGTGCATCTTCCGCATCTCGCAATTCCCGAAGGAGCTGCCTCCGGACTCCATAGGTGAGGGTCATACACTCACCCCGAACAACCGCCTTCAGGGCGTCCCATTTGGTGGAGTAGGCGAGATCCCCGCCATCCCAATTCAAGTCAAGATAGTTTGTGAGGGCAGTCTCCACGTGGTCCTTCCCTACCTGGTCCTGCAACAGATCTATCAGCATCCTCCAAGTGCGCGGGCGTGAGGGCTGGTTCTCCCACTGTGCGACACACGTTACTGGAGAGTGATCTGACAAAAAGCGGGCCTGATGGGTGACCATCAAAGAGAGAGAGGCATCCACATTGGCCGCCAGTACCCTGTCCAGTCTACTATGAGTATTATGGGTAGGGGAGAAACACGTAAATCATTTTTGAGTCGGGTTGCCCAGGCGCCACACACAGCTGAATCCCAGGTTCTGCATCACCTCTCGGAGTCACGCTGTCATGCGCGGTTTTGTCCCTCCGTGGGGGGGGGAGGGGGGGGGGCCTATCTAATACAGGGTCCAACACGCAATTAGAGCAGAGCAGCGGGCTCTCCAGATCCGACACAAGGACCTCCTGTAGGTGTAGAAAGAAGTCAGGGTCGTCTACATTGGGTGCATATGAATTTAAAATGGAGAGTTCCCTCCCGTCAAGTTTCGCCCGCAGGAGCAGGTACCTGCCATTAACATCCGCCTCCGCATATTGGACAGCACAAGGGACCCCGGGGGCTACCCAAATTAGGACCCCTCTAGCATAGGTTGAGAATGAAGAGTGAAACACCTGACCCCTCCACTTTTTCGCCAATTTTTGGGCCCCCTCCTCATCCAGGTGGGTCTCCTGTAGACACGCTATAGAGATTCCGTGTCTGCGGAGGAAGGACAGAACCCTATGGTGCTTGGTACAAGTGCCTAGGCCCCTCACATTCCAGCTTAAAAACTTGTGGCCATGCGTGGTGACAGTGCCCATCCGGGCGAGCAGCCTTACATCTTACGACCCACCATTCCCGTGCCTGAACTGAAACACATCTGATGCCTTCAACATTCCCCCCCAACTGAACCCCCCTCAACCCCAACCACCCCCCACCCACGAGCAATATTACTGCAACAAATAAAGACGCTAATATGCCCTTCCCCTGCCGGTGCCAGGACGTACACAGCATTCCCAAATTCCCAACCAGTGAAATCCCTCCCAAGAAACACCCCCCCAACCCGACTCCCCCCCAGGCCGCCCTCCAGGACCCCAAAAAAACAAACTCCACCTCAATGTTAGCAAAGAAGGGTATCTTCATCAGTACTGTTCCCCGAACCCGACCCCCGCCCCTCCCCCCTGCGTCCCGCAAGTCCAGGTCCCAGCATTTAGGCAGTGACCCCTCCCCTATCAGAGCCCTCTTACTGTCCAGGCAGTGTCCAGTCTCTTGTCCAGGGATTTTAGAAAAGAGTCAGGAGCCAGGCTGCACTTCAGGACGAGCCATCCGGCTTCTGCTGCCCCTGCGCTCCAGCCGTCTCCGGGACCGTTGCACTGGTCGGAGATATCTCCTCCTCAGTCGGCAGCAATGTATCAGGTACCAGGATCTCCTCAGGAGATGCAGGGTGCAACTCCGCCGGTTCGTCCATATGTAGGGATCCATCTTCCCTTACTGTGACTCTGTTACTCTCCACACTCTCATCCTCCCGGGCACCTGGGCGCAGTCTCCGGCTGCGTCTCCTTCGCGGTCTGGTCCCCCACGAGCTCCGATCCCTAGCTCGCTCGCCAGGAGGGAGGTCATCCCCCCGGATCTCGAGCCACTCCCACACATACGCCGGGGCCTCGAATAAGTGAGCCTTTCCCTGGGCGAGAACCTTGAGTTTCGCCGGGTATAGTAGCATATACTGGAGATGCATCTCCCTGAGCTTTTGTTTAACTGCCAGAAAGGACTTGCGCTGTTCCTGGACTAGCTGTGTGTAGTCCGGGAAGATGGACACCCTCGCATTCTCAAAGGTAAGGTCCTTAACTTCCCTCGCCGCTCGTAGAATGCGATCCCTGTCACTGTAGTTCAGGATTTTTGGGATGAGGGCCCGGTGAGGGGCACCAGGTTTCGGAGGTGGGACCAAAGCTCTGTGTGCCCTCTCAATTACAAAAACATCCGACAGGCCCTCGGGCACAACACTGTCCGAATCCATTGCTCTAGGAAGCGTTCCGGGTGGCCCGCCTCTGCTCGCTCTGGAATACACAGCACGCGGATGTTACTGCGGTGCGCCCTCCCCTCAGCATACTCCGCCCTCCATTCCAGGGCCTTCGTCGCGGCCGAGAGTTGAGAGACCGTTTTCTTGAGAGACGCCACCTCCCCCTGCAGTTGGGTGATGTTCCCTTCCGCGGTCGTGACTTTGTCGGCCACCTTGCGCAGGTCAGTCCGCAGCAGGTTCATGTCGATGGACACAATCTCGATCTGACGTTTCAATGCCGAGTGGGAACCTTGTATCGCTTTCAATAACTCCGCCCGCGACAGCACCTCGGGAGCTGGACCCCCCTCCTCCTGACCCGACTGGCGAGCGAGTCTCTGCGAGGGGAGCCTCTGTGTGGGATACTGCGTGATGGTGTTGGACATGAGGTACAAGGGGGGGGCGACTCAAGCGTCCTCTAGGTCCTCGGCAGCTCCCGCAGATGTCGTATACAGTCTAAGCGCCAGGGCGCCAGGCCCACCCGATCCGCCGTCCAGACGTGTCCCAGTGAGGGCACTGCTATTTTTCCCCAGTCCAAAGGGCCCTGCGGGGATGTGTCTCAGGATCTAGTGTACTACCGGGGGAAGGAAGCTAGGTCCAGACCTCCGCCCCAGTCGCGAGCGGGGCCACGTGTGGGCTTCCCTGCATCCACCTGTTACCAGCCGCTGCAGAGCCGCTCCTCCATGGGTACCCCCCCGAGCCCCCGTACTTCCAGTCTCTGTAGTTCAGGACCTGTGCCCCAGCGTTTGTAGGGATGTCCAGTGGGCGCATGACCTTCTAGCGCCAGGAGAAGATTGTTCCAGGAGTCCAGAGCCCCGCTCTCAGCCCGGCCCACACTAGCCCAGCAAGTGTACGAGGGGTCCGTCCCGTCGCAGGTGCAATGGGCCGGTCCAAACTGCGGGCTGTACACTCATGCGGCCCTGTCCCCATATGGACAGGTCATCCTCTCACCCCCAAGCCTGGGCGCAGTGCGGAACAATGGGTCTGGTCCCCAAGTGGCACCGGTCTCGTGCAGCGCGGCACTCCAGTCGCTCCCGAGCTCTCCGGGGGCGGCGGGCCCTCCGCGCCAAGCGTCATGACCAGGCACAGGTCGCCTCGACCGCCAGCACCAGGAGGCCAAGACTCCGCCTCCCGGCCCGGTCAGCGTCATCTTTCCGGCCCCCGATGTCACCACTGCCGCTGCTGGGCCCCCGGGGGACCTCCGGCCAGTCCTCGGCTCCGTCTGTTCTAGGCCCGATCCCCGGCCTCGAGTAGTAGCCTCTCGCCCGAGGCGCTCCGATCAGGCGCGGGCCGCTGCAGCCACCAGCACTGGCGGGCTGTTCTCCACCTTCCAAGCCGGCCGGTGCACCAGTCCAGGATCCCTCTCACACTGCCGCCTCATCCGGGCCCCCCCGGATAACAGCGGGGGCCTCCCGGCAATTTTAGCTGCTCCGCCTCAGCTAGGCCCGATCCCCAGGCTCGAATATTGGCGGTCACCGCTACCACAACTGCCGTCCTCCAAGGCGCTCCGCGTCTCCGTGGACTCAACACCGCTCTGGCACCAAATTGACCGCTGGGCGGGGGCTCGATGGCAATGTGCCCCCACGTACCTGGAACCGCCGGGCGCCGGGCCAGGCCACGATCCCCGAACTCGATTTCCAAGCCGCCGCTGGCAAAGCAGTATGTCCGAGCTCGGCAGTGCACCGGACACCCACAGCCTCCAAAACGGGACCGGAGGAGCACAGGACGGTCCGGGTCCAGGGCAGCACCACAGGGGTGTCTCAGGTGGGCTGACAGGATCTTTTATTTAGGATTTTAGTGGCGGCCGGCAGGGAGCCAAAGGAGCTCACGTCCTGTCGGCCATGCTGCTTGGCCACGCCCCCAATCCATCATCATTCTTTGGCTCACTCCACCATCCCAGTTCAGACTTGGCCATATGCAAATCAGTCTAACCCTGTGCCTCATGAGAACAGTCCAGCCCGAACTGCCAAGCCATGTCTTCCCTGGACTAGAAACAACCATCCTGGGAACATTTTCTAGCTAATCAGCCAGGCTAGCTTGAATCCAGTGGCACAGTGAGCAAGGGACCCGCGTCTGGGCATACCGCGAACAAACCGACACCAAAGGGGATGATGGACGGAGCGTTTGAGCAAATCAAAGTTGAACAAAACGATACCAAAGGAGATGATGGACGGAACGTTTGAGCAAATCAAAGGCGAACAAAGCAATACCAAAGGGGATGATGGACGGAGAGTTTGAGCAAATCAAAAGCTAACAAAGCGATACCAAAGGGATTTATGTACGGAGCGTTTGAGCAAATCAAATGCAAACAAAGCAATACCAAAGGGGATGAAAGATGGAGAGTTTGAGCAAATCAAAATCGAACAAAGCTATACCAAAGGGGATGAAGGACGGAGAGTTTGAGCAAATCAAATGCGAACAAAGCGATACCAAAGGGGATGATGGACGGAGCGTTGAGCAAATCAAAATGCAATGCGGCGCATCCTGGCGCAAGGCAATGCAGATGCGTATCGCAACTCCAGCACTGTGCCAACTCGGCCTATCTTGCAAATAGTGCATCACACCGTACGCCTGCTTCAAGCAGGCGCAAGGTTTTGACGCAGCGGCGTCGGAAAAGTGACTGATTGAAATCTTGTAGATTTCACTCAGGCATTTTTCCGAGGTGTTCCAGCACCGGAACGCCTGCCCCCCCCACGCCGGAATGCCCACATGAAACCTGACGCAGGTTCCATGTGGCGCGGGGCTTTACAACGTGAAGCATCTCCCTAGATGCGTCACATTGTAAATCCCCCACAGCATAGCGCTTGCTTTACGTCGCTGCTGCATCACAGAAGTGACGCAATGGCAGCGCAAAAGTGGTGCACAGGGCTTGTAAATCTGACCCTAAGTCATTAAGTGGGCGGCGTGAGCGGGCGAAAGTTATGTTTGTAAGACCAGAGCCAAGGGGAGGCGCCGTGCCCAAAGCAGGGAGGAGGGGTTTGCTAAGCATTACCCTTGCCTCACCACACTTATGTTTCATTTCTACGTGCTCTGCAAATTGTTGCTATTATAATCGTCATGCTCAATTTGTAACTAATAAAGAAAAGACTGCAAAACTCATTTTCCGAACAGTGCCTTTCAGCTAAGAAATGTTTTAAAACAGTGTAACACAACTTCGGCCAAGTTTCCGAGTTATTCCTCGTTCACTTTCTACCATTGCAGTCCCTTGTCTCAATAAAATTACCACCAGGATGTCATGGTCGTATAATATTAGTTTCTTGAAAAAATTATGACACCTTTGCAGTTTTCATGTGACCTAAATAAGTAATTTGTTGTAATGGTCACGATCAGTAAAACTGAGGTTTTTATTTGGCGTTCGGGGCTGCATGTCCAAGGGTGGGCAGCTAGACCTCGAATGACAGAATCCCCACGTTGACACAGATCCCAAATTTGTAGGGGGCATTACTCCACTGTCAGAAAACAAACCCTTCTAGCATTGTGGATGTTCTCACAATGCTGAGCTGTGTGACAGGGAGGACACAATAATCACGGACTTGAACCCCTCGAATGGGCTGTTGCGTTTATTGGCAGCGCCAAAAGACCCCAAATGGAGTTTATTTATTTATTTTAATTATTTTGAAAGTTTTATAGAGCACGAACCAGATCCTTGCGGATATCAGAGCGCTTTACAAGCAGTGAAATTTGTACAAAAACAGTACGCTATAACAGTATATATCAAGCAGTAGGAGATATAAAACATAACACAGCAGTACACAGTACAGAAATACAGATATGTGTGGATATAGTGTGCATAAATAAAAAAGACAAGAGAGGTAGATCAAAAGCTGAATCCTAAGTTGAGCTAAATCTTGTCTCTGATACAGAGAAAGGTGCGGGCAGAGAGAGGAAACGTGCCATGAGGGGGTTCCAAGACCCGCACCCCAGCTGCTACTGGAACTTCCTGCCTGGGTGTTTTGAAAAGTTCTGCCGCATAATGGACTGTCAAGTTGGTTAGCACCCTCCCATTTCAGGTGATTTGCAGCTGTTTTAGGATGATCATCTTAGAGTTTCTTGTTGCTCAAATTGGTGTAATTTCTGATATTTATGTTTCTCTCGTCTTCATTGCTTGAGTTTGCTCGCGGCGGTAAAGTGTCACTCATAATTACACTAAAATTATACAAATGTCACACATAGCAATCTGAAACCTTGGCAGCTATGCCCGGCACATAGAGAAGTGGCCAGAGCAGAGTGCCTTAGAGGTCAGTGCGAAGCAAGTGCCTTGAGGCCTGTGTGAAGCAAGGCTAGGCACTCGTTAAAAATGGCAGGCTGCTGGTCTGATGCTGCTAGTACCGGCCCCTAAAGAAAGCTAAGCAGGGTCGGGCCTGGTTAGTACTTGAATGGGAGACCACCTGGGAATGCAAGATGCTGTAGACATTTAGCCACTCGCTGACACCAGGGGGAGGGCTGAGGCAGAGAGGCAGACAATGAGTGCCGTTCAGTATAACTGAGAGGGGAGTGGGGCGTGCACGCACACACATACACACTCACACCCATGCATTCACATGCAGACACTCGCACACCCACCCCCCCTTTCGCAACACTCACTCACAAATACACATTCACTCGTACATACAAACATGCACCAACCAAACAGTCAATAAAAAAGCAACACTTACCTTACCTCGAGGAGCTGCCAGGAGGGTTGGCACTGCTACCTTGGTCAGCCCATGGGGGGAGGCAGCAGTCTCTCACTCGTCACAGAGCAGGATGAGGACAGAGTCAGTGACAGACACTCTGCTGCTGGTACTTCAGGGCTTAAAAACAAAGCACCCAACTACGAGGCTGGCTATCCCCGACGCTCTCCCTCATCATGAGGGGAGGGCCTCGAGGACATTTGCTGAGCTGAGGAGGTCAGGCCCACCGCAGCTGTGACGTCCTCAGCCCAGCAAACTTCAGCTTAGGCAGCCAGGAGCCTGTGCATTTAGCGCATGTTCAGCTCCTGGCTGCCTGGCCTGAACAGAAAGAGTGTTTGTCTAGCTGACCTTTCTTCAGCCTGACATACACTCTTTTTCTCCAAAAGGGGCGGGCGTGGCCTCACTGCCCTTAAGGAGGGGCGGATGTCAGGCCGCTTGCATGGAGGACCCTTCACCCAGGCAGCACTCGGTCCCTCATCTCAGTCTCTCTTCTCTATGCACACCGGGGCGGGCCCTGGACATGGATGTGATTTGACTATCAAGGCTCTGTCCCTGATAAAAAAGAAAAGAAAACTTGCAGCCAGAGCTGCACAGAAAAAAACTTGTCACCCCAATGTTTCTGCGGGCGAGCCAGAGTTGAAGAGCAGTAGCCTGGCAGCCGCTGTCACATAGAGCGGTGGCCTGATAGAGTGCCTTGGAGGCCATTCCAAAGCAAGGCTAGTAGGCACTTGGTAAAAATCCCAGGCTGCTGCTTTGCTTGCTCATCAGCTGGGACCTAAAGGGAGACCGGAGCCTGTGTGTAATTGGAAAAGAAGCAAGCGCGAGGCTGCTGAAAGAGAGGGCTGTGTTTGGCTATCTGTAGCAAGCTTGCAAAGGGAGGGCAGTTGTTGGAGGGAAGTGTGCAAGTGCGGTGCAGCGCAGCATGTTCCAGAGAGGAGGGGGTTGTCAGCACAATAGGCCTGAACTGGCAGCCTCCCATGCCTACGGCCATACCACCCTGAATGCGCCCGTTCTCGTCCGATCTCGGTCCTGGTTAGTACTTGGATGGGAGACCGCCTGGGAATACCAAGTGCTGTAGGCATTTTCCCACTCGCTGACACCAGGCTCGACCCTGGTTCAAAGTCATTATCGAGTTTTGCAGCTTCCCCGATGGCTGCAGCACCCTGGTGCTAATGGACTCCTTCTCCAAATTACCAATAGTGGAGGTATTCGCCTCCACAGCATTCGCACACGTACAAAAGGTTCTTGACAGGACTTTCGCATTCAAGTGCCTCCCCGAATAAATCAGGTCCAACAATGGCAAGACTTCAAACAACCTTTCATGCCACCAGCACGTCAGACCTGCAACACAGATAGAGCCTTTCTTTAGACAACTTTCTAACGGGACGTAATTTTAAGCAAAGGTGCACCACAACAAGGACATGTGTAAACTAAGGTCTTCTAGTTTGCACACAAGATATATTCAAAAGAAATTTTTCATATGAAACAGGACAATTTTTTTCTCAAAAAAGATTTTTCTTTATTCATTCCAAATGTTAAAGGACACAGCCGATGCGTTTCGTCCCTGCGGGGACTTCTTCAGGGCTGTATTACAACAAGACAAAATACATATAAATACATTATTAAGAATGTAAAGTATTTGCAAACTCAGCCGAGCTACAAATTATCACATAATTAAAAACAAACGCATGTCAGTGTCAACATGTCATAGACATGTTTTCTACAAGATACTAAGTATATTTGGAACATCAGGTTAAAGTGAGTATTGGCAATCAAAAAGAGAAAGGAAAAAAAACCCTAACGTGATTATATACATTTTACATGTCCTATCATATGATTCATCTTATGGACACTATAATATTCTAGACGAATTAACCAATTTGGCCTAAGCGTACAGAATTGGAGAGATAATATCACAATCAGGTCATAACTTCCAAGTAGTTGCTTAGCAGTTCGGTATTGCTAACAATTAAAGAACAGAAAACATGTCTACTGGAGTTACAAAAAACATATTTCTAAGGGAAGCAAGAATCCTAAGAGATTTATAAAGAAGAAAATGTAACAGATATGGTGGTGAATGAGAGATAGTTCATGAAAAACCAACACATGTGAGTCAGAAATAGTTCATGGAAAACCAACACATGTAAGTCAGCATGTCCTGAAGCATTCAGTACGCCGAATAGAGACCTACCAAGATGAGTAGTGGAAGCTCCTTAAGCGCGACGATGTTTTGTTGGAGAAGCACAGTTGCAACCCAATGGCCAAATCGTGTGTGGTCACAGGATCACTGGTTCAAAAATATCAAGTGTATCGTATGGTTCAATAAATCTGACGGAAGCGAAAATGAAAGTAATGATGAGCACTGGGCCAACTATAACTTCGAAGATGTGCATCAAGTAGTGCTAAGTCAAGCATACTTACAGCAAGTTATTCTGTTACAGTTCGATAGGGGACCTACGGTTCCTGGAACTAGCATTCATATGTGGTTTGAAAGCTATTAAAACAAATTATATGCGAAAGTATTATAAAAACAGAAATCATACAAGATATTGTACATAGAATCTATGCTAACGAGGAGGCGATTGATTATAATTTGACCACCAATCCGTCAAGAAACCATTGGGGAGGTCTGTTAGCAGAAGAATTATACAAATACAATCTCTACTCTTAAAAAACGTATGTGACACAGTCGGAAGAAAGCCCAATGTCATCTGTAGGCTTTAAATTTATGATAAGAGAATTGTAAATATCACACTTGTAAGTGGATGCATGTTTTATAATGATGCATCCAAGCAAGTCTATTCTTTTAAGGATTACGGCGAGTCAAGAGTAGTGCTGGGAAGAAAATAATGAGGAGAGACGAGAATCACATAGCCTCTAAGTGTATTGCTAGACTTGACCGTATCGAATTGACAAAGGGGAGGATAATTTTATGAAGCACATATTCCCGCTAGATGGATACCCAATGTCATTCGTTGGCCTTTAATTTTATGATAAAAGAATTATTAAAAACATAGCACTTACAAACGGATGTGTGTTCAATGATGAAGCATCCAAAGGGATCAATTCTTTCAAGGATTACGGCGAGTCAAGGGTAGTGCTGAAATAGAAATAATGAGGAGAAAGGAAGGCCACTGAATAAAAGGCTAAGGTAATACGTGCGTTAAAACATCTTGTTTTTTCCCCCTGTTGTCAATTCGACATGGCCACGGTCGATAATTCATATAGAGGTAATTGGACTCTCCTTTCTCCTCATTATTTCTATTTCAGCACTACCCTTGACTCGCTGTAATCCTTGAAAGAATTGAACACACATCCGTTTGTAAGTGCTATGTTTTTAATAATTCTTTTATCATAAAATTAAAGGCCAACGAATGACATTGGGTATCCATCTAGCGGGAATATGTGCTTCATAAAATTATCCTCCCGTTTGTCAATTCGATACGGTCAAGTCTAGCAATACACTTAGAGGCTATGTGATTCTCGTCTCTCCTCATTATTTTCTTCCCAGCACTACTCTTGACTCGCCGTAATCCTTAAAAGAATAGACTTGCTTGGATGCATCATTATAAAACATGCATCCACTTACAAGTGTGATATTTACAATTCTCTTATCATAAATTTAAAGCTTACAGATGACATTGGGCTTTCTTCCGACTGTGTTACATACGTTTTTTAAGAGTAGAGATTGTATTTGTATAATTCTTCTGCTAACAGACCTCCCCAATGGTTTCTTGACGGATTGGTGGTCACATTATAATCAATCGCCTCCTCGTTAGCATAGATTCTATGTACAATATCTTGTATGATTTCTGTTTTTATAATACTTTCGCATATAATTTGTTTTAATAGCTTTCAAACCACATATGAATGCTAGTTCCAGGAACCGTAGGTCCCCTATCGAACTGTAACAGAATAACTTGCTGTAAGTATGCTTGACTTAGCACTACTTGATGCACATCTTCGAAGTTATAGTTGGCCCAGTGCACATCATTACCTTCATTTTCGCTTCCGTCAGATTTATTGAACCATACGATACACTTGATGTTTTTGAACCAGTGATCCTGTGACCACACACGATTTGGCCATTGGGTTGCAACTGTGCTTCTCCAACAAAACATCGTCGCGCTTAAGGAGCTTCCACTACTCATCTTGGTAGGTCTCTATTCGGCGTACTGAATGCTTCAGGACATGCTGACTTACATGTGTTAGTTTTCCATGAACTATTTCTGACTCACATGTGTTGGTTTTTCATGAACTATCTCTCATTCACCACCATATCTGTTACATTTTCTTCTTTATAAATCTCTTAGGATTCTTGCTTCCCTTAGAAATATGTTTTTTGTAACTCCAGTAGACATGTTTTCTGTTCTTTAATTGTTAGCAATACCGAACTGCTAAGCAACTACTTGGAAGTTATGACCTGATTGTGATATTATCTCTCCAATTCTGTATGCTTAGGCCAAATTGGTCAATTTGTCTAGAATATTATAGTGTCCATAAGATGAATCATATGATAGGACATGTAAAATGTATATAATCATGTTAGGGTTTTTTTTCCTTTCTCTTTTTGATTGCCAATACTCACTTTAACCTGATGTTCCAAATATACTTAGTATCTTGTAGAAAACATGTCTATGACATGTTGACACTGACATGCGTTTGTTTTTAATTATGTGATAATTTGTAGCTCGGCTGAGTTTGCAAATACTTTACATTTTTAATAATGTATTTATATGTATTTTGTCTTGTTGTAATACAGCCCTGAAGAAGTCCCCGCAGGGACGAAACGCGTCGGCTGTGTCCTTTGACATTTGGAATGAATAAAGAAAAATCTTTTTTGAGAAAAAAATTGTCCTGTTTCATATGAAAAATTTCTTTTGAATATATCTTGTGTGCAAACTAGAAGACCTTAGTTTACACATGTCCTTGTTGTGGTGCACCTTTGCTTAAAATTACGCTTTGTATCTCAAAGTTCTATATAGAACTGCCATTGTGATGGTGGGTGGTTGTCAGTGTGCACACTACTCCCTCTGTGATATTTAGAGGGGAAATATTAATTGGGCTATTGTGGTCAGGTGCTCCGTTAAGAAAGGTTCCACCATCCAACTTGCTTCTTTTAACTTTCTAACGGGAGTTACATTCTAATAACGGACCACAGCTGGTGTGGCTTGGTGCCAGGGAAAGCATATCTCGTAAGCGTGTCTTCCATGGTCACTTGCTGTATGCAAGCATTGTTTCCAAACGGCCCAGGAGACTCAGAGACTCCTATTTGGCCTTCGTTGAAAATCTCTTCTATACGAATTGATATTTTAAGCAGAATGAAGTCTGTGCTTTTGCAGACAACAGTGCCCATCACGTCATCAAAAGAAACGTATGATCTCCAAGTTGCAAGGACAACATCGGAGATACATGAACTTTTATCAACAAATTGCCCCGTACATTTCGTGGAAATGTTGAGCCAAATCCTAAATATGTCGGATGCCGTAGGTATCTCGAATGTATTTAAGACGATTTGTTCGGGACTGTTAACACCATTCAAAGCAGTCCTGGGCATAATTCCAAATTTTGTCCATTCGGTCTTTGGCAGCCTACCACTACTTTTGGGACTCGTAGCAGGCATTTTATTTTTGACCCTTCTGCTCCGATATGGCGAGCCAAAACACAGACATGACTCCGGCAAGGATGGAAGAAACGATCCTAGCAATGCGCTACCGGGACTGCATAACTAAGGTCCTTGGACTGGCTTGGCTGAGAGATCTGAACATGACCTGGTTTCTTTCATTCAGACCTATATGGCAGACCTGCATCTTACCTGTGCTTCGATGTATGCTACGTGGAGAAGAATGCGTGTTAGACACCTGTCTTGCACTACCATCGGCTGTACCAATGGATATCGATACTTTGCTAAGTCCTGTAACGGCTCATGCATCGTGTTGTCCCCAGCGGTTACCAATCCTGATGGCGGCATTCGTTGAAACTCCTGCGCTACGACTAGGTGGCGGCAGTGAAAGCAGCATCACCCAGGTACGACCTTCTGTGAGCATTGCTGATCCAGACATCGAAGATAGCAATCATTCTCACAACTGCCAGGTTACTGCACTATCGAACCTGGTCGAACTGTCACCTGAATATGTAGAGCTATTCTTTGAGAGCCTGTCTGATATCATGTTCTCCCCCGTACAGAAACAATGAATTTTGGAAAACAATCCGGCACACAGCGTTCCCATGAACTCTGAATTCGGCCTTCAGCTTTGATAAACAAAAGCTACTGAAAAGCGTTTGGAACTATATTTCCCCGCTTCCCTTGAAATTTTTTTTCTTGAATCAGACATTTTTCAAAATATTTACCTTTTTCTGGCACAAATACATTTGCTTAAAGTAGAACTATTCATAAAGAACAGAGCTTCTATTTTTAGTACATCTAGAGACAATATATTACCTCGACCTATAGCACATTTTACAGCAACTGTATTTATATGTGATGAAATAGTCTCGTTCTTCTCTTCTGTATTTAGAGACATTTCATGTGTAATTTCGCATAATCGTTCAACTGAATATATATGCGTAGATTTTGAATGATTAATCTGCTTATAAACGTACAGTACCTATATTCTCATGTATTTCATGTACACCATTTCAAATGCAGAATGTATTTTGGGGTGGGTAGGAATACACGCGCATCTTATTGCTCTAGTTTTTAGTAATTTGATGGACATGAATTTGTGGAGTGGGTGTTGTGTTTTATCTAGGACCCCGATCAATATCACGACCTTATGCCCCTATACGGCTATAATCAATACATATCCCTATAATGGCATAATATCCAGAACCCTATTTCAGCAAGTCGCCTCTGCAGTCCATGACAGTCCATGACACAGCAGAAGTCACTTCCTTAGATTCCTAGATAGCACACCGAGTTCTTTCGACACTTCAAACCTCCAGCAACCTGGGAAAGCCCCGCTTGCTTTGTTTTGATTTGTAATAGAACTCCTAACGAGCACTGTAAGAACGACCAGTTCTTAGTGACATCTTTATTGACGTCTTATGTCCAAAAACTTACGTCAAACTCAGCACCTTTCAGGTATAAATAATACCAACGTTGCCTTAAGCAAACACAGCGGTGGTGGTGAATACAGGAGCAGAACAGCTGTCCCCCTGCAGAAAGCCCAGCAGATGCGAGAAGCCCACGGACGCTGCCCCTCCTCCTCCTTGACGCGCTGAGAAAGACGCTGTCTTTTCTCCTGCCGAGAAAATCCAGCTCCGGCGTTTCCAGCCTACCCTTGCAGGTGACTGGAATATCGAGTCCTGAGAGGAGATACCAGACCTCCAACATTCTATTCCAGAGGTACGGTGCTGACTAAACCCTTAGAGAGAATTCTTGAAGCAAACCCTTGGCAAAACTAATTTAACTTAACGTGCTACTTACTTACTCCCTTCCACGTGTTAGGCTTAGGTCAGGTACACTGGGGTAGGCATAGTTAGAAGCACCAGTTGAGGTCGTTAGCCAAATGTATATATGAATGTATATATTTTATTCATTTTAACCATCTTATGGCTAAGAAACCATATCAATGATTTTACAGTATTATTTGGTAATACTAATCTTACTGTACGCACTTTTTATAATAACAAGTCTTGCAATTGTGGCAATTCATTTCTCTTGCATGAGAAAGAAGACTGTTCAATAAATAATACCTTTTATTGAAAACGCCCGTCTCTCTATTCTCTGCATACTGGTGAAAGTAATCTTTTGCACAACTGACTGAGTGAAATAGCTGTCTATTGTTTCACACGACTCTAGAGATTGACTCTTATTCTGAGGAGCAAAGTTGTCATGTTAAGCCGGTTGTTGGAAAACTGAATCCCTTCTTGTCTGAGCCAGGGAAGCTGATCACTTCCTATTCAGTCAAGAAAGTTTCCAGTGACCTCTGAGCTAGCTGGTACAAACCCAATTAAGTCTAACATAGTCAGTAGAGACCTAGAAGACCGCACTCCTACGTCTACACTGCTGTTTATGTTATTCCAATGCGCAGGGCCTATAGGGAAAATAGGAACTACACTACAATTTAAATGTTTTTGCGAATCTATTAGTACATTATGTAGAGACAATGGAAATAAATGACTGTTATGTCTGTATGAAGCTACCCACTTCAGTAGCTGAAGGTGTGACTTACCACCACTTACCTTTGACTTATGGAATTTCCTGTTGCATACTGACTAGCTTATTTTACAGAAAAGGACCTTTACAGTATTATTACTCAAATCTTGACGTGACATTTTCTGAAATTCCTGTTCGAAGAAACCTGAATCCTGTACATACGACGAGAAATGTAGCTAAATATATGGGTGATTATTTTCTAACTATAGGTAAAATTAACATAGATGACGCACGCAAGAATAAACTGACTTGTTCTCTACATGAAAAGGAGAAATAATTTTTAGATATGGTAGAAAAGAGAAGAGAAAGCTTCCAAAGGAAAGCCAAAGATAAAACCCAGAAAGTTCCTAAATGGGCAGAGAATATAGAAAGTACCTCAAATGGTAAAGAGAATGCTGCCTTGTTGCTGGATTTCGAAAGAAAAGGGAAGCTTTGTCTTCATAGGGAAATGACTAGTTATTATAATAACATATTCATTGGTTCCATTGAATGCGAACATAATTATAAGGTTTTTGGGGGTTGGGGATTCAAGATGGGTCAGAGCCCGTGTTTCCTGGAATTTATTTTATATGCGGAAACTTCAAATTACCGGACCATTGGTACGGAAGCTGTTATTTTGGTATTGTCTTTCCAAAGATATACCATGTGGGGAAAAACACTGGAAGCATTGAAAAGACTAACATATTAGCCCGCACGAAAAGAGAGAGTGCTGGAGAAATAGTAGGAGATATTTTTAGTGCATTGATACCTGCAGTGGGAGTGACTCTGAATACACACAGAATTTGCAAATTATCAACAGAAGTGGATCGGTTATCCACTGACACTGCTGGAGGTTTCCTGATGGTCAATACCGAAATGGTTGCGATCAGATCAATAGTTTTGCAGAACCGGCTTGCTCTTGACACCTTATTAGCAAAAGAGGGCGGAGTCTGTAGAATTTTGAAAGCGCAACATTGTTGCACTTACATACCTGATAAAAGTGTGGAAATCAAAAGGTATGTGAGGAATATTACAAATTTGGGAAAAGAGCTCAAACCACTGGAAGTTGACAGTGCCTGGAAGAGACTAACAGATGGTCTCTCCTCTTGTAAGACATTGGTTTACTAATCTAGGGAAAAGTCTTTTGAGTAAAATACTATTGCCAATCATGGGCATTAGTATAGTAGTGTTTCTTATATTCATTTGTTGTAAATGTCGTAAACATCAGAAAAAGTATACTGTGAATAAGAGAGGAGTGAAAAGGAATGTGGATGAATTGGAACTAGAGGAGCTGAATAATTCTCATCCTAATAAAGATACGAAAGAAAAAATGAATCGAATGATTGAGGAGATGGAGATGGAAGATATGTGACAAGTTGGCATCTGGTTCCATTTATAGTGATGATAGTAAATATCATCAAAAAGGGGATTGATGGAGCAAGTATTCGCATGTGACGCGACTTGCTTATATCAAGAACCTCGAATAACAGTAATGAAGCTATATTCAAATGTTTGTCTTACTAATATTTGCACTTTTTCACTACACGTGGGTGTCCCAGCGATGCTTGCCTATGTGTGTACTAATAATAACAAAGCTTGCAAATAATATGGTTGCTGCTTGCGGGAATCTAGTCTGCGCATGCGTTGGTCATACCCATGTGATGTGACGCACTCGCAGTTCTGGAGGGAACTTGTCGCTCATGCGCAGTATTGCTAAATATGGCCGCTTTGTTTTTCACATGCTCCATGCTTGCACTGCTGCTTTGGCAAAGCCAGTTGTTCTGCTTAACTCCTAATGCTATAGTTATTATAAAGTAAGGGATGCAGTATAGCCATTCATGGTATACAGTGTACTCATTTATTTCTGCGCTCTAAATTGTTTTCCTTTACTTTTTATGTATCGAAACCCTTGGGCAGGAGGGACGGGAATACTCCATATTGAACACCCTTTCTGCGCATCACAGTCTTCTGCCAGAGGATGAGCTCCATGACGTTGAACATGTGCCAACAAGGGGACCCAGCCAAGATGTGCCTGGGAAGATGCACCTTCGCCTAGCAGAAGCAGATGAAATGTGCAAATTGTATCATATTGTATAATTTGAATAGATTCGCTATTGTAATGTACTAAACATGTCATGGGAACCCGAAATTCCATAGGCGGTCCCAAAAGATGTAAATTGGGGCTTCAGAAAGTCATGTCCTGGTTGGTGTGTTAACCTATCCTACTTGTGGACCAATCGAAATTAGGGATTCTTACACTTGCAACATTTGGGGGGTGGCACACTGACCCGAGAATAGTATAATTAGCCTAGGTTTAGCTAGAGAAATGGTCCGACTTGTCCGAATAGCTGACCTGTCACTGACCCAACGAACTCTATAGGTGATTGATACAGAGAGCTGCGGAGCACTCTGTCCGTAATTTCCACAAACTCAGTCTGGGGTGGAGAAACCTAAGTGCTGGCGAAGCACTTTGCTGGAGAGATCCGAAAACCCAATCGGGGTTATTGGCAGATTCCTTGCAGAGAGGGGGTAGCGCAGGCGTTGCATCCGAAGCTGCAGAAGTTGGTTGTTTCCTTTGGTGAGCCCGGTCCTGAGCCCTATCCTGAGGTTATCCTGTCCTGACTGTCCATGAGCTGTACCTACTCGTCTTCGAGCAGCCTAAGTCCTTGAGGGTCCTTTCCCGCCTTTTCCAACCGACCCGAGGCCAGGGTTGGTCTTCATTATGTCCTAGGTAAATATAAATTGCGTGGGTGTTTGTCTTTCCCAAATTTCTCTCCTTCTCCCGAATAAAGCAAAATTGCCTATGGTCTTTTACCTTGTTTCTTCCATAAATAAGTTTTTATCCGTGCAAACTGATGTATTAGTATGTTCCATTCTCTCCCCACCTTTAGAAAGGTTTTAACTCATATGCATATATAGTTGTTCCATTCTTACCCTCCCGTTAGTGATTTTGAACGTCAAACAAGCCAAATAAAGTTTTGTTTCTTGTAGACAGTTAGTGAATAACTGAAAGTCTGCTCTGACTAGTATGTTCCCCTTTCTTACCCGCCTTTAGTGAAGTTACAAAATCTATGGATCTAAATTTAGCGTGTTCCTTATTTTCCCTTGCCCTTTTTTTCTAAATTTCTGTGGAGCATATTACCAAGCAATAGCGATAATTATCGCTATTGCTTGGTTAGAGACAAAAATTTACCGCTGAGCTGCGGCGATTTTTATCGCAGATAAACCTTGGTATTACCAAGGTTTATCGCAAATGCGATAAAAATCTGCCGCAATGCATGAATATCGCTGAAAAGTCAGCGATATTCATGCATTACCGAGCTAATGCACTTAGCCATGTTATCCACCTCCCATTGGATAACATGGCCAAGAACTGCTCAGGGCAGGTGTTAGCTGTTGGAGATATTCGCGCTTAGCGCGAATATCTCCAAAAGTTGGTAATAGGAGATAGCGATGTTAGCGACTGTTTCCAGTCGCTAGCATCTTGGCACGCCCACTTTGCATGTCATTAGTGATAAATATCACTGACATGCAAAGTGGGGCCCAAGATGGTCGCTATCTCCTACTAGCTGTCGCTAACTGGTGTTAGCGACAGCTAGGTAATAGGGAGATAATTTTATCTCCGCTTTCTTGGCTTTTAAAGCCAAAAAAGCGGAGATAAACCCCCTTGATAATATGCCCCTAAATGTTTCTTACTTTAATTCATTGTTATACTATTTTCCTAATCTTAGTGATAGAGAGCTTAATTTGTGTTAACCTGTGGCTCATAGAAACTGAAGAAAACGATAATTAGATAAAGGTTTTGAAAACTTCTTGCATTTGTGGTTATTTTAAAATATATAAAGAAAGTGAAATGGTATTTGTGTAGTCCACCTTCTCCACAGCTAGCTCCTAGATCCATGGTGATCTTAGGTACCTGGAACAAGGATTGGTAAGTCAGGTACTCAGAAATAAACAAAAAAGGTAAACTGAACTGCTGGTAGTAGTGTGTAGGTTACCTGACCCAAGTATACCGGAAATATTTTGTGGGCCAGAGTGTGCATGTTTGGAAATAAGGGTCGGGTGACCCGCGCGCTCTATCAGTGTCTTATGGTTTACGCCGTTGCTGCGTCACAAAAGTGATGCAACGGCGGTGTAAAAGTGTTGCAAGGGACTTGTAAATCTACCCCCGAGTTTTAAGCAGGCGAGGGTGGCCTATGATGAAGCAGGATACCAGGTGGTGTGTGAGGCCAGTCCCTCACTTTTTGTAAGATGCCCCCACCAATCACGCACCTCTAAGCACCTGTAGATCACCTCAATAGGAGCAGCCCCACTTGTGTTTAATAAATGTTCCCACGCAACACCTATGTATTCTGCTGCAGTTCCAGATTTACAAAAATCTGTAAACCTGGAAATGCGTCAGAATACTTCGCCACCGTCGTAGCGAGGCGCAATAAGGAGAAATGGTAACATTTTTACTTTTTTTCCTCTTTCTCAGGGTGCTGCATTGTGCAGCACACAGGTAGAGGAAATCGTCTCTTTTAATTTTTTTATTGTTTTTGTGCTGGAAAAGTACTCCTTCAAGCACAGAAGCAATCTCCCTGCGACGCAGGCATGCTTGCACCATGGGGCAAGGGTGACTGTGTGGCCAATGGCAGCCAACTGTGCCCCAGCATGGGGGAATGGAGAGGGATGCTTCATATTGTTGCAAATGTGATGTAGTCCTGTGCTTTGAAAGTGCTGCAGCGTGGCGCAGCCAAAGGGCTTGCAGTGCTGCAATGCAGCACTTTGTTGTAAATATGGCCCTTTATACTTAAAAGTTGCTCAAAACTAACTCAAGTCAGTGCAATGCCTATTAATTTTGAAGTAAAGCCCTTTCAACCAACATTTGTAGACAAGGTTTGAGTCAAAAATAAAACCTTGTTGCAGCAGGTTTTAACTTGGAGAAATGTTTTTATTTCCCAAAAATTCTCAAATGTTTCATGTGCGCCGCACAGTACAGCACACATGTAATGTTGACAAGTTCAAAAGTATGTCATGGCATAGTTTTTTGGGACTGAAGGGATACACTTCCGGAAAAAAACCTACGCTAGACATCATGCAAACGCACTAGGCGTGGCTCTAGGCGGCCTGTTTGACAACCAGCGCAAGGAGAGCAGCAGCAGCAGCCCCATTTCTTTGTAGACAGGGCTCTGCGCTGTTTCCCCATGGAATAAAGTTGCTGCACTTCATTGCGCGGCTTGTTAATAAATCTGTCCATAACTGTCTGATGAAGACACCACACGGCTTTTCAGTACGCTGTCTTCATACATTGAATTTATATAGTCCTTACTACCTCTAATGAAGCTTTGAAAAACACAGAGCACTGCAATTGCATTCATATAGGGCCTTATTTACGAGGCCATGCGTCACTTTTATGCCGCCGGTGCGTCACTTTTTGTGTAAAAATTGTGCCTTGTTGCACCGTATTTATAAAATGACGCATCTAGGTAGATGCGTCACTTTGTAAACCCCTGCGCCACATTATACTTGCGCCAGGTATAATGTATGCAGGGGGGGCGTTCTAACGCAAGAAAGGGTCATAGAAGTGACGCAGTGAAATCTATAAGATTTCACTGCGTCACTTCTAGGACGCAAATGCGTCAATATTTTACGCCTGCCTCACAGCAGGCGTAAGTAAGACTGATGCAGGCCCTTTCACATGGGGCTTGCCCCATGTGAAAGGAAACATTGCTGGAGTTGCGTCACTTTTGTGACACACTCTAGCAATGCGTCACTTTTGCACCATACAGATACGTCAGAAATATTGACGTATCTGCAACTCCTTGCGACATGATGCGTCATACGGTAAATATGACGCATCAATCATGTCGCAAGGAGGGCGCACTGAGAAGTGACGCATTGCTGCTTTCACGCAGCGATGCGTCACTTCTCATAAATGAGGCCCTTAGTGCTTACTACCCCAGACGAGGCGTTCATGCACTTTACCGCGAGTAGCGCGCTTTACAGCGAGTAGCGCACTACTCCAGAACCCAAAAAGGATACGTGGGGAATTAATATAGAGAAATATTACATTTATTTGAGCAGTGGACATGTGAGTGGTATTTGGATTGAAAAAGGATAATTGAGGGGTAGAAGAGGGAAGGGTTTGCATTTTTATAGCGTTTGTTACCACTGATGAGGTATCAGATCATCTTTCGGTGAGTAGCACTATACTCCGGACGCCAAAACAGCAACTATCTCCCTCCAAACCACAAGCATACAGAACTTGATGCTAAAGGAGACCGTTCCCTATGTTAAACAGCTTATAACATTTTACTATAAAAATGGGATGAGGGAAGGGACTGTTTCTTCATCAAGTCTCCGGGGCAGATTTACAAGCCCCTTGCAACACTTTTACGCAGCCGTTACGTCACTTTTGTGACGCAGCGGTGGCGTAAACAATGCGCCGCGTTGTGACACATTTACAACGTGCCGCATCTAGGTAGGTGGTTTACAATGTAAAGCCCCGTGCCAAATTATACCTTCGTCAGGTATAATGTATGCAGGGTGGGCATGCCGACGCAAGAAAGCCTTGTAACAGTGACGCAGTGAAATCTACAAGATTTTACTGCGCCACTACTATGACGCCACTGCGTCAAAATCATACGCCTGCTTGAATTAGGCGTAAGGAGTGACGCAGCACAATAGGAATCGGCATTCCTGAGCATTGCTGGAGTTGCGTCGTGCTTGCGACACAACTCCAGCAATGTGTCGCCTTTACTCCAACAGATGTGTGACTCATCTGTCAATCCTTGCGCCATGGTGCGCCGCCTTGTAAATGCGACAAATCCATGGTGGCGCAAGGGTTTTTTTGAGTGACGCAAGTAAACTGATGCATCGTGCTATAACACACAGATGTGTAAGTTTCTTGTAAATCTGCCCCTCCGTTCTTAAAGTGGGACCAGAAACAATTTGAAGGAAAATGACAGCAGAAGGGAAGAGGTTGTAAACAGGGGGCAAAACTGTTGGTCTGAGGCATGAAAACTGCAGTAAATAAATGATCATGAAATGAAACCGAAAAGGCAAACAGCCACATGCATCAAGGTATTTAGGAATCGCGAACGGTGCGATTCGGTAAAATCGTCCGTTTGCGATTCCTAAATACCTTTTTAGTATGCATCAAGCATTTTTGGAAAAATCGCTATTTTTAGCGAATTTCAAAAATGCAATTGCTTTTAAGGAATCGCAAATTTGCGATTCCTTAAAAGCAATGCATGATTAATTTTAAAATTGCGAATTCGCAATTAGGGGGGGCAAATTACCACGAGGGTGAACCTCGTGGTAATTTGCGAAAAAGGTTTAAAATGCTCAAATTAGCATTTTAAACACTGTCATGTTACAGACACGCATGTCCTTAGGACATGTGTGTGTGAAACATCCATTTAAAAATACATTTCAGGGGTGCAGGGGGGGTCCTTTGGACCCCCCCCTGCACCCATGGAATGCATTAACATTTTGCGAAGTCCAATTTGCGAATTCGCAATTCCCATTGATTCCTATGGGCCTTTTGGCCCATAGGAATCAATGGGAATTGCGAAATCGCAAATTGGAATTTGCATAATATTTGCGATTCGGTAAAAAATGCAATTTTTACCGAATCGCAAATTTTATGCACTTTCAATCATGCATCCCGTTTTGCGATTCCTTATTTGCGATTTGGTAAAAATCGCAAATTAGGAATCGCAAAACCGGACTTTGATGCATGTGGCCGAAAGTTATGAAAGTAAAGAAATGTGCAAAAGGTGCTGAAAACTGAGAAAATGCAAAATGGGAAATCGAAGTGACAAAATAATGAAGTGGAACAAAATGCAAACAGATTACATTTAAAATGGCCCATTTTTTACGCTGCTGGTGCATCACAAAAAGTGACGCACCGTCGGCGCAAAAGTGAAGCAAGGGCTATTAAATAAGCCCCTCAGTGAGTTGAACACCTTCAGCCTTAACCTGCTTTAATCAGAACAGCCCAGGTCTCCATGGACACCGACCAACGGAACGCGTGTTTGAGCATGGCCGTCACATTTAGGGTGACTAAGAGAACAAGCGCTCGACATTCCCGCTGTTTATTTTTGCATCGCGCTTTCACTTTAAGTGAAAGTGCGATGCAAAAATAAACACGCGCCGCCCTGTCTCTTTTCGGGACACGCCTCTTGAGATAAGAATTTGCTTCACGACAGCCGTGAAGCAGACGATCCAGTCTGGATGCGCTAGACCAAAAGGCGAAAGGGAGGCAACGCAAACAGCTCATTTTCAATGGCAGATTGCTGTTTAGCATAAACGGTGACGCCAGCCAATGGAAATGAGTGGCTGGGCTTCAAAAATAAAAATTATCATGAAATGAAACGGAAAAACCAAAGTTATGAAAGTAAAGAAGTGTGCAAAAGGTGTTGAAAGTTTAGAAAACGCAAAAAGGGAGATCAAAGTGACAAAACAATGAAGTGGGACAAATGCAAACAAAGTAAAAAAATGTTTTTTTTATAGAGGACCATGGATGCCTTCTAATCTAAGCAGGAAGTACCGAAACTGACGGTATGGCAACAGATTGTTTTGCCAAGTTTACCAGATCCTTCAGTTTCCCATCAAACCGTGGACTAATTATACCACACGTGTTTTGTCTGCGTGTAGGCAGCATTAGACTAGCAAGTGGACTCTGTGTAATATTTTGATATTTCACACTACATATGGTCATTAAATAGATATAATTTACTAGATAAACATAAAATGAATGACCAATAATTAATGATGTGTTTCTTACTCAGCTGGCGGTTCGGTGCTTGCAATTATGTGCGAGCTGGATTTACCAGTGCTTGTTTTCAAAGTCCCTACTCGACTTCGAGACCAAAGGCTGCAATGCCACTGACGGCCAACAGAGGTCCTCAGAGGAGTTACATCATCACTTTAGTGCTGCGCCTCTGCCTGGACCAATGAGAATAAGACTTTGGTGAATTATCGTTCCTTCTGTAAGTACCAGAATCGACTGCGAGTAGAGCCCGGGGGATCATGGAAGTGCAAGCACTTTTAGTGGCGCTTGAGAGAAGCAGAGTGCAGGATCGTAGAAAACGTAAATAAATGCAATCAAAACTTTCAAAGCTGTTGGGAACCTGCAAATCAAATTTAATCACATGTTTACACATATAGGCGAGATTTCTCTTCTTTACTCGATCGTCAGATCTCAATCAATAAGAGACCTTACAAATATTTTGTCCGTAACTGTTATCAGCGCCACACAAAGTTTTTTTTTTTTTTTTGTAAAAATATACTTTATTTAAAATATTTGTCAGGTTTACATTTTAAGCAGTCCCTTATATTTGGGTGCTGTACATTTAACCATTCTCAAAGAAGCGCATCAGGCTATCTTTGGTGGTTTTCCATCAAGATTTCTCATTTTACCCATCCAGACCAACTCCTGATTTTCCAGGTTTCCTTTGCCCACTCTTGTCCAAATCTATGGGTGTCTATGCACATGTAAGAGAACATTTTAGTGAAAACAAGTTTTTGGCATTCTTTTTCCGTGATTGCTTGGTGTTTGTACAAGGAAAGGTTCCTTATTTATTTATTTATTTATTTATTTATTTATTTATTTTTGTGATTTTTAAAGCGCAGCAATTACCCGTGGGTGTCTCGGCGCTGGGAGCTAGGTCTATTACCAGTGTTTCAGAGAACAGATGCAGAGCTCTATATCTGAAGTTGCTAGTTAGTTTATTGAGAAAACAGCCATGTTTTAAGTAGCTTTCTAAAAATAAGCAGTGTGGGGCTAGATTTAATGTTAAGAGGGAGAGAGTTCCACAATCTTGCTGCTGCAATGCCAAAACGTCTGTCACCCCAATTGACTTTCCTTGCTCTAGAGATTTGAAGCAGGTGGGCGGTGTTGGAACGAAGCGTTCTGGGGGTTGGTAGAGACTTAAGGGAATTTCTAAGAAATTTGGGTCCCATGTTGTTTATTGCCTTGTAAACAATACACAAGGACTTAAACTTAATGCGGCTCCTCACCGGGAGCCAATGCAATTGAGCTAATTGTGTTGAAACAGAGGTAAATTTTGGGATACCAAGTAGAACTCTGGCGGAGGCGTTCTGAATCATTTGCAGTTTTGCGATTACTTTTTCCTGAGCGTTGAGGAAAAGGGCATTGCAATAATCAGTGCGAGAAAACACTAGGGTTGAAATGAGAGTTTTGCCAGCGGTGGTAGGTAGGTGTGGCAAAAGCTTCTTAATTTTTCGCAAGATGTTGAATGACGAAGAAACTACGGAATTCACATGGTGATGGAAATGGAGTTTCTCATCAAATATAACACCTAGGTTTCTCACTTTGCTGACTGGTTCAGGTGGAGTGCCCATTTCCTCCGGCCACCATAAAGGAGACCAGGCCGGCTGAACCTTACCAAACAGCATAACTTCGGTCTTAGAAGAATTCAATTTAAGACAGTTAGAGGCCATCCAGCAGCTGATGGCCCGCATGCCGTCTTTGAAGTTAGCCGCTATAGTGGGTCCATTTTTGTGAATAGATAATACCAGCTGGGTATCATCGGCGTAAGTGGTCAAATTGATATTGTACGCTTTTATAACCCTCGCCAAGTCCGACACGTAAATGTTAAAAAGGGTCGGACTCAGCGAGGAGCCCTGTGGAACACCGCAAGGAAGGGCGAATGTCGGGGAAGTAAATGAGCCCAGCTTAACTGCCTGTTTACGGTCGGCCAGGAAAGATGTTATAAGGTCTTTGGCCTTATGTTTGATACCGATGGCCTCGACACGGCCGATCAAGGTAGAGTGATCGACCGTGTCGAAAGCCGCCGACAAGTCCAGCAGAATCAGAACAGCCTGTCCATCGTTGTCCATAGTAGTTCTTATTTCGTCAGCGGCCTTAATCAGAGCCGTTTCTGTCCCATGTCCTTGACGAAAACCGAACTGGGTGTCGTCTAATAGGTCATTGGCTTGAATGTAGTCAGATAGTTGTTCGTTCATGACCGATTCAAAGATCTTAGCAGGAAATGGCAATGATGCAATGGGACGGTAGCTGGATGACTCGGATGGATCAAGCGATGGTTTTTTTAGGAGTGGTTTGATTATGGTGTTTTTCCAAATGTTAGGGTAAACACCTGATGAAAACATAATGTTACAGATATGTGTCAGTGGTAAAGTGATAGTATCTGGAATGGTATGAAGTATAGACGGGTGACAGGGGTCCAGAGGGGAACCTGATTTAATTGACGAAATTAGTTTGTGAATACGACACGAAGATACCTGGGTGAATTCAGTGAAAGTATCTGTGTTCAGTTTGTGTTTTGTATTCGTAAAAGACATGTTATCAGAGTTGGGAGTAAAGTCCTTAAATATGGATGTGACTTTATCTGAGAAATAGTCAGCTAGTGTATTACATAAGGTTTGAGATGTTTCGGTGGGCGGGTTTGCTGGTTCTGCAAGGTGGTTCACTACTTCAAACAGTGTTTTCATGTTACATTTCGCCTGGTCTATTTGGGTGGTATAATAGATGTTTTTTTCCATAACTAGTTTGTGCTTGTAGTCCATGAGTGCTGCTTTATATGTGATTTTATCTGAAGGATTGTAGTGTTTGCGCCAATGACGTTCTAGGTTGCGGCAGTATTGACGCTGTAGCCTGAGTTGCTCTGTGAACCATGGGGCTGAAGGAGTTTTCCTATTGCGTTTGGAGTTTCTGGAGGGGGCTAACATTTGAAATGTCCTTTCCAGGATAGAAGTATATGTGGTGGCCGCAATGTTTGGGTCCATTTCCCCATCAGTATCCGCAAAGGCATCAGTAAGAATCTGATCTAGATAATTATGTTTTCCCACATCGCCTCTTTCACGCAGTTTATTATTCTCCATAGTGTCCTTTCTTTATTTGCATTGCAATTCATGCCCAACCCATATAGAACCAGTTCATAGGAGAGGGATGCCTGTCCTGTTAATTCCTTAATGAGCTGTCCCATTGCCTTCCACATGCTTTGTGCTCCGCCGCAGTTCCAAATGAAGTGCATCAGGGATTCATCTGCTGCACAGCCTGGTGTCTTAATGCACAGCTAAGAGGTTTCTTACACTTATACTATATATTTTCTACATCATACAATTAGGGCGGCAGGACCCTAAGTCTTTCAGTATAACTAAAAGAACCAGCTTCTATATTACCAGTTTCAAAGTCAATGTTCAATAATTATCGATAACGGTCTTTCGCTGCTACGACAGTTCTATGCTGACACAGATGCATTATGGGTATGCCGGATTTTCCATCTCTCCAATACCACGGCCTCATTCGACATTTCCTTCGAACTAAAGACTGCAATTCTCCTGACTGCCGACAGAGGGCCGTGCTCGGGTTTACATTGTCAACCCTGCTCCCAGGCTATCTTCGAAGTTTGCCTCATTAGGCTAGGGTGCCCAACTGGCATAGGTGCAAATTCAGGACGGTGAGTGTAAAAATTCAGGACAAAGGGACAACATTCAGGACAAAAATTCAGGACAAAGGGTCAAAATTCAGGACAAAACTTCGGGACAAAAGTTACGTTTTACAGACACGTCAGAGAAGGGAGCGCAATAGTATATAAGTAAGTAAATAGACAACCACCTACGTACAAGTCAAAATAAGTTTATAGGGCAAGGGTTGTGAGCGCGGCACTATACGGTGCCGAACTGTGGGGCTCTCACAGAGTTGATACTCTGGCTCATCTTGAGAACAACTTCCACAAAGACCTTATGGGCTTGCCCCACAGCACACCAACAATCCCACTGCTACTAGACGCAGGTACCCGGGCAATATGCGATCAAGCGAGATTACGCCCACTTCTCCTATGGTCCAGAATCTGGAATGTGCAAGAACTTAGCAGTTATGCTGAAGCCTTAAACGACATTATGTCCCTACCGGGCTCGCATAGGATCATCTGGCTTAGGGAGGTCAAAAAGCTGCTTCATAAATTAGGACTAGGAGAGGCTTGGGCCAACAAATCTGCACCTCCAAAACAACAGCTAAAGAAGGCTTATTGGGCATGGGTAGACTATGAGATGGTTCGAAGTACAAATCATTGCAAATCTGTAGCCCTGTTTCTGTTAGTCAAAGAGACCCCGTATAGGGAACCTTATCTAGACACTATTCAGAGCTCATGGGACAGATCATTGTACATCAAGTTTAGGGTGGGGGTGCTTCCACTGTGTGAGTTCACTTCCACTTGGAAACCGCCCGCTCAAACCGTACCTTACTGCCCCTTCTGTGATCTAAGGGTAGAGTCCGTGTCCCACGTGTTGTTTGAGTGTAGTGTCTATGCAGCCCCGAGACGTAGGTGGTTGAAGCCCCTTTGCAGGTGTTTGGGAACTCGTTCTCATTCAGAAGCCCTACGGATTCTACGTACAGATGCTAGACCCCTCTTTTCCACTTGCATGGCAAAATTCTTGGGCTGGGCCTGGCGTTTAAGAACTGCAAAAAAACTACTAATCCAGTGAATGAGCCCCCCTGCCCAATATGCTGTTTGTATATAAAAATGTTTTAACGTTGATGATTGTTGATAAAATTGTTTTTAAAGATGTAAGAAATGCTTTTATGATATGTTTTTATCGAATAAAGCTATTACTACTACTACTAAAAATATAAGTAAGTAAATAGACAACCACCTACGTACAAGTCAAAATAAGTTTATATTAGGTTGAGACAACCGTGCAGGTCACGTTTTTTCAGTATTGCTGCAGCTTGCTACGTTAGACGATTCAAAATTTGCATCTCGCTCCATCAGGTACTTAAGTCACCAGACAATGGTGAACAACACCAGAATATAAGTGAGGCCGCTTTTATTGTTGATTGAAAACTACTGGATATACAAGGAGCGTTGCAGTGCCAGCCCCCAGTAACAAAAGGACTCTCCCCCCCTTTCCGCCTCCCATTGAAACACCCAATGCCCGGTCCGGCCTTGCTACCACCCTCCATTGGTGCCCCTCATCTTCACTTAGACCGTCTCTCATGTGTATTTAAATTCTTTTATAGTGTTACTCATCCCAAGTATGTAGGGCAGGGTGTCGGAGTATGTTACATCACACACACACATTATATAGAGGCAATGACTCATATTAACGTGAAAGTCATTGTATAGGAAATGTTCCTTAAGATAATGGGTGCTGCAAGGTGTAATCATTCTTTCATCCATCATTCAGTCTTTCACCATTCATTCTGTCCTTCCATCTGTGTGCCCATATATATCCAAACATATTCAACCATTCGCAAACCCATCCACCATATATCCTTCCATGCATCATTTCACTCATCCATCCCTTCATCCACCCTTTCACTCTTCCATCATTCATCTACCCACCCTTTCACCCCATCCATCCGTACAGTCATCTATCCACTCTTCCACCCATCCATCTATTCACTCACCCATCCAGCCATTTACCCTTTCACCCATCCAGCTAACCATTCACTTACTCATCCATACACCCATTCACTTGCCCATCATCTACCCTTCCACTTATACATCCATCTATTTACCTTTTCTCTCATCCATACTTCCACTCATTCACTCATCCATCCTTTCTTTCATTATCTATCCATTCATCCATTCATCCTTTCAGTAATCCATCCAGCCATTCACACATTCCTTTACTTATTTACTTTCCCACCTTTTCACATTATGAACTGAGCCTTTGTCTGCAGAGTCGCAGACAGAAGAGACCCATCAAGAACTTCACCTTGCTGTAGTTCCTAAATGAAGGGGTGGGGGTGGAGGGTTCACTATGTCCCTGCACATAGGAAATCTGAAAACGTAGAAGTCATGAGTCATGTGTGATGCACAGTGCAAGGATGTGAGGTGACTGTGACATGGTGTTGTTTCCAAGGCTTTAAGTGGTGTAAAAAACCGTGGGGGTCTCTTCAAAGTGTGTGTTCGATGTAATTAAGGGCGTGGTTTAAAACACCTAGGCAAAAAATCTGTGCTTAGCATAGTCTTCCGCCCGACTGGTATTATGTTGTTTCTGTCATTGCATCCAGATGTATAATACAGAGAGTACCATTACTCCAACAAGAAGCCAGGACTATTGGCTTTGTCAATGGGTATTAGTTGCTTAAAATAAAAAAAAACAGTAACCAGGGCTTTGCTGAATATAATATTGACGCTCTGCTGACTCTGTTTTACCTGCCAGGACCCTGCCTGGGATTCCTGTTTTTCTGCCAGCGCCTCGCGGTACCCGCTCCGCGGGTCCCGCTTCGTGGGGTGTGCTTGAGTGGACGTGGTCAGAGGAAGTGTTGGCCCTTGGACCGAGTGTCTCAGCTGTGGGTGCGTGAGTTGGCGGCAGGGCTGCGAGCAGCGGAACCGGGACTATATATCCCAGGAGTCCTCGCCAGCCCAAATCACCATCACCTGGGCCGCTCTCCCTGCCTGCCCCGCCCCACTAACGAACTTTAAAACCACCAGCTTGTGGAGATCATTTGGGACGCTCTGCTGACTCTGTTTTACCTGCCAGAACCCTGCCTGGGATTCCTGTTTTTCTGCCAGCGCCTCGTGGTACCCGCTCCGCGGGTCCCGCTTCATGGGGTGTGATTGAGTGGGACGTGGTCAGAGGAAGTGTTGGCCCTTGGACCGAGTGTCTCAGTTGTGGGTGCGTGAGTTGGCGGCAGGGCTGCCAGCAGCGGGACTGGGACTACATATCCCAGGAGTCCCCACCAGCCCGAATCACCATCACCTGGGCCGCTCTCCCTGCCTGCCCCGCCCCACTAACTCCAGGCCCTGTAGAAACAATAGGTCAATCCCGCTGGGCGGGAGCGCCCGGGAGAAGCCCGGGACAAGGGCGGGCCGTCTGTGGCCGTCAGGGGATGTAGGAGGCTGGGCTGGGCCCACTCTCTGACTCCCTGTGTATTATATATTGGCTCCATTAGTGTTGATGTTTTGATGTAGCGAGCTATCATTCTTTTTGTGTAGTGATTTTGTCGAGCCTTTCTAACGCCCTACCCAATCCTTGTGTTGTTAATATCGTTGAACATGTCCTCATCCCCTACTACCCCCATATTGAATCCCCTTCCACCTACGGTAGGGGTTGCTATTCTAGGTCCTTTAGATAAATACTTCACTAGGGCTACACGTGAGATTGATAGAGAGATTGCCCTAGCTGAGAGACGCGCTGAGCGTAGGCAATCTATTGAACTTCTCAAACTTCCCATGGAGAAGCGAGCACCCTTGGGCTCCTTGGTACCGGTCCCCCCTTCTCCGCTTATAACTGAGCTAGACTCCTCTGTTGGCGTACCCTTGGGAAAGCCCCTTGAAATATCCCTGTCGCTTAGCCCAGTTGTGGCAGGAAGTGTATTTGGTCTAGACTTGCAGACCGGAAACGAGTTACCGGCCTCAGTTTCTACAAACACACTTCCACCTACGCCTATTGATAATACCACTTCTGTTAATGAGGGCCCCATTGTTTTATTAGGTACTAGCAGCCCGTCCCGACGTTGTACGGGTATGAATTGCTGCCGGCCAGTAGTATATTGTTTCGTAGGATTTCATTTTGATAGCATTTCTTATCTGTGATAGGCCTGTGAAACGCTCCGATTCACAGTGCACTGCTGATGCACTTAAGAGTGCGCGTTCAGTAGTGTGTGAACTCGAGTTTCCCTACTTTATTTTCCTTGCAATATTATATAGCGCAAACTTGACAACATGGCATGAGCACAATTTACTTTACAGAAGAACACATTGATTTGTGGAAGGCACGGGGAGACAAAGCGATTTGCCTGTAATCACAGGATTTTGAGCGGATGCCGAGATTCTAACGTAGCTCCCCATCTCTAAAGTTCGCAATTCTAGAACTTGTGGTGGGAGGTGTGTCTAAAAGTGTATGTCGGTGCTGGGCATCAATGAGAGAGACCTGTGCATTTTTCCAATTGGTGGTGAAAAAATATGAGTATGTTGCTGGAGATGTGGGCCGCCGTGCCACCAATGTACTTACGGGGGAGGGTAAACACCCATTATTCCGCAAATTTCTTTCCGCATACCATCACTCCGCATACTTTCATTACGAAAGTACCATGACTCCGCAATGCCATTATAACGCATGGCATTACATTTTATATGCTTTTACCACGCATACATTTACAACGAAATTCGTTGTAAATGCATGAATGGTAAAAGCATGTTTTTTAAAAATGTTTGGTTAAGGCAAGTATGGGTATAGGGGTATATGTTTTGGGGTACTGAGGTATATGTTTTGGGGTGTTTGGGTATTTTAACGGTTCAGATATAGTTTAGGGTTGTGGGGTACAGGGGTATTTTTAGGGTTCAGGGCAAGATTTGGGTTTTGGGGTATAGGAGTATTTTTAAGGTTCAGGGGTAGGTTTGGGTTTTGGGGTGCAGGGGTACTTAAAGGGTTCAGGGCTAGGTTTGGGTTTTGGGGTACAGGGGTATTTTTAGGGTTCAGAGCTAGGTTTGAGTTTTGGGATACAGGGGTATTTTAGGGTTCTGGGCTAGGTTTGGGTTTTGGGGTACAGGGGTATTTTTTAGGGTTCAGGGGTAGGTTTGGGTTTTGGGCTACAGGGGTATTTTAAGGGTTATGGGCTAGGTTTGGGGTTTGGAGTACAGGGGTATTTTAGGGTTCAGGGGTAGGTTTGGGTTTTGGGGTACAGGGGTATTTTTTAGAGTTCAGGGATATGTTTGTGTTTTGAGGTACAGGGGTATTTATAGGGTTCAGGGCTAGCTTTTGGTTTTGGGGTACAGGGGTATTTTTAGGGATTAGGGATAGGTTTGGGTTTTGGGGTACAGGGTATATTTATAGGGTTAAGATGGGTTAGTGTTTATGGGTGTTGGGGTATTCTATAGAGTAAGGGTGGGTTATGAATATGGGGTGCAGGGGTATTTAAAGTAGGGGTGGGCGGAATTGGCGTGAACTTGGTACAATAAATCCGCAATATTTCGTTCTGTCAGATTTCCAATTATTAAAACAGAAGCCTCATATATGCAAGGTAAAATAACAAGTATTTCTACATGCTAAAATGCATATAGTCATTTCACAAAAGTGAAATTAGCTTCCAGCAAGCAGTGAGAGAGGTGATGATTTTGAGATCAAGCCCCTGCAAACCATTATGAGACGAGATTAGCAGTGGGAAGTGAATATTATCGTATCCAAATAATTCTACAAAGAGCTGCAGTTCACCTCGTTCTCCCCAGTTGTCCCCAAGAGGCAAATGCAATAGCATTTAAAATATTATACATCAAGCTGCAGTTCACCTCATGGTCCCTAGATGTCCCTGATGAGGCAAATGCAATAGCCATTTAAAATATTACACATCAAGCTGCAGTTCACCTCCTGTCCCTAAATGTCCTTGATGATGCAAATGCAATAGCATTTAAAATATTATATATCAAGCTGCAGTTCACCTCGCCGTCCCTAGATGTCCCTGATGAGGCAAATGCAATAGCATTTAAAATATTATACATCATGCTGCAGTTCACCTCGTCGTCCCAAGATGTCCCTGATGAGTAAAATTCCAAAACATTGAAACCCTTTCATGAATGCTAAAAATTATGCTAAGGTTATCCCATAATGCTTTGCAGGGCCTTTTAGTTGTATTTTTGCCCACAACTGTGCTTGGGGTGGTTCTAAGAGAATGAGACCTCCACTGAATTACTATTTAAAGGGAGCAGGAATGTATAGAACCTGGGAAGAAAAAACAACACTCGCAACGGAATGCCCCCAGCGACCGTCACGCCCCCAGCACACACCCACAGCACAATGCAGACGCGCCCACAAGGGACTACTTTGCTGGCACGGTTCTTTTACATTTTAAATGTATATGGTGGGCGTCTGCATAGCCTATGTCCTTCTGCTGCAACTGCCCTTTCCAACGCTGTATTGGGTGTTGTGATTGGTGCTGTGGTTCCCGAGTTTACCTGACCAAAAGGTGCAAGTTCTCTCTTTATAATAGTAGTATAGATGCCCCCCCCATAGCTCCTAAGATTCCTCATAATAAAAGGAAAACCACCACTAGTCCTCGAAAAAGTTGTCACTCTAAACCTAATAAGAAAACTAGGAAACTAGGAAATGGTACAGGAGCGGGAGCATGTCATAAGGTTAAAGGGACCGGTTTGGGAGGGGCTGAGTCTGATAAGGGCGGGGTGTCCTCTGATAAATCACGAGGTATCCCAAATAATACTTTGACGACGGCATCTGCTGAGATCACTTCCCCAGACATTCCTTTACTCATGCAGATTGAGAAATTAATGAAATCTTTATTGACCCGCGTAGTAGAACGAGTGAAAAGGTTAGGGGAACGTCTGGATAGCTTTGAACAAGCACCGCTAGACAATTTCTTTTCAACCAAATCTCTTATTAAATTACATTCTAGGACTGGGGATAGTGATAATGGGGGGATTCAAGTGGTTAGGATGAGTTCTACCATCCCACAAGACTCCTCTAATACAAGTGGAACGGCTAGTGGGGTAGCCAGTCCAGAATCTTCACATCCTCCTGTCGTAACCACTAAAGGGGGGTCTCGTCCGTCAGGTCAAAATCAAAAGAATAATCCCCACCCATCAGACCAATCGAGGTCGAATAAATCCCACCCTAAGAAGCAATTGGCACCTGAGGTAACGGGCACTATTAATACTTCTAAATCAAGGCACCCCGGAACCACTAATTGCCATTACCCAGCTCAAACTACAATGACATGTTCTGCTCCCCTTGCAATTAGACAGCCTGATGTTTCCCCTCCTAAAGTTGCCCGTAGAATACCTCCTATGAATCTGCCCCCAGAATGTCATCCCTTTGTTGCCATTCTTACCAATGTTCCACCATTGTTGGCCGGGCAGCAAGAATCCTTCTAGACGCTAAAAAATAAAACTATGCACTGGTTAAGGATAAATAGACCACTGCCAAGGGAACTTGATGGGCTGATTCTAGGCGTTAGAAGGGTAGGTTGGGTAGGTAGGGGTCATAAGAGTTTTGAGGGGGACTGCGCAGTATTTAACTTCAAGGATCCTAGGGTAGCCTTGCAAATTTCTAATCAGAACTTGGGTGCTAGCAGCTCTGGTATTGGAGTGGTTGATCTGACCTTCTTTTATCTAAGAACAGTTGGCAATCACTTTGGTCCTGCCCTAGATGCAAGATGTCACTATAACTTTGTACCCCCGGATTTGATCCCTTCCTGGTGACTAGCCAGCAATCCCTGTGGCCGGGGAGCTATGGAGGGACTGCAGGTTATTGAAATGATATTTCACCTGGGGCTGTTTCTTCACCCACAGGCCTGAGTCCATGGTTGGTTCCCTGTTCCCTGGAGACCACTGGCAATGGAAGGTTACCTATCCCCATTGCCAGGGGTCCCCTGCAACAGGGTGGACATTTTGGCAGTGGGTACAGGGAGGGAACTAGAGTTTCCCACATAACCCCTGAGAGGGGGCAGGTTACTAATCCCGTCCCCCTTGTTGAGCCCACTGTGGCTGGTTCTATTATGAAGATTCTTAGCTGGAATGTCACTGGGATTGCAAGGAAGCTGGCTGTTCCGGAATGGAACACCCTAGTGGGGGGTTTCTCCATTTGTATTTTTCAAGAAACCTGGGGCCTCATTTATGAGGCCTTGGGTCAGTTTTGCGCTGCTGATGCGTCACTTTTTGTGACGCATCGGCAGCGTAAAACATGCGCCTTGTTGCGCCATATTTAAAAAGTGACGCATCTAGGTAGATGCGTCACTTTTTAAACCCCTGCGCCACATTATACCTGCGTCAGGTATAATGTATGCAGAGGGGGCGTTCACCCGCAAAAAGCCTCGTAATAGTGACGCAGTGAAATCTACGAGATTTCACTGCGTCACTTTTAGGACGCTGTTGCGTCGAAATCTTGCGCCTGCCTCACAGCAGGCGTAAGACTGACGCAAGCCCTTTCACATGGGGCTTTCCCCACGTGAAAGGAAGCATTGCTGGAGTTGCGTCACTTTTGTGACACACTCCAGCAATGCGTCACTTTTGCGCCTACAGATACGTCAGAAATACTGACGTATCTGTAACTCCTTGCGACATGATGCGTCATATTATAAATATGACGCATCAATCATGTCACAGGGAGAGCGCAGTGAAAAGTGACGCATTGCTGTTTTCACGCAGCAATGCGCACTTTTCATAAATGAGGCCCCTGGTGTAGGGACCCATGCCACAAGGTAGGCTATTCATCCTTTTTCTTGCCAGCAGTTCCTTCTCCTTATGGGAAAGGCCGTCCTTCTGGAGGTCTTTTTATATGGGTCGCTATTTCACTTGGTTGCCAGGTTACCCAGCGCGTGACCGACTCCCCTGACCTTTTGAGTATAACGCTCAAAGGACCAAAGAGAGGGTTAATCCTTGACATTTTTAATATTTATGTCAGGGGCACGAAGGGAGGCAATCCCTCACCTACTGTTTCTGAACTCGAATTTCGGCTAAGAAGAGGCCCGAATAGTTCTCATGTCTTAGTTGCTGGTGATTTTAATTGTACGTTCGAGCCTCTTGGCCTGGAGGACTCTTTGGGGACTGTAGAGGACGATAACAGGAGAGGTATACCAACTCTGTCCTTGCCACCTATCAAAAGGTGGTCCCAGGTGGCGGTCCAAATCTATTCCCTAACCCTGGAATTTGATCTTCGGGCAACGAATGGTAGGATGCCTCTGGATTCTTCTGGAGCGCATACCTACAACAGGGTGGATCACACGTCTAGAATAGATTACATTCTTCTTGACGCCAAATTCTGGGCTTATATGTTGGACATGGAGGTACTCCTTCAGTAGAGAGTGACCACAACTTGCTCTCCCTTGCTCTTCGCCCTTTTTGGTCGGAGAAGTTGGTACCCTACGTGTCCTCCATAACTCCTGCTCACCAGGAGCTTTACCCCTCAAACAGTGGCAGGCGCCTAAAATGGAGTAATTTAATTATGGACAAAGATAAAGTCCTATCCATTTCAAAACTTTTGGTCTCTGCCCAGTCTAGGCTAGATGATTCCACGTTAAGTCCTGAGGAAGTATTATCACTTTTTTGAGCCACCACTAAGGCTCTGAGCGAACTTTTTTATCTTCCCAACACGACCTCTAGAGTGTTAAAGTCCAAACCTAGGCAGAACCCTTATGAACGGTACACTAAAAAATGTAGAGAGATGAAAACCTCTCTGATTAATGCTGTGAAGAGCAAGTCACTGCCAGATATACGTTTGGCAAGGAAAAATTATTCCTTGACGGTGATTGCAGCAAAGAGGGAATGGGAGGATCGTTTCTGGGAGGACTTGCGGAAAGCTAGTCTGGACAGGGACGCTAGAGGTTTCTGGGCCCTCATACGATCCAGGGACAGACCAGCGATTCACTGTTGACGTGTAACATTACCTCCCAGAGTTGGTTCAATCACTTCTCATCCCTCTATGTAGTAAACAACCTACTCACCAGCAATACCCCCTGCTAGGACTTTCTATAACTGGGTTAGAGTACGCCCCTTTCACTATGAGAGAGGTGTTGGACGCGATAAAAACCTTGGTACCACTGAAAGCAGCAGGGCCCGACGGGTTACCCAGTGACCTAATACAGGCAAGCCCCGGGGAGTGGGGGATTCTTGTATCTTCACTGTTAAACGCCATTACTGAGGGTGCGCCTATTCAGGAATCCTGGAAGGGGCAGAGGTTGCCCCGATATTCAAGAAGGGGTGTCGGGACAGCCCTGCCAACTACAGGCCAATAAGCCTAATTGACTCTACACAAAAATTAGCAGGGAAGGTGATCCTGCGAAGGATATTAGAATGGATGGACGACAATAACATTCTGTCGAACCTCCAAGCCGGGTTCCGCACTGGTATTGGGACCATTGAGCAGGCCTTTAGATTAACTCTTCTACATTGGAAGGTGGTACTGGGAGGGGGCAGTCTTTATCTAGCTTTTATAGATTTGAAGACTGCCTTCGACCTGGTTCCCAGAGAGAAGTTATGGAAGGTACTGCTAGATCTTCGGTTGCCCCCGTATATTCTTTCCTTATTGTAAAAATTTCATGATGGTAACTTTGCTCAAGTGCGATGGGTCACAAAGGGTGAAAAAACAGAAAGAATTCCTGTGGGAAGGGGCGTCCGCCAGGGATGTGTCTTAGCGCCCACTCTGTTTTCGCTTTATGTAAACGGAGTGGTTGACCATCTACTTGGAACTCCCTCGGACGCTCCTTCACTGGCGGGCAAATGAATTCCCACACTGCTCTTTGCAGACGACACTCTCCTTATTTCTAAGTCCCCCATGGGTCTGCAGAGCCTCTTAAATAGTTTTCAGGAGTTTTGTCTGTCGAGAGGCTTGGTAATAAACACAGACAAAACTAAGTTCCTGGTCACGAACCCCCTAGGAAACTTGGCAGGCTACCAACCTTGAACTCCGAGCCATTAGAGAGAGTTTCCGAATTTGACTATCTGGGTATCCGCCTCAACGACTCCCTTTCCTGGAATCCACACATTTATAAAATGCTACTGGGACATAAAAGGGTAGGAGGAGCACTACTTAAGAAACAACGCTACTCATTCTGTAAACCGCATGCCCCAGTAGTGGAAATATATAAAGCGAGAGGGGTCAGTGCCGCCCTATATTGGGCGGAGTTGTGGGGCACATGCAACCTAGACCCAATAGTCAAATCGGAGACCAAGTTTTTGAAAGATCTGATGGCTTTGCCACAGAGTACTCCAAATGTGCCAGTATTACTGGATCTAGGTTGTAGACCTATCGGGGACCAAGCGCAGCTTCGCCCACTGCTTCTTTGGGCGAAGTTGTGGCGTGTACCCGAATTGGTCTCCTACGCTGAAGCTCTGTCTGAGGTCATGGATATGGCAGGGTGGTCCAGGATCAAGTGGCTAAGGGATGTCAAAAAACTGTTAATAGAAATAGGGTTACCCGATGCTTGGGCTACGAAATCGGCCCCACCAAAGGCTACAGTTAAAAAGCTGTACTAGAACTGGGTCTCTGCAAAATTACATTCAGACTCACGCCATTGTAACGCAACAGTAGCTTTTGTGAGAATTAAGGATGTGGTGGCTTACGAAACCTATTTAGATATTATTTCTATCCCTTTTGACCACACCCTGTACTTTAAGTTTTGTGTGGGAACCCTACCTGTAGGGGAGGTAGTTGCGCGCTGGAAGGGCCCTCACCAACATTCCCCTTTTTGTGCATCCTGTCCTACCCGCATAGAGTCAGTGGCCCACATCTTCTTTGAATGCCCGGACTATTGTGCCCCGCGGTCTCGTTGGCTTAAAGCACTCTGTAGACTTTTGGGTATTCGTCAGTGTTCAGCGGTGATGCGTATTTTAATGACCGACACATCATCTGTGATTGTATGCGCTGTCGCTAAATTTTGGAAATGTACTTGGTTGATTCGTAACAGAAGGCTTTCACTATCAATTTAATCCTTGTTTTAACCTTTTAAATCAATTCTTGTATCCATTTTTAACAATTATATGTAACAGAGTGTATATTATATCATTATGAATTGTGCTTTTTGTATTGCTTTTATGGTACTTGTATACCGAAATAAAGCCTATCAATCAATCAATCAATCAATCAATATTGAAAATACCTAACTCTAAAATGATGGGACAGTAAAAGAACGACAACCCCTTCTTTTTAACTTGTTTTTCAGGCTTCTTTAAATAAACAGTTTTCTCACGTTGCAGCATTGGCGTTTTACCTATTTTCTAACAGAATGCCCTGCTGTACACTAAGGTAGGAGGAGGCCGCCACATGCTTTAGCACCCCCAGACTGCCACATTGTCATTCTGTATGTGGCAATCAGCGGCATACTGAATGACAATGTGCGGGTGGGGGCTGCTCTTGTGCTCCAGGAGGAGCGCGAGGATCCCCATCAGGAAGGTGAGGCCTCTCACAGGGAGCAGCGCTGCTCCCAGTGAAGGACAACATTACGGACAAAAGGCGCCCGTAAATGGGATCCTCATGGACAACGGACGTGAGGTCCCAATTACGGACGGTCTGTGAAATTTACGGATGGTTGGTCACCCTACATTAGACAGCTGTGACGTCTCCTCTGGAGCCCCGCCCACTCCAGGGGAGGCTGAACCTCCAGCCCAGGGAGCCAGCTGCTAAGATCCCCTCCCCCATCCCTGCACAGTGTGCCAGGAAAGGGGGCAGGCTGCATTAATGGTCAAAATGGGCATTGCCTTCACACCTTTTTGTGAGTAAAAAGAAGAGGCTGAAAAATAACAATGGGCAACTGAAAATAAAATGTCCCCTTGAAAACTGTTTGATTTTTCGGGGCATATTCTCAAGGCTTATCACCGAGTTATCAGCACTTTATCGCCGCCAAAATGGCAATAAATATACCGCACCATTCACAAGCTGGTGCTACCAACTGATAGCACCAGTTCTCCTGCAATAGCATGATGAGTTTACAACGGGGTATACCCTAAGAACTCTCTGACCTGGGTCAGTTAAGGTAGATACATAAACAGTGGTCAGAGTCTATTAATTAGCTGCAACATCCAATGTATCACATGAGTCTAATTAAGTATGAATCATCAATATTTCATCCATAGTGTGCATGTTTTTTTATTCATTATTTTGGCACATAGTCAGCTAGGTACTTAATATCACTCAATAAGTACCAGGGTTGATGAATTACCAGTTGTACAAACGGAAAAATAAGTAACTCAATTACTTCATTGAATCACATCAATGCCTGAGGACACAGGTCTCATTAGCATGCATATATACAAACGTTCATATGCAGAAAGCTTCACAAATAATATCTGTATAATAACATTTCAACGCGCTCAAAGTGATGAAAAGAGGAGGTAGTTAGGTGGGATGGGTGTGATGGGAAGGAAGTGAGGACTGGGTAAAGGTTGTTGTGACCATGAAACAATCACAGTGACATATAATACGGCCTTTACAGTCTGCATTTAAATCAGTAGTTCCAATACACTCTTTGCCATAGGATCTGATTTACTCCGTTATTTAGTCCTACGGTTAGAGAATAGGTATGTTCTGGTCTACGTTTCGACCCCCTGTTTAAAGGGTTGGTTGAATCCTCATGCTGGGGTCTTCTTCAGGACAAGGAAAAGCAGGAGCGCTTAATATGAGGCCGTTCAGTGGCCATTGTGGTTGGACCGTCGTCGGTTCCTTTTTCGAGAAATAATTCTAGGACATCGGGCTTTCCAATCAGTTTATTGGTAGTTCCGGTTAATCATTAGTCCAACAGGGACCGGCGTAGGTGCGGGAAAGAATCTTGCAAACCTCGGGGTTCGTTTACTGCTGTTCCGAAGCGTGTGTCTGCATCCTCGCTGACAAGCCCCGATATTGCAAGGAAAATAAAGTAGGGAAACTCGAGTTCACACACTACTGAACGCGCACTCTTAAGTGCATCAGCAGTGCACTAAGAATCGGAGCGTTTCACAGGCCTGTCACAGATAAGAAATGCTATCAAAATGAAATCCTACGAAACAATATACTACTGGTCGGCAGCAATTCATACCCGGACAACGTCGGGACGGGCTGCTAGTCTATACTACTATTATAAAGAGAGAACAGACACCTTTTGGCAAGGTAAACTCGGGAACTACAGAGCCAATCCACACACCCAATACAGCGTTGGAAAGTGCAGTTGCAGCAGAAGGACATAGGCTACGCAGACGCCCACCATATACATTTAAAAGGTAAAAGAACCATGCCAGCAAAGTAGTCCCTTGTGGGCGTGTCTGCGTTGTGCTGTGGGTGTGTGCTGGGGGCGTGACAATCGCTGGGGGCATTCCGTCACGAGTGTTGTTTTTTCTTCCTAGGTTCTATACATTCCTGCTCCCTTTAAATAGTAATTCAGTGGAGGTCCCATTCTCTTAGAATCACCCCAAGCACAGTTATGGGCAAAAATACAACTAAAAGGCCCTGCAAAGCATTATGGGATAAGATTAGCATAATGTTTAGCATTCATGAAAGGGTTTCAATGTTTTTGAATTTTACTCATCAGGGACATCTTGGGACGACGAGGTGAACTGCAGCTTGATGTATAATATTTTAAATGTGATTGCATTTGCCTCATCAGGGACATCTAGGGACGGCGAGGTGAACTGCAGCTTGATGTATACTATTTTAAATGCTTATTGCATTTGCCTCATCAGGAACCTCTAGGGACGACGAGGTGAACTGCAGCTTGATGTATAATATTTTAAATGCTATTGCATTTGCCTCATCAGGGACATCTAGGGACGGCGAGGTGAACTGCAGCTTGATGTATACTATTTTAAATGCTTATTGCATTTGCCTCATCAGGGACCTCTATGGACGACGAGGTGAACTGCAGCTTGATGTGTAATATTTCAAATGCTATTGCATTTGCCTCATCAGGGACATCTAGTGACCACGAGGTGAACTGCAGCTTGATGTATACTGTTTTAAATGCTAATGCATTTGCCTCATCAGGGACAACTAGGGATGACGAGGAGAACTGCAGCTCTTTGTAGAATTATTTGGATACTATAATATTCACTTCCCACTGCTAATCTCGTCCCATAATGCTTTGCAGGGGCTTGATCTCAAAATCATCACCTCTCTCACTGCTTGCTGGAAGCTAATTTCACTTTTGTGAAATTATTATATGCATTTTAGCATGTAGAAATACTTGTTATTTTACCTTGAGTATATGAGGCTTCTGTTTTAATAATTGGAAATCTGACGGAACGAAATATTGCGGATTTATTGTACCAAGTTCGCGTCAATTCCGCCCACCCCTACTTTAAATACCCCTGCACCCCATAATCATAACCCACCCTTATTCTATAAAATACCCCAACACCCTAAAAACACTAACCCATCTTAACCCTATAAATATACCCTGTACCCCAAAACCCAAACCTATCCCTAAACCCTAAAAATACCCCTGTACCCCAAAACCAAAAACCTAGCCCTGAACCCTATAAATACCACTGTACCTCAAAATCCAAACAAACCCCTGAACCCTAAAAATATCCCTGTACCCCAAAACCCAAACCTACCCATGAACCCTAAAATACCCCTGTACTCCAAAACCCAAACCTACCCCTGAACCCTAAAAATACCCCTGTACCCCAAACCCAAACCTACCCCTGAACCCTAAAATACCACTGTACCCCAAAACCCAAACCTAGCCCATAACCCTTAAAATTACCCTGTACCCCAAAACCCAAACCTACCCCTGAACCCTAAAAATAACTCTGTACCCCAAAACCCAAACCCAGCCCAGAACCCTAAAATACCCCTGTATCCCAAAACCCAAACCTAGCCCTGAACCCTTAAAATACCCCTGTACCCCAAAACCCAAACCTAGCCCTGAACCCTTAAAATACCCCTGTACCCCAAAACCCAAACCTACCCCTGAACCCTAAAAATACCCCTATACCCCAAAACCCAAACCTAGCCCTGAACCCTAAAAATACCCCTGTACCCCAGAACCCAAAACTATATCTGAACCCTTAAAATACCCAAGCACCCCAAAGCATATACCTCAGTTCCCCAAAACATATACCCCTATACCCATACTTGCCTTATCCAAACATTTAAAAAAAACATGCTTTTATCATTCATGCATTTACAACGAATTTCGTTGTAAATGTATGCGTGGTAAAAGCATATAAAATGTAATGCCATGCGTTATAATGGCATTGCGGAGGCATGGTACTTTCGTAATGAAAGTATGCGGAGTGATGGTATACGGAAAGAAAGATGCGGAATAATGAGTGTTTACCCTCCCCCGTAAGTACATTGGTGGCACGGCGGCCCACATCTCCAGCAACATACTCATACTTTTTCACCACCAATTGGAAAACTGCACTGGTCTCCCTCATTGATGTCCAGCACTGACATACACTTTTTAGACACACCTCCCACCACAAGTTCTAGAATTACGAACTTTAGAGAGGGGGAGCTACGTTCGAATCTCGGCATCAGCTCAACATCCTGTGATTCCAGACAAATCGCTTTGTCTCCCCGTGCCTACCACAAATGAATGTGTTCTTCTGTAATGTAAATTGTGCTCATGCCATGTTGTCGAGTTCGCGCTATATAATATTGCAGGGAAAATAAAGTAGGGAAACTCGAGTTCACACACTACTGAACGCGCACTCTTAAGTGCATCAACAGTGCACTGTGAATCGGAGCATTTCACAGGCCTGTCACAGATAAGAAATGCTATCAAAACGAAATCCTACGAAACAATATACTACTGGCCGGCAGCAATTCATACCCGAACAACGTCGGGACGGGCTGCTAGTACTAATATAATAAAGAGACAGCACAAACCTTTGAGGCGGGTAATCTCAGAAACCACAGCACTAATCACAACACCCAATACAGCGTGGGAAAGGGCAGTTGCAGCAGAAGGACATAGGCTATGCAAATGCCCACCATATACATTTAAAAGGTAAAAGAACCGTGCCAGCAAAGTAGTCCCTTCTGGGCGCGCCTGCGTTGTGCTGTGGGTGTGTGCTGGGGGCGTGACAAACACTGGGGGCGTGTGGTACATTCCGCCCTTCATGCCATGTCTCATATCGTGTGCTGTGGGCATGTGCCCTGGGCGTGGGGGTGTGCGGGGCGCGCGATTACGGAAAAACAAAAGAGCGTTGTGCCCTATATTTCATTTTTTCTTTCTTCCCAGGTTCTGTACATTCCAGCTCCGGGTGTCCACCTTGCTCCCTTTAAATACCCCTGCACCCCATAATGATAACCCACAGTTACTCCTTAAAATACCCCAACACCCTTAAACACTAACCCATCTTAACACTATAAATATACCCTGTACCCCAAAACACCAACCTATCCCTAAACCCTAAAAAAACCCTGTACCCTAAAACCCAAACCTAGCCCTGAACCCTTAAAATACCCTTGTACCCCAAAATCCAAACCTACCTCTGAACCCTAAAAATACCCCTGTACCCCAAAACCTGAACCTAGCCCTGAACCATAAAAATAACCCTGTACCCAAAACCCAAACCTACCCCTGAACCCCAAAATACCCCTGTACCCCAAAACCCAAACTTAGTTCTGAACCCTAAAAATATCCCTGTACCCCAAAACCCAAACCTAGCCCTTAACCCTTAAAATACCCCTGTACCCCAAAACCCAAACCTACCCCTGAACCCTAACAATAACCCTATACCCCAAAACCCAAACCTAGCCCTGAACCCTAAAAATACCCCTGTACCCCAAAACCCATACCTATCCCTAAACCCTAAAACTACCCCATAACCCAAAACCATATCTGAACCCTTAAAATACCCAAACACCCCAAAACATATACCTCAGCACCCCAAAACAGATACCCCTATACCCATACTTACCTTATCCAAACATTTAAAAAAAACATGCTATAACCATTCCTGCATTTACAACGAATTTCGTTGTAAATGTATGCGTGGTAAAAGCATATAAAATGCAATGCCATGCTTTATAATGGCATTACGGAGTCATGGTACTTTCGTAATGAAAGTATGCGGAGTAATGGTATGCTGGAAGAAAGTTGCGGAATAATGGGTATTTACCCTCCCCGGTAAGTACATTGGTGGCACGGTGGCCCACATGTCCAGCAACAAACATATTTTTTCACCACCCATCTTAACACTATAAATATACCCTGTACCCCAAAATGCCAACCTATCCCTAAACCCTAAAAAAAAACCTGTACCCCAAAACCCAAACCTAGCCCTGAACTCTATAAATACCCCTGTATCTCAAAACCCAAACCTACCCCTGAACCCTAAAAATACCCCTGTACCCCAAAAACCCAAACCTTGCCCTGAACTCTAAAAATACCCCTGTACCCCAAAACCCAAACCTACCCCTGAGCCCTAAAATACCCCTGTACCCCAAAACCCAAACCTAGCCCTGAACCCTTAAAATACCCCTGTACCTCAAAACCCAAACCTACCCCTGAAACCTAAAAATACCCCTGTACCCCAAAACCCAAACCTTGCACTGAACCCTAAAAATACCCCTGTACCCCAAAACCCAAACCTACCCCTGAACCCTAAAATACCCCTGTACCCCAAAACCCAAACCTAGCCCTGAACCCTTAAAATACCCTTGTACCCCAAAATCCAAACCTACCTCTGAACCCTAACAATACCCCTGTACCCCAAAACCTGAACCTAGCCCTGAACCATAAAAATAACCCTGTACCCCAAAACCCAAACCTACCCCTGAACCCCAAAATACCCCTGTACCCCAAAACCCAAACTTAGCCCTGAACCCTAAAAATACCCCTGTACCCCAAAACCCATACCTATCGCTAAACCCTAAAACTACCCCATAACCCAAAACTATATCTGAACCCTTAAAATACCCAAACACCCCAAAACATATACCTCAGTACCCCAAAACAGATACCCCTATACCCATACTTACCTTATCCAAACATTTAAAAAAAACATGCTATAACCATTCCTGCATTTACAACGAATTTCGTTGTAAATGTATGCGTGGTAAAAGCATATAAAATGCAATGCCATGCTTTATAATGGCATTGCGGAGTCATGGTACTTTCGTAATGAAAGTATGCGGAGTAATGGTATGCGGAAAGAAAGTTGCCGAATAATAGGTATTTACCCTCCCCGGTAAGTACATTGGTGGCACGGTGGCCCACATGTCCAGCAACAAACTCATATTTTTTCACCACCCATCTTAACCCTATAAATATACCCTGTACCCCAAAACGCCAACCTATCCCTAAACCCTAAAAAAAAACCTGTACCCCAAAACCCAAACCTAGCCCTGAACCCTATAAATACCCCTGTACCTCAAAACCCAAACCTAGCCATGAACCCTTAAAATACCCTTGTACCCCAAAATCCAAACCTACCTCTGAACCCTAAAAATACCCCTGTACCCCAAAACCTGAACCTAGCCCTGAACCATAAAAATAACCCTGTACCCCAAAACCCAAACCTACCCCTGAACCCCAAAATACCCCTGTACCCCAAAACCCAAACTTAGTTCTGAACCCTAAAAATACCCCTGTACCCCAAAACCCAAATCTAGCCCTTAACCCTTAAAATACCCCTGTACCCCAAAACCCAAACCTACCCCTGAACCCTAACAATAACCCTATACCCCAAAACCCAAACCTAGCCCTGAACCCTAAAAATACCCCTGTACCCCAAAACCCATACCTATCCCTAAACCCTAAAACTACCCCATAACCCAAAACTATATCTGAACCCTTAAAATACCCAAACACCCCAAAACATATACCTCAGTACCCCAAAACAGATATCCCTATACCCATACTTACCTTATCCAAACATTTAAAAAAAAACATGCTATAACCATTCCTGCATTTACAACGAATTCCGTTGTAAATGTATGCGTGGTAAAAGCATATAAAATGCAATGCCATGCTTTATAATGGCATTGCGGAGTCATGGTACTTTCGTAATGAAAGTATGCGGAGTAATGGTATGTGGAAAGAAAGTTGCGGAATAATGGGTATTTACCCTCCTCGGTAAGTACATTGGTGGCACGGTGGCCCACATGTCCAGCAACAAACATATTTTTTCACCACCCATCTTAACCCTATAAATATATCCTGTACCCCAAAACGCCAACCTATCCCTAAACCCTAAAAAATACCCTGTACCCCAAAACCCAAACCTAGCCCTGAACCATATAAATACCCCTGTATCTCAAAACCCAAGCCTACCCCTGAACCCTAAAAATACCCCTGTACCCCAAAAACCCAAACCTTGCCCTGAACCCTAAAAATACCCCTGTACCCCAAAACCCAAACCTACCCCTGAGCCCTAAAATACCCCTGTACCCCAAAACCCAATCCTAGCCCTGAACCCTTAAAATACTCCTGTACCTCAAAACCCAAACCTACCCCTGAACCCTAAAAATACCCCTGTACCCCAAAACCCAAACCTTGCCCTGAACCCTAAAAATACCCCTGTACCCCAAAGCCCAAACCTACCCCTGAACCCTAAAATACCCCTGTACCCCAAAACCCAAACCTAGCCCTGAACCCTTAAAATACCCTTGTACCCCAAAATCCAAACCTACCTCTGAACCCTAACAATACCCCTGTACCCCAAAACATGAACCTAGCCCTGAACCATAAAAATAACCCTGTACCCCAAAACCCAAACCTACCCCTGAACCCCAAAATACCCCTGTACCCCAAAACCCAAACTTAGCCCTGAACCCTAAAAATACCCCTGTACCCCAAAACCCAAACCTAGCCCTTAACCCTTAAAATACCCCTGTACCCCAAAACCCAAACCTACCCCTGAACCCTAACAATAACCCTATATCCCAAAACCCAAACCTAGCCCTGAACCCTAAAAATACCCCTGTACCCCAAAACCCATACCTATCCCTAAACCCTAAAACTACCCCATAACCCAAAACTGTATCTGAACCCTTAAAATACCCAAACACCCCAAAACATATATACCTCAGTACCCCAAAACAGATACCCCTATACCCATACTTACCTTATCCAAACATTTTAAAAAAACATGCTATAACCATTCCTGCATTTACAACAAATTTCGTTGTAAATGTATGCGTGGTAAAAGCATATAAAATGCAATGCCATGCTTTATAATGGCATTGCGGAGTCATGGTACTTTCGTAATGAAAGTATGCGGAGTAATGGTATGTGGAAAGAAAGTTGCGGAATAATGGGTATTTACCCTCCCCGGTAAGTACATTGGTGGCACGGTGGCCCACATGTCCAGCAACAAACTCATATTTTTTCACCACCCATCTTAACCCTATAAATATACCCTGTACCCCAAAAAGCCAACCTATCCCTAAACCCTTAAAAAAAACCCTGTACCCCAAAACCCAAACCTAGCCCTGAACCCTATTATTACCCCTGTACCTCAAAACCCAAACCTACCCCTGAACCCTAAAAATACCCCTGTACCCCAAAAACCCAAACCTTGCCCTGAACCCTAAAAATACCCCTGTACCCCAAAACCCAAACCTACCCCTGAGCCCTTAAATACCCCTGTACCCCAAAGCCCAAACCTAGCCCTGAACCCTTAAAATACCACTGTACCTCAAAACCCAAACCTACCCCTGAAAATACCCCTGTACCCCAAAACCCAAACCTTGCCCTGAACCCTAAAAATACCCTTGTACCCCAAAACCCAAACCTACCCCTGAACCCTAAAATACCCCTGTACCCCAAAACCCAAATCTAGCCCTGAACCCTTAAAATACCCTTGTACCCCAAAATCCAAACCTACCCCTGAACCCTTAAAATACCCCTGTACGCCAAAACCTGAACCTAGCCCTGAACCATAAAAATAACCCTGTACCCCAAAACCCAAACCTACCCCTGAACCCCAAAATACCCCTGTACCCCAAAATCCAAACTTAGCCCTGAACCCTAAAAATACCCCTGTACCCCAAAACCCAAACCTAGCCCTTAACCCTTAAAATACCCCTGTACCCCAAAACCAAAACCTACCCCTGAACCCTAACAATAACCCTATACCCCAAAACCCAAACCTAGCCCTGAACCCTAAAAATACCCATGTACCCCAAAACCCATACATATCCCTAAACCCTAAAACTACCCCATAACCCAAAACTATATCTGAACCCTTAAAATACCCAAACACCCCAAAACATATACCTCAGTACCCCAAAACAGATACCCCTATACCCATACTTACCTTATCCAAACATTTAAAAAAAACATGCTATAACCATTCCTGCATTTACAACGAATTTCGTTGTAAATGTATGCGTGGTAAAAGCATATAAAATGCAATGCCATGCTTTATAATGGCATTGCGGAGTCATGGTACTTTCGTAATGAAAGTATGCGGAGTAATGGTATGCGGAAAGAAAGTTGCGGAATAATGGGTATTTACCCTCCCCGGTAAGTACATTGGTGGCACGGTGGCCCACATGTCCAGCAACAAACTCATATTTTTTCACCACCGATTAGAAAAATGCACAGGTCTCTCTCATTGATGGCCAGCACCGACATACACTTTTAGATACAGCTCCCGCTATAAGTTCTAGAATTGCAAACATTAGAGCTGGGGAGCTACGTTTGAACCTCGGCATCAGCTCAACATCCTGTGATTCCAGGCAAATCGCTTTGTCTCCCAGTGCCTACCACAAATGAATGTGTTCTTCTGTAATGTAAATTCTGCTCATGCCATGTTGTCGAGTTCGTGCTATATCATATTGCAAGGAAAAATAAAGTAGGGAAACTGGAGTTCACAGACTACTGAACGCGCACTCTTAAGTGCATCAGCAGTGCACTGTGAATCGAAGCGTTTCACAGGCCTGTCACAGATAAGAAATGCTATCAAAACGAAATCCTACAAAACTATATCTGAACCATTAAAATACCCAAACACCCCAAAACAAATACCTCAGTACCCCAAAACATATACCCCTATACCCATACTTGCCTTAACCAAACATTTTTAAAAAACATGCTTTTACCATTCATGCATTTACAACGAATTTCGTTGTAAATGTATGCGTGGTAAAAGCATATAAAATGTAATGCCATGCGTTATAATGGCATTGCGTAGTCATGATACTTTCATAATGAAAGTATGCAGAGTGATGGTATGCAGAAAGAAAATTGCGCAATAATGGGCGTTTACCCTCCCCCGTAAGTACATTGGTGGCACGGTGGCCCACATCTCCAGCAACATTCTCATATTTTTTCACCACCAATTGGAAAAATGCACAGGTCTCTCTCATTGGTGCCCAGCACCGACATACACTTTTAGACACACCTCCCACCACAAGTTCTAGAATTGCGAACTTTAGAGATGGGGAGCTACGTTAGAATCTCGGCATCAGCTCAACATCCTGTGATTACAGGCAAATCGCTTTGTCTCCCCGTGCCTACCACAAATCAATGTGTTCTTCTGTAATGTAAATTGTGCTCATGCCATGTTGTCGAGTTCGCGCTATATAATATTGCAAGGAAAATGAAGTAGGGAAACTCGAGTTCACACACTACTGAACGCGCACTCTTAAGTGCATCAGCAGTGCACTGTGAATCGGAGTGTTTCACAGGCCTGTCACAGATAAGAAATGCTATCAAAATGAAATCCTACGAAACAATATGCTACTGGTTGGCAGCAATTCATACCCGGACAACGTCGGGACGGGCTGCTAGTCTATACTACTATTATAAAGAGAGAACAGACACCTTTTGGCAAGGTAAACTCGGGAACTACAGCGCCAATCCACACACCCAATACAGCGTTGGAAAGTGCAGTTGCAGCAGAAGGACATAGGCTATGCAGACGCCCACCATATACATTTAAAAGGTAAAAGAACCGTGCCAGCAAAGTAGTCCCTTGTGGGCGTGTCTGCATTGTGCTGTGGAGGTGTGCTGGGGGCGTGACAATCGCTGGGGGCATTCCGTCACAAGTGTTGTTTTTTCTTCCCAGGTTCTAAACATTCCTGCTCCCTTTTAATAGTAATTCAGTGGAGGTCCCATTCTCTTAGAACCAGTGCCGCTCGCTCTGAGGTTTCCAGTGTTGAACTTTGCCCGTCGCTACAGGAGTAGCTTGCCAGTGTTCCAGCCCTTTGTGCCTTCGGTGTGAGGAGGAAACCTCCTGCGAGGCCGCAGAGGAGGCGAGAGGCGCGGCCCCGGGACTGCGAGGATCAGCGTTCAATACCATCAGCTGTTTCCTCTTCCCGCGTGAGCCGCGCCCCCTCCCAGTGCCACGCCCCCACCAAGGTGCTCTTAACCTCTCGCGGCACCCGCTTCGCGGGAGCCGCTCGCTCTGAGGTTTCCAGTGTTGAACTTTGCCCGTCGCTACAGGAGTAGCTTGCCAGTTTTCCAGCCCTTTGTGCCTTCGGTGTGAGGAGGAAACCACCTGCGAGGCCGCAGAGGAGGCGAGAGGCGCGGCCCCGGGACTGCGAGGATCAGCGTTCAATACCATCAGCTGTTTCCTCTTCCCGCGTGAGCCGCGCCCCCTCCCAATGCCACGCCCCCACCAAGGTGCTCTTAACCTCTCGCGGCCCCCGCTTCGCGGGAGCCGCTCGCTCTGAGGTTTCAAGTGTTGAACTTTGCCCGTCGCTACAGGAGTAGCTTGCCAGTGTTCCAGCCCATTGTGCCTTCGGTGTGAGGAGGAAACCACCTGCGAGGCCGCAGAGGAGGCGAGAGGCACGGCCCCGGGACTGCGAGGATCAGCGTTCAATACCATCAGCTGTTTCCTCTTCCCGCGTGAGCCGCGCCCCCTCCCAGTGCCACGCCCCCTCTCACTCTATAGGAACTTAAGCAAGGTCACTAACGCGCATCGCGGGACGCGCGCGGGTCGCAGCCCGGGACGAAGCCCGGGCAAAGGGCGGGCCCTCTACAGCCAGAAGAGGCCGGGCCGGGCCACCTCTCTTCCCCGTGGTCTAACGAGAGACAAAGGTGAGGAACCAAAGACCCTTAATCCTATCCACTTTGGTATATAATCTCATTGCCCTGATATTAACATGAGGAAGGGTTTGAAAACCGGCAGAGTGCCTGTTTTACGCTCCAAAACCAGACAAAAAGAATCAGTGCCGCAACCAGTCCCTACCCTCACAGCAATCGTCATCATGCTACAACAAACTATTGGGGCAGTATCTTCTGCTATCGCTAGCACTGAAAGGAGGTTATCCCTGCCACCAACAATATTTTTGGCTGACACCCAAGAGGCGGCAGTGGACCTTGAGCTGGTAGGTCCTCTACAAGATGCAACTGACGACCTCGATATTAGCCTTGGAGTTACCGCCTCTTTTGCTGATCTTCCATGCGGTCAGCCTTTAATTGAATCTCAGGGAAACCCTCAAATCATTTTTCCTGACCCAGTTCCCTCAAGGGTAGATGGAACGACAACTAGTGTTTCGCCAGCACTAGGGAACACTGACTCTACTAAGAACATCCCTAAGACAAAGAAAAAGCCTAAAAATAATCTCAGGAACCACAACTTAGTGTCACCTGCCCCTAATTCTGCATCCGGCATACCTTGTTGGGTCGAAAACATGGTGGCGGATCTAAAATCAGACCTTGAAGCTACAATAACGGCTCACATCAAGCCCTTTATGTCCAAAATTGATAGACTAACATCATTAATCAACACTAAATGGACTAATAAAGCAAGTGGAAATGTGTCCACACAGATGCATGGGAAAACAAAAGAAGCGCCCCTGGGAAACAACACCAACAGCAACCCATCAAAAGATCTTACCGCAAAGGCCAAAACTTTACCTGACAAATCAGGAGCAGTAGCACAACATCTGCCTCAAAGGGGGGGAAAAGCTGCTGCACCTCCCCCTACTCCTAATGGAGTTGACCCTATTATAAAGCCTCAAACACCTTCCGGTCTCAATAAAGTGCCTAACCAATCTGCAAAGGATTCAAAAAGGTTGGCCACCAACTTGACAGCAACTACCTCTCCAAATAAGACTCAAGATCCAAAAACAAGACCGGCTCGTTTTAAGACAATCAACCTGCCGCCGGAAGTCTCACCCTTTGTGGTTGTTTTGACGGGTGTGCCACCACTGAAGGAGGGTAGAAGAGAAACCCTTATTGAACTGAAAAATAAGTGTGCCCAGTGGCTCCACATGCATAAACCACTACCCATTAACATGTGTGGCGAAATACTCGCAGTTAGAAGAGGAGAGTGGGTGGGTAGAAACACCAAGACTATAGCAGGAGATGTTATAACTGTTAACTTCAGGGATACGGGGGTAGTGAACTATATATGCAATACACCTAGCAGTGGGCCGGCTGCTCAAATCCACCCACTTCCCTTGTCCTACTTTTTACCCATGCCCCCAAGACAACATCCCCCTAGATTCAGCTTTCCAATAAATAGAGGGTATACACATGCTCCACAACATACTATTCATCAGTGGCAGCAACCATGGCAAGGTCCACCTCCTCCCTTCGACCCTTTTGTATTTCAGTTTGCCCATTGGAATAGATTCAGTGCGCTGGAAGAGGTAGACTGACTTAATTCTGATGAAGCTTCCCCCATACATTTTGCTATCAATAGGGGCGAGGAGGAGGGCTCTCCAGTCACATCTTACCCGACATGCCCTAATCTCCCAACCGCGACAGCCACTAGTCTGACTAAGCCAACATCTTCTGCTCTAGAGAGGGAATGTATAGAACCCCTTAGCCTCAGAGACATCAATGGCACTAGAGGAGAAACCACCAAGGATAAAATAAAAATCCTCAGTTGGAACCTCGCGGGCATTCATAGGAAATTGGGTCTGCCCGAGTGGAGTGATTTGGTTGAAGCACATAAGATCTGCATGTTTCAGGAGACCTGGAGCACTGAACCACTCCACCGGGTTGGGTTTGTTACCTATTTTGTCCCAGCAGAGAAACCCATGCATGGGAAGGGGGGCCTCATTACTTGGGTAAGCATCTCCCTTAATTGCCGAATAACATGCAAGCAGATAAATAACTCAGACATCCTAGGCATTTCACTGTCTAATCCTTGTAGAGGTTTGACTCTAGATCTTTACAACGTCTATGCCAGAGGCACAAAAAATGGGTGCACCTCATGTGTAATATCTGATCTTGAGGTGCAACTTAGGGATTACAAAGAAGCTGATCATACCCTAGTAGCAGGCGATTTTAACTGCACCTATGAGCCACTTCCCCTGGATGGTATCCCTGACCTAGGTGAAGAAGACAGTAGATGGGGTATTCCTCCACTTTCCATCCCCCCGATTAAGCGCTGGACCCGTAGTGCAGTGCAGTTAAATGCACTGACTTTAGAGTTGGGCTAAGAGCCACCAATGGCCGTACATCTTCTGACCGGATGGGCGCCCCGACGTTCAACAGGGTTGGTCATACCTCGAGGATTGACTACATTCTGTTGGACTTGGGGCTCTGGAGTTCGGTCGAAGATATGATAGTCATACCGACTGTGGAGAGCGACCACAATTCGCTTTCCCTAACCATCACGAATCCCTGGTCTAATGGAGCATTGTTAGCACCTCTCAAAAGCATACACAAGGTCACTGTCTCCTCTTGTGGAAGACGCCTAAAGTGGAACAAAGTTGCCAGTAACGCTGACAAACTTTCTAGTATAGATGAGGTACTTATGGCCTCACAAGCAGAGATCGACACCATTGATTTAGCCACGGTAGCGGATAGGGCAACACCCATTTTTGAAGCTGCTGTTAAGGCTATAGGGGAAGTTTTTTGGGTAAAGGGTACTGCAGGGAAGATTATGTCTCAGAACAAAACCAAGGGGGTGCATGACTGGTATACAGTAGCATGTAGGAAAGCTAAGACTCGGCTAATTGAGGCCGTTAAGGGCAAATCCCAACCCCTAATACAGATAGCCAGGAAAGAACACAAGAGAATACTGGGGCTAGCAAAAAAGGAGTGGGAAGAGGTCTACTGGTCTACCCTTAAAGAAGCTAACTCTAAGAAAGATTTAAAATGTTTTTGGGATACCATAAGAGCTCGTAATAGGCCAGATAGTGACTTGATAACTTGTAATATCCCAAGTCAAATGTGGGTCAAACACTTTTCAAAGCTTTACACCCGCCAAGATGACCATCTCACTCCTACTGATTCCAGTGATCCTGATGGGGGGGTTGTGGCTCCAATACTGTTCCCTCCATTCTGGGACACCCAGCCTAGTGACTTCGATTTTACAATTAAGGAAGTGGAATATGCAATAGGCACTATCATTCCCCAAAAAGCGGCTGGCCCGGACGGTATTCCTGGTGACCTCTTGAGATCAGACACTTTAAAGTGGGGAAAACTGATCCATTCCCTACTCGTCGCCATCTGTAGGGGCGCTCCTATCCCCTCATCGTGGAAAGGGGCGAAGGTGGACCCTATTTATAAAAAAGGCCCCAGAGAAGATCCGTCAAACTATAGGCCCATTAGCCTGTTAGACATCAGCCAAAAAGTAGTCGGCAAGGTTCTACTGGTCAGAATATTAAACTGGGTAGAAGAAAATAAAATCCTTTCTGACTACCAGGCGGGCTTTAGAGTGGGAACTGGGACAATCGAGCAAGCTTTTAGACTAATGATGGTATATTGGAAAGTCGTGGTCATAGGCAAGGGCAGTCTTTATCTCGCGTTTATCGATTTAAAGACTGCCTTTGACCTTGTACCTAGGGAGACCCTATGGAGCGTATTGGCTGATATGGGGTTGCCTCACTACTTGCTTGTACTACTTGTTAGGTTGCACGAAAATAGTTTTGCCCAGATTAGGTGGGGCCCAGGGGGGGAAAAAACAAATAGTATCCCGGTTGAGAGAGGTGTCCGCCAGGGATGTGTGTTAGCTCCCACCCTTTTCTCCCTTTACATCAATGGGGTGGTTGAGCATCTTCGGAAACATCCTTCAGACGAACCATCCCTGGCTGGTGAACGCATACCAACCCTCCTCTTCGCGGACGATACGCTTTTAATATCCAAAACCCCAATAGGCCTCCAAAGGCTCCTAAACAACTTTCAATCCTTCTGCACCAAACGAGGCCTGGTAATCAACACAAGTAAAACAAAATATCTTGTACTAAATCCTCCCAAAAAACCAGTCCGCTCTCCTACCCTGAACGCTGAACACTTGGAGAGGGTAGAAGTCTTCGACTATCTTGGGATACGCCTCTCACGCAAAATGGAATGGACCCCACATTTGGACAAAATGCTCCTAACTCATAAGAGGATCACAGGAGCTCTTTTGAAAGAACAACGCTCCTGTATAATAAGACCAATAGCTACAGTCCTTGAGATCTACTCGGCCAAAGGGGTCAGTTCTGCTCTCTATGGGGCCGAACTTTAGGGGTCATCCATTACTGATGCTTTACCAAGATCTGAGAAGAAATTTTGTAGAGCGATTATGTCTCTCCCGCAGGGCACTCCCACGTTCCCGCTAATGTTGGACTTAGGCTGTCGTCCAATTGATGACCTCGCAAAATTCCGTCCACTTTTGCTATGGGCACGTCTGTGGCGTGTGGAGGAACTCAGTAAATATGCGCAAGGCCTTGCAGAAATTATGTCACTACCAGGGTGGCACAAAATTAAATGGTTGAGAGATATGAAGTTGTTACTAGTAAATCTGGGCCTAAGCGAAGCGTGGATAAATAGAACCTCACCCCCGAAGCTAACTCTTAAGAAACTTTATTGGGACTGGATCTTTCTACAAAGAAACACTAGTACTACCATGGGCAGACTTACGGAGGACTTCTTGAAGTTTAAAGACCAACCTAAACGCGAAGTGTACCTTGACATTATTGAAAAACCTTTTGATAGGGCTTTATACTTCAAATTTAGAGCAGGAACCCTTCCCCTTTATTCCTTTACCTCATGCTGGAAATCCCATACACAAACTACAGAGCTTTGCCCAGCATGCTTAGATAAACCAGAGACACTGGCACATCTCATGTTCGAGTCCAGAGAGTATGCAATCCCAAGGAGGGTTTGGCTCAAAAACTTATGCCGGCAATTGGGTACTAAGAGCCACGTGGCCGCAATCAGGATACTAATGTCTGATAGTCGTGCCACCTATGCTTGTGCCTTAGCCAAATTTTTATCATGGGCTTGTTCCATCCGAACTAAAAGGCTAAAATTGACTGTTTAATTCTCTTTTAAATTGATTGCTCAATGAACTGCTTTGTAAATTTGAAAAAATGTTTACATATGCTTTCTTGCTTTTATAATTGATGTATTGTGATTTATGTGTTGCTTTTATGATAATTATTTTATCGAAATAAAGCCTTTTGACTTGACTTGACTTAGAGCCACCCCAAGCACAGTTATGGGCAAAAATACAACTAAAAGGCCCTGCAAAGCATTATGGGATAAGATTAGCATAATTTTTAGCATTCATGAAAGGGTTTCAATGTTTTTGAATTTTACTCATCAGGGACATCTTGGGATGACGAGGTGAACTGCAGCTTGATGTATAATATTTTAAATGCTATTGCATTTGCCTCATCAGGGACATCTAGGGACGGCGAGGTGAACTGCAGCTTGATGTATACTATTTTAAATGCTTATTGCATTTGCCTCATCAGGGACCTCTAGGGACGACGAGGTGAACTGCAGCTTGATGTGTAATATTTTAAATGCTATTGCATTTGCCTCATCAGGGACATCTAGTGACCACGAGGTAAACTGCAGCTTGATGTATAATATTTTAAATGCTAATGCATTTGCCTCATCAGGGATAACTAGGGACGACGAGGTGAACTGCAGCTCTTTGTAGAATTATTTGGATACTATAATATTCACTTCCCACTGCTAATCTCGTCCCATAATGCTTTGCAGGGGCTTGATCTCAAAATCATCACCTCTCTCACTGCTTGCTGGAAGCTAATTTCACTTTTGTGAAATGACTATATGCATTTTAGCATGTAGAAATACTTGTTATTTTACCTTGAATATATGAGGTTTCTGTTTTAATAATTGGAAATCTGACGGAAAGAAATATTGCGGATTTATTGTACCAAGTTTGCGCCAATTCAGCCCACCCCTACTTTAAATACCCCTGAACCACATAATTATAACCGACCCTTACTCTATAAAATACCCCAACACCCTTAAACACTAACCCATCTTAACCCTATAAATATACCCTGTACCCCAAAACCCAAACCTATCCCTAAACCCTATAAATACCCCTGTACCTCAAAACCCAAACCTACCCCTGAACGCTAAAAATACCCCTGTACCCCAAAACCCAAACCTAGCCCTGAGCCCTAAAATACCACTGTACTCCAAAACCCAAACCTAGCCCATAACCCTTAAAATATGCTTGTACCCCAAAACCCAAACCTACCCCTGAACCCTAAAAATACCCCTGCACCCCAAAACCCAAACCTAGCCCAGAACCCTAAAATACCCCTGTATCCCAAAACCCAAGCCTAGCCCTGAACCCTTAAAATACCCCTGTACCCCAAAACCCAAACCTACCCCTGAACCCTAAAAATACCCCTGTACCCCAAACCCAAACCTACCCCTGAACCCTAAAATACCACTGTACCCCAAAACCCAAACCTAGCCCATAACCCTTAAAATTACCCTGTACCCCAAAACCCAAACCTACCCCTGAACTCTAAAAATACCCCTGTACCCCAAAACCCAAACCTAGCCCAGAACCCTAAAATACCCCTGTATCCCAAAACCCAAACCTAGCCCTCAACCCTAAAAATACCCCTGTACCCCAAAACCCAAAACTAGCCCTGAACCCTTAAAATATCCCTGTACCCCAAAACCCAAACCTACCCCTGAACCCTAAAAATACCCCTATACCCCAAAACCCAAACCTAGCCCTGAACCCTAAAAATGCCCCTGTACCCCAGAACCCAAAACTATATCTGAACCCTTAAAATACCCAAACACCCCAAAGCATATACCTCAGTACCCCAAAACATATACCCCTATACCCATACTTGCCTTATCCAAACATTTTTAAAAAAACATGCTTTTATCATTCATGCATTTACAACGAATTTCGATGTAAATGTATGCGTGGTAAAAGCATATAAAATGTAATGCCATGCGTTATAATGGCATTGCGGAGGCATGGTACTTTCATGATGAAAGTATGCGGAGTGATGGTATACGGAAAGAAAGATGCGGAATAATGAGTGTTTACCCTCCCCCGTAAGTACATTGGTGGCACGGCAGCCCACATCTCCAGCAACATACTCATACTTTTTCACCACCAATTGGAAAAATGCATAGGTCTCCCTCATTGATGTCCAGCACTGACATATACTTTTAGACACACCTCCCACCACAAGTTCTAGAATTACGAACTTTAGAGATGGGGAGCTACGTTCAAATCTCGGCATCAGCTCAACATCCTGTGATTCCAGACAAATCGCTTTGTCTCCCCGTGCCTACCACAAATGAATGTGTTCTTCTGTAATGTAAATTGTGCTCATGCCATGTTGTCGAGTTTGCGCTATATAACATTGCAAGGAAAATAAAGTAGGGAAACTCGAGTTCACACACTACTGAACGCGCACTCTTAAGTGCATCAACAGTGCACTGTGAATCGGAGCATTTCACAGGCCTGTAACAGATAAGAAATGCTATCAAAACGAAATCCTACGAAACACTATACTACTGGCCGGCAGCAATTCATACCCGGACAACGTCGGGACGGGCTGCTAGTACTAATATAATAAAGAGAGAGCCCAAACCTTTGAGGCGGGTAATCTCAGAAACCACAGCACTAATCACAACACCCAATACAGCGTGGGAAAGGGCAGTTGCAGCAGAAGGACATAGGCTATGCAAACGCCCATCATATACATTTAAAAGGTAAAAGAACCGTGCCAGCAAAGTTGTCCCTTCTGGGCGCGCCTGCGTTGTGCTGTGGGTGTGTGCTGGGGGCGTGACAAACGCTGGGGGCATGTGGTACATTCCGCCCTTCATGCCATGTCTCATATCGTGTGCTGTGGGCAGGTGCCCTGGGCGAGGGGGTGTGCGGGGCGCGCGATTACGGAAAAAAACGAGCGTTGTGCCCTATATTTCATTTTTTTTTCTTCCCAGGTTCTGTACATTCCAGCTCCGGGTGTCCACCTTGCTCCCTTTAAATATCCCTGCACCCCATAATCATAACCCACCCTTACTCCTTAAAATACCCCAACACCCTTAAACACTAACCCATCTTAACCCTATAAATATACCCTGTACCCAAAACGCCAACCTATCCCTAAACCCTAAAAAAATACCCTGTACCCCAAAACCCAAACCTAGCCCTGAACCCTTAAAATACCCCTGTACCTCAAAACCCAAACCTACCCCTGAACCCTAAAAATACCCCTGTACCCCAAACCCCAAACCTTGCCATGAACCCTAAAAATACCCCTGTACCCCCAAACCCAAACCTACCCCTGAACCCTAAAATACCCCTGTACCACAAAACCCAAACCTAGCCCTGAACCCTCAAAATACCCTTGTACCCCAAAATCCAAACCTACCTCTGAACCCTAAAAATACCCCTGTACCCCAAAACCTGAACCTAGCCCTGAACCATAAAAATAACCCTGTTCCCCAAAACCCAAACCTACCCCTGAACCCCAAAATACCCCTGTACCCCAAAACCCAAACTTAGCCCTAAACCCTAAAAATACCCCTGTACCCCAAAACCCAAACCTAGCCCTTAACGCCTAAAATACCCCTGTACCCCAAAACCCAAACCTACCCCTGAACCCTAACAATAACCCTATACCCCAAAACCCAAACCTAGTCCTGAACCCTAAAAATACCCCTGTACCCCAAAACCCATACCTATCCCTAAACCCTAAAACTACCCCATAACTCAAAACTATATCTGAACCCTTAAAATACCCAAACACCCCAAAACATATACCTCAGTACCCCAAAACATATACCCCTATACCCATACTTACCTTATCCAAACATTTAAAAGAAACATGCTATAACCATTCCTGCATTTACAACGAATTTCGTTGTAAATGTATGCGTGGTAAAAGCATATAAAATGCAATGCCATGCTTTATAATGGCATTGCGGAGTCATGGTACTTTCGTAATGAAAGTATGCGGAGTAATGGTATGCGGAAAGAAAGTTGCGGAATAATGGGTATTTACCCTCCCCGGTAACTACATTGGTGGCACGGTGGCCCACATGTCCATCAACAAACTCATATTTTTTCACCACCGATTAGAAAAATGCACAGGTCTCTCTCATTGATGGTCAGCACCGACATACACTTTTAGATACAACTCCCGCTACAAGTTCTAGAATTGCAAACTTTAGAGCTGGGGAGCTACGTTTGAACCTCGGCATCAGCTCAACATCCTGTGATTCCAGGCAAATCACTTTGTCTCCCCGTCCCTACCACAAATGAATGTGTTTTTCTGTTATGTAAATTCTGCTCATGCCATGTTGTCGAGTTCGCGCTATATCATATTGCAAGGAAAAATAAAGTAGGGAAACTCGAGTTCACAGACTACTGAACGCGCACTCTTAAGTGCATCAGCGGTGCACTGTGAATCGGAGCGTTTCACAGGCCTGTCACAGATAAGAAATGCTATCAAAACAAAATCCTACAAAACAATATACTACTGGCCGGCAGCAATTCATACCCGGACAAGGTCGGGACGGGCTGCTAGTCTATACTACTATTATAAAGAGAGAACAGACACCATTTGGCAAGGTAAACTTGGGAACTACAGCGCCAATCCACACACCCAATACAGCGTTGGAAAGTGCAGTTGCAGCAGAAGGACATAGGCTATGCAGACGCCCACCATATACATTTAAAAGGTAAAAGAACCGTGCCAGCAAAGTAGTCCCTTGTGGGCGTGTCTGCATTGTGCTGTGGGTGTGTGCTGGGGGCGTGACAATCGCTGGGGGCATTCCCTCACGAGTGTTGTTTTTTCTTCCTAGGTTCTATACATTCCTGCTCCCTTTAAATAGTAATTCAGTGGAGGTCCCATTCTCTTAGAACCACCCCAAGCACAGTTATGCGCAAAAATACAACTAAAAGGCCCTGCAAAGCATTATGGGATAAGATTAGCATAATTTTTAGCATTTATGAAAGGGTTTCAATGTTTTTGAATTTTACTCATCAGGGACATCTAGGGACGGCAAGGTGAACTGCAGCTTGATGTATACTATTTTAAATGCTTATTGCATTTGCCTCATCAGGGACCTCTAGGGACGACGAGGTGAACTGCAGCTTGATGTGTAATATTTTAAATGCTATTGCATTTGCCTCATCAGGGACATCTAGTAACCACGAGGTGAACTGCAGCTTGATGTATAATATTTTAAATGCTATTGCATTTGCCTCATCAGGGTCAACTAGGGACGACGAGGTGAACTGCAGCTCTTTGTAGAATTATTTGGATACTATAATATTCACTTCCCACTGCTAATCTCGTCCCATAATGCTTTGCAGGGGCTTGATCTCAAAATCATCACCTCTCTCACTGCTTGCTGGAAGCTAATTTCACTTTTGTGAAATGACTATATGCATTTTAGCATGTAGAAATACTTGTTATTTTACCTTGAATATATGAGGTTTCTGTTTTATTAATTGGAAATCTGACGGAACGAAATATTGTTGATTTATTGTACCAAGTTCGCGCCAATTCCGCCCACCCCTACTTTAAATACCCCTGCACCCCATAATCATAACTCACCCTTCTATACTACTATTATAAAGAGAGAACAGACACCTTTTGGCAAGGTAAACTCGGGAACTACAGCGCCAATCCACACACCCAATACAGCGTTGGAAAGTGCAGTTGCAGCAGAAGGACATGGGCTATGCAGACGCCCACCATATACATTTAAAAGGTAAAAGAACCGTGCCAGCAAAGTAGTCCCTTGTGGGCGTGTCTGCATTGTGCTGTGGGCGTGTGCCGGGGGCATGACAATCGCTGGGGGCATTCCGTCACGAGTGTTGTTTTTTCTTCCCAAGTTCTATACATTCCTGCTCCCTTTAAATAGTAATTCAGTGGAGGTCCCATTCTCTTAGAACCACCACAAGCACATTTATGGGCAAAAATACAACTAAAAGGCCCTGCAAAGCATTATGGGATAAGATTAGCATAATTTGTAGCATTCATGAAAGGGTTTCAATGTTTTTGAATTTTACTCATCAGGGACATCTTGGGACGACGAGGTGAACTGCAGCTTGATGTATAATATTTTAAATGCTAATGCATTTGCCTTATCAGGGACATCTAGGGACGGCGAGGTGAACTGCAGCTTGATGTATACTATTTTAAATGCTTATTGCATTTGCCTCATCAGGAACTCTAGGGACGACGAGGTGAACTGCAGCTTGATGTGTAATATTTTAAATGCTATTGCATTTGCCTCATCAGGGACATCTAGGGACCACGAGGTGAACTGCAGCTTGATGTATACTATTTTAAATGCTATTGCATTTGCCTCATCAGGGACAACTAGGGATGACGAGGTGAACTGCAGCTCTTTGTAGAATTATTTGGATACTATAATATTCACTTCCCACTGCTAATCTCGTCCCATAATGCTTTGCAGGGGCTTGATCTCAAAATCATCACCTCTCTCACTGCTTGCTGGAAGCTTATTTCACTTTTGTGAAATGACTATATGCATTTTAGCATGTAGAAATACTTGTTATTTTACCTTGAATATATGAGGTTTCTGTTTTAATAATTGGAAATCTGACGGAACTAAATATTGTGGATTTATTGTAGCAAGTTCGCGCCGATTCCGCCCACCCCTACTTTAAATACCTCTGCACCCCATAATCATAACCCACCCTTACTCTATAAAATACCCCAACACCCTTAAACACTAACCCATTTTAACCCTATAAATATACCCTGTACCCCAAAACCCAAGCTAGGTAAGCGCCGCGATATTGAGGCTGCTCCTGATCGAATTTATATGCTGCTAACTAGCGCGAGCACAGCGCTTTTTTAAACGCGGAAATAATTAATTAATCTGCATTTTTAAAATTTAATTCGAAGGGTCTTGTTTTCTGGTGGGGTTTGAGTTAGGACATACCCACACTCTAATCGGAGATTGCACCGCTGTTGAGCGGGTCTTTCGCTGCTTTCTTGCTTTCTTGCTTTCTTGGGGTGGGAGCCATTTGGGGGAGGAAGCGCTGCTTTGGGACGCCATTGTGGTTGACAGCCTAGTTGCTGCCTGGCCACCTTGCACGCTCGAGGCTACTTAACCCTGCCCTCATGCAGGCGCGCAGCGTATGCGCGCAGCGTGGGCGTGCCGGAGGCTCGCCAGAGGCAAGCCCATCTGTGCCCATCAGGGACCAGACGGGACCCGGGGCCACAACCCCTGGTTCTCGCTTGGTATACACCAGAGGTGAGTTGGAGTCTTTGAACTCCCGCAATCTTGATATTAGCCCAGAATGTGCTGCTATTCTTGTGCGCGAGAGACTCTTGTCTGCCCCTACTCCCCAGTCGGGTCGGAAGGTGATAAGTCAGGCCCGAGGCTTACGCTTTGGCCTACTTAATACTCGCTCCTTGCAACGACACAACTTAGAGGTGTTCACCCTTCTAGAAGGAGGAGAATTAGATCTCCTGGGACTCACCGAGACATGGTTAGAGGACTCCTCTATGCCGGATCTGGTTGCCTCCCTACCACCCGACTTCTCGGCACTTTTCCATAATAGATCTGGAGCCAAGAGGGGGGGAGGTGTTGCCCTCCTGTACAACTCACACCTATTGGTCGAAAAGGTCCTGATGGAAAATTTAGCAGGTGCGGAAGTGATGGGTGTTAAGCTGCAATCAGGAACGGATTGTCTGCTGATTATGTTAGTCTATCGTCCTCCGTGGACTACGCCTGAATTCCCTGACTTGTTCATAAGACTGGCACAGGACATTCGCTCAAGATATGACAAGGTAATGATAATGGGGGATTTTAACTACCATTGGGAGAAGGTCCCAAAAGATGGTCAGGCGTTACAGCTCGATGAGGCGCTAACTTCATTAGACCTGGTTCAACTAGTAAGAGGCCCAACACACGCCAAGGGACACACCCTAGACTTGGTGTGGACGACAGTTCCTGTTCAGGACATGGTTGCGGCTCAGCCATGCGTATGGTCTGACCACTACTTGGTGAGAGGCAAGGTTATGGCGAACAGACAGAAAACAACAACTAAAGGAGGATGGAAGGCAGTTAGGAAGTGGAATAAGATCGATGGGGAAAACATGATAAATTTACTTCGCACCAACCCCCTTGCTAACAATCGTCCCCTCAACCCAGAGGCCCTTTGTGGGGCACTCATGGACAAACTTCAGAATGCCACAGACAAAGTTGCACCAATCTGTAGGGTGAACCGTTCGGATAGGAAACGAGGGGCCCGTGGTACAACGAGTCACTCAGAGCTCAGAAACGGGGGCTACGAAAACTGGAAAGATCCTGGCGGAAAAACTACAGTCTTGACTCTCGCAGCAACTATTTACGGGCTCTCGCTGGTTATAAGCAAGCAATTATAGCCAGGAAGTCCGAGTTCTACAAGGAGAGGATTTCTTCGGCTACGAACCCTCAGAAAGAAGTCTTCCGAGTCCTTACGGAGCTCAGGAAGAACAAGGAACAGTCCCCGGACTTTAGTCAGGAGGATTGTCAGAAGTTCCAGGACTTCTTCACCAACAAAGTCATTGATTTGGTCACTGAAATTGCGGCAACCGCGCAAATTGACTGTCCACCGGTGGATGTCCCAGCCATACTGCCAATTACAATCCCGCTTTCTAATCTACCCTTGATTACTAAGGATAGCTTAGTCTCCCTCACGGGACGGGTTAAGTCAGGCTCTAGATCGGATCCATGCCCACCTGAAGTGTTCAAACTCGCACTCCCGGGCATTGAGGATGACGTGCTGAGTCTCCTGAACCTCTCTTTACAAACTGGCCAAGTGCCATCCGCCTTCAAGGAAGCTCGTCTGATTCCCTTGCTAAAAAAACCAGGGGCAGACGCAAAATGTCTGAAGAACTTCAGACCAATTTCCCAGCTACCATTCCTGGCGAAGGTTCTGGAGCAGCATGTCCTTACAACCCTTTCTGAACATCTGGAAAGTAACATGCTGCTAGAGCCGAATCAAGCAGGTTTCCGTGCGAACCACAGCACGGAGCTGGTTATGTTGTCAATCGTAGATGAACTTAGGAACAGAGCAGACAAGAAAATCCCGGGGACCCTGGTGCTGTTGGACCTCTCCGCGGCATTTGATACTGTGTGTCATGAACAACTACTGTCGCGGATGAGGGATATCGGCATTCAGGGCATAGCACTGGCATGGTTCACATCTTTCCTCCAAGGGAGGACGCAGAAAGTGCAATTAGGTGACATGCTTTCTACCGCAACCTCGATCACTTGCGGAGTCCCACAAGGGTCTGCTCTGTCACCCCTATTATTCAATATATACCTACAGCCTCTGATTCGAATGCTTAATCAAATGGACTGTCAGGTATATAACTACGCAGACGACACCCAGATCATCATCCAGCTGGAGGACAGCCAGAATGCCTTTACTAGACTGCAAAACATTCTGAGAAGCACAGCCAACTGGATGTCTGGCAACTCCCTAAAAATCAACCCGGACAAAACCGAGGTGTTGCCGATTACCATCGCTGGCAACCCTTGGTGTGATCGTTTCTGGCCTGGGGAGTTGGGCACGCCTCCAGAACCGGCGGAGGTGGTTAAGAGTCTGGGCATCCAGGTGGACAGTAAGTTGTCCATGAAAAAGCAAGTTACAGCCGTGGTGGGCTGTTGCGTCGGCCTCCTTCTCCAACTCAGGAAAGTTTCCCCACTGCTCTCTTTTTCCACCTTAAGGAGCGCGGTTTCCGCAATGATTTTGGCCAGGCTGGATTATGGCAATTCATTGTATATAGGACTCCCACAGGGCCTCCTGAATAGAATGCAGACGGTCATGAATGATGCTGCTAGGCTCATTTTCAAGAGACCAAGGAGTACCCAGGCATCCCCCCTCCTGCGGGAACTCCATTGGTTGCCAGTGAGGCAGAGATTAATGTTCAAGGGGCTCTGCATTGTACACAAGGCGCTTCATGGTAGAGCACCCACCTATTTGAAATCTCGGCTGTCCCTCTACAAACCAGGGAGGGCGCTTAGATCTGCGGACTCCATTTACCTGGTTCAGCCACGCTGTAGACTGACTACCGTGGGTGGACGCGCTTTTTCACATACTTTGCCAGCCATGTGGAATAAATTACCGCTGAAACTCCGCAATGAAAAGAAACTAATGCCTTTCCGCAAACAACTAAAAACTGTGCTTTTCCAGCAAGCGTGGGGTGGCCGATAAATGTAATCTGATGCATCTTTTTATTGTTTAGCTGACCCTAACAAAGCGCTTAGAGACCCCTGGGTTATAGCGCGCTATACAAGTCACAATAAATAAATAAATAAATAAATAAATAAATAAACCTATCCCTAAACCCTATAAATACCCCTGTACCTCAAAACCCAAACCTACCCCTGAACCCTAAAAATACCCCTGTACCCCAAAACCCAAACCTAGCCCTGAACCCTAAAATACCTCTGTACCCCAAAACCCAAACCTAGCCCATAACCCTTAAAATACCCCCGTACCCTAAAACCCAAACCTACCCCTGAACCCTAAAAACACCCCTGTACCCCAAAACCCAAACCTAGCCCTGAATCCTAAAATACCCCTGTATCCCAAAACCCAAGCCTAGCTCTGAACCCTTAAAATACCCCTGTACCCCAAAACCCAAACCTACCCCTGAACCCTAAAAATACCCCTGTACCCCAAACCCAAACCTACCCCTGAACCCTTAAAATACCCTTGTACCCCAAAACCCAAACCTACCCCTGAACCCTAAAAATACCCCTATACCACAAAACCCAAACCTAGCCCTGAACCCTAAAATTACCCCTGTACCCCAAAACCCAAACCTATCCCTAAACCCTATAAATACCCCTGTACCTCAAAACCCAAACCTACCCCTGAACCCTAAAAATACCCCTGTACCCCAAAACCAAAACCTAGCCCTGAACCCTAAAATACCACTGTACCCCAAAACCCAAACCTAGCCCATAACCCTTAAAATTACCCTGTACCCCAAAACCCAAACCTACCCCTGAACCCTAAAAATACCCCTGTGCCCCAAAACCCAAACCTAGCCCAGAACCCTAAAATACCCCTGTATCCCAAAACCCAAACCTAGCCCTGAACCCTAAAAATACCCCTGTACCCCAAAACCCAAACCTAGCCCTGAACCCTTAAAATACCCCTGTACCCCAAAACCCAAACCTACCCCTGAACCCTAAAAATACCCCTATACCCCAAAACCCAAACCTAGCCCTGGACCCTAAAAATACCCCTGTACCCCAGAACCCAAAACTATATCTGAACCCTTAAAATACCCAAACACCCCAAAGCATATACCTCAGTACCCCCAAAACATATACCCCTATACCCATACTTGCCTTATCCAAACATTTAAAAAAAACATGCTTTTATCATTCATGCATTTACAACGAATTTTGTTGTAAATGTATGCGTGGTAAAAGCATATCAAATGTAATGCCATGCGTTATAATGGCATTGCGGAGGCATGGTACTTTTGTAATGAAAGTATGCGGAGTGATGGTATACGGAAAGAAAGATGCGGAATACCCTCCCCCGTAAGTACATTGGTGGCACGGCGGCCCACATCTCCAGCAACATACTCATACTTTTTCACCACCAGTTGGAAAAATGCACAGGTCTCCCTCATTGATGTCCAGCACTGACATACACTTTTAGACACACCTCCCACCACAAGTTCTAGAATTACAAACTTTAGAGATGGGGAGCTACGTTCGAATCTCGGCATCAGCTCAACATCCTGTGATTCCAGACAAATCGCTTTGTCTCCCCGTGCCTACCACAAATTAATGTGTTCTTCTGTAATGTAAATTGTGCTCATGCCATGTTGTCGAGTTCGCGCTATATAATATTGCAAGGAAAATAAAGTAGGTAAACTCGAGTTCACACACTACTGAACGCGCACTCTTAAGTGCATCAACAGTGCACTGTGAATCGGAGCATTTCACAGGCCTGTCACAGATAAGAAATGCTATCAAAACGAAATCCTACGAAACAATATACTACTGGCCGGCAGCAATTCATACCCGGACAACGTCGGGACGGGCTGCTAGTACTAATATAATAAAGAGAGAGCCCAAACCTTTGAGGCGGGTAATCTCATAAACCACAGCACTAATCACAACACCCAATACAGAGTGGGAAAGGGCAGTTGCAGCAGAAGGACATAGGCTATGCAAACGCCCACCATATACATTTAAAAGGTAAAAGAACCGTGCCAGCAAAGTAGTCCTTTCTGGGCGCGCCTGCATTGTGCTGTGGGTGTGTGCTGGGGGCGTGACAAACACTGGGGGCGTGTGGTACATTCCGCCCTTCATGCCATGTCTCATATCGTGTGCTGTGGGCATGTGCCCTGGGCGTGGGGGTGTGCGGGGCGCGCGATTACGGAAAAAAAAACGAGCGTTGTGCCCTATATTTCATTTTTTTTTCTTCCCAGGTTCTGTACATTCCAGCTCCGGGTGTCCACCTTGCTCCCTTTAAATATCCCTGCACCCCATAATCATAACCCACCCTTACTCCTTAAAATACCCCAACACCCTTAAACACTAACCCATCTTAACCCTATAAATATACCCTGTACCCAAAACGCCAACCTATCCCTAAACCCTAAAAAAATACCCTGTACCCCAAAACCCAAACCTAGCCCTGAACCCTTAAAATACCCCTGTACCTCAAAACCCAAACCTACCCCTGAACCCTAAAAATACCCCTGTACCCCAAACCCCAAACCTTGCCATGAACCCTAAAAATACCCCTGTACCCCCAAACCCAAACCTACCCCTGAACCCTAAAATACCCCTGTACCACAAAACCCAAACCTAGCCCTGAACCCTCAAAATACCCTTGTACCCCAAAATCCAAACCTACCTCTGAACCCTAAAAATACCCCTGTACCCCAAAACCTGAACCTAGCCCTGAACCATAAAAATAACCCTGTTCCCCAAAACCCAAACCTACCCCTGAACCCCAAAATACCCCTGTACCCCAAAACCCAAACTTAGCCCTAAACCCTAAAAATACCCCTGTACCCCAAAACCCAAACCTAGCCCTTAACGCCTAAAATACCCCTGTACCCCAAAACCCAAACCTACCCCTGAACCCTAACAATAACCCTATACCCCAAAACCCAAACCTAGTCCTGAACCCTAAAAATACCCCTGTACCCCAAAACCCATACCTATCCCTAAACCCTAAAACTACCCCATAACTCAAAACTATATCTGAACCCTTAAAATACCCAAACACCCCAAAACATATACCTCAGTACCCCAAAACATATACCCCTATACCCATACTTACCTTATCCAAACATTTAAAAGAAACATGCTATAACCATTCCTGCATTTACAACGAATTTCGTTGTAAATGTATGCGTGGTAAAAGCATATAAAATGCAATGCCATGCTTTATAATGGCATTGCGGAGTCATGGTACTTTCGTAATGAAAGTATGCGGAGTAATGGTATGCGGAAAGAAAGTTGCGGAATAATGGGTATTTACCCTCCCCGGTAACTACATTGGTGGCACGGTGGCCCACATGTCCATCAACAAACTCATATTTTTTCACCACCGATTAGAAAAATGCACAGGTCTCTCTCATTGATGGTCAGCACCGACATACACTTTTAGATACAACTCCCGCTACAAGTTCTAGAATTGCAAACTTTAGAGCTGGGGAGCTACGTTTGAACCTCGGCATCAGCTCAACATCCTGTGATTCCAGGCAAATCACTTTGTCTCCCCGTCCCTACCACAAATGAATGTGTTTTTCTGTTATGTAAATTCTGCTCATGCCATGTTGTCGAGTTCGCGCTATATCATATTGCAAGGAAAAATAAAGTAGGGAAACTCGAGTTCACAGACTACTGAACGCGCACTCTTAAGTGCATCAGCGGTGCACTGTGAATCGGAGCGTTTCACAGGCCTGTCACAGATAAGAAATGCTATCAAAACAAAATCCTACAAAACAATATACTACTGGCCGGCAGCAATTCATACCCGGACAAGGTCGGGACGGGCTGCTAGTCTATACTACTATTATAAAGAGAGAACAGACACCATTTGGCAAGGTAAACTTGGGAACTACAGCGCCAATCCACACACCCAATACAGCGTTGGAAAGTGCAGTTGCAGCAGAAGGACATAGGCTATGCAGACGCCCACCATATACATTTAAAAGGTAAAAGAACCGTGCCAGCAAAGTAGTCCCTTGTGGGCGTGTCTGCATTGTGCTGTGGGTGTGTGCTGGGGGCGTGACAATCGCTGGGGGCATTCCCTCACGAGTGTTGTTTTTTCTTCCTAGGTTCTATACATTCCTGCTCCCTTTAAATAGTAATTCAGTGGAGGTCCCATTCTCTTAGAACCACCCCAAGCACAGTTATGCGCAAAAATACAACTAAAAGGCCCTGCAAAGCATTATGGGATAAGATTAGCATAATTTTTAGCATTTATGAAAGGGTTTCAATGTTTTTGAATTTTACTCATCAGGGACATCTAGGGACGGCAAGGTGAACTGCAGCTTGATGTATACTATTTTAAATGCTTATTGCATTTGCCTCATCAGGGACCTCTAGGGACGACGAGGTGAACTGCAGCTTGATGTGTAATATTTTAAATGCTATTGCATTTGCCTCATCAGGGACATCTAGTAACCACGAGGTGAACTGCAGCTTGATGTATAATATTTTAAATGCTATTGCATTTGCCTCATCAGGGTCAACTAGGGACGACGAGGTGAACTGCAGCTCTTTGTAGAATTATTTGGATACTATAATATTCACTTCCCACTGCTAATCTCGTCCCATAATGCTTTGCAGGGGCTTGATCTCAAAATCATCACCTCTCTCACTGCTTGCTGGAAGCTAATTTCACTTTTGTGAAATGACTATATGCATTTTAGCATGTAGAAATACTTGTTATTTTACCTTGAATATATGAGGTTTCTGTTTTATTAATTGGAAATCTGACGGAACGAAATATTGTTGATTTATTGTACCAAGTTCGCGCCAATTCCGCCCACCCCTACTTTAAATACCCCTGCACCCCATAATCATAACTCACCCTTCTATACTACTATTATAAAGAGAGAACAGACACCTTTTGGCAAGGTAAACTCGGGAACTACAGCGCCAATCCACACACCCAATACAGCGTTGGAAAGTGCAGTTGCAGCAGAAGGACATGGGCTATGCAGACGCCCACCATATACATTTAAAAGGTAAAAGAACCGTGCCAGCAAAGTAGTCCCTTGTGGGCGTGTCTGCATTGTGCTGTGGGCGTGTGCCGGGGGCATGACAATCGCTGGGGGCATTCCGTCACGAGTGTTGTTTTTTCTTCCCAAGTTCTATACATTCCTGCTCCCTTTAAATAGTAATTCAGTGGAGGTCCCATTCTCTTAGAACCACCACAAGCACATTTATGGGCAAAAATACAACTAAAAGGCCCTGCAAAGCATTATGGGATAAGATTAGCATAATTTGTAGCATTCATGAAAGGGTTTCAATGTTTTTGAATTTTACTCATCAGGGACATCTTGGGACGACGAGGTGAACTGCAGCTTGATGTATAATATTTTAAATGCTAATGCATTTGCCTTATCAGGGACATCTAGGGACGGCGAGGTGAACTGCAGCTTGATGTATACTATTTTAAATGCTTATTGCATTTGCCTCATCAGGAACTCTAGGGACGACGAGGTGAACTGCAGCTTGATGTGTAATATTTTAAATGCTATTGCATTTGCCTCATCAGGGACATCTAGGGACCACGAGGTGAACTGCAGCTTGATGTATACTATTTTAAATGCTATTGCATTTGCCTCATCAGGGACAACTAGGGATGACGAGGTGAACTGCAGCTCTTTGTAGAATTATTTGGATACTATAATATTCACTTCCCACTGCTAATCTCGTCCCATAATGCTTTGCAGGGGCTTGATCTCAAAATCATCACCTCTCTCACTGCTTGCTGGAAGCTTATTTCACTTTTGTGAAATGACTATATGCATTTTAGCATGTAGAAATACTTGTTATTTTACCTTGAATATATGAGGTTTCTGTTTTAATAATTGGAAATCTGACGGAACTAAATATTGTGGATTTATTGTAGCAAGTTCGCGCCGATTCCGCCCACCCCTACTTTAAATACCTCTGCACCCCATAATCATAACCCACCCTTACTCTATAAAATACCCCAACACCCTTAAACACTAACCCATTTTAACCCTATAAATATACCCTGTACCCCAAAACCCAAGCTAGGTAAGCGCCGCGATATTGAGGCTGCTCCTGATCGAATTTATATGCTGCTAACTAGCGCGAGCACAGCGCTTTTTTAAACGCGGAAATAATTAATTAATCTGCATTTTTAAAATTTAATTCGAAGGGTCTTGTTTTCTGGTGGGGTTTGAGTTAGGACATACCCACACTCTAATCGGAGATTGCACCGCTGTTGAGCGGGTCTTTCGCTGCTTTCTTGCTTTCTTGCTTTCTTGGGGTGGGAGCCATTTGGGGGAGGAAGCGCTGCTTTGGGACGCCATTGTGGTTGACAGCCTAGTTGCTGCCTGGCCACCTTGCACGCTCGAGGCTACTTAACCCTGCCCTCATGCAGGCGCGCAGCGTATGCGCGCAGCGTGGGCGTGCCGGAGGCTCGCCAGAGGCAAGCCCATCTGTGCCCATCAGGGACCAGACGGGACCCGGGGCCACAACCCCTGGTTCTCGCTTGGTATACACCAGAGGTGAGTTGGAGTCTTTGAACTCCCGCAATCTTGATATTAGCCCAGAATGTGCTGCTATTCTTGTGCGCGAGAGACTCTTGTCTGCCCCTACTCCCCAGTCGGGTCGGAAGGTGATAAGTCAGGCCCGAGGCTTACGCTTTGGCCTACTTAATACTCGCTCCTTGCAACGACACAACTTAGAGGTGTTCACCCTTCTAGAAGGAGGAGAATTAGATCTCCTGGGACTCACCGAGACATGGTTAGAGGACTCCTCTATGCCGGATCTGGTTGCCTCCCTACCACCCGACTTCTCGGCACTTTTCCATAATAGATCTGGAGCCAAGAGGGGGGGAGGTGTTGCCCTCCTGTACAACTCACACCTATTGGTCGAAAAGGTCCTGATGGAAAATTTAGCAGGTGCGGAAGTGATGGGTGTTAAGCTGCAATCAGGAACGGATTGTCTGCTGATTATGTTAGTCTATCGTCCTCCGTGGACTACGCCTGAATTCCCTGACTTGTTCATAAGACTGGCACAGGACATTCGCTCAAGATATGACAAGGTAATGATAATGGGGGATTTTAACTACCATTGGGAGAAGGTCCCAAAAGATGGTCAGGCGTTACAGCTCGATGAGGCGCTAACTTCATTAGACCTGGTTCAACTAGTAAGAGGCCCAACACACGCCAAGGGACACACCCTAGACTTGGTGTGGACGACAGTTCCTGTTCAGGACATGGTTGCGGCTCAGCCATGCGTATGGTCTGACCACTACTTGGTGAGAGGCAAGGTTATGGCGAACAGACAGAAAACAACAACTAAAGGAGGATGGAAGGCAGTTAGGAAGTGGAATAAGATCGATGGGGAAAACATGATAAATTTACTTCGCACCAACCCCCTTGCTAACAATCGTCCCCTCAACCCAGAGGCCCTTTGTGGGGCACTCATGGACAAACTTCAGAATGCCACAGACAAAGTTGCACCAATCTGTAGGGTGAACCGTTCGGATAGGAAACGAGGGGCCCGTGGTACAACGAGTCACTCAGAGCTCAGAAACGGGGGCTACGAAAACTGGAAAGATCCTGGCGGAAAAACTACAGTCTTGACTCTCGCAGCAACTATTTACGGGCTCTCGCTGGTTATAAGCAAGCAATTATAGCCAGGAAGTCCGAGTTCTACAAGGAGAGGATTTCTTCGGCTACGAACCCTCAGAAAGAAGTCTTCCGAGTCCTTACGGAGCTCAGGAAGAACAAGGAACAGTCCCCGGACTTTAGTCAGGAGGATTGTCAGAAGTTCCAGGACTTCTTCACCAACAAAGTCATTGATTTGGTCACTGAAATTGCGGCAACCGCGCAAATTGACTGTCCACCGGTGGATGTCCCAGCCATACTGCCAATTACAATCCCGCTTTCTAATCTACCCTTGATTACTAAGGATAGCTTAGTCTCCCTCACGGGACGGGTTAAGTCAGGCTCTAGATCGGATCCATGCCCACCTGAAGTGTTCAAACTCGCACTCCCGGGCATTGAGGATGACGTGCTGAGTCTCCTGAACCTCTCTTTACAAACTGGCCAAGTGCCATCCGCCTTCAAGGAAGCTCGTCTGATTCCCTTGCTAAAAAAACCAGGGGCAGACGCAAAATGTCTGAAGAACTTCAGACCAATTTCCCAGCTACCATTCCTGGCGAAGGTTCTGGAGCAGCATGTCCTTACAACCCTTTCTGAACATCTGGAAAGTAACATGCTGCTAGAGCCGAATCAAGCAGGTTTCCGTGCGAACCACAGCACGGAGCTGGTTATGTTGTCAATCGTAGATGAACTTAGGAACAGAGCAGACAAGAAAATCCCGGGGACCCTGGTGCTGTTGGACCTCTCCGCGGCATTTGATACTGTGTGTCATGAACAACTACTGTCGCGGATGAGGGATATCGGCATTCAGGGCATAGCACTGGCATGGTTCACATCTTTCCTCCAAGGGAGGACGCAGAAAGTGCAATTAGGTGACATGCTTTCTACCGCAACCTCGATCACTTGCGGAGTCCCACAAGGGTCTGCTCTGTCACCCCTATTATTCAATATATACCTACAGCCTCTGATTCGAATGCTTAATCAAATGGACTGTCAGGTATATAACTACGCAGACGACACCCAGATCATCATCCAGCTGGAGGACAGCCAGAATGCCTTTACTAGACTGCAAAACATTCTGAGAAGCACAGCCAACTGGATGTCTGGCAACTCCCTAAAAATCAACCCGGACAAAACCGAGGTGTTGCCGATTACCATCGCTGGCAACCCTTGGTGTGATCGTTTCTGGCCTGGGGAGTTGGGCACGCCTCCAGAACCGGCGGAGGTGGTTAAGAGTCTGGGCATCCAGGTGGACAGTAAGTTGTCCATGAAAAAGCAAGTTACAGCCGTGGTGGGCTGTTGCGTCGGCCTCCTTCTCCAACTCAGGAAAGTTTCCCCACTGCTCTCTTTTTCCACCTTAAGGAGCGCGGTTTCCGCAATGATTTTGGCCAGGCTGGATTATGGCAATTCATTGTATATAGGACTCCCACAGGGCCTCCTGAATAGAATGCAGACGGTCATGAATGATGCTGCTAGGCTCATTTTCAAGAGACCAAGGAGTACCCAGGCATCCCCCCTCCTGCGGGAACTCCATTGGTTGCCAGTGAGGCAGAGATTAATGTTCAAGGGGCTCTGCATTGTACACAAGGCGCTTCATGGTAGAGCACCCACCTATTTGAAATCTCGGCTGTCCCTCTACAAACCAGGGAGGGCGCTTAGATCTGCGGACTCCATTTACCTGGTTCAGCCACGCTGTAGACTGACTACCGTGGGTGGACGCGCTTTTTCACATACTTTGCCAGCCATGTGGAATAAATTACCGCTGAAACTCCGCAATGAAAAGAAACTAATGCCTTTCCGCAAACAACTAAAAACTGTGCTTTTCCAGCAAGCGTGGGGTGGCCGATAAATGTAATCTGATGCATCTTTTTATTGTTTAGCTGACCCTAACAAAGCGCTTAGAGACCCCTGGGTTATAGCGCGCTATACAAGTCACAATAAATAAATAAATAAATAAATAAATAAATAAACCTATCCCTAAACCCTATAAATACCCCTGTACCTCAAAACCCAAACCTACCCCTGAACCCTAAAAATACCCCTGTACCCCAAAACCCAAACCTAGCCCTGAACCCTAAAATACCTCTGTACCCCAAAACCCAAACCTAGCCCATAACCCTTAAAATACCCCCGTACCCTAAAACCCAAACCTACCCCTGAACCCTAAAAACACCCCTGTACCCCAAAACCCAAACCTAGCCCTGAATCCTAAAATACCCCTGTATCCCAAAACCCAAGCCTAGCTCTGAACCCTTAAAATACCCCTGTACCCCAAAACCCAAACCTACCCCTGAACCCTAAAAATACCCCTGTACCCCAAACCCAAACCTACCCCTGAACCCTTAAAATACCCTTGTACCCCAAAACCCAAACCTACCCCTGAACCCTAAAAATACCCCTATACCACAAAACCCAAACCTAGCCCTGAACCCTAAAATTACCCCTGTACCCCAAAACCCAAACCTATCCCTAAACCCTATAAATACCCCTGTACCTCAAAACCCAAACCTACCCCTGAACCCTAAAAATACCCCTGTACCCCAAAACCAAAACCTAGCCCTGAACCCTAAAATACCACTGTACCCCAAAACCCAAACCTAGCCCATAACCCTTAAAATTACCCTGTACCCCAAAACCCAAACCTACCCCTGAACCCTAAAAATACCCCTGTGCCCCAAAACCCAAACCTAGCCCAGAACCCTAAAATACCCCTGTATCCCAAAACCCAAACCTAGCCCTGAACCCTAAAAATACCCCTGTACCCCAAAACCCAAACCTAGCCCTGAACCCTTAAAATACCCCTGTACCCCAAAACCCAAACCTACCCCTGAACCCTAAAAATACCCCTATACCCCAAAACCCAAACCTAGCCCTGGACCCTAAAAATACCCCTGTACCCCAGAACCCAAAACTATATCTGAACCCTTAAAATACCCAAACACCCCAAAGCATATACCTCAGTACCCCCAAAACATATACCCCTATACCCATACTTGCCTTATCCAAACATTTAAAAAAAACATGCTTTTATCATTCATGCATTTACAACGAATTTTGTTGTAAATGTATGCGTGGTAAAAGCATATCAAATGTAATGCCATGCGTTATAATGGCATTGCGGAGGCATGGTACTTTTGTAATGAAAGTATGCGGAGTGATGGTATACGGAAAGAAAGATGCGGAATACCCTCCCCCGTAAGTACATTGGTGGCACGGCGGCCCACATCTCCAGCAACATACTCATACTTTTTCACCACCAGTTGGAAAAATGCACAGGTCTCCCTCATTGATGTCCAGCACTGACATACACTTTTAGACACACCTCCCACCACAAGTTCTAGAATTACAAACTTTAGAGATGGGGAGCTACGTTCGAATCTCGGCATCAGCTCAACATCCTGTGATTCCAGACAAATCGCTTTGTCTCCCCGTGCCTACCACAAATTAATGTGTTCTTCTGTAATGTAAATTGTGCTCATGCCATGTTGTCGAGTTCGCGCTATATAATATTGCAAGGAAAATAAAGTAGGTAAACTCGAGTTCACACACTACTGAACGCGCACTCTTAAGTGCATCAACAGTGCACTGTGAATCGGAGCATTTCACAGGCCTGTCACAGATAAGAAATGCTATCAAAACGAAATCCTACGAAACAATATACTACTGGCCGGCAGCAATTCATACCCGGACAACGTCGGGACGGGCTGCTAGTACTAATATAATAAAGAGAGAGCCCAAACCTTTGAGGCGGGTAATCTCATAAACCACAGCACTAATCACAACACCCAATACAGAGTGGGAAAGGGCAGTTGCAGCAGAAGGACATAGGCTATGCAAACGCCCACCATATACATTTAAAAGGTAAAAGAACCGTGCCAGCAAAGTAGTCCTTTCTGGGCGCGCCTGCATTGTGCTGTGGGTGTGTGCTGGGGGCGTGACAAACACTGGGGGCGTGTGGTACATTCCGCCCTTCATGCCATGTCTCATATCGTGTGCTGTGGGCATGTGCCCTGGGCGTGGGGGTGTGCGGGGCGCGCGATTACGGAAAAAAAAACGAGCGTTGTGCCCTATATTTCATTTTTTTTTCTTCCCAGGTTCTGTACATTCCAGCTCCGGGTGTCCACCTTGCTCCCTTTAAATACCCCTGCAGCCCATAATCATAACCCACCCTTACTCCTTAAAATACCCCAACACCCTTAAACACAAACCCATCTTAACCCTATAAATATACCCTGTACCCCAAAACGCCAACCTATCCCTAAACCCTAAAAATACCCCTGTACCCCAAAACCCAAACCTAGCCCTGAACCCTATAAATACCCCTGTACCTCAAAACCCAAACCTACCCCTGAACCCTAAAAATACCCCTGTACCCCAAAAACCCAAACCTTGCCCTGAACCCTAAAAATACCCCGGTACCCCAAAACCCAAACCTACCCCTGAGCCCTAAAATACCCCTGTACCCCAAAACCCAAACCTAGCCCTGGACCCTTAAAATACCCCTGTACCTCAAAACGCAAACCTACCCCTGAACCCTAAAAATACCCCTGTACCCCAAAACCCAAACCTAGCCCTGAACCCTAAAAATACCCCTGTACCCCAAAACCCAAACCTACCCCTGAACCCTAAAATACCCCTGTAACCCAAAACCCAAACCTAGCCCTGAACCCTTAAAATACCCTTGTATCCCAAAATCCAAACCTACCTCTGAACCCTAAAAATGCCCCTGTACCCCAAAACCTGAACCTAGCCCTGAACCATAAAAATAACCCTGTACCCCAAAACCCAAACCTACCCCTGAACCCCAAAATACCCCTGTACCCCAAAACCCAAACTTACCCCAGGAACCCTAAAAATACCCCTGTACCCCAAAACCCAAACCTAGCCCTTAACCCTTAAAATACCCCTGTACCCCAAAACCCAAACTTACCCCTGAACCCTAACAATAACCCTATACCCCAAAACCCAAACCTAGCCCTGAACCCTGAAAATACCCCTGTACCCCAAACCCCATACCTATCCCTAAACCCTAAAACTACCCCATAACCCAAAACTATATCTGAACCCTTAAAATACCCAAACACCCCAAAACATATACCTCAGTACCCCAAAACAGATACCCCTATACCCATACTTACCTTATCCAAACATTTTAAAAAAACATGCTATAACCATTCCTGCATTTACAACGAATTTCGTTGTAAATGTATGCGTGGTAAAAGGGTAGGGTGTTAAAATATCGATTACAAAAATATAGCTGACATAAATATCGTTGTAAAAATATCATTTACAAAAATATCGACACCCTATACTTAAACCGCTAAGTACATAAATATCGACTCCAAAATATCGTTGTAATTAATATAGATGTAAAAAATATCGACTTTTAAAAATAATTAAAATTACATTAAATAATAAATAAATATAAGTACTATTAACAAAATACATTACATTACTTTTATTTTTTAACTATTTCAAAGAAATTTACTACACTTTTTAATTATAAACTTAATAAATGTGGACATATAAATTGATTTTACACATTACTTTATATAACAACAATAATACATACATATAATTTAAATACCCCTTTACCCAAAAACCCAAAACTGACCCTGAACCCTAAAAATACCCCTTTACCTAAAAACTGAAAACTGACCCTGAACCCTAAAAGTACCCCTTTACCCATAAACATTTTCACTAAACAAATCCTGTACACACACCTAAAATTAATTAAAAAATTAACATAATTAATTACATAATTAATATTCAATTAACTAATTGAAATTAATTAACTATTATTTATTACACTATTTATATTCATTGAAAACATTAATTAATCAATTATTTCATTATATTTAAATACCCCTTTACCCAAAAACTGAAAACTGACCCTGAACCCAAAAAATACCCCTTTACCCAAGAACTGAAAACTGACCCTGAACCCTAAAAATACCCCTTTACCCGAAAACTGAAAACTGACCCTGAACCCTAAAAATACCCATTTACCCAAAAACTGAAAACTGACCCTGAACCCTAAAAATACCCCTTTACCCAAAAACTGAAAACTGACCCTGAACCCTAAAAATACCCCTTTACCCAAAAACATTTTCACTAAAAAAATCCTGTACACACGCCTAAAATTAATTTAAAAATTAACATAATTAATTCCATAATTATTATTCAATTAACTAATTGAAATTAATTAACTATTATTTAGTACACTATTTATATTCATTTAAAACATTAATTAATGTATTATTTCATTATATTTAAATTACTTCCCACCCTACTCCCCTATAAACCCACAACCCGCTACAGAACTATTAATACTAAATTCAACTGAAAATACATTATTAAATAATAATATAGTCCTAAAAATACTACTTTGACTACAAATATTCATTAAAAACACTACATTACTTATAATTATTTAAAAAACGATATTATTGTAAACTATGTTTTGTAAACGATATTTATTACAACTATATTAATGTTAACAATATTACTTACCTGTCTGTCGATATTCTGGTCAGACGATATTTTTGTCATCGATATTTCTTCCTCTAGATATTTTTGCAGCGATATTTAGGTTAGTCGATATTTTTACGACGATATTCCTGCTCTGTACCGGTAAAAGCATATCAAATGCAATGCCATGCTTTATAATGGCATTGCGGAGTCATGCTACTTTCGTAATGAAAGTATGCGGAGTAATGGTATGCGGAAAGAAAGTTGCGGAATAATGGGTATTTACCCTCCCCGGTAAGTACATTGGTGGCACGGTGGCCCACATGTCCAGCAACAAACTCATATTTTTTCACCACCGATTAGAAAAATGCACAGGTCTCTCTCATTGATGGCCAGCACCGACATACACTTTTAGATACAGCTCCCGCTACAAGTTCTAGAATTGCAAACTTTAGAGCTGGGGAGCTACGTTTGAACCTCTGCATCAGCTCAACATCCTTTGATGCCAGGCAAATCGCTTTGTCTCCCCGAGCCTAACACAAATGAATGTGTTCTTCTGTAATGTAAATTCTGCTCATGCCATGTTGTCGAGTTCGCGCTATATCATATTGCAAGGAAAAATAAAGTAGGGAAACTCCAGTTCACAGACTACTGAACGCACACTCTTAAGTGCATCAGCAGTGCACTGTGAATCGGAGCGTTTCACAGGCCTGTCACAGATAAGAAATGCTATCAAAACGAAATCCTACAAAACAATATACTACTGGCCGGCAGCAGTTCATACCCGGACAATGTCGGGACGGGCTGCTAGTCTATACTACTATTATAAAGAGAGAACAGACACCTTTTGGCAAGGTAAACTTGGGAACTGCAGCGCCAATCCACACACCCAATACAGCGTTGGACAGTGCAGTTGCAGCAGAAGGACATAGGCTATGCAGACGCCCACCATATACATTTAAAAGGTAAAAGAACCGTGCCAGCAAAGTAGTCCCTTGTGGGCGTGTCTGCATTGTGCTGTGGGTGTGTGCTGGGGGCGTAACAATCGCTGGGGGCATTCCGTCACGAGTGTTGTTTTTTCTTCCTAGGTTCTATACATTCCTGCTCCCTTTAAATAGTAATTCAGTGGAGGTCCCATTCTCTTAGAACCACCCCAAGCACAGTTATGGGCAAAAATACAACTAAAAGGCCCTGCAAAGCATTATGGGATAAGATTAGCATAATTTTTAGCATTCATGAAAGGCTTTCAATGTTTTTGAATTTTACTCATCAGGGACATCTTGGGACGACGAGGTGAACTGCAGCTTGATGTATAATATTTTAAATGCTATTGCATTTGCCTCATCAGGGACATCTAGGGACGGCGAGGTGAATTGCAGCTTGATGTATACTATTTTAAATGCTTATTGCATTTGCTTCATCAGGGACCTCTAGGGACGACGAGGTGAACTGCAGCTTGATGTGTAATATTTTAAATGCTATTGCATTTGCCTCATCAGGGACATCTAGTAACCACGAGGTGAACTGCAGCTTGATGTATACTATTTTAAATGCTAATGCATTTGCCTCATCAGGGATAACTAGGGACGACGAGGTGAACTGCAGCTCTTTGTAGAATTATTTGGATACTATAATATTCACTTCCCACTGCTAATCTCGTCCCATAATGCTTTGCAGGGGCTTGATCTCAAAATCATCACCTCTCTCACTGCTTGCTGGAAGCTAATTTCACTTTTGTGAAATGACTATATGCATTTTAGCATGTAGAAATACTTTTTATTTTGCCTTGAATATATGAGGTTTCTGTTTTAATAATTGGAAATCTGACGGAACGAAATATTGCGGATTTATTGTACCAAGTTCGCGCCAATTCCGCCCACCCCTAATTTAAATACCCCTGCACCCCATAATCATAACTCACCCTTCTATACTACTATTATAAAGAGAGAATGGAAAGGGGCGACCACTCGGTCCCCCCGAACGTATGGTAGGGGGCCCGGATCCTCCCGGGAAACCATTTTGTGCGGGGGGCGTGTCACGGCTGGTATGCCCGTAGCGGCGTAGCCGGGGCGCGCCTTTTCCCGCCCAAGAAGGGTTGTCCTAGACACCTACACCGTTGGCCACACCCCGTAGGCGTACCGGAGGAGGGTACACGCCCTCCCGAAGAGGAATAAAAGGAGCAGCAATCCGAAGAAGCATCCTCTTGTTCCTGTGCTAGGAAGCTGCACCCTCTCGTTGCACGTGAGCCCTCGACGGAACAAGGAGCAATTTTGAGAACTTGTAATCTTTTGCGTTTCTCTTTCAGGACTTCGAGCCTAAGGGTCCATGACAGTGTTAAGCAACAGGGACCGGATATCCGTTGAACAATGCCTGGCAGGAAGGCGGGAAAGAAGTCTGGGACTGACCAGATGCTTCGAATGCTGATAAAAGATATGGCAAGTATGAAGAAGCAGATGGCGGCGATGAATAATACGGGTAGACCGAAGAAAGTTATAGGCCCTGCATTGCCGGGCGTTGTCCCTGCGGGGCGAGGTAAAAGGGTCAGGAATAGGGCGACAGGGGAGGAGGTCCCGGTTCCCGAGGTACCCCCGGCAAGCCCGGTCATTCCAGTCAAGGCCCCGGTACCGGTCCCGGACGCGGGTCAACCGATTCCGGTTGTTGTTACGCCCACCAGCGAGGAGGACATGCCTCCCGAATTGGCGGCCCAGTAGGCCGCATGGCTTGGCAAAAAGACGGGGGGTGCTACGGCACCGGCAGACACGGCCGAAGAGGCCAAGTTACTAATACAGCAGTTGCGGCAGTCGCGAATCTCTCTTTTGTCCCCCCACAGGTGACCCCAGGAGGACCGGCAGCTGGTGTTGAAAAAACGGCGGGAACAGCGATGGAGCCGGGTAAGCAAGCATTGCCGATGGCAAGGGAGGGGTTTTTGCCCTCAAGACGGGAGAAGGTGGTCCAGCATATACTGTTGGCCACGAAAGAATTGATATGGGCTGATAAGTACGTTAATTTGTTTTCCCTGTTAACCGACCATCGCGAGATGGAGTATGTTAAGACACAAAAAGATTTGTGGCACCCGAGTGTATGGCGAGCAAAGATGGCGGGATTCAGGGTTGATGAGACAATCTCTAATTGGGCCAGGGCCTTTGCGATGTTTACTGCAATTATTGGGGAACGTAAGCCCGAGGTTTTGACCGAATTGTCCTGCTATCAGGCACGAATAATGGATTTTAATGAGACATATGAAGGTGATGAATGGATAGGTTACGATATGAAGTTTCGTAAGGCCAAGGAGTTCGATTCATCTCTGACGTGGGATTGTCTCGACTCGATCTCTTGGCAGAAACAGCTCCTACCGGGCGCGACAAAGTCGTCGTCGCTTGGCGGGAATGGGTCCGGGCCTTCCCGCCGTCAGCCTGCGGCGCCCTTTCGAGCGGGCCCCGCTGGTGACCACCAACCAAGGAATGGAGGGAATGGGGGTAAGAAAGGGGTCTGTTGGAATTTTAACAGGGGCAAGTGCACGAGGCCTCAAGGGACATGTAAGTTCAGGCATGAGTGTGCAGGTTGCGAAAATTCTTCACACCCCGAGAGTTCGTGCAGAGCCAAGAATGGTGATACAGAGGGTAGAGGGGGGGCCAAACAGGTCTGATGGGGACCATGGTGTACCGCTACCTACCCCCGTAGATATCATGGCAATGATCCCCTGGCTAAACGAATACCCTGATCATGTCTCCGCTGGGGTGTTAAGGAACGGCTTCTTGTATGGTTTCCACATCCCGGCGGGGGATTTTCGTGGGGAATTACTGTGTAGGAATCAACTGTCGGCTCAGCATAATCCAGCGGTGGTAGAAAGGAAGATTGCAAAGGAGGTTGCCCTTGGCCGGGTTGCTGGCCCATATAGGCACCCGCCAGTAACTAATTTCATCTGTTCCCCATTGGGAGTAGTCCCCAAGAAGGACCCGGGGGAGTTTAGGCTGATCCATAACTTGTCAGCTCCGAGGGATCTTTCGGTGAACGATGCGATTGACCCGGGAGTTTGTTCGGTGCGGTACGCATCCTTCGACGATGCCGTCGCCATGTTGAATCGCCTGGGGCCCGGAGCGCTGATGGCGAAGTCAGATATCGAGTCAGCGTTCCGGTTGCTCCCGGTACACCCACGGGATCAGCGTCTGTTAGGCTTTGTGTTCCAAGGACTTTACTACATGGATAGATGTATGCCAATGGATTGCTCCATCTCTTGTGCTTATTTTGAGAAATTCAGTTGTTTTCTGCAATGGGCGTTCATCAAAGCCACTGGCCATACCCAGGTTATGCATTACCTAGATGATTTTTTGTTCTTGGGGGCAGCCGGCGACACACAATGTGCGCAGGCGTTACGCGACTTTTGCACTCTCATGGAGAGGTTCGGGGTGCCATTGGCACCAGGTAAGACGGTTGGACCATCGACTTCACTCGAATTTCTCGGCATTGAGCTCGATTCTGTGGAGGGATGTTTCCGTTTGCCAGTGGGGAAAGTAGCGAAGTTCAGGGCTTCCCTGGAATTGTGCATTAGCAAAGAGAAAGTCACGCTCCATCAGCTACAACAAGCAGTGGGTCAGCTTAACTTTGCCCTCAGAGTGATACCAATGGCCCGCCCCTTTTCCCGCTCTATTGCACAAGCCATGGTTGGTCTCAAGGAAGGATACCATCGCACGAGACTGTCTGCAGAGGTTCGCCAGGACATGCGCATATGGTTGGCATTTCTGGTGGATTTCAACGGTCGAGTGGTGTGGAACAAACCGCCAGCGTCCTCGGACGAGCTGGGTTTGTGGACCGACTCGGCGGGGAGCATGGGATTTGGCGCCATCTTTGGTAATCGATGGTCGGCACAAACATGGCCGACGTGGTGGCACACCAGCGGTCTCACAGGTAACATTGGGTTTCTCGAGTTGTTCCCCATTTTTGTGGCTCTGATGGCATGGCCGGATGAGTTCAGAGATCGCTCTGTGGTGTTTTGGTCCGACAATATGACTGTTGTTGAATGTATAAATAATCAGGCAGCACGCTGCAAGTGGATATTGAGACTACTGAAGGAAATTGTACTACTTTGCATGAGACTGAACGTACAATTCAGGGCGAAGCATGTGCCAGGTGTACTGAACCAGGCGGCTGATGCACTCTCTCGTTCACACATGAAGGCTTTCAGGGGTTATCTACCTTCCGCGGACCTAGCGGCGGCACCATTTCCCGAAGCACTCTGGCTACTCGGTGCCCCGGATTACAAGACCTCGTGGCAGCAAGCCTAGCCCCCAGGACAAGGAAGGCATACGAAGGAGCGTTTCGTTCCTATTGTGCATTTTTGGGTCCGGCAGGGGGGTCAATTGGGGTCACGAGGAGTATGTCATGAAGTTCCTTGTAGCACTACACAGGGCAGGCCGATCAGCGGCAATGGCCAATAGGCACCGGGCCGCCATTTCATTCATGGCGCAGGCGCATGGCATCAAGGACCCCACATCGTCCTTTTTGGTAAAGAAGGCCCTTCGTGGATGGCAACGCCTTGAGGGTCGTAGAGTAGACGAAAGGCGCCCGATTGGGTTAGAAAGGTTGTCCCTGCTGATGTCGATACTCCCCACGACATGTTCCTCCCAGTTCGAGGCAGTGCTGTTCCGGGCCGCTTTCGCATTAGCGTTCCATGGGGCTATGCGGGTGAGCGAGCTGGTAGCAAGAAATAAGAAAGATGTAGAGGGAGGGCTGTGTCGGGATCACATTCTGATCAAGGGTGATTCAATGGTGATCACAATAGCCAGGTCCAAGACCGACCAGGGTGCTATGGGAGACAGTATTGTTGTCCAGCGCATGCGAGGGTCCCCCATGTGCCCGGTGAAGTGCGTTGAGGAATATTTGGCGCAAAGGGCGGATGCATGGGGGGGAAGCTTGCTGAGACACATTGACGCCACCCCACTGACAAGGTTTCAGTTTCAGCGGGTGCTAACGATGGCAATCGCAGCGGCGGGCCTGGACCCGGGCGATTTCGGGACCCATTCCTTTAGGATAGGGGCTGCTACAGAGGCTACAGCCAGGGGTCAGAGTGTTGAGAAGGTGAAACAACTGGGACGATGGTCCTCGAACTGTTATAAAAGGTATGTGCGGTTGCACACGTTATGAAGCCAATGTCATGCACTCACGCTTCTTGTCTTCTGTTTGGTTTACAGTTTCGCGAGCATGCTATGCGGGGCGGACTGTGCAGTCGACCAGGCACCTGGGGACCAGCGGTCAGAGATCACCGGCTGAGGAAAAAGTGGTGTGGGTCGTGGGCCACTCATACGTGAGGCGGGCCGGGGACGTATTCAAAGCAGGTGACGTGATTCACGCGGCTGGGGAATACGGGTACAGGGTGACCTTCCACGGAAGGGGCGGGCTCTGTATTGACCAGTTTCAATGTTTTGTCGAGGAACTGTTAGGGCGGACAAGGTCACCGCCGTCTTTAATCATAGTACACCTGGGAGGTAATGACTTGGTGACACTCGGTCGGCGAGTACTACTCGAGGGGGTTCTATCTACTGTTAGCTGGCTGGCAAGAAGGATCCCGGGGTGCACAATAGCATGGTCACTCATGATTCCCAGGAAGGTGTGGCGGTGGGGCCTCTCTGTGTCAGCACTGAACAATTCAGTAAAGAAGGTCAATAACAAACTTAGTAGGTTGTTTCGCTCGGCGCAGTTGCACTGTATTCCGCATGGATGTATTCAGGGGGATCACATGTATCTCGAGGATGGGGTCCATTTATCCCGGGAAGGGAATGTCTTACTTATAGGAGACTTCATAGCGTGGTTAAGGGGTTTGTAAAAGCATGACCTTTAGTAGGAGTTTGTGGGGGGGCCGGATAGCCGGTCAACTATCCGGCCTGTGGCGGTAAGGTCATGATCGGTGAGCAGTAATTTCAAGATCCCTAGAGGGGGGGTGCCACCCATTATGGATGGGAGCGCCCGGGGGGAGGCGGCCATTGGCCCCTCACATGGGGAGGCGGCACCCACTAAGTATGGGGTCGCCTAAGGGAAGGCGGTCATAGGCCCCTTCCAGGGGAGGAGGCGGCTGGATGCCCCTCCTACGAATTTCCCGGGGCCAGGATATCCGCGACGGCGGATATGATAAACTGTGTGGGGTGGGAGGGGGGTCCACGCTACCTTCTAGACACCTCACACGAGTCCTCGGACGACCATTAAGATGGCGTCGAGTTAAATAGGGGGCCCCCGCGAAGACAAGGGAAATTGGAGTTGGCACAGAGGTACAGTCCTCTATGCGCCCGCCCTCACACCGTGAGGGGGGAGTTCTGGTAGTTGGGATCTGACACCGGTTGCGACCTTGCCGTTGGCCCGTAATGCTAGGATGTACAATTTTAATTTAGAAAAGTATGCATTTGCAGGATGTTAGACTCGGCTAGGAAAACCTTTGTACTAGAGATTTGTTAAGGTTAGCCAATCAACGTGTCTTCATCCTAATGTAATAAATGAAAATTGTACATGATATGAAACTGTTATTTTAATGTTTTAATTTTTTTTTATATTTTAATAAATACGGCCGGGAGGGTAACTCCCTCCCGCCTTCCAAAAGTTCAGAACTGCGTCCGTCTTCCCATCCTTGGGGATTGTGTTGGGAGGGGGTGACAGGCATCCCGGCCATATGGAAAGGGGCGACCACTCGGTCCCCCCGAACGTATGGTAGGGGGCCCGGATCCTCCCGGGAAACCATTTTGTGCGGGGGGCGTGTCACGGCTGGTATGCCCGAAGCGGCGTAGCCGGGGCGCGCCTTTTCCCGCCCAAGAAGGGTTGTCCTAGACACCTACACCATTGGCCACGCCCGGTAGGCGTACCGGAGGAGGGTACGCGCCCTCCCGAAGAGGAATAAAAGGAGCAGCAATCCGAAGAAGCATCCTCTTGTTCCTGTGCTAGGAAGCTGCACCCTCTTGTTGCACGTGAGCCCTCAACCGAACAAGGAGCAATTTTGACCCACCCACCAGCCCCTTATGGCAAAGTTAGTACTGCAATAAAATGATTTGCTTTGATAACATCTTTTCTCTCCTGGTTTAGTGGTTAATAAGATGTCAATGTTGGTACTGCAATAAAGTGATTTGTTTCATAACATTTTCTTCCTTAGTGGAGCGGAGTATAACAGTCTCGTTGAAGGATGTGTTGAATGTATAAATAATAAGATAAATACTGCAATATAAAGTTTATTTTCTTTCTTAGAAGGTAATCAAACGTCGTATTTATTTTTTGGTCGGGCGGTAAGGTCATGATCGGTGAGCAGTAATTTCAAGGTCCCTAGAGGGGGGGTGCCACCCATTATGGATGGGAGCGCCCGGGGGGAGGCAGCCATTGGCCCCTCACACGGGGAGGCGGCACCCACTAAGTATGGGGTCGCCTAAGGGAAGGCGGTCATAGGCCCCTTCCAGGGGAGGAGGCGGCTGGATGCCCCTCCTACGAATTTCCCGGGGCCAGGATATCCGCGACGGCGGATATGATAAACAGTGTGGGGTGGGAGGGGGGTCCACGCTACCTTCTAGACACCTCACACGAGTCCTCGGACGACCATTAAGATGGCGTCGAGTTAAATAGGGGGCCCCCGCGAAGACAAGGGAAATTGGAGTTGGCACAGAGGTACAGTCCTCTGTGCGCCCGCCCTCACACCGTGAGGGGGGAGTTCTGGTAGTTGGGATCTGACACCGGTTGCGACCTTGCCGTTGGCCCGTAATGCTAGGATGTACAATTTTAATTTAGAAAAGTATGAATTTGCAGGAAGTTAGACTCGGCTAGGAAAACCTTTGTACTAGAGATTTGTTAAGGTTAGCCAATCAACGTGTCTTCATCATAATGTAATAAATGAAAATTGTACATGATATGAAACTGTTATTTTAATGTTTTAATTTTGTTTCATATTTTAATAAATACGGCCGGGAGGGTAACTCCCTCCTGCCTTCCAAAAGTTCAGAACTGCATCCGTCTTCCCATCCTTGGGGATTGTGTTGGGAGGGGGTGACAGGCATCCCGGCCATACAGACACCTTTTGGCAAGAAAAACTCGGGAACTACAGCGCCAATCCACACACCCAATACAGCGTTGGAAAGTGCAGTTGCAGCAGAAGGACATAGGCTATGCAGACGCCCACCATATACATTTAAAAGGTAAAAGAACCGTGCCAGCAAAGTAGTCCCTTGTGGGCATGTCTGCATTGTGCTGTGGGTGTGTGCTGGGGGCATGACAATCGCTGGGGGCATTCCGTCAAAAGTGTTGTTTTTTCTTCCCAAGTTCTATACATTCCTGCTCCCTTTAAATAGTAATTCAGTGGAGGTCCCATTCTCTTAGAACCACCACAAGCCCAGTTATGGGCAAAAATACAACTAAAAGGCCCTATTTTAAATGCTTATTGCATTTGCCTCATCAGGAACCTCTAGGGACGACGAGGTGAACTGCAGCTTGATGTATACTATTTTAAATGCTATTGCATTTGCCTCATCAGGGACAACTAGGGATGACGAGGTGAACTGCAGCTCTTTGTAGAATTATTTGGATACTATAATATTCACTTCCCACTGCTAATCTCGTCCCATAATGCTTTGCAGGGGCTTGATCTCAAAATCATCACCTCTCTCACTGCTTGCTGGAAGCTAATTTCACTTTTGTGAAATGACTATATGCATTTTAGCATGTAGAAATACTTGTTATTTTACCTTGAATATATGAGGTTTCTGTTTTATTAATTGGAAATCTGACGGAACGAAATATTGTGGATTTATTGTACCAAGTTCGCGCCAATTCCGCCCACCCCTACTTTAAATACCTCTGCACCCCATAATCATAACCCACCCTTACTCTATAAAATACCCCAAAACCCTTAAACACTAACCCATCTTAACCCTATAAATATACCCTTTTCCTCCAAAACCCAAACCTATCCCTAAACCCTATAAATACCCCTGTAACTCAAAACCCAAACCTACCCCTGAACCATAAAAATACCCCTGTACCCCAAAACCCAAACCTACCCCTGAACCCTAAAATACCACTGTACCCCAAAACCCAAATCTAGCCCATAACCCTTAAAATACCCCTGTACCCCAAAACCCAAACCTACCCCTGAACCCTAAAAATACCCCTGTACCCCAAAACCCAAACCTAGCCCAGAACCCGAAAATACCCCTGTATCCCAAAACCCAAACCTAGCCCTGAACCCTTAAAATACCCCTGTACCCCAAAACCCAAACCTACCCCTGAACCCTAAAAATACCCCTGTACCCCAAAACCCAAACCTACCCCTGAACCCTAAAATACCACTGTACCCCAAAACCCAAACCTAGCCCATAACCTTTAAAATACCCCTGTACCCCAAAACTCAAACCTACCCCTGAACCCTAAAAATACCCCTGTACCCCAAAACCCAAACCTAGCCCAGCACCCTAAAATACCCCTGTATCCCAAAACCCAAACCTAGCCCTGAACCCTAAAAATACCCTTGTACCCCAAAACCCAAACCTAGCCCTGAACCCTTAAAATACCCCTGTACCCCAAAACCCAAACCTACCCCTGAACCCTAAAAAATACCCCTATACCCCAAAACCCAAACCTAGCCCTGAACCCTAAAAATACCCCTGTACCCCAGAACCCAAAACTATATCTGAACCTTTAAAATACCCAAACACCCCAAAACATATACCTCAGTACCCCCCCAAAAAAACCATGCTTTTATCATTCATGCATTTACAACGAATTTCGTTGTAAATGTATGCGTGATAAAAGCATATAAAATGTAATGCCATGCGTTATAATGGCATTGCGGAGTCATGGTACTTTTGTAATGAAAGTATGCGGAGTGATGGTATACGGAAAGAAAGATGCGGAATAATTAGTGTTTACCCTCCCCCGTAAGTACACTGGTGGCACGGCGGCTCACATCTCCAGCAACATACTCATATTTTTTCACCACCAATTGGAAAAATGCACATGTCTCCCTCATTGATGCCAAGCACTGACATACACTTTTAGACACACCTCCCACCACAAGTTCTAGATTTACGAACTTTAGAGATAAGGAGCTACGTTCGAATCTCGGCATCAGCTCAACATCCTGTGATTCCAGACAAATCGCTTTGTCTCCCCGTGCCTACCACAAATGAATGTGTTCTTCTGTAATGTAAATTGTGCTCATGCCATGTTGTCGAGTTCGCGCTATATAATATTGCAAGGAAAATAAAGTAGGGAAATTCGAGTTCACACACTACTGAACGCGCACTCTTAAGTGCATCAACAGTGCACTGTGAATCGGAGCATTTCACAGGCCTGTCACAGATAAGAAATGCTATCAAAACGAAATCCTACGAAACAATATACTACTGGCCGGCAGCAATTCATACCCGGACAACGTCGGGACGGGCTGCTAGTGTTTCTATAAAACAGCGCTACTGAGGGCTACAGCCTTAGCTCCAAAGGCACGTGGGGGCATATTAGCAAGGGGAAGTATCGCCGCTTTTTCAGCAAATTGTGCCTCAAAAGCGGCGATACTTCCAGCGTCCTATTAACAAGGGCATGCTAACGCATGCCTCAAGCCCACTTTGCATGTCGGCGACAAAAATCGCTAATGACATACAAAGTGGGCGTTCCCACGTCCACCATATGTAAAATGTGGTTGGAGGTGGGAACACCCTATTACCAAGGCAGGCGTTGGGAGAGGCAGATCTGCGATAGACTCGTTTTTCGCAGGTCTCCCAACGCCTGCTCTGACCAGGTGTTAGGGCATTGACAACATGGGGGTGTCGATCATAAAGCTGAATCCACCCCCCCATATTATCAATGCACACATTGACGCATGAAAACAACGTTTGTTTTCATGCGCTAATGTGCCATATCGCCGACTATCGCCGGATTTCATTTTGCCTATGTGATGCGCATTGATAATTGTGCGCTATCATGGCGAAAAAATCCGGCGATAGCCGGTGATATGGGAATTTGCGCTGTGCGTTTTCTAACGCACTTCTAGGTAATATGCCCCTTGTTTCCAAGCTTTTGCTGCTAAAATGCTAAAGGATCTGCCGCCTAAGCGTGCCTTTTGAATTTTTGGCACGGTCAGCTTTGCAGAACCCGCAGACGTAATATTCCAAATAGGTCTGTAGACGGTGAGTAGGGGCCGAAGATATCTAGGCCCTTTCTCGTTCAGAATCCTATGGCAAAAGCACAAAGCTTTAAACGGTACTCTGTCCTGCACCGCTAACCAGCGTGGTCCCCTTAGGGCCACTCCAACAGGGGCTCATCCTGGGATATTCAATTATATCCGGGCTGTAGCATTTTGAACTTTCTGCAGCATTCTCACATTGCTTTTGGTAGAGAATGTTGCAGTAATCTAATCAAGATCTAATCAACGCCTGAATAATGGTCTTTTTGGCTCCCACGGTAGATGGTCTAAGCTTTTCCGTAATATCCTTAAAAGGGCAAAACACATGCCGGACAGAGCTGATATCTGTTCCGTGAACAATAGGGTGTTATCACACCATACTTCCAATTTTTTGATCTTAGATTTTGGAAACGGGGTCGGCCCTCATTCCTCCGGCCATCGGATATGAGACCAGGTGGAAGGCTGTTTACTAACTACCATGATGTCAGTCTTGCCTGCATTTAATTGCAGGCAACTGAGATTCATCCAGTTAGCCAAGTCAATTAAGTAAACTTTAAATTTAAGCCCAGCCCCTACATCCTTATGTTCTGATGTGATGATCAGCTGTGTGTCATCAGCATAAGACACCAGTCTCATCCCATGTTTCACGACTATGTCTGCTAATGGACGCATTAAAACGTTAAATAACGTTGGACTCGGGGCAGAGCTCTGTGGCACCCCTTGCAACAGGGGGCAGATTTCTGATTTAAAGGACCGTTGCAGGCCGAGAAAGGATCTGTCTTGTAGGAAATGCTTAATCCTTCCCATTTGCGGCCTCTGATCCCAGCATCCCCCAACCGTTCCAAAAGAGGGCCTTGGGATACTGTATCAAAAACTGCACTCAAATCCAGCAGGGTCAATGCTGCTGTCCTACCTTCATCCGCTGCTATTTTTAATGCTTTGGAGACTAGAAGTAGATCCGATTCTTTGCTGTATGAGGCCCTGAAACCAGACTGAGTTTTGTAAAGTACCTGGGGGCATATTACCAAGCAATAGCGATAATTATCGCTATTGCTTGGTTAGAGACAAAAATTTACAGCTGAGCTGCGGCGATTTTTATCGCAAATAAACCTTGGTATTACCAAGGTTTATCGCAAATGCGATAAAAATCATCCGCAATGCATTAATATCGCTGAAAAGTCAGCGATATTCATGCATTACCAAGCTAATGCTCTTAGCCATGTTATCCACCTCCCATTGGATAACATGGCTAAGAACTGCTCAGGGCAGGTGTTAGCTTTTGGAGATATTCGCGCTTAGCGCGAATATCTCCAAAAGTTAGTAATAGGAGATAGCGATGTTAGCGACTGTTTCCAGTCGCTAACATCTTGGCACGCCCACTTTGCATGTCATTGGTGATAAATATCACTGACATGCAAAGTGGGGCCCAAGATGGTCACTATCTCCTACTAGCTGTCGCTAACTGGTGTTAGCGACAGCTAGGTAATGTAATGTAATGTAATGTAATGGTGTCGCATGTATCACCCCACCATGGGGTATCTCAGCACTGTAGACCACTGGGGAACCCGTCCTGGCTTTCCCTGTGAGATGGTCCCTGCTGGGTATCGCCAAGGTGAAACCCGGCATCCCCCGGCGTATGTGGGGGGCCGTTGTGGAGATGAGGCAAGCTAATGCCCAGAGTTGCCGAGTGTGATCCCTGGTTAGAGTAGGCACCGAGGTGAGAATGATCAAGACCGCTGACCCTGGCCCACGACCCTGCCGCGTCGGAAATTGAACCCTGGTCCCGGGCCGTCCTCTGCTTCCGGGTATGCCGCCTCTAACCAGTGAGCCACACCACTCCACTCCAGGTAATAGGGAGATCATTTTATCTCCGCTTTCTTGGCTTTTAAAGCCAAAAAAGCGGAGATAAACCCCCTTGATAATATGCCCCCTGGTTTTCTTCCATAAATTTGGTTAGTTAGAGTTAAGAAATTTCTCTGCTATTTTAGCAAAAAAGGCATCAATGATACTGGTCTCAAATTTTCTGGGAGCGCAGGGTCCAAGGACAGTTTCTCCAATGGAGGAACCAGCATCGCATGTTTCCAATCAGTAGGGACTTGGCCCGAGCTGAAAGATAAATTCAGCAGGCTTGTAAGCACCAGTGCAATAGCTTCCTTCCCTCGTAGCAGAATGTTTGGAGGGATAATATCCACGGGAGTGCCCGATTTTACTGCTGACATAAGCTGTAGTATATCTCTTTCGGCTGGTGGTTGGAAAGTGAACATTCCCTCATGAGATGTTTCACTCTTTAGGGAATTAAAAGTACAATTCCTACTAGTTGTTGGAAAGGTGGTGTAGATCTTCTCTATTTTTTCCAAAAAGAAAGTAGCAACATTATTACAATACTCCAATGATGCCGAAATCACTGCTGTAACTCGCACCAATGAGGTAAGTTATTTGACAATACAAAAGATGTCTTTGGGGGCGTTCTTAACTGATTCAGTCAGTCATGAAGCTTTATTCGGTGCATAAAAAATTGACCATAAAAGCACAAAACACATACATTGCATAATAATTACAGTGGTTTACAGGATAAAAAAAAGCTACCAGAGAATAACAAACACAATAGTTTAAAAACACATACTTTTCCTAGCTGTTACGGATTGGATTAAAAACGTAGCAGTTAAAAAACTGACATCGACATGTTGCAAGTTAAAAATAAGACTCATGGCCTGCATAACTGTGCGTACTCCATACTTGAGAAATAGTGGTTTTAAATAGGTTGTATGAAAATTCATATACAGTTTACAGATCAGAAGAAAGTGCAAAGTGCTTTCTCTAGATACACCATCACACATACATGGCCCCTGCGGATGTTTTTAAGAGTTGGCAGAACTACTAGGTGATGTGCTGCACCAAACCTCAGTCGGGTTAGCACAAACTTGTGTGATGGCCTCGTCACCCATATTAAGTAGAGAGGAAAACCTTCAACAATAGTATGGCTGTTATAAAATGTGACAGTTGATAAAGATCCGCTAGCAACAGCTCTCTTTCTCACAGAAAAGGCCAAAAATGTAGATTTCAGCTCAGCCTTTGGGATTAGAGCTGCAGCGCCAGGGTCAGCCAGGACATTTAAATTAAAAATCTCAGAAAAACAACTATACACCTATTTTAGCCAGGGAATATTAGAAAATGTGTCCAACAAGAGGCAACCCTCGATGATCGATCTAGTAAAAGATTATTCCTCCTGAAGCCAGATTGACCGCCAGATCATAAGTGGCCTCAAGGATAATTGATCGATCAGGAAGTTGGAGTTTGTTTCCCGGTGAATTAACTCGGTAGAAGCAGAAGTTGGCAACAACAGGAGCTTTTTTAAAAAAGAATTTTCCTCCTGCTGCAACTTATGGTCACATCTATGCCCCCATACACCGGCTCCATAAAGAGCAATAGTAACACACCTAGCTTGATAGATCTTAAGCATATCATTTGCACGTCGGTCCCCAACCTTATGAGCAAATCTAAAAACACCATGTGCATTTTTAGCCATTTTAATGCAGATGTTTTTAAATTCGTTGGACCATGATCTATCTTTGGAGAAGGTTATACCGAGATAACAAAATGTATCCACCTGACGCACCTTGTCATTATCGATAAAAAAACAGTTAGGAGCTTTACTTTTGGCCCCACAGGTCATGGTAAACGTTTTCCCCTTATTAATTATTAGTTTTCTATCACTGATAAAGCTGGAAAATCTATTAATCAAACGCTGTAATCCTAACAGTGTTCTGGAGAGCAAGACAGCGTCATCGGCGTATAATAACACCGGTACTGGCGTTCCATTAATCATGGGGGCATCTGCTTTAACACCTTTTAAAATCTCGTCGATTCCATTAATAAATAAAATAAAAAGGAGGGAGGCCAATACACAGCCCTGTCTAATCCCTCTTTTAACTCCAAATTTTGGGGTGCATTCACCATTAGTGCCAAAGCGCACAAAAGTTGTTAATTTCCTATACAGTCTGGCCAGAAAGTAAATTATGCCCTCTGGTGGTCCTAACTGTAATAGGGTTGACCATAAAATAGAATGGTCAACCATGTCAAAGGCACTACTGAGGTCTGCAAAGCAGAGGTAAATTGACCCTGGTTTAGCTTCGGTGTACGTCCCGATCAATAGATCAAGATTTAAACACTGCTCAAGTGTATCCCTGCCCTTTCTGAATCCATACTGACTATCAGCGAAGATACCCTCTTCCTCGGCCCATTCCTCTAGCCTTGCTAGTATAACTCAACTCATAATCTTGACTGAAGAGTCAAGAAGAGAGATCGGGCGGTAATTTTTGACCTCAGACCTACTGCCCCTTTTATGTATAGGGATAATATTTGATTCCTCCCATCTTTCAGGGGCCTCGGTACATACTGCAGCATTGAAAGCAATGGACAGAAGAGGGCTCCACAACTCTGGCTCTGCTTTATAGACGTCGATGGGCACACCATCGGGTCCCTGGGCTTTCCCCCCCTTGCTTGCCCGTATGCCAAGTTCTACCTCGCTGACTGTAATATCCAGCGGTAGGACTTCCCACGTTCTCAGGTCGGTATCCAGGCAGCTATTAGAATAAAAAATCTCTGAAAAATGGGCTATCCAATCATCGCTTGGGACGTTAGAAGTTAACTCTGGCAAATTTTTGCCCTTAAGGAAAGGAGAGTTCACAGTAGCCCAAAACAGAGTACTATTGGAGCACTCAGCAGCCTGGTTGAGAGAATCCCATGCCGACTGCTGTAGCTCGCTCTTCCTTTGCTTTAAGGCACATTTATATTCTCGTCTTTATTTTGTTACAGAGTCAGAGTCCCTGGGCTTTTTAGCAAGAGCATGTTTTAATTCAGTTAGCCTGGTACATAAGTGGTTAAACCAGGCCAATTCATTTTTACGCTGACCCCCTTTAGGTTTGGTGAACCTGACCTCAATAAATTTATTAATATCATTAAAAGCACATAAAACCTGTTCATAGTCGGCACAGTTGTCAAGTATAAAAGAGATTTCTCCCATACAATTCCTGACAATAGAGCCAATTAATTTGGTAGCTTTATCCCCAACCCATCTTAAACGAACTCCGTTAGGTCTATGGGGTTCCAGATTGAAGACTGTGGTACCCACATTGACAAAACGGTCACCTCATAAGGTGGTTTTCAAGATTATACAATTATGGTCACTTATGGTAGTTATTTCAATCCTAGGAGGAGCACAATAGGATGCAACATTGGAGGAGACAATCACATGGTCAATAACCGAACTGGAGCACCAGTTCTTAAATGTAGGGATAATTTGGCCATATTCGTCCTTTAGAAACCCCAGGATTTCCAGGTCATAACATCCCAAGAGATTATTTAAAGCCTTTCCATAACGGTTATGTCCAAAATGTAAATCATTCATGTCGATATCATCAGTAAACCCACATATTTTCCCCGTTGGCAATTCACATAATGGGATATTGAAGTCTCCAACCCAGACAAAATCAAAAGAAACATTTACATCTGAAATTAAATTTTCTACAGTACTAGCGAGGTCATCAACAACTACTACCCTGGAGTTATCGAAAATGTTGTTGTAATAATTTACCAGAAGAATGTTACGGTCACGCCCCTCTAATAACCAGAGGATCCGGTCGTGTGCTCCAACGGTAATATACTTTTTTACAATGATCGGGCACTTGATAGATAGTAGGATTAGTAAACCCCCTTTGGCTCTGCCTGGCCCATTCCCCTGTGCCTGCAGATTATAAGAAACAAAAACCTTGTAGTTTACTTCTTCCCTACACCAAGTTTCCTGGAAACAATGGATTTTCATAGCTATTAATAAAATTTGACCAGCCCAAGTCGTTCCCCTTAGATTTCAGCCCTGCAACATTCCAGCTAGTAATGATTATCCCATTACTCACTGAACAGACCCTATCCGGTGGCAGGGTTATAGTGGGTCTATCTATTTCCCTTGGATTTCCAATAGGTGTGCCCTCATGGTCATTCAACAGGTTGGAATTCCCCTGCCTAGTTAACGTAAAAACTGTAGGGCTTTCAGTTATTCCGATTGCCGGGGTATTAATATCCTCACTCCGGGGCAGTGGGTTGTCCGGAATAAGTCAATCATTGGAGTCCAAGCTGTTTAAGGCATGGAAGCGATTTTGTAGTGGCATAGCTAGACCTGATCTAAGAAAAGGTGAGAACGGCTTTGGTTGGTTAGTATCGGTGGGTGTTACATTACTGAGGTGACTACAAAAGAAGCCAAGTGGATGTACACACACTCCGTTTTCAGCAAACGGTAGGGAGGCTGCTCTAAGCAGAACTGTAGCAACGTGTTGGGGATACTTAAAATTAATAATAACACAGTCCCCCGAGCTGGTCTTTCTGGAGTCACCAATCCAGTTAACCCTTCTAGTAGTTAATATATCATTAGAGTATGCGATTGGGAATCCACAGTGTTTGTGCAACCATGAAACAGATTTATTCTTCAGAGAATCGTGAGATTCCTGTTGGAGCTGGCTTAAGTGGGTGTCAACCGGGGGAACATTAGTTAAAACAACCACGTAGGGGGCGCAATCTGGGGGGAGATTAATAAAACGTCTTCTCCTCACTCCTGTCCACCCCCCCTGTATTCTCACCATCCTTAGATACTTTGTTTCCTTGGCTCACTTGGTTTCCCTGGATCACTGTGGGCAATTGGACTGGTATGACTGTTTGGTTTACCCTAATCCCCCCCTCAGATGGTAATGCAACATCCTTGCTTACATTATTACCCGTTTTTGTGACCTTGTTGATTTCGGCCAGGGCAATATGAGTCTTCAAAAGGCCACCCAGTCTAGTTACTTCGTTTGCGACCTGATCTTATTTGGCTACTAATGGTTTAATAATCATTTCCATTTTGGCTTCAATGATACTAACTAACAAATCAAATTGCTCAGGGTTTAAAGTAGACATCCCCTCCTTTTCTGGGGTCTCAGTTCCCACTGGGTTTTTTGGGGGTATATCCACTCTTTTAATTTTCCTAGTCCCCCCGTTTGTTAGGTAGCTTCCTGCATGCCCTTACTACTCTACGCACCGGGGAAGGTTGTTGTGAGGACTCAAAGAGATCATCGTCTAGCACAACCTGGCTTGATACTGGGGAAACCAGAATATCATTGGTAATTTTATTGTTTATTAAAGCCTGGTTGCCTTGATTACGGCTGTTGTCTAGCACCGGTGTATCAAAAGAGGTGGACACATTAGTGGGGGAGGCAGGGGGACTACCCCGACTGAATGAAGCTCGCCGATCACTGTTGATTTTATTTACTACTTTAACTAAGTAGTTATCCATTGTGGCTGATGCTGAGATAGTTTTAGCGGATCGAAGTTTAGACATAGTGTAAGCTTTTTGAGGGGACAACAAAACCAATGTTTAAAACACCGTAGCTATCATGTATCGCTCGAGTTAGAATTGTAATACAAATATTACAATGATATAACCTTAAACCTAAAACATAGTAATCTCACGGATAATAGGGGATAAGTCTTATCTGACGCTGCCAAGGTCCGTGGTCCAGCCCAGCCTCGTTTAGCCCCCTCGAAGATAAGAATCACGCCAATTTATTGGGCGCAGAATCAAGTGGATTCTTGATCTCGATTACTGATTTGACCACCATCTACGGATGCGCAGTACCTAATCTGGATTTTGTTTCCAAGTCTGAACTGAACTATCAACTACTGACCATTGGTGGGTCCAGTAATTTTAATTACAAGCGATGGTATGCTCAAGCAAATTTAAGTCCTGATGATGACCGTACATTAACACAGCGGTCGAAAAGCCATTGACGCTCTTTGTGGCCATAATTTGTTTGAAGGGCACACTATTTCTGTTTGTGCTGTTTCTGTTACATGTAATGTTTTTTCTGTTAAGCCACTGGTTTGGTTTATGATATGTTTGTTTTTTATATGCCAACCTTTTGTCTTGAGCGTTATTGTTCTTTTAAATATTTAAATATTTTTCCTAAAATTTAATAAAACACGATAATTTTTTGAAATCTGTATAATTTTCAATATTTGATTGTATAGGCTTCTCTTCTTCCTTTCCCCTCTCTCTTCTTTTCCTTGTTCTTTGTTACTTTACACAATAAGTTGCGAAATTTCTGTGACTTCTCTACCTGAACCTCTTGTTGGGTATATCGTGTGTTTGTCCCTGGTTCAGGGTTGTTGGACTGCCCCTGTAGCTTTGTATTGATTCCCCTAGAGTAACGGACAGGGTTCCTGGTCCCTGGCGCCGTCCAGGCGCAGACGGGCGCAGACGGGCTTACCTCTGGCGCGGCCATGTAGCTGCCATGATTTGTAGCCCACCTCTAGGGGCGTGGCTAAACTGTGGCTAAAAATGTAAAGAAATGTAGGTGTTAAAACCATAGTTGTGAATAAAGAATCATATAATATTATAAAGAATTGGATAATGTAAGTTACCTCTATGTGGAAGAGAATGATCAGAAATTTGAATGGGACACGCGTTCAAGGTTAACTTCCTCCAGTGATGAAGAACATGAAGGGACGTCATACAGTTACACCGGATTGGAGTATGATTGGACTATGATTACTATGGAGACTCATCCTCCTATGGTTCATGGGATATATAGTCTGTGTTGTTTTTTATGCAGTCAGGGGCGGAATGACTAGCTGACTGACCTGCCACCTCCCAAGATGGAGCCTCCACGTTTAGACAGCGGGCCCGGGAGTGATTGAAAGAGCGTGTGCAAAATCGCAAATGTCCGGTAAAAATGCAGCTAAATCACTGTTTACTGTTTCAAAAGTTTGAACAATAAAAGCAGTTAAAAGCAATTAATAACACAGGCAATCACATTTTTACCTTTTGAAAAAGTGTCTACTCCCGGCTCAAGACTCAGGAGGACTCTGACTAGCACGTTAGCCTCAGTATTTATGCAGTCAGGGGTGGAACGGGTAGCCGACTGACCTGCCTCCTCCCAAGATGGTGCCTCCGCATTCAGACAGCGGGCCCAGGAGTGACTGAAAGAGCGTGTGCAAAATCGCAAATGTCAGGTAATAATGCAGCTAAATCGCCGTTAACTGTTTTCGAATGTTTCAACAATAAAAGCAGTTAAAAGCAATTAATAACACAGGCAATCAAATTTTTACCTTTTGAAAAAGTGTCTACTCCCGGCTCAAGCCTCAGGAGGACTCTGACTAGCGCGCTCGCGTTAGCCTCAGTATTTATGCAGTCAGGGGCAGAACGACTAGCCGACCGACCTGCCTCCTCCCTAAATGACGCCTCCGCGTTTAGACAGCGGGGCCTGGCAGTTTTTGAAAGAGTGTGTGCAAAATTGCAAATGTCAGGTAAAAATACAGCTAAATCGCCGTTAACTGTTTTCGAATGTTTCAACAATAAAAGCAGTTAAAAACAATTAATAACACAGGCAATCACAATATTACCTTTTGAAAAAGTGTCTACTCCCGGCTCCAGCCTCAGGAGGACTCTGATTAGCGCGCTCGCGTTAGCCTCAGTATTTATGCAGTCAGGGGCGAAACGACTAGCCGACTGACCTGCACCCTCCCAATATGGCGCCTAAGCGTTTAGACAGAGGGGCCCAGGAGTGATTGAAAGAGTGCGTGCAAATTCGCAAATGTCAGATAAAAGTGCAGCTAATATGCTGTTTACTGTTTCATTGGAGAATCTCCCCCCTATGGTTAATGGATTTATAGTCTGTGTTGCTTTTTATTATAGAATGCAGCATGCATTGAAAGAGGAAAAAACTAGGAGAAATGAAAACATTTCTCCTTGTTGCGCCTCGCTCCGCCACCTCTAGGGTGGTGTAGCATTCAGACGCATCTCCAGATTTACGATTTCTGTGTAATTACTGTGGCTTCGGCGTCAACAGCCAATCCCAATTTGTAGTCATTTGCAGTCTTTCTCAACAGCCCCTTCGTACCCCCCACCTGAGAGCCACTGAGTACCCCCACCACCCCGAACCCCCCCCCCCCACAGGAAGTGCTCCATGTCATGCATGGGCGATCCATTGACCATAGATTTCGGGGCCGGGCATGTTAGCATAGGGAGGTGGGCACAGGGGGGGGTGGGAGGCACCCAGGCTGCGACTGACAATATGGAGGCGGTGTGTTCCTCATCACACATTGCTGCTTTTGTGCGCTTTAGGGAGGAAGGGTATAGACAGAGGGGCAGATTTACAACAAAGTAACGCAGCACGGTGCAAAAAGTCATTTTGCTGCGCCATGCTGCGTTAGTTTGGAAAGCACAGAGATGTGACATATTTACAAGAATATGTTGCATCTCTGTGCTTTCCCCTGCGCAGGCGCACAAACTGCAGCCATGCGCCGGTGCAGGCTCCTTTGCACCGTGGTGCAAGGATGCCTGCGTCGTGGGAGATTGCTTTTGTGCAGAAAGCGGCACACTCCTGCACAAAAACAATCACAAGAGGCTTTTTCCTCTTTCAATGCGTGCTGCAGGGTGGCGTAAAATTCACACGCATCTCCAGATTTACGATTTCATGTAAATCTGGAGATGTGCTTGTTCCATGAGTGTTGCGTGGGAACACCCACAGCAACACCCATGGAATGCCCCTTCCACAAACTGTGCTGCGTGTGAAGGGGCCATATTTAGAAGGAGAGGAAAAGTCATGCAGGGTGGCTTTTCCTCTCCTAATAAATATGGAGAAGCCCCCTGCGCTACTAGTACGTCACTTTTTGTGACGTACTAGTGGCGCAGGGGGCTTGTAAATCTGCTCCTGAGTCTGTAAAGACATTGCTTGTAACCTGCCTATTTCACAGTGTTTACCTCTTTGCTGTGACATGCCATTAGGCTTCTCCGGGGGCAGCGTTCCAGGCATGTAAAAGATCAAGTAAAGGCAGGCTTTCTTCCATGGAATATAGCATTATAGCGTTTTCTGTATTATAGGAAATAATGTGTTTTTATGTAGAATTTCACAGTGCACTTCTACATGTCTAGGCTCTAGTAAATAAAGGCTTAAACTTTTTCCATATTACCAACCTCTGAAGGATGGGAGATTGGTTTGGCCCTGACAAGGTTTGATCTTTAACTGAATGAATATTCCCATATACCACCAGGGAGATATTATGGATAGTGCGCAATGTTCCACTCTTTGAGACTTTGGAAAGCAAAGTCAGTAGGTATCGTAGCGGGATGACAGCGTGAAGTAGCCTCAAGGAAGAGAGAGCGGAGGACCCTTGTAACACTCAAACGTGACAGCAAAGAGAGGTGCCTGCTGCGTGTCACTGTGAAGAAGAGAGCACCTCCAGAGCCGGCTTAAGCTACATACTCTAGGTATGGGCAAAGGAAGTAGGGGGTCTGCAGGACCTCGAAAATAAGGTTCGGGGATCAGAAAATGCTGGAAAGATAACAAGCATTTGCAATGCAATTGGGCTCGCATTTACGCGACTTTAACCCGTTCCGCCGACGGGAGCGCTCCCTCCCCAGTGCTGCAAACGGCCAACGGCCGTCGCAGCCCCGCCCACTCATCAGAACGCCTGCACCGTGGCGGAATTGCCGCCACCGTCAAGGCTTTAAGATATTGATATTCTAAATAACAATACCTTTTATTTATGTTTTGGTTTTTAAAGCATAAATAAAAGGCATTGTCATTTACAACGCCAATAGCTCACACAAGAGCAAGACCTATTGCATTGCAAATGCTTGTTTAGCAAGCGCCTAGCCTTGCTTCGCACTAGCCTTGAAGGCACTTCTTGCTTTTTGCTCGGGGTCGCCTCCACATCCTGTGATTCTGGGCAAATCACTTTGGGGCAGATTTACAATAACTTGCGCATCCCTGAATATCAGCAGGGATGTGCCAGTTATTGTGCGGCACGCCTCCGCCGTCATGGATGCGCAGCATTTACAATGCGACGTACCTTTGGGGCAGAAACGGCACAGATGGAAGACGCATCTGTGCCGTAAAGGCAGCGCAATCCTGGAGTTGCGTTGCAAGAGCGACGCAGCTCCAGCAATGCTCTGGGGGGCCCTATTTTAACAATGCTGCGTCAATCCTTACGCCTGCTTCAAGCAGGCGCATGGTTTTGACGCAGCATGGGCTCAAAAGTGACTGAATTTCACTCAGCCACTTTTAGGAGGCGTTCCTGCGCCGTAACGCCCCTCCAACGCAGGAACCCCCTACTTCTGGCGCAGGGCTTTACAACGTGACGCATCTACAAGATGTGTCACGTTGTAAATACCACGCAGCATGGTGCATCTTTTGCACAAAAATTACGCAACGCCGGCGTAAAAGAGGCGCAAGGGGCTTGTACATCTGCCCCTTAATCTCCCCGTGCCTGAATGTGTTATGTAAATACGGTGCTTGTAAAGCGCTACAATACCTTCGAGTCGAATTTGCGCTATATAAATATGAAAAAAATAATAATGATAAAGAGTGCAATGCCACTGACGGCCAACAGAGGTCCTCAGAGGGGTTACATTGTCACGTCGGAGCTGCGGCTCCACCTGCACCAATGAGAATACGTCTTTGTTGAACTATTGTTCCTTCTGTTAGAACCAGAAACGACGTCGAGTAGTGCCCGGGGGATCTTGGGAATTGTATGCACTTTTAATGGCGCTACAGAGAAGCAGTATTCAGAATCACAGAAAGCGTAAGTTCTATAAGTCGGAACTTGCACGACCAAAATACATCAAAACACAGATGAGCGTACGACTTCCTTCATTTGAACTATTTCATCAGATCTCAATGAACGGAGATCTTACAATAATTGCATTGGAAGAGTCTCTCATCAGCGCCATACGAAATGCAACTGAATTAAGACAACCTTGCTAGGTAATTACTAATAGCAAAACCTTAGCAAGGGGGGAGGTAAACAGAATGGGCTATTTTTCTCAAATTAAACGTTCATTTGTGCTTGTTTATATGATAGTTCTCATTCTGGTTCGTGAGGCCTAAGACAAAATGGAGTCACTGGCCTGCTTTGACAGTCTAAGACAAGAAGCATGCGCATTAACAACTGACAAGAGTGAATGCGAGCTGCCTGTGCGGAAGGCGGTTCAAGGTTGTGGTGGCCTCGAAGTCTAGGTGGCTGCCAATTGCTGAGAGCAATGGTTCTGAACGTGAGAAAATCGTGTAACGTTGCAAAGTGAAGAACTTGACTAGGCCGGACTGTGGAAACAATGGGAACATTAAAAAAAAAAACACCTGACAGGTAGAAAAAATATAATTTATCAACAGGGTTATGCTCATCCGACCCTAATTGACCAATGAGGACTCGACTTTTCTCCGAAAGTTATTCTTTTAAATAGAGCTAGTGAAAAAGGTATAAAAAGCGCTGAATTTGTCAAGTAAAAAATGCTTCTTCAATTTCCTGCTGGCATGCTGTCGGACTGCTGATTGACTTGGACACGTAAGAACTTTGGGGGAGGGACTTTAACTTTTCTTTTTCAGCAAATTCACTTTAATTAGGGATTCGAGTTAGGGATGTTAGAAGAGAAAATGGACTTTGAGAACTATCAATCTTTGCTAAAACTTGCGTTCTGAACCTAATTTCTAATGTTTATTTCTGATATTTTTTTAAAATAAATGATATTAACTGTTTTGAACCAAATTTTCGTTTAAATGTCATTTTGAGAATAAAAAAATAAATAAATAAGAGAAGTTTTAGACATGTTGTAGGAACTGGGGTCACCAGTTCCTCGGGGGTAGCCTGGCTCGAGCAGGTAGGCACCTGAAAGCTTAGGTTTTAAGTGACTACACAGCACACACAACCACTGAGACAATAAAGGCACACGCAATGACTGATGCCACTCCAGTGAGTTTGATTAAAAATCAAATAACTTTTATCTAAGATCAAGGTTCAGGAGTGGAAAATCACAGTATCTATTACTCATCAAAGCATTTCATTAGAGGGGAGTAAAGGGAGCAGTTCAATATCCAATTTACCATGTTGCAATAACATTTCATTAGAGAATTAGCATTCCATTACTTCACAACAAACTTTTCAGTGCATTAGAAATTGACATGTCATTAAACCAGGGTAAAACATTTCATTCGTTAGAAGTAGACTTCCCAGTAATCACTTTGCGCCGAGATAGGCACTTCCTTACGCCAGGGTGAACATCTCCTTAATCAGGAAGAAACATTTCATTAGGCATTAAAAAACAAAGCACCCATCGAAGGTGAGCATCTCATTCCGCATGAATAACCAGCTCATCAGGCAAGGATGAGCGTATCCTGCAGCAGGAGTCCACATGTCATCAGGTAAGTAACCTGTTCAGTAGGCAAATCAATTAACTTCTCACCAAGCAAGGGTGAACATTACATAAAACTCCCTAGCAGGATTAAATTAGTCCTTAGACAGGAAGAACCAGCTCATTTGGTAAAGATATACTTTTCATCAGGTGAGAATAAGAACATTTCGTTAGGGTGAAAACCAACACATTACCTGCTGCCTGAATAAGTAGAGCAGCACCCCTATTAATCAAGAACATTTCATGGGGTAAAAGGAAAACACTCATCATCAATGCAGCACATTTCAATAATCATGTCACTGCAGGAGTAAAGGGTGTGATTCTCTAACCACCACAGCATATCGCAATAACCCTGTCAGGAAAGAAAATAGCGTTTCTTTACACAGCAGTAAACATTCCAGTAGGTAACTGTAGGCTTTCAGGAAATGTGGCACTAAATAGGAGTAAACATTTCATTGAAGGTGTAACGCTTCGTTAAGCAAGAATAAACCTTTCCTGCAGAATAAACATGTCAACAGGCCACCATAATCATGGCATTGGGCAAGAATAAACAACCATGTCATAGAGCCAGGTCATTAGGTATGAATAACCTTTCATTAAATGTAGCACAGTTAATTAGCAGAGGTGAAACCTTTCAGTAGGTATAAGCATTTCCTGGATCAGGACTACACATTCCCTTAGGCAAAGAGAACCAAGCATTTGGTGAAAATATGCATTTCTTTAAACATATAAAACTTGGCTAGTGCATAAAAACATTTCCTCGACTTTGCATTAGGCAAAAGGACTTCATGCAGGCAATAACAACCCCTTCATCAAAGAGGGGTAGGGTCTCTCATTAAGCATAGGTAAAGCCTCATTACAGAGAGTTGGCCAGTGCATCTGGAAACAGTAAGCAGTACTCAGCTTTTCACTTCACTGCACTTAGTCCCGGTTCTGGCCCAGCTCAGGGGCCTTCTGTGGGGCTAATGGGGGCCACTGGGGCCCAGTCACTAAATGAAGAACGTGGGGGTTCTGACCCAGTCAATAAGGGCTACTGCCCAGTTCTGAGGGGCCTTCTGTGACTAATTAGGGCCAACGGGGCCCTTCAGCAGTGTTCCCCAGAGGGAGGGGCGGCTCCAGGGACTCCCCCTCGCTCCTAGGAGGTCCCGCTACTGTGCCGGCTCACCGCCCTCCCCACCCGGCTTTACCTGAAATCTTCGGCTCACACAGGAGCCCTTACGTGGAGCCTCTGGCGCTGGGGGGGTGATGGGCCGGTCAGGGGAGGCCCGCGCTGCTTCGGCGCTCTTCACGGGCCTCCCTCCGGCCCCAGGGCAGGTCCCGCTCTCGTCTCGGAGCCCTTCGAGGGTTCAGCAGGCTGTCCCCGGGCCTTCCAAGGCTCGCAGGCCCGGGGACCAATCAGGAGGAAGCTGGAGGAGGTCCCTGGCCTCGCGGCCAATCGCAGGGCGGCTGCCTGGGGCAGGTGATCGGCAGCCAATGGCTGCGCAGCTTCAGGCGGGGGCGCGGCCAATGACGCGGCCGGGGGCCCCCGTCACGTGGGGTGAGTGCCCCGACTTCCCAGGCCTAGCGCGGCCTGACTGAAATTCGCGGCGTCCCTCTCCTGGCTCCGAGGACCGCCGAAGGGGGGTTCCTCTCACTTGTGGGCCGGGCGCGGCCCTCAGCGACACGGCGGTGGCCCTCTCCAGCTATTGGGGGCCGCCTGGGGCAAATTACAGCTGTCCACAGGGCAGCCTAAGCTGCACGGACCACTGGGGCTGCGGCGGTGAGTGGGGGCAGCAGCGCTTCAGAGGGGCACACAGCGCTCGGTCCTCGCAGCGCCTCGTGGGGCAGGTGAGCGCTTGAGGGCAAAATGCAGCTCTTCTCAGGGGGTAACAGCGCTCGAAGGCAGCTCCCAGGGCTTTCAGGATTAGAGCGCTTCTCACGGGCGCAGTGGCAAAAAGTAAGCGCCTTGTGGAGGCAGCACTCCGGGCCCCAGACACCGCGCTAGCTTGCTCACAGCAGTTCTTGGGACCACAGCAGGTCAGGAATAATGCCCAGGAACTTCGTGGCACTTCAAGGGCAGTCACAGCAGTTCAGATGATGCCGGGCAGGCCACACGACAGTGGCAGGATATCAAAGGGGGGTCTAGGACAGGATTAAGAGGCGCAGAAGTAATACAGCCCAGTACCTGGTTGATTCCCCAGCAGTCCTGTGGTAATTAGAAGGTCTTCTTTTTGGCGCTTGATGGTTTTGGTGCCCTTGTAAATAGCAGTTTCTTGAAGGGGGGGTTGAGTTGAGGGCTGCTGACAGGATTCCTCAGCAGGTCACTGTAGATGGTCCCTGGGTTCCCCTCCCGCCGGGCCAGATCAGTGGGCTAGCTCAGGGTACCTCACTCAACTTGGAAGGCAGCACCTAAGCCCTGTCACTCCCAGTGGCATAAGTCCCTGACTAGGCCCTATCGCCTAAATCTCCTGCGTGGGTCCCCCAGGTCAGTGATGCCCCAACTGACTGGAAAATTTCCCTCCCTTTCCTTTTTGTAGGCCCATGTCAGGTGACCACCCTCTAAGGCGGCAAAACTAAGCTCTGCCCCTATTCTAGAAGGTGCCAGGAGCTTCCCTACTCTAACTGTGGGCAGGCAAGGCAGGCTGGAATGGCAACAATGTTTGGAGTCCCTGCCAGCTCCTGGCAACTAGAATGCGCCTTAACAAGACCACACTGCAGTAACAGGGGCCTTTGGCAGCCATGTTGAGGGTAGAGCACCTGTACCTAGCATTGATTTTAATAATACCCAGGGCATTTCAACCTCACAGGGCCTATACAACTACATTACAAAGGGGGGACATCCTAAATTCGGGGAAGCAAAAAGCAAAAAAACTCTGTGAAAACGGCCAAGTCCAACACATGTTAAATCTGCTTGAATACAATTTGATAAAATGGAAAACTAAGCTCGTCTTGAGTCTTCCTACGCCTAATTTCGTACTAGCAGACCCGTCAACCCCTATGGCGATATGTCTAAATGTATATTTCTGACAATAGAACCATGGTAATAATTGTAAACTGCAGATGTAAAAAGTATAACGTTTATCTTAAATTAGACATCTCACTAAATGATACAGCATCTCTCCATTAGATTCACTGATCCCGAGAATTAATGAGAAAGTGTGCGTCAGTAGCTCTCAGTGATATGGGCCCCACTGGTGAGTAAATGTATGTTCTGGTGTTTCAGGGATAAGTGAAATGGTTTCAGAGTTTATTTTTGGAGTAGCGCTGGATCAGTTATTAGCTTGGTAGCAGAGTAGTGGTTACTATGGAAATTAGCTAGGGTTATGTATAAAGCACTATATAGAGTTTGATGTACAGAATTATGACTAACATCTGTTGAGTTTGTATTACGTTATATTTAGTCCTGAAAAGGCTTCCAAGTGTTGCGTGAAGCTGGTGCCTCTGTCTGCAGGCAGAGGAAGTGTGGCAAGAGAAGTCGCACAGTGCATTAGTCTGTTTCAAAAAAGTAGTATTGTCGTATACTGCGGTGGTATCGTCGCATATCACTGTTTAGGTCCTTTACGTGTGAAAGGATAAATGTATAGCGAGGACAGTCTATAAAATCTTAGCCTTCAAGTACAGGGATCATTGCTTATCCGACTAAAACTGATTGCTGGGAGAGTAATAGAGCTTAAACCGAGCTTGAGAGATGGGTAAAGTAGAGGTAGTGATGGAGCAAGGATTCGCACGTAAAGCGCCTTGCTCACATTCAAGAACCTCGCCTAATGTATAATCATATTAATCCAGTTATTCGTCATTTATTAAGCGTTTTCCCACACACGCGGGTGTCCCTAGGATGCTTGCTTGCATGTCTTTTCCATACTAACGAAGCTTGCACTAAAGAAACGGCTGCTTCGCTGAAATTCAGTCTGCGCATGCGTCGGTCATACCCATGTGATGTGACGCACTCGCATTCTGGAGGGAATCTATTGCACATGCGCACTGTTGCAAACATGGCCGCTTGTCTTTTACCACGCTCTGTGCTTGCTACAGCTGTTTCAGCCTATCTGTCCTTTCGCACTAAAACCGTAATGCTATAATTGTTATAAAGTAAGGGATGTTTAGAATTTATCATGGTATACAGTGTGATCATTTTATATGTGGTTTTAATTTGTTCTCGCTTACTTTTCATGTACCGCGTCTCTGGGGCTGGGAAATTCGGGAGTGGAGCCATACTTGAGGCTCTGCTGGGCTCCGACATGTGACCAGGGAGAAACTCTACTGCGCAGAAGCTGAAACAAGCCAGCTGGCTCCTGAAGCACAATGCGCCTGAGAAACTCACTGGGAAGACCAAATCTCACCTTGGAAGAAGCAATTCTGTTGCTACCTATTATGAACTTTACTGTATTGCTGTATTCTTATGCATGGGAACGTGAACCCAAGGGGCGGGTAGGAAAATTATAATATTGAGGGTGAGAAAGTCGAATTCTAGGAGGTGGTAATGACCGCACCACCTCTCCTGACCAATCATAATGTGGGAAACTGTCACTTGCAACATTAGTGGGTGGTCTGAGGGACCCCAAAACAGTATAACTGCCCTAGTTTAGCTTAGGAAAATTGTCCGACTTGTCCGAGTAGCAGACCTGTCACTGACCCTACGAACTCTATAGGTGCTCAATCTGAGAGTGCTGCGGAGCACTCTGTCCATACTTTCCACAAACTCTTAAGGGGTGGAAATAATCCTAAGTGCTGGCGAAGCACTTTACTGGGGAAATTCGAAAACCCAATCGGGGTTGCTGGCGGATTACTTGCAGGAGAGGGGTAACGCAGGCGTTGCTGTCCGAAGCTGTAGGTGTTGGTCGTACCCTGGGAGGCCCAGTCTTGACCCAAACCTGAGGGGTATCCTGTCCTGAACTGTCGGTGGGCTGTACCTGCTCGCATTCTGGTATTCCAAATCCTTGAGGGTCCTTGTCCCCATCTTTTCCAAACTGACCCGTGGCCAGGGTTAGTCCTCACTCCTATTTAGGTAAATATAAACTGTGGGTTTGCGTTTCTCATAGTCTTCTCTCACTTAGACTCATATCTATTTTCTCTTTCTTAAGGGAATATTCTTGACTTTGATACTTGTTTCTGAAAATGCCAAATCATATATGTTTTGCTTATTTGATTTGTTCCACATTTCTCCCTTCCTTTAGAACTTTGCTGAACTGTCGAATTTATTAGTATATTCCAATTTTTCCCTTTCCTTTAGTATGATTGCGGTGAACTTAGCAAGAATAGTCTAAAGAACTTTGGTTAAGTACATGTTTTAGGTCCCATTCATATCCTATGTCCTAGTATAAAGTTGCAGTGACTAGTTCTGTTCTAAATTCCTACCTTTAGTCTTCCCATATACTCAAATGGTCCTAGTTTTAATTCACAGTTACCTAGTGGTTTTGATTTTGATGATTGCCGTGTTATTCTGCATATCGCTTATTGCCTTGGCATATTCTCTTTGAACTTCTATATAAAACTTTTAACTTCATCAGGTGTCTGTGGTCATTTTACAGAAAATTGTGGATAAGTATGTTCTGATTTATAAAGGGTATTTTTCCTGGGTCCCCTGTCTACTATTTCCCTGATAGCTCCAGATCTGTCATAAGTATTGTGCCTGTGGTAAGTCGGGTACATGGTAAGCAGAGGTGTGAAGCCAAACCTTAATTGCTCATAGAAGCGTGCAGGAGGAGAAAAAGAAATCATCACCCGGTTCACCCAAATGTCATTGTTGTATTAAAATTGCACGCCAGGGCCCAGTGCGTGTAAGAAATTGGTAACCTCGGTGACCTGGGTGAACTGCGCGCTCTATCAGTAATTTTCTGGTAACCAGAGGATGGTTTGGACTAGTTAGATTAGGTAGACAGGATAGCTGATAAATAAACCGTGAAAATAAAATGTGCTGCTGAAATTTCTATGCTGATGATTTTTTTTTATTACATTGACTTAAAGATTTTGAAATGTTTTAAGGATATATATGTTGCATTGCTGCTATTAGTGTGTATGCTATATTAACAAAAGAATTTTTTGTAAGTGTTCAGTGTAGTCCGAATCCCCGGGGAAGTATTTAGCTAACGGTGAGCAGAATCCGGTTAGCTGTTGAAGTCACTGGTTTGAGTCATTAGTGCAGGGTTAGGAATAACTGGAAGCACTAATTAGGACCTTTGTTTGCATCTGAGTAAATGATAGCTACGAGTCCTTTATAAAACTTTCATTGCGATATCACCTAGTAAGGGTCGCATACGGAAGGAGTAGTAGGGTCTCCGAGGCTTGAATGGTAAGTAAATAAGTCCGCTGGTGAAAGCCTGACTTAGTATATATCCCAGGAAAAAGTGGATAAGTCAGGGGAATAACAGGTTCTATTTTACGTATGTGAAAGGTTAGGCAAAGAAGTCTACCTAGAGTGAATGAAAAGTAGACAGAAGTGGTTTACTAGCAGCGAAAGAAAATTCTTTTATCTCTTTAGAACACTCAGACATAGTGGCAAACGTTGCGTGTTGTTGACTAAGATTTGCATTCGCACTTTAGGGAGAGTAAAAAGTTTCCGTTACCTTGTGAAGGAGGGAGTCGGTCGGAAGACTGCTCTGACGTCACTCCGTGCCGCGCTGGTATTGGTCAAAACAGCGGGTGTGTAGTGAAGCCGAATTTGTGAAGGAGGGGTGAGTGCCGAAGCGTGAGACTCTGTCTTGCGAAAAGGCCGCGCACCCATTGGTTAAGGATTTTTGTATTCTCTGAGTTGATTGGGTACTACGAAATAAAAGTCGCGCTAGCATTGGAAGCACAAAGGTAAACAAAATTAATCAGGCCGAGTTAGAAGCGAGTCTGGAGAGTTGTATGTGGTATCCAGATTTTATACCGAATCCAAAGTATCTAGGATTTCATAAGGAGCAGATTGTACGAGGTAGACCACACATGATGTATGGAATAAAAAGGAAAATGTCATTTACTGATAAAATAAAGAATTTTTTCAAAACTGACAAGCCCATTAGAACGAGGGAAGGCGTGCTCATTCCCCCGCCAAATACTCCTGCCTCTTTCATGATGTTTGATAAAGGGTACCATACCTGTGTATGGTTAGAAAACTGGGCAAAGTATACTGCAGATGACGGAGTCCTAGCATTCCCTGTTGAAGGTACATTTAATGGTCGAATTCTGTTTAACTTGAGGACCCGCATGAATGAATTACACCCTAGACCTAGGTTAACCCAGTACGAAGCCCTGGAAGAATGGGAGATTGAGGCTCTAGAAAGAGATAGACCCCGGATGGACAAAGGATTAAGTAAATGGTATCCGAGGGTTCAAGCGCAAACCAAAGAGCAGAAAATGAAACAGTGGAGGCAAAACATGATGACAGAAGGATTGTTTCCAATGATGGGGGTGGTAGAAGAGGGGAAAGGAAAAAGTAAAGAAAAGACCCATCATTTAATGCCCGTGGGGGACTCAGAGGAGGAGCACCTAGAAGATTTGTTAATGAAAAATCCACCTCCCTATGTTGCAGAATCAGAACCTGTGCATTCTCCAAACCCATTTTCGAAATATCCCAGATGCCGGAGGGATAGTGATACAGATGGAACGGGTACAGACAGTAAAACCAGTAATGGGGATGGGTTTTGCAGACCAAAATCTACGGTCCCAAATTATCAGCCGTTCGGAGAAGGTCCACCTCGGTTGGTCACTCCGACTGCTCCAAGTATTTATCCTCCCTTGGTACCTCAGGTATTGCATGACAATTCCGCAGAAAAGGCTTTACGAGAAAAGGAAAAAGAAGCCCTGGCTAGACAGCGAGATGATTTAGTTCGAACCATAGCCCAGATACATCCCCATCCTGATTCCCTGACTATTCCAGTAACTATTGGTCCTGCTATTCCACTGTATAGGGATGACCTGGCTAGTCCTCGTCCACCTGTTATCACCCCAATTATGCCAACTCCTAGCATTCCACTCCCGAGAAAAGAAATGCTCATAGATGATGATCAAGAAAGTGAATGTGAATCAGTGGTTCTGATGGATATGCCCATCAGGGAGAACAGAACTAGCATGTCGGGATCCAGAAGTCAGAATAAGGCAAAAGAGGTTCTGATTGGGAGTACGTCGGGGGTTAGGAGTGCCACAGTAGTATCCCCAGAAGAATTAGACAGATGGACCAAAGAGCTGGAGAAGGAGACCACTCCCCAACCCAAAGCGTTAGAAATATATAAATTGAGAATAGAAATAGAAGAAATGATGGCTGGAAATGTGGGAGTGGAACGCCTGAACTCTTTCAGTGAAGAAGAGTTGCTGTTCATAAGTAAAAACCTTACCCGAAACGCTAGGTTGCTCCATGAAAGGTTATTGGACACTGCCACAGAAATGGGGATAGATATTAGTCGCTCCAAAATTCTTCAGAAACCCTATAGAGTAGATTTTTCTGACAAAGACTTGGAAAGCTTAAATTTAATGGGAAAACAGATCCAAATAAAAGAATTACTGAAACTCTTACAGAAATGGGGGGATGTAGGAAAGTGGAGAACCCGGTGGGCAAAGAAAAAGGAAGACAGTAGAGCGAAATCACAAGCTTCAGAATATGTACTGAAAGAAGTAACTCCCGCAGAAAAACTGTGTCCCATGAGAGAGGTCCCGGGGGGAAAATATGTCCATGTCCCTTGGTCCCGAAAGGATATTGTGTCATTTACTAATGACTTCCCGAAATTACGGGAGAAACCAGTCGACTGGTACAGACAGGTCGAGCGATTCGTAAAAGTTCAGAAATGTCTTTTGAAAGACCTGGATGGATTTTTCGACATTGTGGTTCCTGTAGATTTGTGGACCGATTGCAAAATTGAAATTGGTTGGCCCAGTGAGGAATATGCAAGAGACGAGAAAACAGGAGCTCCCTCTCCTGAAGTAATGAGGAAGTATGAACAAGTCATACACTACCTCAAGAAAAAGGTGCCCGCAAAGGAAACAGATTGGACCAAAATAGATAGAACCACCCAAGAACGCGATGAAACTGTCCATTCCTTTTATGAAAGGTTACTGCAAGTATTCAAAACTTACAGTGGTATCGATAATGTAGACATGAAAGACATGACCCATTTCAGTTACAGATTTGTGCTAGGATTAAGACCTGAAATATCACAATGGATTCGAGATAATAAAATCAGTTGGCAGGGAAAACCTATAGATGATGTCTTGAAATACGCAAAATATTGCGAAGATGAAATTGAAAATAAAAAGAAGGCTCTCAAGGAAAAGGTAATGTGGGCACAGGTGAAATTAGCTGAACAGCAGGAAAAACAGTTAAGTAAATTAAATTCCAATAATAATGCTCAGAATGCCACTGCTGGAGGAGGAGGGAAGCCCCGAGCTAAAATGAGTCGGGAAGAGGCTATGAAGAAGTTTCCCTGCCATGGGTGCGGCCAGATAGGGCATTGGAGAGACGAGTGTCCACACCTGCAGGCCGGTAATGCCCCTGTAAATGGTTTAAATCCACAGGTGCAGAAAGAGGGGACAAGAAAGAACCAGCAACAGGTAAAATTACCTCCAGTACCTCGCGCTCCTAGACAAAATTATAAGAATCAGGGTCAGCAGAATGAGAGGGCGGAAGTATGGGAAGTCGAGAATGAAAGAGATGCAGTCATTCCACAGTATTTGTTAAATGATACCTTCCTCTGTGAAGATCAATATTGACGGGGCCTGAGAGGGGAGGACGAGGAGTGCGTGCTTGGCGCCTCCTTACCGGTAGACCAGACTGGACCATACATTGGAGGAAAGGTTGAAGGAAATGAAGTCACCTTTCTGTTGGACACTGGTGCTACCAGATCTACTGTAAGAACAGTGGATGTTCCTAACCTACCCCTCTCGGGAGAAGCGATCCAAGTAGTGGGTGTCTCCAATCAAATAATAAGTACTCCAGTAACTGAACCAATGGCAATTTCTATAGGAAATTTCAAAGAGATGCACCGATTTGTGGTCTGTGATTCCAGTCCTGTGAACCTGTTAGGACGTGATCTGTTGTGTAAGATGAACTGCACCATTTATTGCACACCAAAAGGCGTCGAAATTCAGACCCCCGATGAAGATGGTCTGTACAAACTGATGTTGGTCAGACAAGATTCTGATATTAAACCTTTAACAGTTGAGGATTTACCTGAAGAGCTCCAGTTAAGAGTAGTACCCGAAGTGTGGGATTTCACATGAAAGGATGTAGGCTTAATGGCAAATGTGGACCCAGTTAAAATAACAATAAAAACGAATGCTGTATACCCCAAAACGAGACAGTACAAAATGAGTGCAGAAGTGAAAGCAGGAGTAGCGACTGAAATTACCAGGCTGCTCGAAGCAGAAATAATAGAGGAAGTGATGAGCAGTCCCTGTAATTCACCTATCATTGGGATCAAAAAGCCTAGTGGAAAGTACCGGGTGGTGCAAGATTTGCGCAAGGTAAACCAAATTGTTGTGCCTTGCTGTCCTGTTGTGCCCAACCCTGCAGTGATACTATATCAGATTCCGTGGAATGCAGAATGGTTCACTGTCATTGACCTGTGCCATGCATTCTTTTCCATCCCATTGCATCCAGAAAGCAAGTTCCTTTTTAGTTTTGAATTTGACGGTCATATCTATGTCTGGAATCGTGTCCCCCAGGGGTACACCGAAAGTCCATCGATTTTCAACCAGATACTAAAGAAGTGCCTTGAAACCCTAGTGCTGCCGAAAGAATCTGTTTTGGTGCAGTACATAGATGACCTATTAGTGGCATCTAAAACCCAGACGGACTGTGTTACCGACACAATTGCCTTGCTGAATCACCTAGGAAAAGGAGGACATAAAGTGTCGCCTGACAAGTTACAATTTTGTAAGAACTCAGTGAAGTATCTGGGGCACCAGATAGAAAAAGGAATCAGGAAAGTTACTACAGAAAGAATCAAAATAATTAAAGCAATGGAACTGCCCAGAACTCAGAAAGAGGTGAGAATGTTCCTAGGAGTTGTGGGTTACTGCAGACAATGGATTGTAGGATTTGCAGCTTTAGCAAAACCCCTGATAAAAATGACCAAGAAAGGAGTAGAAGACCCCGTCAGTTGGGACAGTGAAAGCATGAACGCTTGGGTAACTTTGAGAAACTGTCTATGTACCGCTCCTGCATTGGGTATGCCTGATTACACTAAGTCCTTTGAGCTATTCTGTGACACGAGAGAGAATTGTGCTCTTTCACTCCTGACCCAGGAGCATGGATTAGTTAGACGGCCGGTGGCCTATTTTTCGGCCACCCTAGATCCGGTGGCTGCCGGATTACCTGGTTGCCTGAAAGCAGTGGCTGCTACCTGCGTCAGTCTGGAACAGAGTGAGAACATTGTCATGGGACATCACGTCACTGTATATGTTCCTCATTCTGTTGTAATCCTACTGACTAGAACTAAGACCCAGTACCTCACACCTAGTCGGCTGACTAAGTATGAGAGAATTTTGATTGGTGCTGAAAATGTAACCATTTCCCGGTGCAATGTCCTAAACCCTGCGACCTTGTTACCTGTTCCTCTGGATGTAGAAATTAAAGAGGGAGGGGAACATAATTGCATCGATTTAACTGAGTTCAGTACTAAGCCCCGTCCTGACATCCGTGAGATAGCATTACTTGATGGAGATCTTACCGTCTTTGTAGATGGCTCGTGTTTAAGACATGAAAGTGGAAGACTGTGTGCTGCATATGCTGTGGTCACATTGACGGAAACCATAGAAGCATCTTACCTAAGCGAAGTGAAATCTGCACAGGTGGCAGAGCTCATTGAGCTAACAAGAGCATGTAAGAGGGGTAAGAACAAAAGAATAACTGTTTACACCGACAGCCAGTACTGTTACGGGGTTGTTCATGACTTCGGCCAATTGTGGTTGCAAAGAGAATTCATGACTTCCTCAGGTACCCCTATCAGAAATGGAAAAGTGGTGCATAACTTACTGGAAGCTATCCAATTGCCCAAAGAATTGGCTGTGTTCAAGTGCGCGGCTCACAAATCTGGAAATGATGATGTGACCGCCGGTAATAGGTACGCTGACCAAATTGCCCAATTTTGCGCCCGATACCAAATGTCCCTCCAAATTGCGTTGTGGGGTGGAACCAGCTGCCAACTTATGTTGTTTGAGAATGTGTCAACGTGGGAAGAATTAAAGGATTTGCAACAGGCAACAGACAGGCAAGAAAAAGGCAGGTGGGCAGCAGATGGATGCAAATTGAGAGATGATGGTGTGGTGGTAAACTCGACTGGGGTGCCTGTACTGCCTGATAGCTTGATAGACCCCATGATCAGAATGATACATGAACCAACACATATGGGAAGGGATGCAATGTGTCGGGTGTTTGACAAGGTGTTCTGTAATTCAAAATTCAGGAACCAGGCGGAAAGGCTTTGCCAGAGGTGCCTAGTGTGTCAGCAATTCAATGCGGGAAAAAGGACTGTAGTAGAACAGAGTACTATTGGAAAGGCAGTAGGTCCCTTTGTCAGAATGCAGGCAGACTTTATAACAATGCCTAGGTGTCAAGGGTATAGATACATCTTAGTCATAGTTTGCCTATTCTCCCGGTGGGTGGAGGCCTATCCCGCAAAGAAAAATGATGCCCTAACTACAGCCAAATTATTGCTCAGAGAGTTGATACCTAGGTACGGTATTCCTGAGACAATCGAAACGGACCAAGGTGGGCATTCTGCCAACGATGTCCTAGAGGAACTCTGTAAAGCATTCAAAATGAAGCAAAGACTGCATTGTGCCTACCGTCCAGAGGCTTCTGGGGTAGTGGAGCAAATAAATGGCACCCTGAAATCCAGATTGGCCAAAATGTGTGATTCCACAAAGATGAACTGGATAGAGGCTTTACCCCTTGTGCTGATGAGTTTGAGAAGTATCCCGAACCGAAAAACTGGCCTGAGCCCCCATGAAGTGTTAATGGGAAGAGTGATGCGGCAGGCATGGGTACCCGGACACAAATTGCTAAGCATTTCTGATGATAGGGTATTAGAATACTGCAAGCAGCTGGGTGACCAAGTGCGTTCTCTCTCTCAGCAGATTGGAGAGACAGCTGACGAATGGCCAAAGACTCCAGAACATAAACTGCAACCAGGAAATTGGGTGGCGTTAAAGAAACACACCCGGAGCAGTTGCCTGAAACCGAGGTGGGGAAAGCCAAGACAAGTGATCCTCGTCACTACAACTGCTGTAAAGTGTGCTGGTGTACCGAAGTGGATCCACGCCAGCCACACGAAGCGGGTAACTGGAGAAAACGCGACTGGAGCTGAAGGCAGCGCAGCTGAGGAGGCTTCCGAGGAGGAGAGTCCGGAGCTAGCTGATATCGAACTGCCGAGCACAAGTCGAGACGTTGAGTGGTTCCCCGCCGACGACCAGGTTCATGATCCAATACGAACCAGGAAATATTCCTACTTAGACAGTGAGTGGGATAGCCCAGGTGAGCTAGAAATAGAAGAAGGAGAAGGTCAGGTCAACGAGAATCACATCACACCTGATCAGGAAATAGGCCAAGTAGGGTCAGATCAAAACATCGAGACTCCTCCTGAAACTCCGGAGTCTGGAGAGGGACAGATAATAATTAGAGCTGACGTTCATGCAGAAGAAAACGAAGAGATCGAAGAGCATGAACAGGAACAGATAGAAATAGACCAACGTGTTCAGGAAACCGAAATAAAATCAACCGAAAATAAAAAGCAAGTACGATTTGAACCTGAACAGGATCAGATTAGGGACCAGGCAGAAGAAATAGATGAAAGACCTGGAACTAGTCAGACAGGTAGGGAAGCAGAAGTGCCACAACAAAAAGTAAAAAGAGTGCACGAGGAAGGCCAAGTTTCCTCAACTACTGGGAGGCACGGAGGCAGAAGTGCACCCCGATACGTGAAAAGACTGAGGCTCAGACTAAAGACAGTCGAAGAAAAACTGAAAGACCGAAAAAGGGCTGAAAGTGAAAGAAAGGCAGCCCGAGGCAAGTCGCTAAGAAAGAGCGACAGAGTAAAGAAACAGAACCGACTGTATCGGAGCCCTGAATGGACTTACTTTGTGTTGGAGGAAATTGATGAGCCCCACCACAGTGGCAAAAGTGACGAAGAGTCCATCACTGATCGGAGTTCTGACGAAGACCCTCCTTGAGAGAGCCTCGAAGTGAGCCTCTGGTACAAAGAAACGAAGAAGAGTAGCGAAAGCCACCTGTAAGCTAAAACGTCTGATTCGAATGTCTCTGGAAGGTCCAGATTTGGGTGTTGCAAAACCTGTTGTAAAATATGCTTATGTAGTATAGCTATGCTGATAGTGATGTGGATAGGACTAACTGTTTTCTTACCTTTTATGATAAGTAAAAATCCTAACTTGTCCCCTACTGAACCAGAAGCAGTAGACGTAGGGGCCGTACAGACAGCAGAGACACCACGAAGCTTAGAAAGACGTGACAAGCAAGTGAGTCTGACACACACACGACCTAATTTAGAAGCATCAGATGAGGATGGACTACACTTTCACAAAATGAGAAACAGGACGCATTTAAATGTTTTTGCTAACTTGCTAGTGCATTACGTAGAAGCTATGGAAATAGAGGACTGTTATGTCTGCATGAAGCTACCAACCTCAGTGGCTGAAGGCGAGACATATCACCATCTACCTTTAACCTATGGAATTTCCTGTCGTATATTAGCTAGCTTGTTTTATAGGAGCACTTTGCAGTACTATTATTCAAATGCTGACGTAGTGTTTTCTGAACTTCCCATTAGAGGACACCTGAACCTTGTGCATGTTAGGAGTGAAGGGACCCGTTATATGGGAGAATATTTTCTGACTATAGGCAACATAGATTTAGACGAAGCAAGACAAGCTAATCTGACCTGTTCTCTGCAAGAGCAGGAAAAGATGTTTATAAAGATGGCAGACAGAAGGAGAGAAAAGTTTCAGAAGAAGGCAAATGACGAAAAGGATAGAGTCCCTAAGTGGGCTGAGCACATGGATAACACTTCGCAAGGCGAAGCTAATCCTGCCTTGTTGTTGGATTTTGAACGAAAAGGGAAACTTTGTATCCATAGGGAAAAGACAGAGTACTATAACAATGTATTCATCGGTTCCAGCGAGTGTGAACATAATTATAAGGTAATTGGAGGTTGGGGTTTCAAAAATGGGTCAGAACCTGTGTTTCCCGGAATATATTATATATGTGGGAACAAGGCTTATTTCAAATTACCGGACCACTGGTATGGAAGCTGCTACTTTGGCATTGTTTTCCCGAAGATATACCATGTGAATAATGCAGCTGGAAGCGATGAAGAGACTAATGGCTTAGTGCGTAGTAAACGTGAGAGTGTAGGTGAGATTATAGGTGATATTTTTAGTGCACTGATACCTGGAATGGGGGTAGTTCTGAACACTCATAGAATCTGCAAATTGTCTACAGTAGTGGACCGGTTATCAACGGACACTGCTGCTGGATTCCTGCTGGTCAATACTGAGATGGTTGCGATCAGATCAATGGTTATGCAAAACCGCCTTGCTCTTGACACCCTATTAGCAAAAGAGGGCGGAGTCTGTAGAATGCTGAAGGCGCAACATTGTTGCACTTACATTCCTGATAAAAGTATCGAATTAAAGCAATATGTGAAGAACATAACTAATTTGGAAAAAGAACTCAAACCATTGGAGGTTGACAGTGCCTGGACGAGACTGACTGGAGGTCTCTCCTCTATAGGTAGTTGGTTTTCTAACCTAGGTAGAAATATTTTGTGGAAAATACTGATGCCAATAGTTGTGATAAGTGTGGTTGTATTGATCATTTTCATCTGCTGCAAATGCCAGAAATGCAAAAAGAAGTATCAAGTAAATAAGAGGGGGGTGAAGAGAAATATTGATGAACTAGAGTTAGAAGAATTAAGGAATGAAGTCTACAAAAAGGTGAAAAATCACCACTCTCATAGAGAAGCTGAAAGAAAAATCAACAATAAGTTTGTTGAAATCCAAATGAGTGATGTGGATGAATGAAAAAGTTGGCATCTGTTTCCTTTATGTGGTGATGATAGTAAATATCATCAAAGAGGGGATTGATGGAGCAAGGATTCGCACGTAAAGCGCCTTGCTCACATTCAAGAACCTCGCCTAATGTATAATCATATTAATCCAGTTATTCGTCATTTATTAAGCGTTTCCCCACACACGCGGGTGTCCCTAGGATGCTTGCTTGTATGTCTTTTCCATACTAACGAAGCTTGCACTAAAGAAACGGCTGCTTCGCTGAAATTCAGTCTGCGCATGCGTCGGTCATACCCATGTGATGTGACGCACTCGCATTCTGGAGGGAATCTATTGCACATGCGTACTGTTGCAAACATGGCCGCTTGTCTTTTACCACGCTCTGTGCTTGCTACAGCTGTTTCAGCCTATCTGTCCTTTCGCACTAAAACCGTAATGCTATAATTGTTATAAAGTAAGGGATGTTTAGAATTTATCATGGTATACAGTGTGATCATTTTATATGTGGTTTTAATTTGTTCTCGCTTACTTTTCATGTACCGCGTCTCTGGGACTGGGAAATTCGGGAGCGGAGCCATACTTGAGGCTCTGCTGGGCTCCGACATGTGACCAGGGAGAAACTCTACTGCGCAGAAGCTGAAACAAGCCAGCTGGCTCCTGAAGCACAATGCGCCTGAGAAACTCACTGGGAAGACCAAATCTCACCTTGGAAGAAGCAATTCTGTTGCTACCTATTATGAACTTTACTGTATTGCTGTATTCTTATGCATGGGAACGTGAACCCAAGGGGCGGGTAGGAAAATTATAATATTGAGGGTGAGAAAGTCGAATTCTAGGAGGTGGTAATGACCGCACCACCTCTCCTGACCAATCATAATGTGGGAAACTGTCACTTGCAACATTAGTGGGTGGTCTGAGGGACCCCAAAACAGTATAACTGCCCTAGTTTAGCTTAGGAAAATTGTCCGACTTGTCCGAGTAGCAGACCTGTCACTGACCCTACGAACTCTATAGGTGCTCAATCTGAGAGTGCTGCGGAGCACTCTGTCCATACTTTCCACAAACTCCTAAGGGGTGGAAATAATCCTAAGTGCTGGCGAAGCACTTTACTGGGGAAATTCGAAAACCCAATCGGGGTTGCTGGCGGATTACTTGCAGGAGAGGGGTAACGCAGGCGTTGCTGTCCGAAGCTGTAGGTGTTGGTCGTACCCTGGGAGGCCCAGTCTTGACCCAAACCTGAGGGGTATCCTGTCCTGAACTGTCGGTGGGCTGTACCTGCTCTCATTCTGGTATTCCAAATCCTTGAGGGTCCTTGTCCCCATCTTTTCCAAACTGACCCGTGGCCAGGGTTAGTCCTCACTCCTATTTAGGTAAATATAAACTGTGGGTTTGCGTTTCTCATAGTCTTCTCTCACTTAGACTCATATCTATTTTCTCTTTCTTAAGGGAATATTCTTGACTTTGATACTTGTTTCTGAAAATGCCAAATCATATATGTTTTGCTTATTAGATTTGTTCCACATTTCTCCCTTCCTTTAGAACTTTGCTGAACTGTCGAATTTATTAGCATGTTCCAATTTTTCCCTTTCCTTTAGTATGATTGCGGTGAACTTAGCAAGAATAGTCTAAAGAACTTTGGTTAAGTACATGTTTTAGGTCCCATTCATATCCTATGTCCTAGTATAAAGTTGCAGTGACTAGTTCTGTTCTAAATTCCTACCTTTAGTCTTCCCATATACTCAAATGGTCCTAGTTTTAATTCACAGTTACCTAGTGGTTTTGATTTTGATGATTGCCGTGTTATTCTGCATATCGCTTATTGCCTTGGCATAATTTCTTTGAACTTCTATATAAAACTTTTAACTTCATCAGGTGTCTGTGGTCATTTTACAGAAAATTGTGGATAAGTATGTTCTGATTTATAAAGGGTATTTTTCCTAGGTCCCCTGTCTACTATTTCCCTGATAGCTCCAGATCTGTCATAAGTATTGTACCTGTGGTAAGTCGGGTACTTGGTAAGCAGAGGTGTGAAGCCAAACCTTAATTGCTCATAGAAGCGTGCAGGAGGAGAAAAAGAAATCATCACCCGGTTCACCCAAATGTCATTGTTGTATTAAAATTGCACGCCAGGGCCCAGTGCGTGTAAGAAATTGGTAACCTCGGTGACCTGGGTGAACTGCGCGCTCTATCAGTAGTAGCGCTACTTTGTCGGCGAGTGTAAAATTCTGTAGTAGAAAAGACGGAAGCGCTGTCTACTGGAAATACAGAATACTTGTGTGATTGAGAAAATCTATCACTTTATTTAGTGAAACAGGCGAATAGAATTGTTTTGTGTAAGTTACTAACGAATTCTGTCGAAATACCTTGTAAATACGGCTTCTTGAAAAAATCCTGTAAAGGAGGGGTCAGTCAGCGCTGCAGAAGCCGGAGCGCTGGTGACGTCAAAAGTGTAGCGCAGGGATTGGTCCTTGTGACCAAGACGGGGAAAGGGCTGATTGGTGCATCACGGAAAGCAGCGGAAGCTATTGGTTGAGCACTACAGAGACGTATCTTGTTCTAATTGGTGCGTTAGTGTGAACCGCGCTGTGATAGGTTGGTGTTACGGGACAGCAACAGAATAGTTCGCGATCTTTTGAGAGGCAGGAAATTTACCGAAAATGGCTTATTATTATTATGACGTAGACAAGAAGAAACCTTCATGGTTTAAAAAGCTGAAAAATATGTTTGTAAAAGACAAAGAGGTAGTTACGAGAGAGGGAAAAATATTTTCTCCACCGAAGACGCCTGCTTCTTATATGTTGTCAAAATATGGTTACCATACGTGTGTTTGGTTGGAGAATTGGGTACGGTATACCAAAGATGATGGTGTGTTAGCCTTTCCGGAGGGAGGATCTTTTGATTTGGCAGTTTTGAGGAATTTGAGGGACAGAATTATGCAGCTTGAGCCGAGACCGAGACCAACTCAATTTGAGGCATTGGTTGAATGGGAAGATGATATGCCCGATATAGAAAGCGAGCGGTTGAGTCAACATGTAAGACCACAAAGTAGATTCAGTGGCTTATGGGGTGGGACACATGAGACCAGAATGCGCAGATGGAGAGATGCAAACATGTGTGATGGATTGTATCCCGTTAGATTGATGGATGATTTTGAAGGGCGAATATGCACAGAGAAGAGGAAACATATGGAAAAAGAGAGGCAAAGTTATGGTGACAGTGAATTGGAGGATGCAGTATTGGAAGAAATATTAAATAGGAGCCCGCCCCTGTATCAGCCCGGTTCTTTATGGAACACACAGAATGCTCCATCAGCAGATGAGAGGAATAATGAAATTCCAAAACAATATTCGAATTTAAAAGATGTGCCTGAAAGAGTAGAAGTGAGATACAACCCAAATACCTCTATAACAGAGTCAAGACTTACCGGTACCGCTAAACAGAGTAATGAACGAGAAAATGTAAATAGGGCAGAAAGACGAGTTGAGGAACAAGCCAGTACTGCAGAGTATATAAGAACTATCAATGAATTGACTGAAAAGATACAAGAGCTTACCAAGAACATAGAAGCAGTGACAGTTCCAGTTACCATAGTGTCGGGGTCACCGGTCCGATTAGGGTAGCCTGGCACAAAGTGGGAAGGCTAAACTCCAAGGGCCCGATTCACAGAATGAACTTAAGACTCAATCCTAAACTTACTACTATTTTGGTATTCACAGAATGCACTTACTGCTTTTGGCATTCACAGAATGAACTTACTACTTTTGGTATTCACAGAAGTTAGGATTTTGTCTTAAGTTTGTCTTAAGACAAACTTAAGACAAACGTAAGACAGACTTAAGACAAAATCCTAACTTCTGTGAATACCAAAAGTAGTAAATTCATTCTGTGAATGCCAAAAGTAGTAAGTGCATTCTGTGAATACCAAAATAGTAGTAAGTTTAGGATTGAGTCTTAAGTTCATTCTGTGAATCGGGCCCCATGGCTTTCGTGTTACACTTGCGTCACACTCAACTCAGTAACACAGCGTACCTCCACTCACTAGAAAAATAACACCACACCGTCTTTTTTAGAAAAATAGAAAGACTTTATCTTCTTTTTAAGCTTGAATTCAGTTGCATAAGCCTTAACATACCATCATTCTACATTTAATGTTTCTTTTTTTATTTCAAATCATTTTTATTTCAAATCAGAAACAAAAGCAAGTACAAGACAATACAGTACAATAAGGATCAAAGAGGTAAAAAGGATATTACAATGATTCATCATATGCGAGCCCTGAACAAGCAAAAAAGGAAAATGGTGGGTGAATCATTGACTCATTAGTGACGTGGACAAACCTAAATAAAGAAAAAGAGACATTAGCAGTGGTCATGTTGTGACATATAAATTATACATACAAGAGTACAATCTCAGTTGCGAAACCATCAGATGTCGCGTTTTAGGGACAAGTCTTAACTCGGAGGGTTGCTGGTTAGAACAGGATGACTTGAGGCTAGTTCATTACTCTAAGGGGGATCAAACGAAAAGGAGGAAGCATCCAGGGCTTTCCAGAGTTTTTTATGGGAGATGCGGCACGTTGAAGAGTGTAATGTAGGGTTATCTGCACCTCTTAGGAAGGACAGCCAATCTTGCCACATTTTGAATGTCACCTCTGAAGGGTTCTTCCACTTACACAGAACAACCTTGCAAGCCAAGGTGAGGAGGAGATCAAGGAGTTGACGATCCACCGGATTTACCAGATGTGGCTCTTGAACCCCCAGTAGAACATACGCAAACTCTCTAGGTGGATTGAAACCAAAGATGAGCGTAATACAGTCAAATATTCTGTTCCAGTAGCCCTTCAGTAAAGGGCAATTAAATAACATGTGAGCCAAGTCCCCCACCCCTGCATCACAGTTCCAGCAAGTTGGGGATTCCCTTAGGTTTGTCTTAAAGAGTCTTTCAGGTGTCCAATACGTTCTGTTAATTAACATGAATTTAGTCTGTGACAGAATAGGCGAAATCTTGTTTCTAAATGCAGTAGTGTCTATTATCTCCCAATCAAAGCTCATACCCGTCGTGTTCGGTTCTGTTTCCCATCTCGTCTCATTCTTCCTGTTAGCTTTCTGAGGAAGTGGGAGGAGCATTTTATAGACCTTCGAAACGAAATGCCCAGTTTTATAGATGCGTGGAACAGAGTCCCACAGCCATGGGACAGATGAGGACAAGGAGCGTGCAGAGAGTATTGCTTTTAGCTTCAGGAAGTCATAAAAATCTAATGGTGTGAGGGCATGTGTGGGACGAGAATGGGAGGGGGTCAGTTATGTTAGGTATATGTGTAAGGTCCATGGTGAGTAGGGCCACGAGTGGGATATTGCCAATATCGCTTTTTCAATGTCTATCCACAGCGGAGTATAGTCTGAATCTTTGATTAACCATAAAGCTCCTTGTTTACATAAGAACGCTGTTTGGTAGTGTCTGAAGTTCGGGAGACCCAGGCCGCCTTTATCTTTAGCTAGTTGTAGCTTTTTCATTGATATCCTTGGTTTCTTCCCTTGCCACAGAAACGTATCAAACAGCTTCTCTACCCTGTGGATAAAGTCATCAGAAAAAGTCATTGGGAGCATACACGCTATGTAATTAACTAAGGGGGTTACCATCATCTTCAGGGTTTCAGCCCTGCCCCACCAGGATAAATATTTAGGGGACCAGCCATCTAGGAGCTTGTTTATTTTGTTTAGCACGGATTTCTCATTAGTGCGGACTGTAGAGATTAGATCGCTATCAAAGTCTAGCCCCAGGTATTTAAAGCAGCCCGGCTGCCATATGAGTCCCGAATCTCCTATCATGTCCTTAGTTCCCAGATTATTGAGCGACTTGACTTCTGTCTTGTCTTTGTTTAGTTTGTAGCCGGATACTTTAGAGAATTCATCAATCGTCGTGAGTAGGGCCGGTATTGCTTCATTCGCTTTCTCTGAGACTACCAATACATCATCGGCATATGCTGTTAACTTTATGACACAGTCGTTGAAGGGGATTCCAGCTATATTTTTGTTGGATCACTGACATAATATAGATTGACAAAATATAGACTTAACAAAATATAGTCACCAAAATATAGAATGCCAAAATATCGAATTCCTATCTACAAACAGATAAGTACAAAAATATCGAATCCAAAATATAGTCTGTAAAAAATATAGTCAGTCAAAATATCGAATTTTTTTGAATGTCTTAAAGTAATTTAAAATTAATGAAATAATAAATATAATTAACTAAAACAAATACTCAAATGACCTTAAAATTAAGATATAATTAATTTAAGTTATTAATAAAAAATGTACAATATTTTACCGTAGGATAGCAGGAGGGTAACATTTAATATTACTACTCCAGTGAGTACAACAGTAGGGAAAGCGTTGGATAGTGTAGGGGTGAAAAATACTATTCCCACTCTAGTGAGTGCAACAGTAGGGAAAGCGTTGGAGAGCGTAGGGGTAAAAAATACTATTCCCACTCCAGTGAGTGCAACAGTAGGGAAAGTGTTGGATAGCGTAAGGGTAAAAATTACTATTCCCACTCCAGAGAGTGCAACAGTAGTGAAAGCGTTGGATAGTGGGAGAGTAAAAAATACTATTCCCACTCCAGTGAGTGCAACAGTAGGGAAAGCGTTGGATAGAGTAGGGGTAAAAAATACTATTCCCACTCCAGAAAGTGCAACAGTAGGGAATGCGTTGGATAGCGTAGGGGTAAAAATTAAAATTCCCACTCCAGAGACTGCAACAGTAGAGAAAGCGTTGGATAGCGTAGGGGTAAAAAATACTATTCCCCCTCCAGTGAGTGCAACAGTAGGGAAAGCGTTGGATAGCATAAGGGTAAAAATTACTATTCCCACTCCAGAGAGTGCAACAGTAGGGAAAGCGTTGGGTAGCGGGATGGTAAAAACTACTATTCCAACTCCAGAGCGTGCAAGAGTAGGGAAAGCGTTGGATAGTGTAGGGGTAAAAATTACTATTCCCACTCCAGAGAGTGCAACAGTAGGGAAAGCGTTGGATAGCGTAGGGGTATACATTACTATTCCCACTCCAGAGAGTTCTACAGTAGGGAAAGCGTTGGATAGCGTAGGGGTAAAAAATACTATTCCCACTCCAGAGAGTGCAGCAGTAGGGAAAGCGTTGGATAGCGGGAGTGTGAAAATTACTATTCCCACTCCAGATAGTGCAACAGTAGGGAAAACTTTGGATAGCGTAGGGGTAAAAATTACTATTCCCACTCCAGAGAGTGCAACAGTAGGGAAAGCGTTGGATAGCGTAGGGGTAAAAAATACTATTCCCTCTCCAGATAGTGCAACAGTAGGGAAAGTAATGATTTAATATATTATTAAAAATAAATTAAATATCAATCCTAATAAAACATTAATTGAAATTAATAACCAATTTAATATTATGTAATAATTAATTAGAAATACAACTACATATTAGTTATTAAAAATTAATAACCTATTCATAATTATTTACCAACTAATTAATTTTCAATAACAAAAACTAATTAATAATACAAATTAATACCAATTACAAATTAACAGTAAATTAATTATCAATACACAAAAAGTATTTTAACATGTAATTAATTACAATTACATTACTTCCCACCCTATTCCCCTAAAAACCCACACCCCACTACAGAAAATACATTAATACAATTATCATGATTATCAAATATTTAATTAATACAAAATAATTACCAATTAATAAAAATTAATTGCCAATTAATAGAAATTAATTACCAATTAAAAATTAATTAACAATAAATTTAAAATCAATATTAATGAATGAAAAAAATTATTTACTTTATTACAATTAAATTACTTCCCACCCTATTCCCCTATAAACCCACAACCCGCTACAGAAAATAAAATTAGAAAATAAACATAATTAACAATTAATCAATTAATACAGATTAATTGGCAATTAATAAAAATGAATTACCAATTAAAAAATAACAATAAATTCAAAATGAATACAAATAAATAAATACAAATATTTAATTAATTACAATTAAATTACTTCCCACCCTAATCCCCTATAAACCCACAACCCGCTACAGAACTAAAAAGCAAAATTTAATTAAAAATTAATAATTGCTAAAAATAAATATTTAGTTTAATATAATTAAATTACTTCCCACCCTATTCCCCTATAAACCCACAACCCGTTACAGAATTAAATTACGCAAAAATTAAATAACATACAATTCATTACTTAAAATACATTAAACATACATTACAAAAATTAATATACACTTTTCACAAATATACTAACATACAAAACACTTTAAAACAATTGATATTATTAAAAAATCGATATATTTAATGCCTATATTGTATACTTCGATATTTTGACTTCTATATTTTGAAAATCGATATTACTTACCTTAAATTCGATATTTTTAACCACTATATTGTGTCCATTCGATATTTTGTCCATTCTATATTTTTACTTCGATATTATGTCCATTCTATATTTTGGAATCGATATTTTGACTGTTTACCATTTTTGTTATGTCTAATTTGATACAGGAATGGCTCGATCGCCAACACGAATAGTGACGGGGAGAGGGGACATCCTTGTCTTGTGCCTTGGTGTAGTCGAAAAGGTGACGAGAGTGACCCACCCGCCCTGAACTTCGCTACAGGACAGAAGTAAAGGGACATGATCATCTTTATGATTGAGGGGCCTAAATTAAATTTATGGAGCACGGCCTCCAGATACCTCCAATCCACTTTATCGAATGCTTTTTCAGCATCTAGTGTTATTGCTGCTGTGGGAGTAGATAGTAGTTTCGCTTTCTCTAATACATGTGCTAGTGTCCTGGTGTTGTCACTAGACAACCTGTTTTTCATGAATCCCGCCTGGGAAGAATGTATGAGTTTTGGTAGTATTTTCTGGAGGCGTGCCGCCAGGATGGATGCAAAGAGCTTACAGTCAAGGTTTATGAGAGAAATGGGCCTATAATTTTTAGTTAGGGCGGGATCTTTCCCTTCTTTCGGAATAACTGCAATGGTGGCCTCTGGTAGGGTGCCCTTAGCTTCCCCTGTTTCACTTATTTCCTCGAACATGTTGAGCAGGGGCTGCGCGACTGACATGGAAAAGCATTTGTGAAATTTCGCGGAAAAGCCGTCCGGACCAGGGGCTTTACCACACTTCAAAGATTTAATGGCATACTGAACTTCCATTAGCGAGATCGGGCCGTTTATGTCTGTTTGCTCTTCCTCAGACAAGGAAGGGAGATTGCAGTTATTCAAATACTCATTAATCTTTTGGTTTTCCACTTCTGCATTCTTGGAGTAGAGTTTCTCGTAAAATTCTTTAAAGAGGTCTGTTATTTTCGTTGGGTCGGAATGGGAAACACCCATGTGATCAGCTATGGAATTTATTGTGTTCTTTTGTATTTTAAATTTGAGGTACGCAGCCAGACTTTTACCTGCTTTGTTTGATTCACACAGTTTGAACCTTTTCCTCCTATCGAGCCAGACCCCTGCCCTTTCACTTACAATTTTATTATATTCGTATTTTTTATTGGCTAGCTTATTTAGTGACTCAGCTTTCCTGTCCTGCAAGTACTTAGCCTCTAGGCTTGCTATTTCTTTCTCTAGTTCCTCTAATTTTCCATTATGATTCTTATTCATGGCAGATTTAATCTTGATAATTACACCATCTTAAAGTACTTTTTAGCGCCTCCCACCTAGTCAAGTCGGAGGTATCACCCCTAGTGTTGTGGACCAGATATTCTTTGATAGCGGTTTCAATAGTTGCTCGGTGTTGTTTGTGTTCAAGAACCTCATCATTGAGCCGCCATGTTGACTGACGGGTAGACGGTTTTATGTCTGAGATGGTGAGTGTGATGCATGAGTGATCGGACACAAGCTTTGGTTCTATTGTGGTTTCTAGTATTCTGGGTGTAGCGTTCTGTGTGATAAATAGATAATCAATCCGTGAGAATGAGTCATGGGGCGAGGAGTAAAATGAGTAGTCCCTGTCAACCGGGTTTTGTAGGCGCCAAGAATCTACCAGGTGAAATTGCTCACATAAGTTTTTGAAGGCTCTATGAGATCTATTACTACGGAAGGGAGTTAATGTTTCTAACTCTGTGATTCTATGACATGGCACAAATCATGTAATTCTAGCAAACCTCACTTAGCCATGAAATTAATCAGCAGGATAAATTCAAACAGAATCCTTTTTCAATAATAGCCCATTAAAATATTATAAAGACTAGAGGGAGGTCCTGAGGCAGATCAATAGTGTAATGTAATGTATGTATACTTGTAAAGCGCACTGTTACCTCGTTACGTGGCGTCCTGGTGCTGTATACCGCTGGGGAACCTGTCCTGGCTTTCCCTGTGAGAGGGCACCCCCAAGGTGAAGCCAGGCATCCCCGGCGCTGCAAGGGCCGTTGTGGAGATTAAGCAAGCTATTGCCCAGAGTTGCAGAGTGGGACCAATGGTTAGCCTAGGCACCTATGCGAGAATTATCGAGACCGCAGACATTGTTCCAAGACCCTGCCGCATCAGGAAATTAACCCTGGTCCCGGCCCGACCTCTGCTTCAGGGTCTGCCGCTTCTAACCAGTGAGCCACACTTCTCCAATAGCAAGGCACAATAATAGAATCAGCAGATGGTTGCTTCAATTGTCCAGCAGAATAATGCTTGAATGGAGAAGACAGATAATTCTCAGTAAAAATTTGAACTTAAATTCAATTACAAATTTACATTCGCCTTTTAAAGTCTAAACATTAGTTTTAGAAAAGAATCACAGTTCAGACATTTAGTCAGACAAGGGGCAACTCCAAACTCGTGAATAACCCTGCCTTTAGTTGGTTATTTCACCATTACTTGTATTGTTACAGTTGGATCAGCAGTTGTTCCTTGGTTTGCTGATCTCTCATAAAGAGAGAGAGATCTCCTTGGGTAGCTCCGCTGAACACAGCTTCCCAGTCCCCCTCATTCACTCGACTTCTATGAGGCAGGAAGTCCAAGTATTCACCAGGCCCAGCAGTGGGATCCGTGGGACACACTCCTCCCTCCCCGCTCCAAATCCCTGCTTACTTCTTGTTTAGGCGTTCGATCGGCCGTTCCGACCAGTGCTGGCCACCTGAGGGGCCAAAACTTTCCTCTCGGGAGTCTCAAATGCTAATCATGGCCCAGTTCGATAACGGAAGACTCACAGAGGCAGGTTCCACCCTGACGGCAGAACACGCTTCAGTTTCTGCTGCTCCGCTGCCTTCGCGTCTCTTTCTCCACAAGCCCACTGAGATAGGGTGAACTCCTTCCCTCCCAACCTCTTGCAATCCCGCCTTACTCTTTCCGGGTGCTTCCCTCGCAAGTCCCGGGGCGGGGTTCCACCGGGTCTCCTTCACTGTCAACAACCTCCCAAGGACGGCCCCTCCGGTCAACTCTGGCGCACCCGGGCTCTCCTCAGTCAGGAACTGGTCCACCGATGGGACCCGACATCTGGTCCTGCCTCCCGCTTCACCCCCGTGTGCTCCGTACTGAGGGCGCTGTCAGCTCCGATGAACCAGCGCAGTGTCCCTCACCTCACGAGCTCCCACAGACCCGCAGCGGAGAGTCACACAAGCGTGGAGAACTCAGGACCAACTGGAGACCACCATAAATTTAGTAAGTTCCTGGTCAAGGGGTGGGGGCAGACTCAGGCAGGTCACGAAGCTGCAGTTGAAACTGATCGTGCTGGGGTACTGAATGTCGGCAGGGACAGGGATCTAACTCCGTAGGGGTTTTAATTCCAAAAAGGAGGCAGACTTAGTTGCCCTCACCTGACCTTCTTCCTCAGCCCACGTCCTGGACTACCCACCTGAGGGTAGGCACACCTTTTCAATGTTAGGGGTACCAGAAGTAGTTATTCCTGCTGGGTCAGATCAATGGGTGAGGGATAGCATCAGCAAATAGAGAGAGCAGCCCCAAGAGGCAGTCAAACCCCCCACACTGCGCCAACCTCCTCTCCCCACAGCCTGTACTCCAACTGTCTCACTTCTCAGAACAATCATCCCACCAAATGGTCGCTCAACATTCCACCTTATATAGCCTGTCCCTAGAGTGTCCAGAGAGGTCCAGAAGGTTCTGGAATCCCTCATATTACCCTATGGCACTAGGCTATGAGGTAAACTTGTCAGTTGGCAGGCCACCCTTTTGTAAATGATCACTTACTCCTACCTCCATTTTAAAAGAGCATCTGCGCCTCATTGTTATTTAGTAGCAATGGAGCGTCCAGAGACCTATGGTCAACACCAAAAAGAAAATGTAGTGGACACTAAAAGAAAAAATAGGAGGCAAAACGGGAGAAAAAATAAGGATGGACCACCCAAAGGGCTGGCAGGTCTAACACGCGTCCCCCAGCTGAAAGTGGGGAGAGCTACCCAACCCCTTGGGAGTTCTCATCACTAAGGCGGAAGTACCTCGAGAGATCGTCTGCATTGGCGTGGTCCACTCCAGGTAGATGTTCCACCCTGAAGTCCATTCCCTGTAGGGAGATGGACCACATTAGCAGCTTGGGATTCTCGCCCCTCATTTGCATCAGCCAACGGAGGGGCCGGTGGCCAGTCTGAACAAGGAAGTGTAAGCCAAACAAGTATGGCCGCAACTTCTTCAGGGCCCATACCACCGCAAAAGCTTCCTGCTCAATCGCACTCCACCTCTGTTCCCGGGGAAGCAGTCTCCTAGAAAGGAAAACTACAGGTTGGTCCAGACCCTCCTCATTGAGTTTATTTATTTATTTATTTATTTATTTATTTTAAAAATTTATAAAGCGCAGCGTATACCCGTGGGTGTCTTGGCGCTATGACTTTGCTGAAAATCTCAGATTGAACATGTATCTACCTTAAAAAGTATTGTCCTGAGCAGTTTATTGGTCAAATAACCAGGTTTTTACCAATTTTCTGAATTGAAGTAGCGAGGGTGCCAATTTTATTTCCTTTGGAAGCGTGTTCCAAAGTTTGGCTGCAGCATTGGTAAAGCATCTGTCGCCCCATGTCACCGTCCTAGTGCGTGGCACTACCAGTAGATGTCTCTGTTCAGATCGTAAGGATCTTTTAGGTAAATAATAGAAGAGTTTCTGTTTGAGAAATGCTGGTCCATGGCCCTTAAGAGCTTTATAGGTGAGACACAAGGTCTTGAATCTAATGCGATTTCTCACTGTTAACCAGTGGAAGTTCCTTATCGCTTGCTTGGTGGACTGAAACTTAGGAATGCCAGCTAGTAGCCTTGCGGCAGCATTTTGTATAAGCTGCAGTTTGGCCACCACCCGTGCCTGGGCATTTACAAATAATCCATTGCAGTAATCAAGTGATGAGAGTACTAAGGAACTCACCACTGTTTTCCTAGTACTCTCAGGAAGATAGGGCAGGATTTTTCTAATGATCTTAAGCTTGTAGAAGGCAGACGACGCAACCTGATTGGCATGGTTAGAGAAATTAAGATTGTCGTCGGATATAATTCCTAAATTCCTGACCTTTTGCACAGGTTCTGGGGGGGCTCCGAGTGGGGTCGGCCACCAAAAAGTGGACCACTGCGGCGATAGATTTCCAAAGATCATTACCTCTGTTTTATCAGAGTTGAGACGCAAGCAGTTCTCAGACATCCATTCCTTGATGGCAAGCATGCCTTCTTGGAACCTGGCGGCTACCTCCTCACCATCATTCTTAATTGCGATCACCAATTGGGTGTCGTCGGCGTATGAGGTAAGGCTCATCCGGAAGTTCTTAATCACCCTTGCTAAGTCCGACACATAGATGTTAAAAAGTGTCGGACTTAGGGATGAGCCTTGCGGAACGCCACATGGAAGGGCGAGCTCAGTAGATTGAAATGCGCCCAGTGTCACTGCTTGCGTTCTGTTGGACAGAAATGAAGCCAGAAGCTCCCTGGCCTTTGAGCAAATGCCCATTTCCTCGACACGGTCAATCAGGACAGCATGATTGACCGTGTCGAAGGCCGCCGAGAGATCCAGCAGGACCAGTATAGCTGTTCCTCCTTGGTCCCTGATGGTTCTGATATCATCGGCAGCCTTAATGAGGGCAGTCTCTGTTCCATGAAGTTTCCGGAACCCAAACTGCGACTCGTCCAGGAGGTTATTGTGTTCAATATATTCAGGAAGTTGGGTGTTCATTGCTTTTTCCACTATTTTAGCCAGGTAAGGCAGGCTGGCAATAGGTCTATAGTTTTTGAGAGTTGTTTTATCTAGACCAGTTTTTTTAAGGAGAGGTTTCAGTAGAGTGTTTTTTAACTTATCTGGGAAAATCCCAGATTGGAACATGGCGTTACAAATAGAAGTAATGACTTTGCTCACCACGTGAATTACTGGAATAAAGATTTTAGGGGGGCAGGGATCTAGGGATGAGCCTGTTTTTACCTGTCTCATAAGATCTCCTATTTCCTGATTCGTCATATCCCTGAATCTAGTAAACGAACAGTCCGGGTTATTTTTGGGTGATTTAGGTTGTATGCTGGTACTTAATGAAGTAACCGCAAATTCTGAATATATGTCGTTTACTTTTGAGAAGAAGAAACCTGCTAAATTATTGCAGAATTCCTGAGAATGGGGAGGGCTCAGATCTACCACCTTCCCTGCCAGAGTCTTAACTACTTCAAACAGTTGTCGACTCGAGTTTTTTGATTTGTTAATTTGCTGCTCAAAGTAGTTCTTCTTTTCCTCCTGTTGCGATAGCACTGCCCCAATGCCATGCTCCGATGCATCCTTTTGGACGATAAACTCCTCAGAGAAGTCAGGGGCCCTTAGGACAGGAGCCGCGCACTTAGCTTCTTTTAGAGTGTCAAAAGCTTGTTGACACGCCTCAGTCCAGACTACCCGTCGAGGATGTTTTTTGGATGTAAGCTCAGTCAAGGGGGCCACAATTGTGCCATATCCCTTGACAAAGTGATGGTAGTATCCTGTGAGGCCCAGAAAAGCTCGGACCTCCGTTTGAGTCTTGGGGGGTTCCCAGGCCATGATAGTCTCAATTTTAGCCTGGAGGGGCTGCACCTTACCCCGGCCCACCAAGTGGCCTAGGTACACTGCCGACCCCTGCCCGATCTGGCATTTGCTGGCCTTGATCGTCAAGCCAGTCTGCTTCAGGGCTTGAAGAACGGCCTGAAGGTGACACAAATGGTCCTCCCAGCTGCTGCTGAAGACAGCGATGTCATCAAGATAGGCAGCAGAGAAGGCCTCCATACCGGAGAGGACCTGGTTCACCAGCCGCTGAAAAGTGGCAGGGGCCTTCTTGAGCCTGAAGGGCTTCACACAGAACTGGTAGCGGCCCTCAGGCCTGGAGAAGGTGGACCTTTCCTTTGCTCCATCTGTAAGGGAGATCTGCCAGTACCCAGAGGTGAGGTCAAAGGTACTTAGGTATTGGGCAGCTCTCAGCCGGTCAATGAGCTCATCCGCCCTCGGGATAGGATGAGCATCATTCTTCGTCACAGAGTTCAGTCCCCTGTAATCCACACAGAACCTGAGTTCTGGAGTGGTGCCCGGCGGGGCAGCTTTTGGCACCAGAACCACCGGACTGGACCAGGGGCTGCTTGAAGATTCAATGACTCCCAGCTCCAGCATCTTAGTGACTTCACTGTGGATGCAGGCCTTCACCCTATCTGTCCCTTGTGTTCACGTCATGGGTACACAGGTTGGTCCTTCCCGGGATAAGTGAGAACAGCGAGGAATACTGCTCCAAGACTTGACGGCAACCTCTCCGCTGTTTGGTAGTCAGGGATGGTGAGAGGATCACCCCCTCCACCGACCCATCATTCTCTTGGGATGCAAAGAGATCAGGGAGAGGCTCACTTTCCGCTTCCTCTGTCCCATCAGTCACCGTAATCAAGATGACCTCGGGCCTCTCATGGTGAGGTTTGAGGCGGTTGACATGGAGCACCCGATGGGGCTGCCTGGGGGTCTTAAGATCTACTAATTAAGTGACCTTGCCCTTCTTTTAAACCACTTCAAAGGGGCCTGTCCAGCGGTCCTGGAGGGCACTAAGCTCTCCAGGCCCCACACTTTCTGTCCAGGCTCCAGCTCCAGAGGGTGAGCATTGTGGTCATACCACTCTTTCATGACTGCCTGGCTGGCTTCAAGGTTGTCAGAAAAGCTTGCTTCCACAACTTAGCCATTTGGCTACGGAAAGCCAGCATATAACTCACCACATCCTCGGGAAGTCTCTTGGGAGTCTTTTCCCATGCATCTTTCACCAGGCTGAGAGGTCCTCTGACAGGGTGCCAATACAGAAGTTCAAAGGGGCTGAAGCCCACTCCTTTCTGTGGCACTTCCCTGTATGAGAACAACAAACAGGTTAGGAGGATGTCCCATTTCCTCCGCAGGCTCTCAGGCAGGCTCCTGATCATGCCCTTCAAGGTTTTGTTAAACCTTTCCACCAGACCATTGGTCTGGGGTGGTAAGGGGTGGAGAACCTGTAAGTAACTCCACATTCCTTCCACATAGCCCGCATGTATGACAACATGAAGTTGGCTCCCCTGTCAGACACAACTTCCTCAGGGGAAACCCACTCGGGTAAAAATCCCCATCAGGGCCCGAGCCACTGCAGGTGCAGTAACGGTCCTCAAAGGAATAGCCTCTGGGTACCGGGTGGCATGATCCACCAGAACCAGGATAAACCTGTGACCGGATGAAGTAGGTGGCTCCAATGGCCCAACAATGTCGATGCCCACCCTTTCAAAGGGGGTGCTAATGATGGGTAGTGGTTCCAGGGGATCCTTCAGCTTAACCCCTGTTTTCCCACTGGCTTGACAGGACACACACGTCCTACAAAAGGTGTCGGACGCCCCCCTCATCTGAGGCCAATAGAAATGGGGGACAAGCCGGGCAAATGTCTTGTCCGCGCTCAAGTGTCCTGCCAAACGAATCTCATGAGCCAACTCCAGGAGAAAGGCTCGGTAACGCTGGGGAACTACCAAGGCCCGTGACGAACCGTGCACCGGAGCCTTGGGTTCGCTGAATAGGAGGCCATCCTCCCGGTAGCTGTGGAAATTCCCTGCAATGTTACCTGCTGCCTGGGCTTCGGCCTGTCGCCTCAGACCCTCAAGGGTAGGGCACTCCTTCTGCCCCTGACAAAACTCTTCCCTGGTAGGTCCTCCCTCCACATGCCACTCTGCAGGGATAGGTAGGTCCTCCCGGGAGACAACATCCCCCTCCGTGGACTCCGGGACAACCACCTCGGGTGCCACATCCATCTCACGGGGTATGGACGCCGAGGCAGGTTTTCCCAGTCCCCAGATCTTCCCCTTTTTGGCAGCTGGCTGTGCCTTTGTTCCAGGCTCCAGCCCTTGCGAACTCCCCCTCCGGGTAGTTGTGGACCGTGTGCTTGCACAGGTCCAATCAGGTGAACCCAGCATCTCTGTATGTGTCCGGAATTTCACCTCTTTCCAAGCATTGTGCTCCAGGTCATTACCCAACAGACAATCGACCGGCACAGCAGGGCTCACCGCGACTCGTAGAAGTCCTGTGACCCTCCCCGTTCAAAGGGAACTTTGGCCACCGGATAGGGACCTATTCTGCCGTCATCCATCGCAGCTGGGCGGAGTACGTTTGGAATCACCTGCTCTGGAAACACCAGCTGACTCCTTACCATGGTCATACTGGCACCAGTGTCCCTCAGAGCCTCCCCTCTCTGGCCGTTGATGGTGACCCACTGCCCATACTTGGAGGTATTTGAGGGCACCTGGATCTTAGGAACCATCTCGCTGTCTCCCAGGGACACTAAGGTTATCTCTGCCCAGTCGCCTCCCCTGTCTAAGGGCAACTCCTCCCTGAGCACTACACTTGCCACCCCAGGGGTTTTTCCTCCAGTGGGAGGGTGTGATCTCTTTGGGCACTTGGTATCCCCCTTATAGTGCCCAATCTCACCACACTCATAACAGCGGACAACTCTCGGCTGCTGACTACGGTCAGGATAAGTGGGTTTTTGTTGGCTGACCTTGGGAGTGAAACCTGACCCCTTCCCTTGCGAGCTATTTTGGGGGCCTTTTGAGAACTCCTTCTTTTTGTCTCCCCCTTCTTTCTTCTGGGGAGCGTCCTGACCAGTCTTTTGGGGATTCCCTTCAGTTCCCTTTGAGGACACCCTGGGTACTAGCCCAGATGTCCACCTCCTCTGCAAGCTTCCTAGGATTAGTCAGCTTGCTGTCCACCAGGTGCTGACGCAGCTCCGGAAAACATTTCTCGAGGAGATGCTCCTTCAGGAACAGATTATACAAACCCTCGTAATCAGTAACCTCACTGCCTTGCACCCAGCCCTCTAATGCCTTCTTAGCATAGTCCAGGAAATCCACCCAATTTTGTGTAGTAAGTTTTTGACTGTGACGAAATTTCTGCCAATACTTTTCAGGGGTCAGCCCAAACTTTCTGATCAAAGCAATTTTCATTGTGGGGTAATTAGTCTGTTCCTCCTGCTCCAGAGCTAAAAGCGCATCCCTCCCCTCTGGAGGCTTGTACTTATACAGGCAACCCCCCCTCCCCCAATGACTCTCTGAAAGCCCATGGGCTCTTAGTGAGACCTCATAGGCAGCCAACCATTTAGTTATATCATCTCCTACACTAAAACTGGCGACTACATCTTTGGGCAGGTAGGGTCTGGGCTCCCTGGTAACTTCCTTAGGTACGCTGCCACCAACAGGATTACTGGGGGTCCCTATCTGTAGCGCATTGAGGTCTAACTCCCTTAAACTAAGCTCATGGGGAAATCTCCTTTCCTCCCACTCCTTCTCCAATCGGGCCAACTCTAATTTTAGTTGTCTCTTTTACCTCCTGTCCACTAATTCTGCTGAGGACAGGCTCATTCCAGACACACTACTGCCCGCCCTCGAAGGTGTCCCAGGACCTGGTAACAGATTCTCCCCTTCGGTTTGGTACAGCATGTCCACTTCTATGATGGTGTCACGCTCCCCTTCTTCCTCCCCCCTTTCCCCATCTGTGTGAGCTGCTACCCATGCTCTCAAGCTGGTTTAAAGTTCTGCTTTCTTCGCACCACGCTTGAAGAACGCCCCTTTCTCCTGGTGAAATTCACTAAGTTGCGCCGCTGTGTAAGTCCCTAACTCAGTCAACTCAAATTCCATTTTGCCAGACGGGTCCTCAGACATTTATTTGGGGTTTCTCAGGAGAGAGGCATCAAATAAGAGCTAATCCTAACCACCACCAGAAAGGATTTTGAAAAAAACAAAAGTATCCAATTAGGGAGACCAACTAGGAGAAAACTCCATTCAGAAAAGTCAAAATTCAAGTGTAGGGTGCGTGGTGCACACTGGGTCACTGTCAAGTGGACACAAGCATAAGCCCTAATCCCACTGCTGCCACCAATATGTTGGACCCGGGGTCACCGGTCCGACTAGGGTAGCCTGGCACAAAGTGGGAAGGCTAAACTCCAAGGCTTTCGTGTTACACTTGCGTCACACTCAACTCAGTAAAACAGCGTATCTCCACTAGAAAAATAACACCACACCGTCTTTTTTAGAAAAATAGAAAGACTTTATCTTCTTTTTAAGCTTGAATTCAGTTGCATAAGCCTTAACATATCATCATTCTTCATTTAATGTTCCTAACTCTGTGAATCTATGACATGGCACAAATCATGTAATTCTAGCAAACCTCACTTAGCCATGAAATTAATCAGCAGGATAAATTAAAACAGAATCCTTTTTCAAGTAATAGCCCAGGGTCGGCCCCTAGTGGGGCCGACCCTGTGGAACAATCTGCCCCTCAGCCTCAGAGAGATCACTAATCATCTATCCTTTAGAAAAAGGCTCAAAACCAACTTGTTCCTAGAGGAATAACTAGCTGTAGCTCTATCATTGAAACCTCAGCTCATCTGCAATGCCCTTTTTCTCACCATCTTAGCGAGCAAAGCGCGGAGATACCCCGACCGGGGTCGATTCTTGCGCTATACAAGAAGTTAAATAAATAAATAAATAAAGACTAGAGGGAGGTCCTGAGGCAGATCAATAGCAAGGCACAATAATAGAATCAGCAGATGGTTGCTTCAATTGTCTAGCAGAATAATGCTTGAATGGAGAAGACAGATAATTCTCAGTAAAACATTTCAACTTAAATTCAATTACAAATTTACATTCGCCTTTTAAAGTCTAAACATTAGTTTTAGAAAAGAATCACAGTTCAGGCATTTAGTCAAACAAGGTGCAACTCCAAACTCGTGAATAACCCTGCCTTTAGTTAGTTATTTCACCATTACTTGTATTGTTACAGTTGGATCAGCAGTTGTTCCTTGGTTCGCTGATCTCTTATAAAGAGAGAGAGATCTCCCTGGGTAGCTCCACTGAACACAGTTTCCCAGTCCCCCTCATTCACTCGACTTCTATGAGGCAGGAAGTCCTGGTATTCACCAGGCTCAGTAGCGGGATCCGTGAGACACACTTCTCCCTCCACGCTCCAAATCCCTGCTTAAGTCAAGTCAAGTCAAGTCAAGAGATTTATATAGTGAAGTAGTGTGGCTCACTGGTTAGAGGTGGCAGACCCGAGAGCAGAGGACGGCCCGGGACCAGGGTTCGATTCCCGGCGCGGCAGGTTTCTGGACCAGGGTCAGCGGACTCGATAATTCTCTCGCCTCGGTGCCCACTCTGATCAGCGATCACACTCGGCAACTCTGGGCATTAGCTTGCCTCATCTTCACTAACGGCCCCACCAGACCGCCGGGGATGCCTGGTCTCACCCTGGAGATACCCATTAAGGGACCATCTCTCAGGGAAGCCAGGAAGGGTTTCGCAGCGGTCGAAGCGCCTTGGGACCCTACGGGTAAGTAGTGCGCTATATAAATGCCAATACATTTACATTTACATATAGCGCGCTACATACCCAGGGGGTCTCAAGGCGCTTGAAGAAGGGTGGGGAGTTACTTGTCGAATATCCACGTTTTAAGTTGCTTTCTAAATGCTAGGTGGTTCTGAGTAAGGCGAAGGTGAGTGGGAAGTGAGTTCCAGGTTTTACCTGCCAGGTAGGAGAAGGATCTACCCCCCATGGTGGTTTTGTTGATGCGAGGTGCAAGGGCTTGGTTGGAGGATCGTAGCTGGCGGGAGGGGGTGTAGAAGGACAGTCGTGTGTTGAGGCATTCGGGTCCAATTTCATAAAGTGCTTTGTGTGCGTGGGTTAGGAGGCGGAAAGTAATCCTCTTATTGACGGGGAGCCAGTGGAGGTTTTCCAGGTGACCAGAGATTTGTTCTTTACGCGGGATGTCTAATATGAGCCTGGCTGAAGCGTTCTGGATGCGTTGGAGTTTTTTCTGGAGTTTTGCGGTGGTACCGGCGTATAGGGTGTTTCCGTAGTCCAGGCGGCTCGTGACCAGTGCGTGGGTGACCGTTTTTCTAGTTTCGGTGGGGATCCAGCGAAATGTTTTTTTGAGTATGCGAAGAATGTTGAAGCAAGATGAAGAAACGGCGTTGACTTGTCTGTTCATCGAAAGTGAGGAATCCAGGATGACGCCCAGGTTCCGTGCGTGGTCCGTCGGGATGGGTGCTTTTCCAAGGGCCTCTGGCCACCAAGAGTCATCCCAGGCGGAGGGGGAGGTGCCTAGGATGAGGACTTCTGTTTTGTCTGAGTTCAGTTTCAGACGGCTGTGCTTCATCCATTCGGCTACTTCTTTCATTCCTTCGTGCAGGTTGGTTTTGGCAGTGTTAGGGTCTCTGGTGAGAGATAGGATCAGTTGAGTGTCATCGGCGTAGGAGATGATGTTGAGGTTGTGTTGGCGTGCGATGACCGCGAGGGGGCTCATGTATACGTTGAAGAGGGTGGGGCTGAGTGAAGATCCTTGTGGTACGCCGCAGATGAATTCAGTGGCCTCTGACTTGAATGGTGGAAGGCGGACTCTCTGGGTTCTTCCGGTGAGGAACGAGGTGATCCATTCCAGTGCTTTTCCTTGGATTCCGACGTTTCTGAGGCGCTGTAAAAGGGTGCTATGACAGACTGTGTCGAAGGCTGCGGAGAGGTCGAGGAGGATGAGGGCGACTGTGTCTCCATCGTCCAGTAGAGTTCGAATGTCGTCTGTTGCTGCGATGAGGGCGGTTTCAGTGCTGTGTTTGGCTCGGAAGCCGGACTGTGAGGAGTCGAGGGATTTGTTGGTTTCGAGGAAGGCGGCGAGCTGGTTGTTGACGGCTTTCTCGATGACTTTGGCCAGGAATGGAAGGAGCGAGATAGGGCGGTAATTTTTGAGTTCGGTGGGATCAGCTGTGGGTTTCTTCAGGAGGGCGCTGAGTTCGGCATGTTTCCAACTTTCCGGGAAGGTTGCGGAGTTGAGGGAGCAGTTGATGACGTCTCGGAGGTGCGGAGCTATAATGGAATCAGCTTTGTTAAATATGTGGTGAGGGCATGGGTCTGTGGGGGATCCTGAGTGGATAGAGTTCATCAGACGGATGGTGTCCTCAGTGGAGATTGGGTTCCAGTCATTGAGGGCGTTCAAGGGGGGTGGGGGTCCTGCAGAGGGTTGGGAGGGTTGGTCTTCGGGTCGGTTGTCGAAGCTGTTGTGGATGTCTGCAATTTTGTTGTGGAACAATGAGGCTAGGGAGTCGCAGAGGGCTTGAGAGGGGGTGATGTCGTTGGAGTTGGCTGAGGGGTTGGTAAATTCCTTGACGATGTTGAATAATTCCTTGCTGTTGTGGGCGTTGCTATCTAGTCGGTCCTTGAAAGCGGCTTTCTTGGCATTCCAGATCAGTTGGTGGTGTATGCTGGTGGCGTTTTTGAAGGCGTCCTTGGTGCTGGTGTTTGGGTCTTTTTTCCAGGCCTTCTCAAGGGAGCGACAGAGTTTCTTGGATTTCTTAAGATCATCGTTGAACCAGGAGGCCTTCTTGCTGCCTAGTTTGATATGTCGTTTTTTCAGTGGTGCTAGGATGTCAGCGCTGTTGGATAACCATTGGGTGAGGTTAGTGGCTGCTTGGTCGGGGTTAGAGGAGTGGGCAGGGGGGTTTTGAAGAAGCGATGAGGAGATCTGGTCGATGGTGATTTTGTTCCAGTTTCTACGCAGAGTGGGTTGAGGATGGTTGTTGGTAGGGGTCTTGTTGTAGGTAAAGTGAACGCAGCTGTGGTCCGTCCAATGGAGAGTTGTGGTGTGGCTGAAGGAGACATGTTTGCTGGAGGTGAAGATAGGGTCGAGTGTGTGACCTGCGATGTGGGTGGGGGTAGTGACAAGTTGTTTAAGTCTGAGGTTGGCGAGGTTGTCCAAAAGGGTGGTGGTGTTGCGGTCGTTGTACTTTTCAAGGTGAAAGTTGAGGTCTCCCAAAAGGATGTAATCCTCGGAGGGGAGCGCGTGTGGAGTGATGAAGTCCGTGATGTCTTCACTAAATTGTGCGCGGGGTCCTAGTGGCCTGTAGAGGTGCCTCTGAGTGTGGTCTTGGGGTCGATGTGGATCTGGAAGTGAAGGTGTTCAGTGTTGGCGAGATTGACGTCTGAGCTGGTTGAGATGCGGATGGATTTCTTATGGACGATAGCGATGCCTCCTCCTGTTTGGCCGGTACAGTCCTTGCGAATGATCTTATAGCCTTCCGGGATGGCAATGGTGATGTCTGGGGCTGATGTGGCGTTCATCCATGTTTCTGTTAGGAAGGCGACGTCTGGAGAGATGGTGTCTAGTAGATTCCAGAGGTCGATGGCGTGCCTGTGGACCGAGCGGGTGTTGAGCAGGATGCATTGTAGGTGGTTGGGGTCGGATATCTGTTGTGTGTTCGTAGATGAGGAGTTGTTCTTGGTGCCGTCGAACTTGCAGGAGTAGCAGGAGAAGGGTCCATGGAGGTGTCCGGGAGCGGCTTGGACGCAGTTGGGGAGTCAGCCGGGGTTAAGGGCTAGGAGGGTGGAGGCGTCGTAAGTAATGCGGGTGGGGTGGGTGGTACGAGGGCCACGGGGTCTGGCGCTGGGCGCGGTCCAGGCGCGGACGGGCGTAGACGGGCTTACCTTTGGCGCACCTTCGGCGCGACTGGGGCGCGAACGCTGCGCGTGGACGCTGCGCGTTAGGTCATTGGTCATAAATGGATGGTGGAGGGGGCGGAGCGTGGAAGGGACAGCAGCTGGGAGGCGGTGGCGGGAGGAGGGGCGGACCAGGGGAAAAACAACAACACAAAATGGAGGGTCAAAGGCGAGCACAGACAGGGGCAGCAAATGCACAGAGTGTTTAGGAAAAAGAGCCTTAAACGCACAAACCAGTCTTAGTGTAGCGAAAATCAAAGTTACTGTCTCAGCGACGTCGCGCTACTATTTAAATAAATAAAAGCGACAGTGCAGCGCTATTAAATAAATAAATGCGACAGTGCAGCGCTCTTAATTAAATTAATAAATGCATCAGTGCAGCGCTAAGATTGGGATTAGGCGTTCAAAAGGCGTTCAATCGGCCATTCCGACCAGTGCTGGCTGCCTGAGGGGCCAAGACTTTCCTCTCGGGAGTCTCAAATGCTAATTATGGCCCAGTTCGATAACAGGTTCCACCCTGGAGGCAGAACACGCTTCAGTTTCTGCTGCTCCGCTGCCTTTGCGTCTCTTTTTCCACATGCCCACTGAGAGAAGGTGAACTCCTCCCCTCCCAGTCTCTTGCAATCCCGCCTTACTCTTTCCGCGTGCTTCCCTCGCAAGTCCCGGGGTGGGGCTCCACCCGGGTCTCCTCCGCTGTCAACAACTTCCCAAGGATGGCCCCTCCGGTCAACTCTGGCGTCCCCGGGCTCTCCTCAGTTAGGAACTGGTCGACCGATGGGACCCGACATCTGTTCCTGCCTCCCGCTTCACCCCCGTGAGCTCCGTACTGAGGGCGCTGTCAGCTCCGATGAACCAGCGCAGTGTCCCTCACCTCACGAGCTCCCACAGACCCGCAGCAGAGAGTCACCCAAGAGCGGGAACTCAGGACCAACTAGAGACCACCATAAATTTAGTAAGTTCATGGTCAAGGGGTGGGGGCAGACTCAAGCAGGTCAAGAAGCTGCAGTTGAAACTGATCGCGCCAACTGGCAGGGACAGGGGTCTAACTCCGTAGGGTTTTAATTCCAAAAAGGAGGCAGACTTAGTTGCCCTCACCTGACCTTCTTCCTCAGTCCACGTCCTGGACTACCCACCTGAGGGTAGGCACACCTTTTCAATGTTAGGGGTACCAGAAGTAGTTATTCCTGCTGGGTCAGATCAACGGGTGAGAGATAGCATCAGCAAGTAGAGAGAGCAGCCCCAAGAGGCAGTCAGACCCCCCACACTGCGCCAACCTCCTCTCCCCACAGCCTATACTCCAACTGGCTCACTTCTCAGAACAATCATCCCACCAAATGGTCGCTCAACATTCCACCTTATATAGCCTGCCCCTAGAGTGTCCAGAGAGGTCCAATAGGTTCTGGAATCCCTCATATTACCCTATGGCACTAGACTATGAGGTAAACTTGTCAGTTGGCAGGCCACCATTCTGTAAATGATCACTTACTCCTACCTCCATTTTAAAAGAGCATCTGCGCCTCATTGTTATTTAGTAGCAATGGAGCGCCCAGAGACCTAAGGTCAACACCAAAAAGAAAATGTAGTGGACACTAAAAGAAAAAAATAGGAGGCAAAATGGGAGAAAAAATAAGGAGGGGCCACCCAAAGGGCCGACAGGTCTAACACATAGGACCCGTAATTCCAGTGTTTGAAAATCAGGGAGTGAAAGAACCAAGTTTAACAATCCCATTACAGCAGGGCTTGCAGAAGCTGAACAGAAATATTTACCCAGACTTGTCAGCAGTTAAACGAGTGAGCACTGTAAATCCACCTGACTTGACTCTTATTCAGAGCTTACCATATAAATATGCAACCGGAGCAGAATCTGATTCTGCCACACCAGAAAGGAGTGTAGAGAAAATAGTTTTAACGCAAACCCTTGTTGGACCTTCAGACCAGGAATTGAGTGAGTGGATTAACTCTTTGAAATTAAAGGAGCATGAATCAAAAGTGCTGGATGTAGCAAAATTAAAAGTTGATATGGAGGAATTAATTATTGGAACCATTGGAACAGATAGATTAAAAATGTACCAGGATGATGAACTTATGTTCATGTGTAGAAGTATAACCTGGACGGCTAAAACGGTGCATGATCAATTGGAAGAATTAGCAACTGAATTGGGAATAGAGTTTACAAAAATTAAAACATTGCAAAAATCATACAGAGTAGATTTTGCAGAAAAAGACATTGAGAATAAGAATACTGCTGGAAGGTTAGCGCAGATAAAAGAGTTGATTGTCTTGCTACGAAAATGGGGAGACGTGAGTAAATGGAGGGTTAAGAGGGCAAAGAAGAAAGAAGAGAATAATGACAAATCTACAGTAGCATTTCCAATCAGGGAAAAAGAAGCGGTAACAACCGAGTTCCCCATGAGAGAGATACCTGGAGGAGGATATGTACATGTTCCCTGGAGCAGACAGGACATATTGTCATTCACAAATGATTTCCCTAGGCTGTGAGAGGAACCAGTGGAATGGTATCAACAGGTAGATCTGTTTGTGGAAGTTTCAAAAGTACTGTGGGTTGATTTAGATGGATTGTTTGACATAGTTGTACCAGCAGATGTTATGTTATGTTATGTTATATGATTGTTAAAGCGCAAACAGCTGCCCCAGCAACGGAGCGTCCCGGCGCTGACCTAACCAGTACCTGAGGGGAGAGGGGGATGGCCACAGAGAACTAGATGAGGGAAAAGAGATGAGTTTTTAGTGATTTCCGAAAGGCAGTCAAGTTGGTTAAAGTGCGGATATGTAGGGGTAATGAGTTCCAGAGTCTAGCCCCCAAGACTTTGACGGAACGTCCACCCATTCTACAGAGCCTGAATCGTGGGATCGACACAAGGTGTTGTCCCAGTGAGCGTAAGTTACGCTGAGGGGTGTAGGGTACAAGGAGCGGGCGTAGGAGTTCAGGGCAGTCAGAATTCAGAATTTTAAATGCGGTGGTAAGAGTTTTGAAGTGAATTCGAGATTCAATTGGCAGCCAATGCAGGTTACGGGTGGTAGCTCTGGCAGAGCACCTGCGTGGGAGGCCAACCACCGCTCTGGCGGCCGAGTTCTGAATGCGTTGCAGCCGCGCTAATTCTGCTTTATTTGCCCCCAGGAATAGCACATTGGCATAGTCCAGCCGGGCAAGTATCATGGCTTGGATAATGAGTTGGCGGGTACTGGGGTCGAAGAACCCTAGTATCGGGTTAAGACTCCTCATTAGACCCACACACGTTGCTGCCAATTTCTTTGTGTGGGACTGATAGTTGAGAGAAGAGTCAAGCCAGACACCTAGGTTCTTCACGACCTCTTTTGGCACAGGGGTAGGGCCAAGCGAGGAGGGCCACCAGTGATCGCTCCAGTAGCTGGGATTCTTGCCAAGGAAAAGCACCTCCGTTTTCCCGGCGTTCAGCTGCAGGCAGTTGCGTGTCATCCACTGTGCAACTGCCGCTAGCCCATTCCTGAATTTGGTGGCCGAGGTAGAAGGGCCTTCAGTGAGTGAGATGACCAGCTGTGTGTCGTCGGCGTACGACACAAGCGTAAGGTCCCACTCTCTAGCCACTGCAGCAAGAGGCTGGACGTACAGATTAAAAAGAGATGGGCTAAGCGCCGATCCCTGAGGAACTCCTTGGTCGATGGGATGGGGTTGGGAGATGTAGGGAGGGGCTGAAACTTGAAAGGATCTGTCCTTAAGAAAGGACCGGAACCAGTCAAGGGCGAGTTCGTTAATCCCTATTGCCTCAAGTCGATTCAGCAAGATGTTGTGTGAGACCGTGTCAAAGGCCGCGCTGAGATCCAGCAGGATCAGCGCGGCACTTTGACCAGCGTCCAGGATGCCTCGAAGGTGTTCCGTGGTGGTCAGCAGGGCTGACTCAGTGCTGTGTCCTGGCCTGAAGCTGTGGACTGAATGTAAAATATCTGTGGATTGGCCGAGAGAGGAGTTTCCCAGAAATAAAGTAACAGGAGCTCCGTCACCAGATGTAATGAGAAAATATGAGCAAGTGATTGTGTTTCTGAAAAACAAAATTTCCCTGAAAGAGACAGATTGGGTTAAGATAAATAGAACCACGCAAGAACCGAAAGAATCCGTACATTCGTTTTATGAGAGATTGTTGTTGGTATTTAAATAATACAGTGGGTATGAAGAATTGAGTGAAAAGGACATGAGCCATTTTATATATCGGTTTGTGTATACATTGAGTCCGGAGATCGGAGATATGATGAGGCACAACATGATAGGATGGCAATCGAGCAGTGAAGATGATGTTTTAAGGAAAGCCAAATATTGCAGTGAGGAAATTGATGCAAAACAAAAGAGATTAAAAGAGAAAGCTATGTGGGCACAAGTAAAAGTGGCAGAGCAAGCAGTGCAATTGGACAATAGAGGCGCTGATGCAAATCAGGCAAAACCAAAGGGTAGTTTCGGAAAACCTAAATTAGTAGGGAATATTGATGAGCTGAAAAAGAAGTACCCCTGTTTTAATTGAGGCAAATTAGGGCATTGGAAGACAGAGTTTAAATGCCCGCCAAGAGTTAATGTAGAAAATACATGATTGAATTCGCAGGTGCAGTACGAGGTAAATCAACAACAACCGCAGCAACAGCAGATAGTAAATCAGCAGAGTCAGGTGCCACAACTGCCACTGCCACACAGTGTAAACCAACAGAGATACAGTGCAAAGACAGGAGAGGTGAGCAGGTAAAAAGATCGCAAAGAGTGAATGTGTGTCTTCAGTATTGGTTACAAGAGGAGGGTGGCAGTGAGTCGGATGAAAGCGGTGCCTGAGAGAGGAAGAAAAGTGTGTGCTTGGAGCCACTCTTGAGGTAGATCAGTCTGGTCCATTTGTGAGTGTAAAGGTGAATGTTGGACACTGGCGCTACCCGTTCTACTGTTAGATAAGTGGAAATTCAAAATCTTCCTCTCTCGGGAAAGTCCATCCAAGTTGTAGGTGTAGCTAATAGACAGATAAAAACTCCCTTGACACAACCAGTTGAAGTAGAAATTGGAAATTTCAAAGATATGCATCGATTTGTGGTGTGCGATAGTAGTCCTGTTGATCTGTTAGGCAGAGACATTTTGTGCAAGATGAACTGTGCCATATATTGTTCACCAGATGGCATAGAATTGCAAACCCAGATGAAGATAGCCTTTAAAAAAATTACCATGCTCATGGTTGAGGCTGAGCGAAATAAACTGTTTCCTGTGTTTGATCGAGAGAAAATACCTGATGTATTGAAAGAGTCAGTGAAAGAAAAGTTGTGGGATTTCACAGGAAAAGACATTGGGTTAATGAGAGATGTTGATCCTGTAAAAGTCATGGTAAAGGAAGGTGCAAATTACCCAAATGTTCCCCAGTATAAAATGACTGCAGAAGTGATTGAAGGAATAACTCCAGTGATTGACAAAATGATTGAGAAGGGAATACTGAGAGAGATAGAGAGCAGTGCTTGTAATTCACCGATCATGGGATTGAAAAAGCCAAATGGATCTTTTAGGATTGTACAAGACCTGAGAAAGGTCAATAAAATAGCTGTCCCATGTTGCCCGATTGTACCAAATCCAGCAGTGATTCTGTATCAGATTCCCTATGATGCGGAATGGTACACGGTCATAGACCTATGTAATGCGTTCTTCACAGTTGCATTGCATCCAGAAATCCAGACAATATTCGCGTTCCGGTTCAGAAATCGTATTTTGGCATGGTGCCGAATTCCCCAAGGGTACCCTGAAAGTCCATCGATCTTTAATCAATTGCTAAAGAAATCATTAGAGAATTTGAGCTTACCTGGAGAATCTGTATTAGTTCAATACATTGATAACCTTCTGGTAGCATCAAAGTCTAAAGATGCATGCATAACTGATACCGTTGCATTGTTAAATCATTTGGCTGAAGAGGGACATAAAGTGTCACCATCAAAATTACAATTTTGTCAGAGAGAAATAAAATACTTAGGTCAAAAGATTGCCAAAGGAATTAGACAAGTGACTGCAGAAAGAATTAAGATGATACAAGGAATGGAACCACCTAAAACTCAAAGACAAGTGAGAATGTTCCTGGGAATGGTAGGTTATTGTAGACAGTGGATTAGTGGATTTTCACTGATTGCAAGACCATTGCAAAGATTGACTAAAGCAGACATCGGAGACCCTATTGTTCCGACTAAAACTGAGATGGAAGCATTCGAGCAGTTAAAAAACAGTCTTTGGGAAGCTCCAGCTTTAGGAATGCCAAATTAAGAAAAGGAGTTTGAACTGTACTGCAGTGAGCGAGACGGATGTGCATTGTCAGTACTGATTCAGAGACATGGAAAACTGAGAAATCCAATTGCATATTTCTCAGCTGTTTTAGACCCTGTTGTAAAGTCATTGCCAGGTTGCCTGAAAGCAGTAGCAGCTACAAGCGTCAGCATAGAGCAAAGTGAAAGAATAGTGATGGGATTTCCTGTGAGGATGTATGTACCTCGCTCAGTGGAGATTCTCCTCACTAGAACTAAAACTGAATATCTGACCAACAGCAGGATTACAAAGTACGAGAAAACAATTTTAGGAGCAGAGAATGTGACAATTTCAAGGTGTGTGAATGTAAACCCTTCTACATTGTTACCTGACATCCAAGAAGTTGAGGTGAGAGGAGAAGTTGATCACAAATGTGTGGATGTTGTTCTTCAATACTGTACCAAACCAAGACCAGACATCAGGATGAGCCATTGTCTGAATCTGATTTTGTAATGTTTGTGGACGGTTCATGTCTGAGAACGGATGAGGGTGTTTTGAGTGCAGCGTATGCAGTGTGCATTGTTGCAAAGGTGTTGGAAGCATCTTGTTTGAAATGAATTTGTTCTGCTCAAGTAGCAGAGCTGATTGCTTTGGTCCGAACATGTGGATTGGGACAAGAGATCAAGGTCACCATAGTGACCGACAGTCAATATGGGTTCGGAGTTGTTCATGATTATGGGCAACTGTGGTCCCAAAGAGGTTATTTGACCTCTGTAGGATCTTCCATACGGAATGCTGAGTTTGTAAAGAGGCTAAAATTGATGCAATACAGTTACCAGACAAAATAGCTGTGGTAAAATGTGCAGCACACAAGAAAGTGGATGACTACATCACCCGAGGTAACAGATACGTTGATTCAATTGCAAAATACTGTGCAAAGAATTTGACTTCAATTAATAAAGACAGGGAAAAAGAGCATGTTCCAAGTCCTTTAATGCTAACAACAATTGTCGAAACTTGGCAGGAAGTGAGGCAAATGCAGGAAGAGGCAAGTGAGGAAGAAAAGAATACTTGGTTGAAAGCAGGATACAGACAAAGGGAGGAAGATGAAATGTGGGTCTGCAAAGACGAAAGACCAGATATGCCTGATAGCATGATCTCAAACATGGCCAGAGCATATCATGGTCAATCACACATTGGGAGAGATGCCATGCTGAGACTGTTTATGGTTTAAATCTTTTATTGAATTTTCACAAGGAACAAAACAAGAAGGCTTTTCGATGTCAGACATTCGTGGTTTGCTCAGTGTCCATGCGCAATCCAAAAGCAAACGTAACGCCCACCGGGTCTGTGAAGTGACATAAAGCATTTGAAATGCCTTGAAACTTAACAACAAGCCCCCCCTCCTATCCCCCTCTGTCCACCAAAGAAAACACCACCTTCATAACAATCTGCATGAGGAGGCAAAGAGACACTTATTTGGGCCTGCGTGTCCGTGTATTCTTTGATGACTGTGGGTCTGGCAGTGGTGTGTCTGCCAGCCGTAGGAGACGTAGGTATCTGAGACAGCTCAACTCGCGAACTTCCCCCTTGAGCAGTGTCAGGAAGGGACGCCACAGCTCTGGAAATTCCTCCCCCCTCCCGGCCTGTACTAGAGACAACTTTTCCATTCCAAGCACCATCTACAACCTGTGTAGCCAACTCGTGTGTGGGGGACTGTGTGGTGCTCTCCAGGTGCCACAATGTTTTGGGTAGCTGCCCCTAGGGCAATGGCGATGAGACGACCCATGTGGGACTTCAGTGGGTACATCAGGGCGTTGGGCAGTCCCAGCAGGATGTAGGCGGGGAATCGGGGCAGCTGAGTATCCAAGTAGGAGTCCACCTCGTCTATGATCGTGTCCCAGTATTCCCGTATGTGTTTACAGCTCCAGAGTAGGTGTTCCAACGTGCCTAATTCCCCACACCCTCTCCAACAGCGGTCGCTGACATGAGGGTCCGCCTGGTGCAGGCGCTCAGGTGTTTGGTACCAATATGTGGCTACCTTGGTTAGGGTTTCAGTGAAACCAGAGTGGTATGCGGAATGCAGCACTCTGTGATAGATCCCGCTCCACTCCTTGTGTGTGAGGGTCCTACCTAGTTCCCTCTCCCACCGACATCTTCCTGGTTTGTATGTGTCGGTGTTCGTAAGAAGCAGATGTTGATAGAGGTCAGAGATTAATTTCTTCTCAGAGGTGCGGGTAACCAGCCATTTCTCATAGGGGGTGAGGTGACGTTGAGCTCCTGGTTTAACGTCAGGTTGAAGGGCCCAGTGTCGCACATGCAGGTATGCTAACCTATCTCCCTCTGTGATAGCGTAGGCTTCCTTCATTTGCTGAAAAGAAAGGATGCCTTCCAGGTCGAAAAGATGCCCTAATGCCTTGCAAGGAGTGCGTCGCCAGTTTACAAAAGCTTTCGGGTCGAGACCCGGGGTGAAGTCGGGATTGGCGAATAGGGGTGTCAAGGGGGAGGGAAAGGACGTCAGTTCATGCTTGGTAGCCACCCGGTCCCACACCTCCATGACTGTGCTAGTGATCTAGGATGCGTAAAGATTAGGTGGCCTGTGTCGCCGTGGGAGAAAAGGGATTCCCTGCAGGGGTATAACGGCCACTGCCTGGTCCTGGAACAGCCAGTTCTTGCTCGATTCCAGCTGGTACCATTCCACGAGGCTCCGCAATTGTGCCGCGTAGAAATAGAGTTGGAGGTCCGGGACTCCCACCCCGCCAAATGTAGGTTGGAGGGTTGCGATGTCGTGTTTGAATCGTGGACGGCGGCCCTGCCAAATGTAGCCTGCCAGCTCAAACTGCATTTGCTGGATCCAGCCTTGCGGTGGTCGCAGGGGAAGGGTCTGGAATAGGTAGAGGATCTGTGGTAGTATTGTCATTTTGGTGGCCGCTGTTCTCCCAAGCCAAGAGAGTGAATGGTGTCTCCATCTCCGCAGCTCCTCTCGTAGCTGTGGGTGGAGTCTGGTGTAGTTCGGTTCTATCGTGGCAGGGATGGTGGGGTCTAGTAGGACTCCCAGGTAGGGAACTGTGGTGTCCGACCACTGCATATCGTGTTCTTCTCGTACCTCAGACAGGATCTCGGGCGACAGCGAGATGTTGAGGGCGATCGATTTATCCTCATTTACTTTGAACCCCGAGGCGAGCGCAAAGCTATGGAGTTCCACAAAGAGCGCACGCATTGAGGGGACCGGATCGGTAACGGAGAGCAGGATGTCATCGGCGTAGAGGCTGATCTTATGAGTGTCACCTCCGAATTTAATGCCTTTAATGAGAGCATGTTGCCTATTTCTCTGTGCCAGTGGTTCCATATTGAGGGCAAACAGGATTGGGGAAAGGGGACATCCCTGTATGGTCCCTCTGCCAATCGGGAATCTGTGGGAGATGCGACCATTAACGGGCACCGTGGCATTGGGTTGCCTATAGCAATTTAAAATGCGGGTGCAGTGTGTATCTCCGAGACCAAAAAGACGCAGAACCTGCTCTAGGTAGGGCCAGTGCAACCTATCGAATGCTTTCTCCGCATCGATGGTAAGAAGCATGCAGTCTGGCCGTGTCCGCGACCCGGCTTCAATGAGATGCAATACTCGACTGGTAATGTCACTAGTTTGTCGCTGGGGTATGAACCCGGCCTGATCTGGTTCAAGGAGTTGTTGCATGTACGATTTGCCAGGATGCCTGTACAGAGCTTAAAGTCAATATTCAATAATGAGATCGGCCGGTAGGAGCTGCAGCGGGTTTTGTCCCTACCGGGTTTCGGTATGACCGAGATAGATGCCTCTAGTAGGTCTGCAGGAATCGCGCCCGGTTGGTCAAAGGAATTAAAAAGGTCCCAGAGGAGGGGGGCCACCTGATAGCAGAATGTCTTGTAAAAAATCGCTGGGTACCCATCGGGTCCCGGGGATTTCCCGGGTTTTAGGCGGGAGATTGCGGACACTACTTCTTCCAGGGCTATTGGCCTGTCCAGGAAGTCAGCCTGGGCTGCATTTAAGGATGGTAGCTGCGCCTTCTGTAGGTATGTCTGACCTGCCTGGAGGTCAAGGGTGTCACCCGCATTGAGGGACCGGTAAAATGCAAAAGGTCTCTGCTATATCAGCGTCCTCCGTGACTAGCTCACTCCCTCCATTCGCAGGGCCTGCACTCCCTGTCTCACGCGTTGCTCCCTCAGTTTGGTCGCCAACAGCCGTCCACAGCGGTCCCCTCCCATGTAGTATGCCTGCCGAAGACGAAGAGCTGCATACTCCGCTGCGTCTTGGTCGAGAGCAGCCAACATTTTTCTCTCTGTGCAGAGCTGGTGCCAGGCCCTCATGGCTCCGGTGCACTGGTGCATTTGCTCCAGTTCCGCCACTCGCTGCGTAAGCTCTGCTCATTTCTGTTCTCTGTCCTTATTGTTGGCTGAGGCCACGGAGATGAATTCACACCGCAAGACCGCTTTAAGTGCTGACCATTGCGTCGCCCGTGTGGTGTCAGCATTGTCGTTGTGGGTCAAGAATTGCGTAATGGCGCTTTTAATCCGCTCCACCGTCGCGGGGGTACGAAGAAGGGATTCCCGAAGGCGCCAGTGTCGCTGTGGGGCCGGCGTTGCCGGTAGAAAGAAGGTGGCCACCATTGGTGAGTGGTCTGATAGCAAGGTCGGTAGTATCTCTACGTCCTGGGCTCGCGCAACTAGATGGGACGCGCAGAGAAAGTAATCTAACCTCGCATAGGATCTGTGGGCCCCTGAGTGATAGGTATAGGCCATGCTGCGTGGATGGAAATGTCACCAGAGGTCGGTGAAACCGGGCTCCCGGGGGTGTGCGTGTCCCGATTCGGAAAGGGCTCCCACTTGCCCTGTTCATTGGCAGGAGCGGTCTGATGTGTTGTGGAAAACTAAGTTGAGGTCCCCCCCTATCAGTAAGAGCAGTTCTGTGTTGGCTGTAGCCACTGCAAGCGCTGTTCGGAGGAATGCTTCCTGTTTCTCATTGGGTGAGTAGATTGAGCCCACCGAGAGTGTCATGCCGGCTATTAGGAAGCGGTACACTAACAATCGCCCCTTCAGTTCCGCCTCCCGCTGCAGCACTTTGCCCTTAAACGATTTGGATACCAGTATCGCCACCCCGGCCACTTTTTTGGATGTGGATGAGAAAAGCTGTATAGGAAAGCCCGGGATTTTAATCTGTGGTGGTCCTTGGGTAGGAGGTGTGTCTCTTGGAGAAGGCAGATGTCCGCTGCGGAGTGCTCCAGCTGGGACAGGACCGCTCGGCGCTTGATGGGATTATTAAGCCCCCGTATATTAAGAGAGAGGACTGTGAGTCTAGTGTGTGCCAACATTAGTCAGGACAGTTTTTAAAGCTCCAGTAAGTGTGTGAAGCGACCTGAATATAGGTAAAGAAAAGAAAAGAAACGAGGGTGCACAGAGGGATCCCTCCCAAAACAACTCCCCCCTCTCAACAACCACCCCAACAACCCCTGCTGTCCCCCAACTTCCGTGCCCCCCCACCCCTTCTGCTGCTCCCCCCCCTCCGCCCCCAACTTCCTCACCCCGAACCCCACCCCCCCACCCCCACCCGGCCCATACCACGCCCGACCCCCAAGGCCCCAACCCCCCCACCCACCTCCCACTCACCTCCCACTCCCAAACACCCAAACCGTTTGAGTCCATTGTCCCAGACCTGTTAGTCCACACAGGGCTGTGGTAAAGTTACCTAGCGGGGTCATTTCCAGCAGCGGCCATCGTGGCCCCCCGCCCACCACCCCCCCCAATCTATGAGCATGCTAAGGTTAATCCCCCCACAGGGTGCAGAGCTCAGTCCGACGCTGACGTTTCCCTGGCCACCTTCGCGACTGCCGTAGCTCTCTCTTGTGTGATTATGTGGGCTTCAGGCTTTGAGTGCAGCACCGGGGATTGTCTGTGGCCCGCTGTCTGCCAGCCTCCCACTGGAGACCTCTGCAAAGGTCTCACTGGTGGCGCATCTTCCTCCAAGGCAATTCCCTGTAGTGCACAGGTGTCCTGGAGCGAACGCATCTGTTGGAGGGCCCCATTCCATTTAAACGGATGTCCCCAGGAGTACGGAACCTCGTGTTGTCATAGAAAATCCTTTGCCACCTTGAATGCCTTCCGCTTTTGTAGCGTGATGGCCGATAGGTCCTGATATAGGGCCACAGGTTGACCCCGAAACTGAAGGGGTTGGGCCCGTCTGGCCTCTCGGAGAATCCTCTCTTTGAGAGGGAAGTCGGGGAGAAAGGCTAAAATGTCTGGGGGCGGGGCAGGTGAGCGCCTAGGTAGCCCAACTCGATGTGCCCTGTCTATTCTGATGACAAAGTCGGCGGGCTCCCCCAGGATGTCCCGGAAGAGGCCCTGTAGGTACCCAGTGACGTCTGTCCCTTCTGCTTTCTGAGGTACCCTTCAGACCCGTATGTTGTTGCGGCGGGACCGGTTTTCTAAATCTTCTGCATGGGACTGTAGGTCTAGCTGTTGCTCAGGGAGTCGTAGGACCTCCTGCTGAAGCTGTTCAACCTCGTTGCTCCTTGTCTGATCGGCCTCCTCAATGGCCACCACGCGTTCACCAGGGCCCTCACGTCCCTCCTGAGTTCCTTGACTTCCCCGGCCACCTCCTGCTTTAGGGACTTGAAGTCGTCCCTGAGAGAGTTAAACAAGGATTCCAGAAAGGACTTAGTGATGGGTACATGGTCCTCGGAGGGCGCTGGTTGAGTTTTGTGACCTCAGGTGAGGATAGCCCTTTGTCAGACTTGGGTTGGGTCTTTGCTAGCATTTCCGGGAGTGTCTGATTCCCTTCTTCCTGAGATTCGCCATGTCGCGTTTAGCTCCCTGTCCAATACCACACGGTGGTGATCAGAGAGTTCGGGGAGAACCGATAAAGTCTGTGGTTCCGGAGTGTGTCGTTGATTGGGGCTGCTGCGAGTGCTAATGCAGCTGGGAGGCCGGTGCCCCGCAACTGCGGCTCTGGGGTTGTCAAGGAGCAGCAAGTCGGTGGGCCGCCTCTCCATGGATCCCCCGCGTCTCGCCTCCGGTGACCACCGGCCAGCGGGCGGCAGCGGCCAAACAGGCTCCGACGGGGGCTCGACTCCCAAGGTCCGCCCCAGGAAGGCCCGCGGTGGGTCCAGTGCGTGCACCCGGGTAGGCCGTCCCCGCTCCACCAGCCAAGTCTCAACGCGTGCCCCCAGACACCCCCTGGGTGCCTAAATGTGCGCAGGGCAAGCAGTGGACCGGCTTCAGTGTCTGTGGTGCCACAGGAAAGCGCGTGGCCCTACCACCACCTCACCGTGCAGCGCTGTCCAAGGGCCCAGCTGGTCCCAACACCGGGAGCTCGATCGTGTCCCCTGAGCCTCCTCCCTCATCAACCCTCTGTCACTCTCCTCACCTCTGTCCGCCAGTCTACCGCAACCCGTCTCTCTCGAGGTTGCCAAGGCCACGCGTTGTCCCGGCTTGGGCCCCCACCCGCCGGAGGCCGCGCGTCTCAGGTACCATGGAGAGTCGGGCCCGGGCCACGTCTGTTGTTCCTCCTGGCTGGCCCCGCCGCACGCCGCTAGGGGGGGCCGTGGCGGCCGGCTCCCGCTACGACCTCTTCAAAAGCCTCCCCGGACCCAGCGCTACTTTCACTCCTGTCCCTCCAGCCGCCCAGGCCCGAAGCCGGGGCCTCCAGTTTTGCGACTTCTCGCCGGCTCCACCTCACGCTGCCGGGAGCGTCGCAATGCATATGGTGTGCTCTGGGCACCGATTCCGCACATCTGGGGCAGACAGGCAAGACTGTGATGTGGGCTTCGGCTGCGTCACCCGGACAGGTCCGGGACTGGGGCCTACATTTTCACGACTCCCGGCCGGCTCCACCTCAAACCGTCGGGCGAGTCGTGATGGTGGCGACCTGTGCTCAGCGTCGGCACCGGACCCAGGGCCGCGATCAGCAGGGCTTCGGCGCAGGCTCCACAGGCGGCAGGAAGTCCCCGTCGATGATTGGAGGCCGATGCAAGGCAGGTCACAACTCCGGGCCGGCCGCCATTTCAAAATTCGCGGGCCAGCAGCCTCTCGCCTCCAAAGCAGTCTCGGGGGGCCGCGCCGACCCAGCAACAACACTCCGGGGGTGACAGTCGATTGTAGTCACTGGGCAGCCAAGGTACGTGGTGCTCGGGGGGGCCAGGCAGCACTGTAAGGGGCTCTGGGAGAGATCGGGGCAGGGAGCCACTGAGACCTGCGCCCGATCAGGTCGCCATCTTGGCCACGCCTCCATGCTGAGACTGTTTAGACAGACTTTGTATAACTCAAAGTTCAGAATGATTGCAGAGAGCCTGTGCCAGAGGTGTCTGGTGTGCCAACAGTTTAATCCAAACAGGAAACCAATTGTGAGTCTGGGAACCATAGGACCGGAGGGAGGTCCATTCACACGAATGCAAATGGATTTTATTGAATTGCCACCGTGTAACAGACTGAGATATGTTCTGGTGGTCATCTGTTTGTTCTCAAGGTGGGTGGAGGCGTTCCCCACAAGGAGGAACGATGGAATAACTGTTGCAAAATTGCTTCTACGGGAAATCATACCTAGATTTGGGTTCCCAGTGACAATCGAGAAAGACCGTGGCCCCCACTTTCAAAATGAACTCATGCAGATGATATGTGAAGCACTGAATATACGCCAGAGACTACATTGTGCTTACAGGCCTGAGGCTTCAGGAGTAGTTGAGCAGGTAAACTGAACCATTAAAACAGGATTGCAAAAATATGTCTGGCAACAGGAATGAAGTGGCCAGATGCCTTGCCACTTGTTCTGATGACTCTGAGAAGCATTCCTGACAGGAAAAATGGATTGAGTCCACACGAGATTCTGATGGGCAGGGTGATGAGACAGGCATATGTACCAGTTGATATGTTGTTGACCAATAGTGATGACATCATTCTGGATTACTGCAAAAACCTGTCTGATGGGGTAACTTCTGTGTTCCATCAGGTGGAATTGATTCAGACACGAAAAAACCAGCTCATGACTTAATACCTGGAAATTGGGTACAAATCAAGGTGCGCCGTAGAAGAAATTGCTTGGTGCCTCATTGACAGAAACCACGTCAGGTGATCTTAATTAGCACAACTGCAGTTAAGTGTGCTGGAGTGAAGAGGTGGGTTCATGCAAGCCATACCATCAAAGTACCTGAACCTGAAAATCCAGACAAAGGTGAAAGTTCCACTGATTCTGATTCAGAGGGTGAGCCAGAGGAAGGTCCAGATTCAGAAGCTCGACAAGTACGCCGACATCTGGAAGTATCCGAGGCTAGTTCTGCATCAGAAGGAGAAGGGGAGATTGTTGAAGTACCATATCCTGAAGATCAATCTGAAGATCGAGAATTGGTAAGAGAAGAGACAGGTGAAGAGACAGAGTAAAACATAGAGAAAACTGCTGAACAAGACAATTCAGAAGAACAGTTTGAAAACTCTGAAGGCAGGGACGAGATTCCAAATACTGGAAAGGCGGAAGTAACTCACGATAAGGATGAGATTCCAAGTACCAGTTCTGGAGATGTTCCTAACAGAGTAGAAGAACTGTCAGAAACAAAGGCTGATACTACAAAAAAAACACCTGACAGGAAGAAAAAATATAATTTATCGACAAGGTTATGCTCATCCGACCCTAATTGACCAATGAGGACTTGACTTTTCTCCGAAAGTTACTCTTTTAGATAGAGCTAGTGAAAAAGGTATAAAAAGTGCTGATTTTGTCAAGTAAAAAACGCTTCTTCAATTTCCTGCTGGCATGCTGTCGGACTGCTGATTGACTTGGACACGTAAGAACTTTTGGAGGGGGGGACTTTAACTTATCTTTTTCAGCAAATGCACTTTAATTAGGGATTCTAGTTAGGGATGTTAGGAGAGAAAATTGACTTTGAGAACTATCAATCTTTGCTAAAACTTGCGTTCTGAACCTAATTTCTAATGTTTATTTCTGATATTTTTCTAAAATAAATGATATTAACTGTTTTGAACCAAATTTTCGTTTAAATGTCATTTTGAGAATAAAAAAATAAATAAAGAAGAGAAGTTTTAGACATGTTAAATCTGCTTGAATAAAATTAGATAAAATGGAAAACTAAGCTGGTCTTGAGTCTACCTACTCCTAATTTCATACTAGCAGACCCGTCGACCCCTATGGCGATATGTCTAAATGTATATTTCTGATGATAGAACCATGGTAAAAATTCTAAACTGCAGATGTAAATAGTATAACGTTTAGCTAAAATTAGACATCTCGCTAAATGATACAGCAGCTCTCCATTAGATTCACTGATCCAGAGAATTAATGAGAAAGTGCGCGTGAGTAGCTCTCAGTGATATGGGCCCCACTGGTGAGTAAATGTATGTTCTGGTGTTTCAGGGATAAGTGAAATGGTTTCAGAGTTTATTTTTGGAGTAGCGCTGGATCAACCGAAATGGGGGTTGCCCTCCCACCTTTTTGTGAGTAAAATGAGGAGGATGAAAAATAACACTGGGCAGCTGAAAATAAAATTTACCTTTGAAAAATGTTTGATTCTTTGGGGCATATTCTCAAGGATTTATCACCAAGTTATAGGCACTTTATCGGAGCCACAGTGCATATTGCCAACTCACATTTCCCGACAATGCCAAATGTGACTTGCCAGTTTCTACACACGAGTGGCAGCAGTTGTGTCCTCTGTTCTGTTGTGGACGTGTTACGGTTTTTACCACATTGTACTCAATGTTGATGTGCTCTGCATGTAATGTGTGTGTGCTGCATTTTGGGGGAGTCGCCCATGCAGCTCTGATTTTGCTGCCCATTCTCCCTTTCATGCACGTGCCTTTGACTTCTGTGCTTATATAGTGCTGAGATGTTGCATACTTGGGTACATTGGTCTCTTGGTAGGAGTTGGTGGTCTGGCTCATGGTTTGTCAGCAGATATGCGCTACTTAATTGTGCATGTGTGCCATTGTGCTCATCTCCCCCCGTCCCCATAGTCCCTGGTTGTTACTCGCCCTGGTGCTGTTGTGCCCGGTCATGTTGAGCCGAGTCCGGTCCCCCTACTCCTGCCACTGTCTCCCTACTGATGGCTGTGGAAACCATTTCCTCCCTCTCGTCCAGCTCCTCCTGTGGTGCTGGACTCCCACATCCAGTCTGCATTGCTGTGTTCCGGTTGTTGGCCAGTTTCTGCTTGGTTTTGAGCTTCACATCATTCCAGCGCCTCTTGACCTCTTCCATTGACCTCTTCAGCACTCTGACTGCCTTCACCTTGTCCACGATTGACTGCCATATTCCATTTTTTGCTGCCAATGACACAGTGGAGGTGACAAACAGTAGTTGATGGTGTCCTACCACCTCTATTATCAGGATCCTGTTTTTCTGCGGACTGAACCGCTTCTTCCTACTCTATTTGTCGTGCCCTTCCCTGACCCCGATGTCCCAGGCTGGTCCTCCGGGGGGCTTGTGGGGTTCTGGTTGTCCTCTGTACTTGCTCTTGCTTCCTCCATTGTGCTTCGCTATTGTTTGGCTTTTGTTTGTATGTTTTTTTCCCTACTTTTATAGTAATTTTTCCCACCTGACGTGTGTGAATCGCATGCCTGGGGAAGATTATCGCAGATTTTTTTATCGCAATTGGGCCCAGCGCAACTTTTTCCTTGTTGGTGTTTACTTTTTTATCGACGTCCCGGTGACCATATCACTGACTTTTGACGCGTTATTGTGAGACTATCGCATGGTACCGCCGTGTTGAGAATACAACGTTAAAACAGTGTTATTTTCCTGTGATAGACTGCGATGTGAAGAGCTGTGTTAAGCTAATTATTCGATAATTATCACATGTTCTTGAGAATATCCCCCTTTGTTTTTATGAGGGGCGGGAGAGGTTAGGGCTGAACGAATGGCTTCTGAGGATGGACAAGGGCATCCTCGCCCTGCAAGCATGAGCTTGACATGTGACAACAAAAGTGATGGGAGTGATGAGTGTTCATTTCGAACTGCATAATTCTTTTTGGGCATTCTTCTCAATGGCCAAGGATGTGTGTGGAGCAGTGCCAGTAAAGACAAGCATTTGGAGTGCAATAGGTCTTGCATTATAGAAAGTTTGACCTATTGGTATTGCAAATAATAATGCAACGCCAATAGCTTAAACTTTCAGTAATGCGAGACCTAATGCAGGGTTAGATTAGGTTAGAAATCGGCCCGGGCACGCAAAAAAATGTACCCCATATTTGCATAATGCCTTTCTGCAAAACACTGCTTCGGTGGAGTTTCATAAACACTTGAAAACAAATGGTGCAGACCATGGCACCCCAGATATAATTCCTCTGAGTCCCCAGAAGGGGACAGCGGGCATTTAGACATGTTTGACCCATCTGACATGTATCTCCTAGGTCAGCCGAGTGGACCCCAGACCAAAAAATTGCAGAGTATGTCGCCAGCGAAATCCACCATCTTATGGAGAAGGATGTCAGGGCGAGACTCAGGAGGAGAGTGTCCAAGACAGTCACTGAAAGCGAAGGTAGCGGCCTCCTCTGACATAGACGATAAACTATGCACCATTTTTTGTAAATATATGAGAGACCCTAAGAAGGGCATTGATCGATCTTGGAGGGCCCGCCTGGACAAACTCTTAGATGTAATTGGACCTATCACCCAAATCATTCCAATAGCAGAGTTTTCTAAGCAATTAGGGGTTCTTATGCCCACAGAGATAGTGGCTGGCTGGGCACTGAGGGCTATCTGCTTGCTCGGTAACGCATACTGCACACTGGTGGTGGAAAGAAGGAGATCTCTTCTCATTAAGATCGACCCGAAGCTGGGGAAACTGGCTAAGTCTGGGGCAAGGGCGATAGCACAAGGTAACCTATTCGGGAACCCTTTCATCAAGGAGCTATATAACTTTGGAACAACCTTCTCTGCCCTCGACAAGGTGCAAGCCTCCATAAAACATATTATTTCCGGGAAGGTGTCTGCAGGGGCCAGAAAGAGACAGAGTCAGCTCCTCCGGCTGACTATACTACTGAGGTCCCTCTAGAGGTACGTTCAAGAGAAACAATGGTTGGAATGAAGGCCGTCAGGGGACCTTCTACCCCAGCAGAGGTACCGAAAGAAGAAAGAGCAACTGAGCCGGCAGAGCAGCCAATGACATCTCAGAAGGAAACTCTGGTAAGCATAATGCCTTCATCCCCTCAAGATCTATGGGGGAGACGTCTGAAGTATGCACAGAATTGGGTGAAGATTACAAAGGACCCTTGGGTTCAACAAACAGTGAGAGGATTCCACATAGAATTTTACGAATCCCCTGTTCAAGATCTACGTCCAGGATCACTGGTTTTCTCAACCAAGGGCATGCAGCCAATAGACTCTGAGGTAGCAGAACGTCTGCAAAAAGGTGTCATTTACAGGTCAGTACTTCACCCAGATCAGTTTCTGATCAACGTATTCCTCGTGGAGAAAAAAGAAAAGGGCTTCAGGCCCATCACCATCATAAACTTGAAAGAGTTTAACGAGTGGCTGGTATATCACCACTTAAAAGTGAAGGGTATCCACCTGCTCAGGGATATTCTCCTTACAGGGGACTGGATAGTCAGGCTGGATATTAAGGATGGCTTCCTTTCCGTTACCATTTACCCACCACACCGGAGATTCTGCCAATTCAAATGGAAGGGACACATTTATGAGTTTTGGGCTCTCCCATTCAGCCCCTCATCGGAACCTTGGTGCTTCACCTAGTTACTGCTGCCAGTGGCAGCAACCCTCTGCCCAAAAGGAGTACAAATGAATATTTACCTGGGCAACATCATACTCATTGATCAGTTTCCGATGCAACTCAGACACAGTCTGAACATGAGTATTGCGCCACTTCAGGATCCAGGCTTCGTCATTAACAATCGGAAGTCCGAACTGATACCCGCACAACAGATGACCTTCTTGGGGTTTCTCTTTAAATTGACTTTAGCTTCGCTGAACCCACCATCCTCAAAGGTATCCATAATCCAGAAGGAACTCAGAAAAGTCCTAAGATGGGACAGGACCTCCCTGCGGCAATTGGCCCACATTGTAGGACTTCTATTGTCATCCATAGTAGCCAATCAATATCCCCGGCCCCCTGCAATACTGAGCTCTACAGAGACTGAAGACGATACACGTATGAAGAGAATTAACTTCTTTGGAACTAATATCCCTGACAGAAGAAGCCAGAACAGAACTCCAGTGGTGAATCGGCCACTGGACGCTTGGAACAGGAGAGCAACCTTTTGGACGACACCAGACATACTCATGAAGTCAGACGCCAGACGGCTGGGGAGCCAGATGTGGAGATGTGTCAATGGGGGGATCATGGTCAGAGGAGGAGCTGCAGATACACATCAACTGCTTGGAACTCCTTGCTCGATCCTTTGCGGTCAAATCCCTTATCAGAGACAGAGTCCTGTTGCCTTCTGTTATGGATGGACAACTTCTCAGCGATCCAGTACATCAATCGACTGGGGGGGGGCACTCCCACAAAGACACTATCAAATTTGACAAAGGATTTCTGGAACTACTGCCAATAGAATCAGATTTCGGTGATGACAGAGTACTTCACAGGAGTACAGAATATGGTGGCGGACTGGAATTTCAGGAACTACTCGGACAGTAACATCTGGTATCTGGATCACAAGATCTTCCTAGCACTGAGGGACAGATTGGGTCCTTGCCATTTGGACATTTTTGCATCAGGGTTATACCATCAACTTCCACAATATGTGAGCTGGAGACCGGATCTGGAAATCATAGCAGTGGATGCCTTCCTCCAAGACTGGTACAAAAGGGGGTGGTGATGGACAGAGCATCTGAATCAATCAAACACTCACACCCAGTCAAAAGATCTGGGTTTAATCCATCACCGTTCTTTAGCCCACTCTGCCACCCCAGTTCAGACATGGCTATATGCAAATCAGTCTGACCCTGTGCCTCATGGGAACAGTCCAGCCCGAACTGCCAAGCCATGTCTTCCCTGGACCGGAAACAAGCTTCCGGGGACCGGTTTCTGGCATTCCAGCCGTCTTCAGCCCAGCTTGCTTGAATCCAGTGGCAAAGTGAGCAAGGGACTCATGTCTGAGCATACCCTGCCACACTTATGGCGGCCAAAAGCGGTACAAAAGGGGGTGGTGATGGACGGAGCATCTGAATCAATCAAACACTCACACCCAGTCAAAAGATCTGAGTTTAATCCATCCCCGTTCTTTAGCCCACTCTGCCACCCCAGTTCAGACATGGCTGTATGCAAATCAGTATGACCCTGTGCCTCATGGGAACAGTCCAGCCCGAACGGCCAAGCCATGTCTTCCCTGGACCGGAAACAATCTTGCGAGGACCGGTTTCTGGCATTCCAGCCGTCTACAGCCCGGCTTGCTTGAATCCAGTGGCAAAGTGAGCAAGGGACTCACGTCTGAGCATACCCTGCCACACTTATGGTGGCCAAAAGCGGTACAAAAGGGGGTGGTGATAGACGGAGCATCTGAATCAATCAAACACTCACACCCAGTCAAAAGATCTGGGTTTAATCCATCACCGTTCTTTAGCCCACTCTGCCACTCCAGTTCAGACATGGCTATATGCAAATCAGTCTGACCCTGTGCCTCATGGGAACAGTCCAGCCCGAACTGCCAAGCCATGTCTTCCTTGGACCGGAAACAAACTTCTGAGGACCGGTTTCTGGCATTCCAGCTGTCTTCAGCCCGGCTTGCTTGAATCCAGTGGCAAAGTGAGCAAGGGACTCACGTCTGAGCATACCCAGCTACACTTACTCAAAAGCGGTACAAAAGGGGGTGGTGATGGACGCATATAGCCATGTCTGAACTGGGGTGGCAGAGTGGGCTAAAGAACAGTGATGGATTAAACCCAGATCTTTTGACTGGGTGTGAGTGTTTGATTGATTCAGATGCTCCGTCCATCACCACCCCCTTTTGTACCGTTCCTCCAAGACTGGGCAAAGGATCTTCTGTAAGCCTTCCCACCATTCATGATGACTTCCAGGGTAGCGACTCAAGTCAGACGACAGACACCATCTCTGGTGTTGGTCAAACTGATCTGGAAGTCGCAGACATGGTTCCCAACGCTGATGGACCTATCATGGGACCTACCGAAAAAACTGCCCTCATTCCCTTGGTGCTCAGAGACCTGCAGGGTTGCCTGTACCCTCTGGTCTTACAGGGACACCTCTCCCTCATGGCATGGAAGATTTCCAGGGACCCTGGAAAGACAACCAACTTTCAGCAGATGCTGAAACCTTTATCCAGCAGGCGTGGGCTTCAGGCACCATCAAGAGATATTGCTCGTCTTGGAGATGATGGAATAGTTGATGTTTGGACAGACATCTGGATCCCTGGTGGGCAGAAGTTACTCACAATCAATTTTTTGCCAGAATTAGCACAGTCAAGGCTGGCATACCATACAGTCAATACCTTTAGGTCAGCCATATAAGTCGGACATAACATTATTGATAACAAACCTCTTTAGGTCTGTAAACTAATGAAGGGTATCAGACTCTCTAACCCCTCGGAGCTCAGATAGTCTGACATATGGGACGTTAATGATGTCTTACAACTAATCCTTAGTTGGCAGGATAACCAGTGCTTGTCACGAAAGGAACTCTCAGCAAAACTACCCATATTCCTATACCTCATTTCATGTAAAAGGGTGTCCGATGTGAGGACTTTGGATACCTCCGCTAGGGTTGTCACGCCAGGAGAAGTCACGTTTACCATCTGTAGGAGAACTAAGAAAAATACCATGTCGGTATCATATCCTAGTAATGCACCAAACTATGTGTAGTCAGATGCATTAAGGTATATGAAGAAATTACAGAGGATATCAGACCAGCAGGTGTTGTAATTTGGCAGCGATTGGGTTAATATTAGCAGAAGCCATCCTGTATTTAAAGACTATCCTGTCCATTTTGTGGAATCCATTTTGTATTGCTGTCAGCCATTTTTTTTGCCATGTGCTACGACGTGCTCGCCATGTGCTCTGTCCTACCTTGCTGTTCTCTGCTTTTAAAATCTGCCTAGAGACAAGATATATTTACAATCTTCCACCTTCGCACATGTTCAATTGAGCTTGCAGCTGTCTTTGCAGCTGCCACTAGGATGTAACTGTCAGGATGTGTTTGCCAAAAACAGCCACTGTTAGCTCCTCCCACTTGTTGACTGTGCATTTTCTGTATGACCTTATATGTACCCAAAGCCAGCATTTTGTACTTGTACCGTCTTCATTTGAGCCACTGTGTGACTATAATAGGACCAAGCTCCTTCCATTCAGTGTGCTACTTCGTACATTACTGAATGGTAAACAGTCACAATTTCGAGTAAAAAATATCGAATGGACATAATATTGAGTTTTAAATATAGAATAGACAAAATATCGAATGGACAGAATATAGACATCAAAAATATTGTTTTTAAGGTAAGTAATGTAATATCGAATGTTAAAAATATAGAAAGTTAAAATATCGTAGTATATATTATAGGTTATTAAAATTATCGAATTTTTTATAATATCGAATTTTTTATAGTGTTTTTTATGTTATTATATTTGTGAAAAGTGTGTATTTATGTTATAATTTATTTTAATTAATGAATTTTGTTTTTTTAATTTTTGCGTAATTTAATTCTGTAGCAGGTTGTTGGTTTATAGGGGAACAGGATGGGAAGTAATTTAATTATAATTAATTAAATATGTAAATTTATTTATTAGTATTCATTTTTAATTAATTGTTAATTAATTTATATTTGGTAATTAATTCAATTTTAATTGCCAATTAAATTTAATTAATTGATTAATTTCTAATTATGTTAATTTTACTAATTTATTTTCTGTAGCGGGTTCTGGGTTTATGGGGGAATTGGATGGGAAGTAATTTATTGATGAATAATTAAATATGTAAAATTATTTATTGTCTTTTTTTAGAATTATTTGTTAATTATTTTTTTATGGGTAATTAATTAAATTTTAATTGCCAATTCATTTTATTGAATTGAATAATTGCTAATTATGGTAATTTTACGAATTTATTTTCTGTGGCGGGTTGTGGGTTTATAGGGGAATAGGGCGGGAAGTAATTTATTTATAATTAATTAAAAAATTCAATTTATTTAATTGTATTTAATTAGAATTAATTGTTAATTATTTATTTGTTAATTTGTAATTAATTTGTATTAATAGGTAACTAATTGTAATAATTAATGCTTTTATGATATATGCATATCGAAATAAAGCAATCAACCAACCAACCAATAATTAATTTTAATTTGTAATTTTAATTGATTAATTATTATATTATATTAAATTGGTAATTACTTTTAAATATTTTTTATAGATATTAATTTATATTTTTTAAATTAATTTATGAAGTATTTACTTTCTCTACTGTTGCACTCTCTGGAGTGGGAATAGTATTTTTTACCCTACGCTATCCAACGCTTTCCCTACTGTTGCACTCTTTGAAATGGGAATAGTAATTTTAACCCCTACGCTATCCAATGCTTTCCCTACTGTTGCACTCTTTGAAATGGGAATAGTAATTTTAACCCCTACGCTATCCAATGCTTTCCCTACTGTTGCACTCTTTGGAGTGGGAATAGTAATTTTAACCCCTACGCTATCCAATGCTTTCCCTACTGTTGCACTGTTTGGAGTGGGAATAGTAAATTTTCCCCTACGCTATCCAACGCTTTCCCTACTGTTGCTCTCACTGAAGTGGGAATAGTAATTTTTACCCCTACACTATCCAACGCTTTCCCTACTGTTGCACCCACTGGAGTGGGAATAGTAATTTTTACCTCTACGCTATCCAACTCTTTCCCTACTGTTGCACCCACTGGAGTGGGACTAGTCATTCTTACCCCTACGCTATCAAACGCTTTCCCTACTGTTGCACTCTTTGGAGTGGGAATAGTAATTTTACCCCTATGCTATCCAACGCTTTCCCTACTGTTGCACTCTTTGGAGTGGGAATAGTAATGTTTACCCCTACGCTTTCCAAAGCTTTCCCCACTGTTTCACTCACTGGAGTGGGAATCGTAATTTTTACCCCTACGCTATCCAACGCTTTCCCTACTGTTGCACCCACTGGAGTGGGATTAGTAATTTTTACCTCTACGCTATCCAACGCTTTCCCTACTGTTGCACCCACTGGAGTGGGAATAGTCATTTTTAACCCTACGCTATCCAACGCTTTCCCTACTGTTGGACTCTTTGGAGTGGGAATAGTAATTTTAACCCCTACGCTATCCAACGCTTTCCCTACTGTTGCACTATTTGGAGGGGGAATAGTAATTTTTACCCCTACGCTATCCAACGCTTTCCCTACTGTTGCACTCCTTGGATTCGGAACAGTCATTTTTACCCCTACGCTATCCAACGCTCTCCCTACTGTTGCACCCACTGGAGTGGGAATATTCATTTTTACCCCTACACTATCCAACACTTTCCCTACTGTTGCACTCACTGGAGGAGGAATAGTAATTTTTACCCCTACGCTATCCAACGCTTTCCCTACTGTTGCACTCTTTGGAGTGGGAATAGTCATTTTTACCCCTACGCTATACAACTCTTTCCCTACTGTTGCACTCACTGAAGTGGGAATAGTAATTTTTACCTCTACGCTATCCAACGCTTTCCCTACTGTTGCACTCACTGGAGTGGGAATAGTAATTTCTACCCCTACGCTATCCAACGCTTTCCCTACTGTTGCACTCACTGGAGTGGGAATAGTAATTTTTACCCCTGCGCTATCCAACGCTTTCCCTGCTGTTGCACTCATTGGAGTGGGAATAGTAATTTTAACACTCTTGCTATGCTACGGTAATAATATTGTATATTTTTTAATAATATTAAGTTAATATATATATATGTTTTAACAAATAATACTTGTTTTTTCATAACTTAAATTAATTATTTAATAAGTTTAAGGTTATTTAAGCATTTTTAAGTATATTTTAGTTATTTATTTTTAATATTTTTTTAATTTTACATTAATTTTAATAAATTCGATATTTTTACAAAGTACATATTTTTAAACGATATTTTTGATTCAATATTTTTGTACTTACGTGTTTGTAGATAGGATTTCGATATTTTTGTAGTCGATATTTTGTAGTCGATATTTTAAATGCCTATATTTTTGTAGTCGATATTATGTCAGTGATCCCTTACCGAAGGGTGCTGTGTGAATGTGGTTCCACCTCATGAGGATAATAAACTGTGGGGCATATTTCCAAGACTAAGCGATATTTCTCGCGATATCGCGATATTTATCGCTTAACACGGTTAGCGGCAATATTATTATCGCCGAGCTCCGCCGATTTTTATCGCAGATAAACCTTGCTATTATCAAGGTTTATCTCAAAAGCGATAAAAATCGGCGGTAATGCATGAATATCGCTGAAAAGTCAACGACATTCATGCATTACCGGGCTAATGCTCTTAGCCATGTTATCCACCTACCGTTGGATAACATGGCTAAGAACTGCTCTGGGCAGGCGTTAGCTTTTGGAGATATTCGCTCTTAGTACGCCTTTGTAGGTAATAGGAGATAGCGATGTTAGCGACTGTTTACAGTTGCTAACATCTTGGCACGCCCACTTTGCATTTCGTTAGCGATAAATATCGCTGACATGCAAAGTGGGCCCCAAGATGATCGCTATCTCCTACTAGCTGTCGTTAACTGGTGTTAGCGACAGCTAGGTAATAGGGCGATAAAATGATCGCCGCTTTAGCGGGAAAAATTCCCGCTAAAGCGGCGATAAGGCCCCTTGGTAATATGCCCCTTTGTATTTTCTATTCCAGTTTCTGTGCCAACTTCTATTCTATTGGTTTGAGGACTTGTGCAGAGAAGGGCGAACCCCTAGCACTGGTAGGCCTGGCTGAGGCCCACCACAACAAATTGGCGTCCGACATGTGGGGCTCATCGGCGACTCGGATGCCCGAAGGACTGGTCGGAATGAAGGATTGGAATCCCGCTTTGGACGCGATCGCTGCCTGAGGAGACCCGAGTCTTGGAAACCATGGCGTTTTCCCTTTCTTTCTGATCTGACCATCCAGGTGGTGCCGGTCCTCGACTGAGACCTTGACCCTTGCTGGTAGGTCTGCTCCCCTAATTGTATCCATTTTTCTTGTCTTCTGCTCCCCTGATTGCACTCGTTTTTCTTGCCTTCTGCTCCCCTGATTTGTGCTCGTTTTTCTTGCCTTCTGCTCCCCTGATTGCGCTTGTTTTTCTTACCTCTGCTACCCTGACTGTACCCGTTTTTCGTGCCTTCTGCTCCCCCGATTGCACTCATTTTTCTTTTGCTCTGCTTCCCTGATTGTACTCGTTTTTCTTGCCTCTACTCCCCTTTGTGCTCTCTGTACCACTCGTTTCCCCCCGTTTTTTGTGACCTTTCTACCCTTTCTTGGGACCTTTGTGTCTCTGTGCCACTCGTTTCCCCCAGTTTTTTGTGACCTTTTCTGCCCCTTCTTGTGACCTTTCTGCCTCTGTGCCACTCGTTTCCTTCTGTTTTTTGTGACCTTTCTGCCCTTTCAGCCTCTGTGCCACTCGTTTCCCCTCATTTTCGGTGACCTTTTCTGCCCTTTCTTGTGACCTTTATGCCTCTGTGCCACTCGTTTCCCCTTTTTTTTGTGACCTTTCTGCCCTTTCTTGTGACCTTTCTGAGTCTGTGCCACTCGTTTCCCCCCGTTTTTTGTGACCTTTTCTTCCCTTTTTTGTGACCTTTGTGCCTCTGTGCTACTTGTTTCCCCCTGTTTTTTTGTGACCTTTCTGCGCTTTTTTGTGACATTTGACCCTGCTTGCAGGCAGGTCGCCCCCACGCTGCTGCGCGTCACCTGACTGCCTGATTCCTGCCTCCTTGTTTCCTGCGTTTTTCTCTCCCCTCTGCCCTGTGCACCAGTTCCCCCGCCCCCCCAGCTCCCAATCTGACCCTTTCCCGCGGCTGCATCCCTGCGGCCCCGCACCCGCCTGCACACCCATTCGCCTTCCCGCTCCCGCCTCCCAGCTGCTCCTCCCACCCAAGCTACTTCATATGCAGGCCGAGAAGCGGGCGCGCCGCTGGCGGGCCACGCCCATCCGTGCCTGTACCGCGTCAAGCACCAGAACCCCTGGATACCGCGAACGCCACGACACCAGAATCCACTATGACGCCAGCGAATGTCTGACATAATATCGACAGACAGAATATCGACATGCAAAAATATCGGAGCAAAAATATCGACAGCAAAAATATCGGAATCCTATCTTCATTAAGGTAAGTACAAAAATATTGAAAAAATAATATCGAAGTACAAAAATATCGGAATCAAAAATATCGTTTTTTTAAATGTATTATTAATAATGTAAAAATAATATTTAAATACATATAATTTTACAACTATTAAATAAAAATATTAAAACAAATTTAAAACTAATACATATACATTTAAAATAAATAAAACACTTAAGAATGTAAAGTAATTTTAATTTTTTTCATCTAATTTATTTGATTTAATGTAATATTTTTTTGTTTTTACCCTGTACGCCTGTACCCCAAAAACCCAAAACTGACCCTGAACCCTAAAAATATCCCTGTACCCCAAAAACCCAAAACTGACCCAGAACCCTAAAAATACCCCTTTACCCAAATACTGAAAACTGACCCTGAACCCTAAAAATACCCCTTTACCCAAAAACTGAAAACTGACCCTGAACCCTAAAAATACCCCTTTACCCAAAAACTGAAAACTGACCCTAAACCCTAAAAATACCCCTTTACCCAAAAACTGAAAACTGACCCTGAACCCTAAAAATACCCCTTTACCCATGAACTGAAAACTGACCCTGAACCCTAAAAATACCCCTTTACCCAAAAACTGAAAACTGACCCAGAACCCTAAAAATACCCCTTTACCCAAAAACTGAAAACTGACCCTGAACCCTAAAAATACCCCTTTACCCAAAAACTGAAAACTGACCCTGAACCCTAAAAATACCCCTTTACCCATGAACTGAAAATTGACCCTGAACCCTAAAAAATACCCCTGTACCCAAAATTAATTAATATTATTTAATTACCAATTAATTATTAATTAACAATAACAATAAAGTAAATATATTAGCACATTTGCTGTAATTAATTTAATTTAATAATTAATATTATTTTGCCCAATTAATTAATTAAGAATAACAATAGATTATATATAAAAAAATTACTATAATTAATGTAATTAAATAATTAATATTAATTAATTACCAATGAATTAATAATTATAAATATGTAAAAAATTATAATAATTAATTAACTAATTAATAGAAATTAATTACCAATTAATTATTAATTAAAATATGTACAAACATATATCAATTAATTAATTATTATTAAATTACTTCCCACCCTATTCCCCTATAAACCCATAACCCGCTACAGAACATATTTATCAATTAATCAATTAATTAAAAATAATTAAAAATTAATTCTCAATTAATTAATTAAAAATTCCTACTAATTAATAATTAATTTAACATAATTAAATTACTTCCCACCCTATTCCCCTATAAACCCACAACCCTCTACAGTAGTAAAAGACAATATTTAATTAAATTACATTAAAAATAAATAATAAAACATAATAAATACAATATAATATACACTAAATTTATTTAAAAATTGATATTAGTAACATCAAAGTTATTAATTTCGATATTATTGACATCGATATTTACAACTTCGATATTACTGATATCATACCAATATCGATATTTAGACTGTCGATATTACTTACCTTCGATATTTTTGTATATCGATATTTAAACTTCGATATTTTTGTATATCGATATTTAAAAATCGATATTTTGTCTTTGTACCGACGCCAGCACCCTCCACGCACTCAACGCCGGCTGAAAACACACCTGCTTCCTGGCCGCCCCGAAATGGACCCACGGACCCTTCTCCTGCCACACCTGCAGCTTCACCTGCGACAGAACCACGAAACCTCCAAGGACTGGACCCAACCGCCTCCGCTGCATACTCCTCAACACCCGCTCCGCACGCAAACACGCCGTCAAGCTCTGGGATCTGCTCAACACATCCGCCCTAGATGTGGCCTTCCTGACCGAGACCAGGTGGAACAACTCCTCGGCGTCCGACATCGCCATAGCCATCCCGGACGGCTACAAGATCACAAGCAGGGATCCAGCAAACAGAATCGGAGAAGGAATAGCCATCGTCCACAAGTCCACCCTCAAGGTCGCCACCCATGCAGGCGACACCCTCAACAACGCCGAACACTTGCACTTCCGGATCCACACCGACCCCAACACCACCCTCAGAGGAACACTCATCTACAGCCCCCTTCGGACCCTGGGCTCAGTTCGTTGACTCCATCGCCGACCTCGCCAGCACCCACGCACTCGCCTCCATGGACTACACCCTCCTCGGGGACCTGAACTTCCACCTCGAGAACAACAACGCCAACTCCGCCACACTGATCGACAAACTCACCAACCTAGGCCTCAGACAACTCGTCACTGCACCCACCCACGCCGCCGGCCACACGCTGGATCCCATCTTCTCCACAGGCTCCCACGTCGCCTTCGACCACACCACCGAACTCCACTGGACCGACCACCGTTGCATCCATTTCACCTTCAAGTAACCAACCATGCACCACCGCACACAACAGCTGCCTCGCTGCTGCTGGAGAAAAGTCACCGAAGACCAACTGAGCACCTCCCTCACCAAGAACCCACCCACCGACCCCACCAACCCAGACGCCGTAGCCTGAAACCTCAGACAGTGGATCGACGACTGTGCCAACACCCTCGCCCCGCTCCAGAAACCCTCTAACAGCCACGCCAACAAGAGTGCCATCTGGTTCACCGACGAGCTCCAGACCTCTAAACGCGCATGCCGGAAACTGGAGAAAACACGGCTCCACAAACGCACACCGGACAACCACGCAGCCCACAAGGACGCCACCCGCAGACACCACCACCTCATCAGATTAGCCAAGAGATCCTCCTTCAAAGACCTCTTGGATAACAACGCACACAACAGCAAAGAGCTCTTCAGCATCGTAAAGGAACTCTCCAACCCCAGCCCCAACGCCAACTACATCCCGCCCTCACAAGAACTGTGCGACTCACTAGCCATCTTCTTACACCGCAAGATCGCTGACATCCACGACAGCTTCAACACCACGACCGCCCGACTACGCCAGACTCCACCTCCCCTGTGAACACCACCAGCGCCAACCGCCTGACCTCCTGGTCCAACGACGACGAGACACGTAAGGTCATGAACTCCATCCACTCAGGATCTCCGTCTGACCCGTGCCCACACCACGTATTTAACAAAGCAGACGGAGCCATTGCACCCCAAATACGGAAGGGCATCAATATCTCCTTCGAAACATCGACATTCCCGGAAAGCTGGAAACACGCCAAATCAACGCCCTCCTCAAGAAGCCCAAAGCGGACCCCAAGGACCTCAAGAACTTCCGGCCCATCTCCCTGCTCCCGTTCCCGGCAAAGGTCATCGAGAAAATCATCAACATGCAACTGGCCCGCCACCTCGAAGACAACAACATCTTGGACCCGTCCCAGTCCGGATTCAGACGAAACCACAGCACCGAGACAGCCCTCATCACCGCCACAGACGACATCAGGCGCCAACTACACAACGGCGAAACATCAGCCCTCATCCTTCGACATGGTCTGCTTTCGCACTCTAAAGACACGCCTCCTAGAAGCCGGATTCCAAGAGAAGGCTCATAACTGGACCATGTCCCTCCTCTCCGGCAGAACCCAGAGCGTCCGCCTCCCACCCTTCCGATCTGAAGCCACCGACATCATCTGCGGTGTCCCCCAGGGTTCATCCCTCAGCCCGACGCTGTTCAACGTCTACATGGCCCCTCTTGCACAAGTGGTCAGCCATCACGACGTCAACATTATCTCCTACGCTGATGACACCCTGCTCATCCTCTCCCTCACCAAGGACCCACACACCGCCAAAACCAACCTCCACGAGGGAATGAAGGCCGTCACCGATTGGATGAGGAGCAGCTGTCTAAAGCTGAACTCAGCAAGACGGAGGTCCTCATCATCGGACCCACCCCCTCAGCCTGGGACAACTCCAGGTGGCCAACCACACTGGGAACAGCACCAACACCCACCAACCATGCACGCAATCTAGGATTCATCCTCAACTCCTCCCTCTCCATGTCTAAGCAGGTCAACCCCATCTCCTCCTCCTGCTACAACAACCTCCGCTTGCTCTGCAGTATCTACAAGTGGATCCCGACTGAAACAAGAAGAACGGTGACACAGGCTCCGTCAGCAGCAGACTGGACTACTGCAACGCACTCTATGCAGGAATCCCAGCCAAACACCTACGACTACTACGACTCAATCAAAACGCCTCGGCCCGACTGATCGTCAACGTTCCCCGCCGCAGCCACTTCACCCCCCCACCTCAGAGACCTACACTGGCTCCCCGTCGACAAGAGGATCACCTACAAGCTCCTCACCCATGGACACAAAGCACTCCACAACGTCAGACCAGCCTACCTATAACAGGAGACTCAGCTTCCACACCCCCACCCGCCAGCTCCGCTCTGCCAGCCTCGCCCTCGCCGCTGTCCCCCGCATCCAACGAATGACCTCCGGAGGCAGATCCTTCTCCTACCTCACCGTCAAGACCTGGAACCTCCTCCCTACCCACATACAGCAGACCCAAGACCATCTTTTTGCTAAAGGACTTGAGGGCCATTATGGCTTTGGAGAATAGTAAATTCCTGGCCTGTATTGCCCGGTTCCAGTTCCCAGTATGATCAAAAAGAATCCCCAAATATGAAAAAGTCGTGGTATGCTGTAGTGGGGTTGATCCAATAAACATTGTTTTCTTCTTTTGTCGAACATTTCCGCCACAATTCATCACAAATGTCTTGGTACAGTTAATTTGTAATTCGAGTTTATCCATAAAACCACTAAAAGACGAAATCATGACCTGCATAGCTAAAGGGGTTCTGTTCATAAGCACTGTATCATCTGCATAAATAAGTGCAGGTAACCGGCGGGTCAAGGCACTTGGCATGTCATTACATTCCTTTAGGAGTGAGTCCTCTAAGTTGTTAATGTAAATAGAAAATAATAAAGGGGGAAGGACGCACCCCTGCCTCATGCCCCTTCCCACTCTAAATTCCCTTGTGCACTCGCCATTTAAGCCAAATCTGACCATTGCACCAGCCCCATTGTATAGTTCTCTTAAAAAGCTGATGATGTTAGCTTCTACTCCCAGACTAGTTAGGATTGTCCATAATTTACCATGGTTTACAAAATCAAATGCTGAAGTCAGGTCTAAAAATGTTAGATAAAGTCTACCTTCCTTAGCCGTGGTATATTTCTCAATCAGGATTGATAGATTAAGTACTTGCTCAGTTGTGCCAACTCCTTCTCGGAACCCATATTGGAGATCACTTATGATATGGTGTTCCTCTGCCCATTTCCGGAGTCTGTCTAAAATGACTCTCCCAATAATTTTTATGGTAGAGTCGAGTAGTGATATGGACCGGTAACAGGCGCAACTAGATCTATCTCCTTTTTTAAATATTGGAATAATGATCGATTTATACCATGTATCAAGTAATCCTTTGGAACTGGTGGCATTAAAGATCCTGGTAAGTATCGGAGGCCAAAGATCGATGTTCTTTTTAAAGATGTCTATTGGGACACCGTCGGGCCCTGGTGCCTTGCCCCCAAGACTAGACTTGATACCCTTAATTACCTCATCAAGTAGGAAGTTAAGTTGATGGCCTTCTACATACTTCTCCTTAACCATAAGTTCTTTTATTAAATCGATGGTGGATACTACTGGTTTGTAAAGAGTTTCAAAATGCTTAACCCAATCTTCCTCACTTACAGCTATCTCCATACGGGCCTTTGAACTATCTTTAAAAAAAGGAGCATTGCTGCTTTCCAAAAAGCAGTCATGTCCTTTAGTTCTGAGGCTTCCAAAATGGCAGACCATGCTTTATTTTTTAAAAACTCCTTTTGGGTTTTAAGTGCTGTTTTGTTCTCCTTACGTAAAATCCTTATCAGGGATTGATTTCTCACTTGCTGCTGCAGGGCCAATTTTAGCAATTTATGAGCTTTGCTACTTGCCGGTGTGAAACAACCTTTGTTTCTCGCTTTAAACTTGTTAGTTTTAGCATCGACCCATAGACCCTTTTTTATGTTGGCAATAATCTCTATGAAATGAGGTATTATTTCAGAGTCCTTTGTTTCCGGGTCTAGACATTCGACGAAGTTTATACTACAAGCATTAACAAGTTTACTGAGGAATACCTCAGGGACCACCCTAGTCCATTTGAGGGCATATCCATTTTGTCTGTTTATATCAACATCAACAGAAAAAACCTCTGCTCTTTTGTGCACAGTTAAACATACATCCAATAGTTCTATCCTTATCGGGAAATGGCCGCTGAGAGGGACATCCAGGACATTGTAATTAACAATACAATCCTGGTAGCATGTAGAAATGAGGATATAGTCAATAGTCGACATCAATCCTCTGCCATTAAAGGTTGCAGTGAATGGAGTTTTGTTATGGCATAATTAATTTGCAAACCTTAAGCTATAGGTAAACAAAATATAATTTAATGCGTTCCCCAATGTTGAATGCTCAAAATGAGATATGTTGGTATCCCTTTCTATCGATAGGCCACAATTTCCTGTTCCAGATCTGAAACATAGAGAACAGTTAAAATCCCCGCCCCATATTACCGTAAACAGTCTATTAGAACCATTGATGATACTATTTAACTTGTTATTCAGGGTTTTAAGTACCAACACTATATTTGCAGAAGGAATGTTGTTGTAAAAATTCACTATTAAGGAAGAAACAGAACTACTAAAGTGAACCCCAACAATGTGAAAAAAGCATGTGTGGGAATAGAGCTGTAGTTTTTTACAATTTAAGCGATTTGAGATATACATACATGAACCCCCTTTCGCTCTTCCATGTACCGAGGCTACAGCAGGGGATAGAGACTGTTATAAAACCACTCAAATGATGTTCCCCCTCTGTCCATGTTTCTTGGAGGCATATTACGTCACAATATTCACTAAAAAGCTTCCAAGCAGGATTCTCTAACTTAGCCCGAAGGCCAGCTATATTCCAGAATGTAATGGACCATTTTTTTCGAGAGATTTCATCTAATCCACCACTAGCACATCGCTCTCTGTCTTTGGTTATTTCTGAAAGGCCCATCCCCAAGATGTTGTTACCTTTATCGGTTTCATGGTGATTTTCATTCACCCTAAGCTCCTCAAGTGTACTGGCAACTTCGACTAAACCAGAATCATCACTATTACCATTGCTACACACTTTTGGGGCATCTTCTATTATCGTTTCAGCATTGATCAGGTACCCACCGGACAATTTCTCCCTCAAACCTGTAACATTGAGTCATTCATTCTCATCCAATCCAGAGAAGGGATGGAATAAATTTGATAGTGGTATATCCCAGTTTTCCCTGGGATTATTGGTATAAAAGTTTTCCCTGGGATTATTGGTATAAAAGTTTTCCCTGGGATTATTGGTGTAGAAGTTATTGTTATTAAACAATGGTTGGTTTGGATACATAGGTGAGAAGCAAGGGATGTTATTCCTACTGTGAAAACTATGGGCAGCCGGATTCATGATTAAATTCGATCTATGTGGTACATTAGGTCTGTGCATCTTAGGGAGATGAGGAGTAGGCATGGGTTGGAAAAAAGGGGAGTCATTTCCGTTATATTGTCTATGGACCAGATTCGGGATTGGATTTGGTCTACATAGTACATCAAATCTCCGTTTTTTTGAGGGATGATTTGTGATCAGCATTGGTGGATTATTATTTGGGGGCATCATTAGAGCTTCCGGATAGAAATAGCTCAAATTGCGCGTAGAGATGCCTCCCGCACATCTCCCTGGAAACCAGTCACTGATATATGTGACCAGTCTATGATCTTTAAAATTAACGATGATCACATCCCCTTCAATATCCTTTGGTCGTAATCCCACCCAATTACATCTCCTAACTGAAACTATATCTCCATTTAAGTGCAAAGGAAGTGGTCTATTTTTTCGCAGCCAGTGAATAACTTTATTTTTAAGACTGGAATTATGTTCTGTGTTTCCAACTGGCATGACCGGGACTCCTGTAAGAATAATAACATCATTTGATGATTCCGGGGGCAGATCTGCAACATTTCTAATTTTTGTTCTAGTTGTTTGGGTGGGCTTACTAGGGGGTTCGTTTATAGTGTGGCCTCTTTTTGATATGCCTGTATGGGGTTTTTCTTTATTTATATTCTCAATAGCTATAGGAGTTTTAATGCCCGCCAATTCATTTGGTTTTACTACGACAGGCATATTATTTAGTGTAGGAGTGGCAGTTTGTTGCCTGGGTGGATTACTAGTAGGCTGTTTTACTACCGGATGCATTTTACTTTGGTTACTAGGTTTATAACAGGCTGCTGACTTTTGCTCTAGCAGAATCTGATCCATTTTCTCTCCTAACCGTTTAACTCTTTCGGTAAGTGGGGGTATTAGAGCTTTTATGAGGCAATCAATATCCTTTAATAGCCCGTTGTAATTAGGAGCAAATATCGAATTAGCAGTCAGATGCCCTATTGAGTCCACATTCCCTGCTTCTTTGGTTATCTTATGTGGAGAGTACATATTACTAATGAGAAGTCTATTCCCCTTTTTATTTCCTCCCTTCCTTCTCCTCTTTCTTGGTGGTGAGCAAGAAACGCTATTGAATCCCTTAGTAGAAGGTTTTTTAGACTTTTAATCAAGTACAATGATCGGGTGAGGGTCAGGTCCTAAGGGTGTAAACACAGGGGAAGGTACATTTATATCATGAAGGGGTACCACATCATTAGGTAAAGGAGTACTTAAGTCAATTGGCTGATTAGGTGTTTGAATTGACTCAAAAGTATTAAGATCAGGGATGACTATAATATCATCTAGGGCAGGATGGTTATTTTGAAATATTAGCGGAATATTATCTGTGCTAAATAACTCAGCATCAGATTCTTTGTGTATGGTTAGATCTGATGAAGTACATATGTCAACCCTCTGAGGAGCAAGAAGTGGTCTTTTTTTTAAGAGCTCAATAGAGAGACGGTGCCCAGCTCGCTTCTCTGCAAGCGTGATCTCTCTATCGACCTCGCTCTTCACTTTAGAAAAATATTTGTCCAGTGGACCAAGAATAGATACCCCTACCGTGCTAGATAAGGGATTCGCTACTGGTGAAGACATTTTAGGCATAAGAAAAGAGTTTAAAGGGAACGTGTATGAGAGAAACCTAAAGGTGCAATTAGTAACAAACCCACTTAAACATAACAGGTCATATAAAGCGTGCAGTCAGTATTAGACTAGCAAGTGGACAACGTGTAATATTTTGACTTTTCACACTAAATATGGTTATTAAATAGATACACTTTACAGGATAAACATAAAACGAATGCCCAATAATTAATGACGTGTTTTTTACTCTGCTGGCGTTTCGGTGCTTGCAATGCATTATGGGTTAATTGGATTTACCAGTGCTTGTTTTCATAGTCCCTACTCGATTTCAATGGAGACTAAAGACTGCAATGCCACTGACGGCCAACAGAGGCCCTCCGAGGGGTGACATCGTCACTCCTTCTATTAGTACGAGAAGCGACTGCGAGCAGAGCTCGGGGGATCATGGGAAATGTAAGCACATTTCATTTTCAGACAAACGCAGACATTTTACTGGATTCCTGTTTCGTGTAAGATCATTTCAATCACTAATGCACATTAACAATTTACTGTGATAAAACCTTACAATTCCAGATAATACTAGTCCATCAATAGCACAACTTACTATTTGTATACTGAATAATAAGATCTCCGTATCACCAGGAGACCTTTCATAAAATATGATGTGTGTACAATCATCAGCACCACAAGACATTTTTGTTTATTACTTGTGAGGGCGTCATTTCTGGTTCAGATACATCAATCGTCACCTTCCATAACACCCTTTTTATTCGTCAGTCGTTGGTAACAAACTTGGCAACAAGTGCGCAAGCTATCCCATTGACCTTTAACCTGTGAAGGGAAAAGGTCACGTTAGTCAAATACATACCGTAAATTGTTACATTTACTCCACCTGTCTTCATCCGCCTTCTCCTCTCTCCTGTCCCCAACAAGTACCTGGATTAAAGGAAAAGAATAGACAAAAGACTGGTTCGTGGCCCTTCCAGGGCCTCCCCCCGTGTGAGGGCAGGGTGACCCCTTTGGGGATGCTGCCGTCTCCTGAGCTCTCTGGGGTACCCCCCATCGGGTCCTCAGGTTTCATCGTCGCTGTCCTCATCTGATCCGTCCAGTGGTGCGTAGTCGCCCAGGAGGCTGTGGATCATCTTACGGCACACCAGGGTCGATGTCTACTTTCTCCCTACTATCAAGGCGGTTTCTGGAAAACAAAAGAATATTTTTGAAACAGCACAGGAGCCTCCAGCAGCCCTGGAGGTCACCTAGTGCATGTGTGCCTGGGAACAGTCCATACATCACAGAGTCAGCAGTGATGCAGGTCGTAGGTATCCAGGCCCCAACCTCCGTGCCTAGGGCCTTCAGCAGGTCTTGTGCGTACGTGCACTCCCAGAAGAGATGGTATGTTGTCTCGTCCACGGTGCACCCTCTTAGGCAGGGCTTGTATCGGTTGAGTCCTCTTGTGTGCATGAAGGCTCTCAAGGGACGTCCTCCTTGGATAACTATCCAGGCGATGTCCTTGTGCTGGTTTGTCAGGTGCTTGGATGCGACGTTTCCCCACACGTGGTCTACTGTGGCTGAGGGGAGGGTGCCGATTGGCTCGTTAATGTCCCTTGCACGTATCTGTCGCTGGACAAGCTTGGAAGTCCATGTGGCGGGGCGAGCTGCCTCCAGGCCAAATTCCTTAACAAACGTCTCCACTTCTTTGTATAACCACGGGGTCTCCCAGTTGTTGGGGACGGCGCTCACCCACTCTTCCCATCCGAGGTGTCTCCACGTTGGCAGCAGGAAGAAGCGTAACATCAGAAAGCCAACGTGGCTCTCATCTTCAGTCCTCAGGGTGTTCCTCACGCAGTTGCACACGAAGATCCCCCTCAGGATGGTGGCGATGTCCGCACTCCTTTGCCTCCCTTGTCGGGGTCTTGAACATCACCGCCCTTTTCACTCTGTCCATCTTCGAGCTCCAGATGAAGTAGAAGATCATTCTTGTGATGGCCTTGGCCGTTCTGGTCTGCACTGGCCACACTTGAGCAGCGTACTGGAGCAATGGCAGGGTCTCGTTCCTCAGGACAAAAGACTTCCCTTCGATCGTCAGCTTCCGGAGGCTCCAGACTCCCAGCTTCTGCCACGTCTTTGCCAGTCTTTCCTCCCAGGTCTTCTCTGCTGCACCTTCTCTGCCGAACCAGACTCCAAGGATCTTCAGGAAATTCTGCTTGATGGGGAATCGCAGTGGGTCTCGGGTGGGGGTCCAGTGTCCGAAGAGCAGGGTTTCTGACTTGGCGCTGTTGATCTTTGCTCCTGATGCTTTCCCAAACTCGATACAAGTCCTCTCCAGCTCTTTCACTGATGGTCTGTCCGCGCAGAATAATGAGACGTCGTCCATGTAGAGAGAGCACTTCACTTCTCCTCATCCTCCACTTCCTGGTGCCTTCACTCCTCTGATGTTCCTGTTCTGTCGGATGTGTTGGGCGAGGAGTTCGATCACGCAGATGAACATAAGAGGGGAGAGCGGGCAGCCCTGCCTCACCCAGTGCTCTGATTGTCCGGTCCATGAACTCATGGGAAACGCGGTTGAACGCCTTTTTGCCGACCCGGTATCCCACAGGACTGGTCAGGGTGAACTATCTTCACTATCACTCTCTTTAGGTGGTTGGCCATTACCGATGTGAGAATCTTGTAGTCCACATTGAGGAGAGAGATGGGCCTCCAGTTCTTGAGGTCTTCTCTCTCTCTTTTCTGTTTGTACAAGAATGTTATCATACCTTCCCGCAGGGATTGTGGTAAACTACCCTTGCCCACCACCTCCTCGTAGAGGTCGAGCAAGTCTGGCCCGATCAGATCCCACAGTTTGACATAAAGTTCGACTGGGAGACCGTCATTCCCGAGTATCTTGCCCCTCCTAGAGGTTGTGGCAGCCAAGTGCAGTTCTTTCAATGTGAAGGGTGTGTTCAGGCCTTCTCTCTCGTCCGGACTCAGTGCCTTTGAGATGCCCTCGAGGAAACTATCCGCCTGGGCTCTCTCTGACGCATTCGATGAGCAGAGTTTGCAGTAAAAGTCGGTTACGACCTTCATGACTTCCTCCTTCTCACTTTGGAGGTTGCCCTCCGAGTCCAGAAGCTCCACCAGTGGTGTGTGGGTCGAGTGAAGTGTCTTGAAGAAGATCGAGTTGCATTTCTCATCCTTCTCGAGGTTCTCAGTTCTGGTCCGGAAGAAGATTTTCCTGTGTTCTTCCCCGAAATGCTCTGCGAGTCCTTTCCGGGTTTCCTCCAGATCGTCATCCACGTCCCATCCCCTGAGCTCGAGTACGTCCAGTTGCTGCAGTTTGCTCTTCAGTTTCTTGAACATCCTCTTCTTTTCCAGTGCATCAGCTCTGCTTGCATCCTGGAAGAAGCTCCGGAACCTGTTCTTCACCCATTCCCACCACTCGCTGGCGGAGTGAAAGAGGCCGTTCATATCCCTCCACTCTACATACACGGTTCTGAGGTTCACAACTAACTCGATCCTGGGCCAGCGGGGAAGCCATTTAGGAGTCCTAAAGTTAGGAGTCCTAACTTTACTACTACTAAATTGAGATATATCCTAATTTTAAGACTTTCGGTATTCACAGAAGGCATTTAGGAGTCCTAAAGTTAGGAGTCCTAACTTTACTACTACTAAACTTCGAAAAATCCTAACTTTAAGACTTTCGGTATTCACAGAAGGCATTTAGGAGTCCTAAAGTTAGGACTCCTAACTTCTTTGAATACTGAAATGAGTAAGTGTCTTCTGTGAATACCAAAATGAGTAAGTGTCTTCTGTGAATACGATAATGGTAGTAAGTTTAGGATTTTGTCTTAAGTTAGTTCTGTGAATCGGGCCCCTGGTGTTTGGCCCCATGCTCCCGATGACGTCTTGGAGGGATGCCTCACCTATCATCTCCACCAACAGCCTGGACGTCACATCCATCCCTGCAGAGCCAGACCCACTGCGTCCATCCAGCTCTACTATGCAATTGAAATCACCACCCATCAGAATGGTTCTGGAGGTCACGAGTTGCATCCTGAGCACCCTGAACATCTTGAGTCGCTCATTCTTCTCAGGGGGAGCATAGACATTGATGAGCCTAACCGGCTCACCGGCCCACGAGCCATCCACGACCAGCACTCTGCCTTTAACCTGCTCGGTGACCTTGTCCACGGTGAACTGCCGTCCCTTGATTAGAATGGCCACTCCAGACGAGTTGTAATTGTTCCCTCCAGACCAGAATGATGGCCTGTGCGTCCACTGCCATTCGGGCTGGCTGTACGCCGAGGCGTACGGAATCCCGCATTCCTGTAGAAAGTAGACATCTCAGTTCTGTGTGGCCAGGAAGCGCAACGTGCCAACTCGCCGAACCTGATCCTTCACGCTTCTGACGTTTAGTGTGAACAATGATATTGCCATTGTCTCCGTGCTATCGGTCAGTACTCAGTTCTGAACCTACTGGGGTTGAAAGCCTACTTGGGGACCTGAACCACCTGTTGGTCCTGCTGTCCCCCTTCTGGGGTTTCCTCGGTGCCCTTGATGTACACTTCCGTCTCGACTTCTGGGGTCCACTCTGCTGCGTCCGGTGGGGGGCCCACCATGCTAAGCTGTCAATGGATTTCTTAGAGGACCGTCCTGATCTCCGCCAGGTCCTTGTCATCATCTTCGTCCTCCATCTCAGCATTGGCTTCGTTGATTTCTGTGTCGCTTACCAGGATTACTTCAATTTATTCCTCCTCTACTTCGGTGCCTGCTGTGTTTACCTTCTTGCTGGCCAGGAAGTCTTCTTTGCATGGCAACTTCCTCTTATTGGTGTGCCCTCCCTGGGGGGCTCGTCCTGGTGTTGTCCCTTCCTCCAAAGTCTCTGGCTTGAGGCTGGGCTGTGATGAGCAGTGCTAGTTCACCTTCAGTCTGGCGCTGGTGCGACTCTCTTTTTCTTCTTCTTTATCTTTCGTGGCCTTTTGATGCAGCGTCTCTGCCTGGACTTGGCTCCATGACTCCTGGGTGCCGTCGTCCTCGTCTTCGCTGCTTTCCTCGGGTGTTTTCCCTACTTCTTCCCCTTTTTCTTCTTCTCCTTCTCTTTCTTCACCTTTGCAAAGTCGTCTGTCTCCGTCTCCACTCCCTTTTCCTCTGCTTCTGGCGTTGGGGCCGTTCCCTCCGGGGACTCCTCTGATGGGGCTCTTGGTGGTGCTCCATCCTTAGGGCAATCCTTGGGTTGGTGGACTTCCTCAGCTGTTGCCGTCCTAGTCGGTGGTGCTGGTTCCTCTGCTGCGGTTGGCACTGCCTTGGGGTCCTCTTGGTGGTTTGTGCCTGTTCCTGTGGGTGTTGGTTTCTCTGGAACTTGGCTTTCTTTATCTCCCTTCCTGGGGGCTGTTGGTGTCTTTGCCGCCTCGCTTCTGGCTTCGTTCAGGAGGGTGTTCAGTTGTGCGTTGACTGCTGAGGAGACCGTCGGTCTGGGCTGTCTCAGTCTTCAGGCTGGGGTCCATGCAGCGGTCGCTGCGTAGCTCTTCGGCAGGTCAGACTTGGGGCATCGGTAGTAGGTGTGGCCCTCACCTCCGCAGAGGTTGCACTTTCTGATCCCGCTGCATGTGCTTGCTTCGTGTCCCGACTGCTTGCAGATTCTGCAGAACTTCTTTGGGCAGTCCTTGCCGGCGTGTCCCACGGCCTCACACGTCCTCCAGGTTTAGGGTTTCCCAGGTAGCTGACCCTCCCTTCGTCGGCTCCCAGGTAGAAGCTTGCTGGTGGATGGTTCAGGCCGTCTTTCCCTTTAGGATCCTTGTGGACGTTGATGGTTGCTTGCCAGGTTGTGTTCCAAACTCCGTTGTCGTCTCTGACCTTTGTGGGTCCATTCTGGATGGTGCCGTACCTCTGGAGAAGCGACGCAATGTCTCTGTCTGGGATGTGGGGGTTGGTCATCTCAACCGTTACCCTCTTCTCCGTGGTCTCCGGTGCCAAGCCTGTTTTCATGTTAACACAAGAACATGGGCTTCTATGGGAATTAACAAAGGCGTATTATCAAGCCCATTATCGCCGTTTTATTGGCAGTTTCCTGCTGATAAAACGGCAATAATTTTAACACCGGTCCTTGATAATATGCCCCTAAGTTTGTTTGCTGTGCAATTAGATGAAGCAACTGATGTGTCAAAGGATGCCCATTTAATTGCTTATGTTCGATACTGTTATGAAACACTATTATTGGAAGATTTTTTATTTTTCAGGCCAATCAAGGGGTGAGCAATAGGTTCTGATTTGTTTGACATTATCAATGACTTCTTGAATATACATGGCTTAAAATTGGAAAACTGTGTTGGAATCTGCACAGACGGTGCTCCTTCAATGTGTGGTGCTCGGGCTTGACTAAAAGCTAACGTGCTGAAAGTGGCTCCACATATTCTGTGGACCCACTTAATGATACACCGGGAAGCCCTTGCTGTTCGAAACATGGACAGTGAACTTGAGGATGTGCTTAATCCTGCTATAAAAGTAGTGAATGTTATAAAGACCCATCCCACAAGAGCTTGTCTTTTTGCAATTTTATGTGCAGAAATGGGAGCTGAGCCTGATGGCTTGCTGGATCATATAGAAGTGTGGTGGTTATCCCGGGGGAAAGTGCTAACTCGCATCTTTGAATTAAGGAATGAAGTACGGCAGTTTCTTCAGTGTTTGGACCCTGGCAAAGCAGAACAGCTATGCAATCCCCGCTGATTTGTGCTTTTAGCATACCTTGCTGACATTTTCGAGAAATTAAGGACCATATTATCAAGAAAGGGCAATATATTATCTCCGCTTTTATCGGCAGGAAACTGCTGCTAAAGCAGTGATAATGGGCTTGATAATATGCCCTTGTGAATTCCCATAGAAGCCCCGGTTCTGGTGTTAACCTGGGCTTCTATGGGAATTCACAAGGGCCTATTATCAAGCCCATTATCGCCGCTTTACCGGCGGTTTCCTGTCGATACTGAACATGTAGCCTGGAGCCCCAAGAGGGCCACAACACCCACCGCCACCACCCCCATGGACCCCCCTCCTCCCCCGGGCCCCCACCTGCCCCATGGACAAAGATATGTTACATCAACTCCACAAATTCATGCACAAAACAATTCACCTGACATCGCACAATTACAACAATCAGCATGAGGCTGGCCCGTGGGGGCAGTTAAGGAACAGAACGAGGGACCCCAGGGCACCGGAGAGAATGCGGCCGCCATATTGGTAAAGGCGGACCGGTGCCGAACTTCCGAGAGGGTCAGGGGTGCGGTGCAGGACAGGGCAAAGCAGAAGGCCAGAGACTTAGGGGTTGACTCCCACGGCGGCCAGGACTGCTTAGCGAGGTGCAGTGAACGCGGCCGCCATATTGGTAAAGGCGGACCTGGTGCAGAAGCTCTGAGAGGGTCAGGGGTGCGGAGCAGGACGCAGGGAACAGCCACAGCCCGGAGGACAGGGCAAAGCAGAGGGCCAGTCACTGAGGGGTTGACTCCCACGGCGGCCAGGACTGCTCAGTAAGGAGCCAACATGATTTCTGCCTGACTCTACAATGGCGCCGTGTCTGAAACATGAGTTAATCGGAGCCTGCCCCCCTGCAATTGTTGTTCTGCTCAAGGGGTTCTCTGGTCTGATTTGGAGCCCCCATGCCAAGCCATGGCTGCTGCTCTGTGTAAACCCTCCCAAATAAGTTAAAGTTAAAGGATTCCCTACCCATCACCCAGCTCACCGCGCCTGACCCCAAAATGGCCGATCAAAACAAGATTTACGTCAGCGTTTCTCATGCTCCTCATGTCCTGAGCCCACTTTTGCTGCTCCAGCATCACCTTTTGCCCTACTAAGCAGTGATCGAGCCTGTTAACTGCTGAGCGCCACAGGAGGGCGGGAAGACACTCACTTTCTTCAGCGCAGCAAGTCCTCTGCTGATACACCATTTTGGCCTTTCACAACTGCGCAGCTGAACTACCCAGCCTCAGAACGGCTGTTTCACGACCAGCTCATGCCGCCTGACCTGAAAATGGCGGAATTTGAGACCTCGACGCCGCGCGCACCTACACGCCTAATTACCGAGCTGTATTAAGTGAGTCCACAGCCTGTCTTCCAGATGTTTCTTCTTCACGGCCAGTGCTTCCTTCAAGCAATCGGACATCCCTGCGGGCGTTTGCGAGTAATGCATTCCTCCATCAAAATCGCCATCCGCTTAACTCTTTAATTGTGTGGTATTTATTTTGAACAATTTTACAGCTGCGCAGCAAATAGTGCCAGCTGCACCGTTTAGACCTTTTTACAGCTGCGCATCAAGCAGTGCCAGCTGCATCGTTTAGGGCTTTTTACAGCCTGACGGCACATTAACCCGGTTTTTCCACCATAAACGCTTGGATTATGCGCCCCCTTTTTGCCCTCTTTTTTCTCCTCACTACCGCTCTCCCAGCAACACCCCTCTCATCTCTCCCCCACCCTCCTTCGCCTCAGCTTCCCAACATGGCCACCTCTCGAGTTAAGGCTGGAGCCAATGGCTACAAAATCATTTATCCTCCCGACCAGATTAAAGCTACAATAAAACGACTTAAGCATAACACTATTGAACGTTTCCCGGACTCCCTTTTTGTGGATCAATTTTACAATGGTCGTCTTCGGAGGCTCAAAAACGATTTCATCTTCTTCACTCGCGACATCCCCTCTTGGTCCAACAGTTTTTACAATTCCCTTAACGTCACCTCCTCCTCCTCTATCCCTTATGGGAAACAACTTAAAATGTCCCCCTCTGGGTGCTTCAATGGCTACCTTACTATCTCACTCTATAACAACGGTACTGTCATGATCCAAGGCAAAGACTCCTGCCTCTCGATCTTTGACCACCTCTTACCCTCCTTAGTCCCCGTCTCTGCAACCGGGTTTCCCTTTGACTCTCCTTCCAGCTCCACCCTTTACTCCCTTTCTCCTCCGCCGACCCCACCCCACTCCAATTGGCTGCACTCTCGAGAAGCGCAGGTCGGCCCTCTTCCCTTCCCCCCCCAACTTACCTCATCTCCTAATCCTCCTCCCCCACAGTATGTCCCCTCCCGCATTACTTCAGCCTTACCACTAGCTAACACGCTCCTCGTCCCATCTGCACAATCACGATACTCCAATGTATTCTCCTCCCCCATACTTCTTCCCATCACCCCCCTCTTTAGTCCACCTCTCCTCCAACACTCTCCCCCAATTAACTTTCCCTATGCTCCCCTTAGCCCTCCTTCCATCCCTCCTCTCCACCCCTTCATCCCCTCGTCATTCACCCCATTTTTGCCACATTCCCACCCGCATCTCTCTCCTCCCTCCTACTCCTCCAGTACTGCCGCACTACCCCCTTTCCACTCCAAGGAACACCTTCCATCTCCCTCACTCGGGCCCAGCAGAACCACTTCCCCTCCTCAACTTCCCTTTCTCTCAACCCCCCCTCACTCTGCCAGATGACCGTTCCCTCACTGCTACCTCTCCTAACTGACAGGACCTCCGCAACCAATGCACCTCTTTTCCTCCCAAACCTCCTACACTCCCATGACGCCACACAGACCTCCCCCCTCCTACTTCCCTACCGACGTGTTCCGCACCTTTCTCCCTCTAAATTTGTCCTTAATTCCTCTCCCTCTTGCAACACCAACAATGACAACTCTCCCTTAACCCCCAATTCACTTACTCCCGCTCCCAACCTCCACCTTTCCCCACCTGTGAACCCCACCCCCCAACACACCTCCTGTCCCCCCACTTCTCCCTGCCGTCCACCACCAATTCCATCCCCCATTATTTCAATCGAGCCACCCAACCTTCCGTGCTCTGCCTCTTTCTCACTGGAAAATACGCTAGGCTCTCTGATCACCTCCACCTCTCAGCTTACAGCTGCCATTTCACTTCTATGCTCTAAGATCTCCACACCTCCATGCACCTCTACTCCCTCCCAACTTCCCCAGAGATACACCTCGCCCCCTCACCCCAATACAGCCAAGCTCAACCTTTCGTCTGCAAACGTCGTTAACTCACACAAGCCCTTGAACGCCACCCTTCTTCAAAAGGCATACCCTAGCAATCCCACTGTCTACACTATTCCGACCATCACCTCTGTCAGAACAAAGCATCCACCTAAACCCTCCCGAGCACCCCCGCAAATGTACAATATCCCGATCACCCTTCAGAGCCCAAGTGCCCCCGTCACCAAAACAGTCTTGACAGAGCTGCGCTGTCTGCTTCACAACTGCAGATCTGCAGTAAAACACAAACTTGAAATCTCCAACACCATCACCCTTCATAAACTTGACATGCTCTTCCTCACAGAGACCTGGTTCAAAGATACCTCTCACTCTATGTTTGATCTCCCAGTACCCACTGGTTATTCCATATTTAGGAATGACAGAACTGAAAACACGGGGGGAGGTGTTGCAGTCATCTTCAGAAACGCCCTCCAACTTAAGGCGTCTCCTAGCAGCTCCTCCCACACCTTTGAATGCCTTTCTCTTGAGCTTCAATTGCAACACCGTTCACCGCTCAGATTCCATATCATTTACAGCCCGCCTTATAGTAGTAGCTCTTCGTTTATAGAAGATCTCAAAGACTTCATCAGCGACCAATACTCTCAAAGTGACAATCAGACCATCGTGGGTGACTTCAATCTCCACTGGGGCGCACCGCAAGACTCCTCTGCGAACTCACTGGCCACCTTCCTCTCGGCAAATGATCTTATCCAACACTGCACTGAACCAACCCACTCTAAGGGCGCAATCCTGGACCTTGTTATTTCTAAAGCAGGCATGCTTTCTACTACCACCCCTATTCATGTAGATTGGTCTGACCACCACCTCATCCCATTCTCTCTTCAACTTTCACACTCTATAACTCTTGGCCAACCCAAGAGGGCCATCTCCTGGTTCCGTGATGTCAAAAACATTGATGTCGGTCCCCTCTGTGAATCAGCTTTGCTTTCACTTCCAAGGCTAGACCCGAACATAGCTGTTGACGATCTCACCTCCCAATGCCTCACAGTTCTTGCAGCTGAAATTAATAACGTCGCTCCACTTAAAAGCAAAAGGATAAGGCCCACTCCCTCAGCACCTTGGTTCAACAAATCCCTTTATGAGGAAAGGAAGCAGCTAAGAGTCCTGGAGAAGCAATGGAGGCAATTGCCTTCCACTGACAACTTAGCCTTGCTTCGCACAGCAAGATCCAAATACCACAAGCACATCTTCCTTGAGAAAGTGACGCACTTCAAAACCCTCCTTGATTCCGCCAAAAATAGACCCAAAAAACTATTCGATCTCATCAAGACTTCAAGCTGCTCTGCCCCAACCTCCAAGGTGGAGGATTCTACAAAGAGAGCAGCGGATTTCGCTATTTTCTTTGATGGAAAGGTGAAATCACTTGTGGATCAGGTTGCTCATCCTACACCTCCAGAGGAGCGCAAATCCTTAGCCATTTGGCAGAGCTTTGACCCCATCTCTGAAGATGCCCTTCTCAAGTGCATACGCGAAACAAAGCCCTCCAACCATTCTCTTGACCCTATCCCCAGTGCCATTGCCTTGGACTTCTATACCCATTCCCTTTCCTATTGGACCACTCTGATCAACCTCTCCCTCTGGCAAGGCTCCCTTCCTGTCTCCTTCAAAACTGGGCAGGTCACCCCTCTGCTGAAAAAGCCCACTGCTGATGCGAATGACCTCAACAACTTCCGCCCCATCACTAACCTTCCCTTTCTTGCGAAGATCACGGAAAGATGTGTAGCCAAACAACTCTCTCGTCATATCAAGGACAATGATCTTCTTGACAATTGTCAGTCCGGCTTCATCCAAAACTGCAGCACTGAAACAGCCCTACTTCAAGTGGTTGATGATGCGCTGAGGATACTCGACTCAGGGGGGTCCTGTCTGCTAATTCACCTTGCCCTTTCCGCAGCCTTCGACACTGTTAATCACAACACCCTCCTCAATATTCTTCAACAGAGAATGGGCTTGGAGGGCACTGTGCTTAAATGGTTTGCATCCTTCCTCTCTGACAGATCTCAAATTATCAAAATAGCGAACAGTCTTTCTTCTCCTGTGGCGGTGGGTCAAGGTGTTCCCCAAGGCTCTATACTTGCACCCACATTGTTCAATCTCTACTTAGAACCACTGGGAAACCTCCTAAGCAAATCCGGGATTCACTATCATCTCTATGCAGATGACACTCAACTCTACCTCAAGGTTGCTTCCACTCATGACCTCTCCATCCTAAGCTCCACTCTCGACTCCATTCAAAACTGGATGTCATCTCATCAATTGATTCTGAATCCCTCCAAAACTGAATTCCTCCTCTTCTCCTCCTCACTCTCTCCTCCCCCGGTTCAATCATGGATGGATCAGATGAATCTACTAAACAATAAACCCATCATTATCGACAGCGCAAAATCCCTTGGTGTCATTCTAGACAAAAAACTCAATCTAACTCCCCACATCAATTCTATTGCAAAATCTGCTCGCTACCAACTGCGCCTTCTTTGGGGAATCCGTCGCTTCTTTCCGGAGCAGGACCTTATAACCCTGGTGCAATCGCTGGTCCTCTCCAGACTTGACTACTGCAATTCTCTTCTTACTGGCCTCCCCAAATCTCACCTGTCCCCACTTAAGTCTGTCTTCCATTCAGCAGCTCGTTTCATTTATGGGGCCAAAAGAAGCGATCACATCACACCGATGTTATCCACCCTCTGCTGGCTTCCCTTCGAGGCTAGAGCTATCTACAAGACCGCTTGTATCACCCACAAAGCCTTGCACTCCTCCTCTCCCCGCTACCTGGCGAATAAACTGAAACTCTCTGGAGGCTCTAGACCTTCACGCAATGCGGAGAATCTACTGCTTGAACCTCCCACTTTCAAGAAGGAAAGAACAATGGCCCAATCCTTTTCAGGCAACGCAGTGAGAATCTGGAACTCGTTTCCGCCTCAGCTCCGGACCACCGCCTCCTCCCAGGCCTTCAAAAGGGACCTCAAAGTTCTCCTCCTCCAGAGACACCTCCAAAAGTAATTCACGTCCTCATGCTATTTGGAGGAAGACTTCCCACTACTGATATTTTCTACTTTCCATGACCATGGAAGTGTCTTCCCAGTGTTTTTCCTGTGGTTGGAGTGTCTGCCTTTTTGCAGTACTCTCCATGTACTTGTGTTCGGTGCCCTTTTGTAACATGCACACACCACTTTGCCCTTGTAACACACGGTTGCTACCTCTCACATGTTTTTACCTTTGATACTTGCACAAGTGCCACCTTGCATACGTAACGCTTGTTCTTGTGCCTAGCACTTATTGCAGTATTATACCTCAAATTATACTCTGTTTTCTCTTATAACTGCACACTTATCACTTTTTCCTCTTCTGCACTTTTGACTACCTCATGTATTTTTGGTTGCTCACAAATTTACTACCTCAAGTATTTTGTTTGTTCACAATTGTCACTATTACCTTTACTACCTCATGTATTTTTGGTTGCTCACAATTTTTACTACCTCAAGTATTTTGTTTGCTCACAATTGTCACTTTTACCTTTACTACCTCATGTATTTTTGGTTGTTCACAATTTTTACTACCTCATGTATTTTGTTGCTCACAATTGTCACTATTACCTTATGTAAGTAACGTATACTTTTGTAATCTGCTCTTTTGTAATGTTTCTCATTATGTTTCATTTCTGTTCCTAATGTGAAGCGCTCTGACGCCTTCGGGTAAAGTCCGCGCTATATAAAAATGCATAAATAAATAAAAAATAAATAAATCTATGTGTGTTCAGAAAAAAGAGAATCACTCATTCATATTTGAATCACGAGACAAAACATTTCATTCAAAAAAACTCAAAACAACTATTATAAAGAGTCATGGCGGATCTTCTCAGGACAATTTCTAGGTCACAGCCTGCAAGACAAAATTCTAGATAAGAACGTGTGTCCTGCGCTCATCAAACAACAGAGAGAGTAAGCGAAAGAGAGAGATAGAGAGAGAGAGAGAGAGAGAGAAAAAGAGAGGGAGAGAGAAAGAGAGGGAGAGAGAAAGAGAGGGAGAGAGAGAGAGAGAAAGAGGGAAAGAGAGGGAGAGAGAGAGAAAGAGGGAGAGACAGAGAGAGAAAGAGGGAGAGAGAGAAAGAGGGAAAGTGAGGGAGAGAGAGAGCGAGAGAAAGAGGGAAAGAGAGGGAGAGAGAGAGAGAAAGAGGAAGAGACAGAGAGAGAAAGAGGGAGAGAGAGAAAGAGGGAAAGAGGGAAAGAGAGGGAGAGAGAGTGCTGACACTGCGGACCCAGGCCTCACTGCTCACCTGCTGCCACCTGTGTGTCTCCAACCACGTTCCGGTATACACTGCGGTCCACCAGGTCCCGTATCTGAAACAGAGTCCAGATTTAAGAATGGCAGAGTCCATACAATTGCACATGCCATCATCGCTTGCCCACCCCTGCGCACACAGGCTGCTGCACCCCACCAACTCCCGCCACCCAGTGGTGATTGCCCGCCCCTGCGCACCCAGGCCTCACTGGTCACCTTCTGCCACCGGCGTGTCTCTAAGAGGGCTCACCACCTGCCAGTGCAAGCTCCAAGCCCGGTGCCCGCGAACATGGCACCCTCCACATCATGCAGCCCCGCTCTGCAGGCCACCAGGTCACACTCTTGATTCTGGGTCTTGATTTTGCTATGGTAGTTGTAGTGTCCTTGCGCATACAAAGACACGGACACAGGGTGTTATGCGGGAGCTTCTTTATTTCACGTCCTTCGTCCTCCTGGGTCATCGGCTAACTGTTGTCCCCAGCCCCTGGCTCCTCCCTATCCGCCCGCCCTCGCTCTCCCTCAGGCAGGTCCTAGTGTCCAGGGTATGTGCAGCCATCATTACATCTCCCCCCTCTGTAAATAAAAACAAAGCCCAGCAATGTATCAGCACCCTTTGCTTTCACGTCGCTTAAGATCGACACTTAGAATTCTTCAACGAGGCAAGACGGTTTTCTAATGGTCCGCTTGGGGCGCGACTGAGGATAAGAGATATCTCGCTCATGCCCATCAGGAGTTCCCATCAATACCTGACTGTGGCTGAGCGGTGTCTCTTGTTCATTGTTCTCGACTAGTGATTCAGTCAATAGTTCTTTTACGCTAGGGCTGCACTTGTGTCACATTCCTGGTTACTCGTCTTCCGTCTGTTTCCGCGGTGATCATAGTTCCTTGCTGTCTCACAACTTTCAACGGAGTATCATGATATTTGCAGTCAGTCTTTCTGTGCTGCTCTTGCCACGCCAACACCCAGTCTCCTTCCCGAATTTCAGCATGAGGGGCATGTCGACGTTCATCCGCATATCCCTTCATCTTTTCTTTCTTCAGCCTGTCCATGGCCACAATTTCCTCGTGGTCAGAGTCCTGATATGGTTCACTCACCGGGACATTCATCATGGGCAATCTGGTGTGCACTGATCGGCCTAGCATGAGGGTGGCCGGACATTTGCCCGTGGTGGAGTGGGGTGTGTTTCGGTATGCACGTAGTACTTCATTGAGCGCTGTCTGGATGCTCTTGCGAGTGAGCCTCGCTTGCTGAATGGCTTTCTTTGCCGTGGCCATGAATAATTACATTCCCTTGTGGCCAGAGTGGTGTGATTTTCCGGTGTTTAAAGTTTGGGTGTTGAGCAAACTCGGCGAAGTCGTGGCTGTTGAATGGGGGCCCAGTATCAGATTTTACCACTTGAGGAATGCTCCACGCAGCGAAGACTTCATCTAGAATTGGTATGGCACTGGAGGCTTTGGTGGATGTGCACAGTTGTGCAATGGGGAATCTGGGGCCTCATTTATGAGGCCTTGCGTCAGTTTTGCGCTTCCGATGCGTCACTTTTTGTGACACATCGGCGGCGTAAAACATGCCTCCTGATGCGCATGTTTTTACAAAGTGACGCATCTAAGCAGATGCGTCACTTTGTAAACCCCTGCGCTACATTATACCTGCGTCAGGTATAATGTATGCAGAGGGGGCGTTCACCCGCAAAAAGCCTCGTAATAGTGACGCAGTGAAATCTATGAGATTTCACTGCGTCACTTTTAGGACGCTGTTGCGTCAAAATCTTGCGCCTGCCTCCCAGCAGGCGTAAGACTGACGCAAGCCCTTTCACATGGGGCTTTCCCCATGTGAAAGGAAGCATTGCTGGAGTTGCGTCACTTTTGTGACACACTCCAGCAATGCGTCACTTTTGCGCCTACAGATACGTCAGAAATACTGACGTATCTGTAACTCCTTGCGACGTGATGCGTCATATTATAGATATGACGCATCGATCATGTCGCAAGGAGGGCGCAGTGAAAAGTGACGCATCGCTGTTTTCACGCAGCGATGCGTCACTTTTCATAAATGAGGCCCCTGGAATATTCGTCCATGATGACCAGGACATATTGTCCCGATTTGAACGGCTCAAAGAAATCAAGGGCAATGTGCTGCCAGACGCCATCCGGCAGTGGAGACATTTGCAGCGGTGCAGGGGGATCTGTGCGGCTCACTAGCTGACACTATGGGCAGTCCTTCAACGTTGTTTCCACCATTAGATCAAGTGTCGGAAACCAGACCCGCTCTCGGAGCGCTCTTTTCGTGGCTACTATGCCCCTGTGTCCTTCATGTGCTAAATTGATGACCCTTTGTCTTAGCTGTCTTGGAATCACAATTCGAGTGTCTCTTAGGATGAGACCATTTGTCGCTATTGACAGTTCATCATGGACATGTTTGAATGCGGACATCTCTTGGTCACCTTGTCCCTTAGTTTCTGAATGTCACCAGCTATTGTCTGTATACGACGTGTTACTTCCTGCAGGGTGTCGTCTGACTGAGTGGCCTCACAGATTGCTTCCAGCGGAACAGCAGGGGGTCTGGCCTGATCTACCACGAAATGGATATATTCGTCCGCAATCGACCGTTTGGATTTGTTGGTCCTGATGGGGTGTCTGGACATGTAGTCGGCAGGGTTTGCAGCTTTCCCTGGCTTGTGTACAATGGTGTACGTGTATTCTTGTAACCTGAGGCCCCATCTCTCTATTCGTGGCGGCATTTTGGCTCGAGGGTTTCCAAAAATTGTGATCAGAGCTTGATGGTCAGTGACCAAGGTGAAATGCTTTCCGAAGATAAAAATGTGGAAATGTTCACAGGCCCAGACGACAGCTAAACTTTCCTTTTCTGGCTGGGAGTATGCCCTCTCCATGTCTGTGAGACTCCTACTGGCATACGCTACTACGTGACGTTGATCTTCATCTCTGTTATACTGTGCTAGAATGGCCCCTAGCCCCACAGGGCTGGCATCCACGGTTATTTCTGTCTTCTTTTTGTAGTTGAAGTAGGCCATATTTTCAGCAGACTCCACAGCTTCCTTGATGTCTCTGAAGGCACGTTCACATTGAGTGGACCACTGAAATGGCTGCCCCTGTTTGGTGAGAGTTCTCAGGGGGTGACTTATTGTGGCGTAGTCTTGTATGTACCTGGAGCAATAACTGGCCATACCCAGGAACAAGCGCACATCTCCAACGTCACCTGGGCTCGGTGTATCATTTAGCGCCGCTATCTTTTCGGGGTCCGGTTTCATGCCATTTCCAGAGAAAACGTGGCTGAAGAATTTCAGCGTTGGCTTATGAAATTCACACTTGTCCTGATTGAGCGTGAGGTTGGCTTCCATCAGGGCATGGCAGACCCGATCTAGTGCGGTGTCATGTTCTTGAGCGGTGGCTCCGTATACCAGGATGTCCTCACTGTAGTTCAGTACATGGGGAACATGATGGATTGTTCTCCTGATTGCTACCTGAAAAATTTCCGCAGCTGAGGACACCCCAAAACAGAGTCTTTTGTACCTGAACAACCCTAGATGTGTTGAAAATGTCGTGATGTATCGGGATCGCTCATGCAACTCCAGTTGGTGGTATCCTTTGTTGAGGTCCAATTTTGAAAATATTTTTGCTCCATTGAGTGACGTGATCATGTCACTGATGTGGGGGCCTGGGTGCCTCTCCCTCTCTATCGTGGTGTTAGGCACTCTCATGTCCACACATAGACGGACTCTGTCCGTTTCTCTTTTCTTTGGAACTACTACAACCGGGGAGAACCAGGGTGTTGGTCCATCAGTTCTCTCTATGATGTCAGCCTCGAGTAAGTCTTGGAGCTCCTTCTCCACGGCTTCCTGTAGATGAAATGGGATTTTACGGTGATGTTGTGCCACTGGTGTGATTTGCTCGTTGATGTGGAGTCTAATTTGGCAGTTTCTCATCTTCCAGAGACCTCGGAATAGCTTAGGGAACTTCTGAGTAATGTCCAGTTTGTCATCCACTTTGTCTAGTATGTCCACCAGCCTTATTCGTTCTGCGGGGGCAGGCTGAGTAGGCAGTCCGCCTCAGGCCCATCAATGACGTGGATGTAGGCTTGGATGGTGCGATCTTGATATGATAGATCGGTCGCGAACTTCCCAAGACAGTGGAGTGGTTTCTTTGACATCCACGTATATACCCGCACGTGGGCGTTGATCAATTTGGGAGGTTTCTTCATTCTTTGATATTCTGCTACAGGGAAATAATTTAGCGACACCTCACTGTCCAGCACAAACTTGGCATGGTGGGAACCAATTCTGATGTCTAGCCGTGGGTATTCCTTTAGACGATCAGGATCCGCTGCAAAGCATATGTATTCGTCGCGGTCCTGCGAGACGGGTGATAGTGATCTAGACCATCTTGATGACGACTATCGAGATTGATGTGTTCGGCAGGAGTGACAGCTGGATTGTGGCGACCCAGTGGATGAGTCTCGTCTATCCTGTACTGCTCTGACATGGTGACGGCTGCTTGAGGGGCGATATTGTCTGGTAGGTTCTCGTTGATCATCCTTGTGGGAAGTACCACACATGCTTTCGAAATGATTGTCTCTACCACACTTCCGGCATCGTTGGCCCAGTGCTGGGCATGTATCTGCATGTGGGAAATCGTAGCCGCATCTGTAGCATGTTAGTTGTTGTTCTGATCTTTTCTTGGTGCGACTCGTGCTTCTGCGCTGATGACTTGACGGGTGGTACTGCTTTTTGAATCTGGAGGAGCGCGCTTGTGGTGGGGATCGTCCATGCACTTGTCGAGACTGCATCTTGAACGCCTGCTAACGTTTTTCGCTTCTCCCGGCCTCCATTTTCTCCGCATGCTCGTCAGCTTGATCATCGACTCTTGTCATTTCCTCAATCTCATCTAGCGGGTAGCTTTTCTTGAGCAATTTGCGTCTCAAGAGCTCTGACAGACAGCCTTCTATGATTCTCAATCGGAGGGCATCCTCCGTGGAAAAATTATCAAAGTCACAATATCTTGCTAAACGTCTCAGACGTGTGATGAATACGCTCATTTGCTCACCTTTCTCTTGTGATGCCAGGTTAAATGTATATCGCTCATAATCAGCATTCTTTTTGTGCAAGATCTTGTGGTTGAGTGCTTCACAGACCTTAGTGTATGACTCAGCGGACTCAGTAGGCAACTCTTTTATGATCTGTCCAACTTCTTTGCCTACAAGATTCCTGAGAGCGATCAGTTGCTGTCCAGCATCCGTTACATGGGACCCTTTAAAGAAGTCCGTGAAATCTTCTAGCCATTCTTGCCACCACAGGCCCATACCCCACCAGATTCAAGAGTAAGGGGCTCTGGAGGGCGCAGGAACCATACTCCCAACACACCCATGGGACCTGGTTCAGGCATTGCGCTATCCCGCTAATTCGACACGTACTGACAAAAGTACTTCTTGCACTCACCAATGCTTGTTTACTTGTTTCCTTGCACTCGCCAGTGCTTGTTACTTATTTTCCTTGCACTCGCCAATGCTTGTTGACTTGCTTCTTGCACTCGCCAATGCTTGTTTACTTTTCTTTGCACTCACCAATGCTTGTTACTTAATTTCCTTTCACTCGCCAATGCTTGTTGACTTGCTTCTTGCATTCGCAAGTGCTTGTTTACTTTTCTTGGTATTCGCCAATGCTTGTTTCTTGGGGGCACCGTGTATTTGCCAGTGCTTGATGGCTTTCAGGCTCTCTGCCTGACTCCAAGATGGCCGCCAAAGATCCCAACAGCGGATTGGCCGCGCCGCCTGACTTCAAGATGGCCGCCACGAGAATCTCGTGTACAACGAGATTTGGCCTTCTACAACCGAAGACACGGTGTTCTCACTGCAGCTCCCTCTCACCGATTGTCGGTGGTAGCCAGCACTCACCCTCTCAGCCGGGCATCATCGCGGGCGCACAAGGTGAGGCAGCCTTCAATGTTTATTGCACCGCCTGGGTGGGCTCCCGGAGAGCAGGCAAATTTCTCGCTCCAACCCCCAGGACGGACCACACACACACGCGATGCAGCGGAGTGAGCTACGGGCCGGTGAACACACCTCTGGACAGCTGGGGTGGGCTCCCAGCGCCCGAGGGCGCTCGCGCAGTGGCTCACAATGCTGGATGTACAATCCAGGGACGTGCGCCGATCGAGTTAGCCGTCCTCCTCACGCCACAGGTTCCGATCCCAACCTTCGTTGCCAGATGTAGTGTCCTTGCGCATACAAAGACACGGACACAGGGTGTTATGCGGGAGCTTCTTTATTTCACGTCCTTCGTCCTACTGGGTCATCGGCTAACTGCCGTCCCCAGCCCCTGGCTCCTCCCTATCCGCCCGTCCTCGCTCTCCCTCGGGCAGGTCCTAGTGTCCAGGGTATCTGTATCCATCATTACAGTAGTGATCATATCAGTGCACACGGCATCATCGCAGGCTGCACACCCGCTCAGCCCTTTAGGTGCCACTAACTCTGTGGCCCGCGAGGCAACGCCACGTGCCGCTAGGCTAGCACTACCTGCTGGCTAAGGCCTACACTGCGGTCCAGCAGGCCTCACATAAATCATCCCCAGTCTGGACTGCCAGGACGGGGCATCATCGCAGGCTGCACACCCGCTCAGCACTTAAGGTGCTCTGTCGTAGTATGAAAGCCTCACATAAATGCAACGCAGGAAAGCCAGAAAAACTAAAATGGCAAACTCACCAAGCTTGAGTGAGATAAAATCTTGCACACCTCAAGATACCAGTATGGGTATCCCACGTTGAATTTTGAAATTAATAAATGGTGCCAGCCCAGTTAAATTAAACGCTGATACTCACAAAATGCTCGTTTACAACACAAACACAGCCATGAAAGATGCCAGGTTTCTGTAAATGACTGAAGGATACCAGTTGAAGTAAAGTAGAATCTGGCATGTAGAGGTTAAAGCTGAAAAGATGTAAGTACGTAATGAAGGAAAACACTGCAAGCAGGCTGTAGAGATAGCAACCGCGCAAAAAGTACAGGACTCACCAAGCTTGAGAGAAATGAAAACTGGCACGCCCGAGTTGAGGCTGACCGGTGTCAAATGGTCACTGGTGGGGCTGGGGCTGCCAAGTAGTAACAGGTGGATGTAACAAGCTTGGGTTCTTTGATGTAGTTGCAGTATTCTGTAGGTTTCTTAGCTGCTGTAGGAAGATTTCTTGAATGGAAGTCCATATAATTTGAATCCACGCATTCAAATTTGAAGACCAGATTGTGCCAGCCCAAAATGTCATAGTAGGAAAGTCCACAGGAGGCCAGGTTGTGGTTCCAAGACGTAACTTTATTCAGGTACAAGTTACAGAAGCATTAAGTATAGCTAAGATGGTAAGAAGGCCTGTAAGTACACCCCACCAGGAGCAGCCTCCTAGCTGCTCAGCCTTCTGACACCAACTGACTCACATCAGACAGGTCAACATTCCATGACATACTCAACATTCCATACATACTCAGACTGAACAACAAGGAGAAAGAGAGAGCAGGGTAAGAAGAGGAACATTTACCCTACTACATGCCCCTACCTCAGTGCACCGAAAGTCACCTTCCCGTGGCGGTGTGCCTGTGCCGGCCACAGTGTATCCAGTGCCACCAAGTCTGTGCCCCGCAAATCATGGATCCTTTATGATTGCGTTCCGTGGTGCGGATACCATCATGTCACCTCCCGCACTGGGGAATGTGAAGTGGCAGGGCCCTAGGCCCTCATGCATAAATAATACCCACACCGATACACCCAGATAGAGAGTGGAAATGGCATCCAGCACTTGTGCCCGGTACGTTTTATTGGCAGAGTTACATGTCTTGTGATGCGTGTGCTGGATGGGTGTGGTGTGGGTGTAAGCCAGCCGTGAGGAAGTGGCTGTGGCATGGTGACAACTAGACCTGTGATCAGCAGATCACCATAGGGAAGACCGGGGACATGTAGCGTTGTCTCCCCCTCCCGTGTGCGTAAGCGGAGTGGGCTGGCCTGGCGTATGGGTGTGAATAATGACCCCGGAGCTCTGGGCGTGGTTCCGTCCTGGGCTGGACAATGAAGTAACTAATGCGTGTGTCCCTTTTGTAGTGCCGGCGCCACCGGGACTGCAATCTGCAATGTTTATTTTATTTATTTGTTTGCATTTGTATGGCGCACAGCTACCCAACAAAGCGTTTCCTTTGACCCTGTGACCCAAGTCCCACAACATGAGCAACATGGATGTAAGTGGAAAGCACTGAGTCTATATTCATCCATACTTCCACACTTGAAAGATCATAGACATGACACATCTGTGTGAATATGAATGTTTAATGCACATTCAGTGTTGTAGCTGGAACAGTACAGGGCCATGCAAACCCCGCTTTACATTGTTGGCCCGTGGAGGGCCAGCCAGAGTCCTTCAGGGAATGACAAGTGCAATGGAAAGGGAAGAGCTCAGTCAGCAGTCTGATTACTGTGTCATTGAAGACCAAATAGTATATGGCCGTCCATGTCGAGGTCCAAGGTGAGTGTCGCAGAGTGTATCAGGGGACAGTGGAAGGTGATGATGCAGAGGGTAGAAGCAAGCAGAAACCGGCCATATGGCGGAGATGAATGCTACTGCGTCCTTCTCACCATGAAGACAGATTCATCTGCATCTTCGTCCTCTGCTGTTGCATGTGCCTCACGTGTGGGTGGTGGTGTTCTGTCTCCAGCACTGTGTGGCAGTGATACCTCAGGGGCCAGGAGATGGAATGTCTGTTGCACTGTGTCGCACTGACACTTCAGGGGGTGGAGATTTGAATGGAATGGTAGCAGCAGCATGCATCAGCGCCAGGCCTTGTGGCAGCAATGCCATGAGGAGAGTCTTTAGGGTGTTGAGGAACCCAGCTACCTCTCGCTGGTGTGCAGCCATGGCAGCCGCTCTTTCCACCTGCATCCGCTCCATGTTCTCCATGATCCTCCGCATGTGTCCCAACTCCTGGGTGAGATCGCTAGAGCCACTCTGACTAGACAGTTGTTCTTGTCTCTGAGTCAGGACTCCAGCAATGTCAGCCATGGTTCGTTGGAGAGCATGGAGCGGACTGTGGGTGTCCGTTAGGGACTGTGAGTGGTCCCGGATGGGACTTAGACACCCACGTCTGGCATCTAGTATGGCTGCCATGCGGTCGAACCCCACCCACACCTGTTCAGCCACCTTCTCCTGGCACCCCAACACACGGCGTTGGAAGGCCATAAGTTCTTCGTGGGGGTCCAGTGAGGCATCCATGGTGATGGGTGCTGCCTGCTGTGTGGTCTGTGCATGGGGTGGGGTCTCCTCATTGCAGCAAGGCTGCCCTGCTCCTAGAGGTGGGGTACGGAGGCTCTCCACGAGCTGTTGGACGGCGTTGGGGTCGAAGGTGTGGTGGTCCTCTTCATCATCAGAGAAGAGAGGTTCGGGCTGCTCTGCAGGAGGCTTTGGATTTCCCTCTGCAATGTGAAGGGGAGATGCATTTAACATTGTGTTCACATGTTTGTTGATGCATTGTACATGTTTACATTCAGACTGCATGTCAGTGTACATTGTGACTGTTTGGGAACAGCTATCTGTGTGATGCGGGACAGTGGACACTTCGACAACATCATGGATGTGTGTTTTTATTTGTACATTGGCAATTTCCCTACAATGTCAAATGTGATTTGCCAGTTTCTACACACAAGCAGCACCAGTTGTGTCCTCTGCTCTGTTGTGGACGTGTTGCTGTTTGTACCACTTTGTTGTCAATTTTGATGTGCTCTGCATGTAATGTCTGTGTGCTGTATTTTGGGGGAGTCACCCCTGCAACTCTGATTTTGTTGCCCCTTCTCCCTTTCATGCGGTGTGCCTTTGACTTCTGTGCTTACACAGTGCTGAGATGTTGCATACTTGGGTACATTGGTCTCTTGGTGGGAGTTGGGGGTCTGGGGCATGGTTTGTCCGAAGATGTGCTCTACTTAGGGGCCGATTCCGATCTTGGTTGGAAAGCACTCCGACCGAACCGGATCCGGGGTGTTTTACGACCGATCCGGACTCCTGCAGTCCAACCGAGCGAGTACGATGCGGCCGTATGCTTTCGGACTCGGTTCGGTCGGACTCCCATAGAAGTCAATGGGAGCCGATCGTACAATGCATACATGGGCTCCCATTGACTGAATGGGTACGTTGTGGACAAGTGCCCCCGCTACAGTGGGTACGCGTTGGTGCCATCTGCACCATACCAGCCTGTGTTGGGGAGACCCATGGGTCTCCCTCTGTGTCCGAGTCGTAAGGCTGCGGGTAACTGGGGGGTTCGATGAGGACCCCCAAAGCTCAACTCCGGGCGCTATTGCGAGCCGGAAGCTCCGACCCAATCCGGATGTCCGAATCGAGCATCGTACTAGCTAGGTCGGAATAAGCCTCCATTGGGCACCATGGTTAGCTTACGGCCGAGACGTACGGAGCGGTTCGGACCGGGAAACAATTCGGACGGAGATTTTGAGCTTGTTCGTATCGTACTTCGACGTCCGGACCCGTGTATGAAACGGACGGAAATTCAGCCTCCGAATCGATCCGCTAATGACGAACCCGATTCGGTGGCCTTCCGATCGAGATCGGAATCGGGCCCTTAATTGTGCATGTGTGCCATTGTGCCCATCTTCCCCCGTACCCTCAGTTCTTGGCCATTACTCACCCTGGTGCTGTTGTGTCCGGTCATGTTGAGCAGTGCCCGGTCCCGCAACTCCTGCCACCGTCTCCCCACTGATGACTGTGACACCATTTCCTCCCTCTCGTCCAGCTCCTCCTGCGGTGCTGAACTCCCATCTCCAGTCTGCATTGCTGCCTTCTGGTTTTTGGCGAGTTTCTGCTTGGTTTTGCGCTTCACATCAAATTCAAAAGCTTTATTCGACAGCTTGTCATAAAAGCATTAAACACCCTATCTTAGCTTCACATCATTCCAGCACCTCTTGACCTCTTCCATTGTCCTCTTCAGCACTCCGACTGCATTCACCTTGTCCACGATGGATTGCCATATTAAATTTTTTATTGCCAATGATACACCTCCATTATCAGAATCCTGTTTTCCTGCGGACTGAACCGTTTCTTCCTACTCTTCTTGTCCTTGCCCTTCCCTGACCCCGACGTCCTAGGCTGGTCTTCCGGGGGCTTGTGGGGTTCTGGTTGCCCTGTTGCTCCGGCTCCCTCCATTGTGCTTCGCTGTTGTTTGGCTTTTGTTTGTATGTTTTTTTTCAACTTTTATAGTGATTTTCCCACCTGACATGTGTGAGTTGCTGGCCTGGGGAAGATTATCGCAGATTTTTTTATTTGGTTGGGACCATCGCAACTTTTTTCGCATTGGGGTTTACTTTTTTATTGCCATCCCGGTTACCTTATAGTGGACATTTGATGCGTTGTCGTGAGAGTATCGCATGGTACCGCCGTGTTGAGAATGCAACGTTAAAACAGTGATATTTTCCCGAGATAGACTGCGATGTAAAGAGCTGCATTAAGCTAATTATGCGATAATTATCATACGGTCTTGAGAATATCCCCCTTTGTTTTTCTGCAGGGCGGGATGGGTTAGGGCTGAACGACTGGCCCGTGAGGACGGACGAGGGAATCCTCGCCCTGCAAGCATGAGCTTGACATGCGACAACAAAAGTGGCGGGAGTGATGAGTGTTCATTTCAAAAGGCATAATTCTTTTTGGGCTTTCTTTTCAATGGCCAAGGGTGTGTCTGGAGCAGTTCCAGTAATGACAAGCATTTGCAGTGCAGTAGGTCTTGCATTAGGGACAGTTTGACCTTTTGGCGTTGCAAATAATAATGCAACGACAATAGCTCAAACATTCAGTAACGCAAGACCTAATGCAGGGTTGGATTAGGACTAGAAATCGTCCCGGGCATGATAAAAAAATGTAGCCCACATTTGCATATTGCCTTTCCGCAAAACACTGCTTCGTCAAAGTTTTATAAACACCTGAAAAGAAGTGGTGCAGACCATGGCGCCCTGGATTCAATCCCTCTGAGTCCCCAGAAGGAGACAGTGGGCATTCAGACATGTTCAACCCGTCTGACATGTATCATCCTAGGTCAGCCGAGTGGACCCCAGACCAAAAAGTTGCAGAGTATGTCGCCAGCGAAATCCACCATCTTTTGGAGGAGGATGTCAGGGCAAGTCTCAGGAGGAGTGTGTCCAAGACTATCACTGAAAGGGAAGGTAGCAGCCACAACTGACATAGACAATGAACTATGCACCTTTTTTAGTAAACATATGAGAGACCCTAAGAAGGGCATTGATCGATCGTAGAGGGCCTGCCAGGACAAACTCTTAGATGTAATTGGACATATCACCCAAATCTTTCAAATAGCAGAGCTTTCTTAGCAATTTGGGGTTCCTATGCACACAGAGATAGTAGCTGGCTGGGCACTGAGGGCAATATGCCTGCTCGGTAACACAAACTACGCACTGACGGTGGAAAGAAGGAGATCTCTTCTCATTAAGATCGACCCTAAGCTGGGGAAACTGGCTAAGTCTGGGGCGGGGCCATAGCACAAGGTAACCTATTTGGGGACCCTTTCATCAAGGAGCTGAATACTTTTGTAACAACCTTCTCTGCCCTCAACAAGGTGCAAGCCTCCATTAAAAAGATTTTTTCCAGGAAGGTTTTTGCAGGGGCCAGAAAGAGACAGAGACCGCTCCTCCGACTGACCATACTACTGAGGTTCCTCACGAGGTCAGTTCAAGAGGAACAATGGCTGGAATGAAGGCCGACGGGGGACCTTCTACCCCAGCAGGGGTACCGAAAGATGAGAGAGCAACCGAGCCGGCAGAGCAGCCAACGACATCCCAGGAGGAAACTCTGGTAAGCATTTTGCCTTCATCCCCTCAAGATCTATGGGGGAGACTTCTGCAGTATGCATAGAATTGGGGAAAGATTACAGAGGACCCTTGGGTCCTACAAACAGTGAGAGGATTCCACATAGAATTTTAGGAATCCCCTGTTCAGGAGCTACGTCCGAGGCCACTGGTTCTCTCAATGGAAGGCATGCAGCCAGGAGAGGTGTGGCGCTGCGGCCAGGGCGACTGACGCTGGAATCTGGGGATCAGGGTTCGATCCCCGGCTCTGGCGGCAGGTTAGCCCAGCACCATGTGACTCTGGGCAATAGCTTGCTTAATCTTCCCGATGGCCCCCAGCACCTAGAGACCCTTACGGGTGATTGTTCGCGCTATACAAAAGTGGATTATTATTATAGACTCTGAGGTAGCAGAACTTCTTGCAAAAAGGTGCCATTTACAGGTCAGTACTTCACCCAAACCAGTTTCTGATCAACTTATTCCTCGTGGAGAAAAAACAAAAGGGATTCAGGCCCATCACCATCATAAACTTGAAAGAGTTTAACGAGTGGCTGGTATATCACCACTTAAAAGTGGAGGGTATCCATCTTCTCAGGGATATTCTCCTTACAGGGGACTGGAGGGTCAGGCTGGATATTAAGGATGCCTACCTTTTAGTTCCCGTTTACCCACCAAACCGGAGATTCTGCCAATTCACATGGAGGGGACACATTTATGAGTTTTGGGCTCTCCCATTCAGCCCCTCATCTGACCCTTGGTGCTTCACCTAGTTACTGCGGCCAGTGGCAGCAACCCGCTGCACAAAAGGAGTACAAATGATTATTTACCTGGGCAACATCATACTCATTGACCAGGTTCCGATGCAACTCAGATGCAATCTGAATATGACTATTGCGCCACTTCAGGATCCAGGCTTCATCATTGACAAGCAAAAGTCCGAACTGATACCCGCACAACAGATGACCTTCTTGGGGTTTCTCTTTAAATTGACTTTGGCTTCGCTGAGCCTACCATCCTCAAAGGTATCCATAATCCAGAAGGACCTCAGAAAAGCCCTAAGATGGGACAGGACCTCCCTGCGGCAATGGGCCCAGATTGTACGACTTCTCTTGTCATCCATAGAAGCCAATCAATATCCCCGGCCCCCTGCAATACTGAGCTCTACAGAGACTGAAGATGATACACCTATGAAGAGAATTAACTTATTTCGAACTAATATCCCTGACACAAGAAGCCAGAACAGAACTCCAGTGGTGAATCGGCCACTGGATGCTTGGAACAGGAGAACAACCTTTGGGACAACACCAGACATAGTCATGAAGTCAGACGCCAGCCGGCTCGGGAGCCAGATGTGGAGATGTGTCAAAGGGGGGATAATGGTCCGAGGAGGAGCTGCAGATACACATCAACTGCTTGGAACTCCTTGCTGGATCCTTTGCGGTCAAATCCCTTACCAGAGACAGAGTCCTGTTGCATTCTGTTATGGATGGACAACATCTCAATGATCCAGTACATCAATCGACTGGGGGGGGCACCCCCACAAAGACACTATCAAATTTGACAAAGGATTTCTGGAACTACTGCCAATAGAATCAGATTTCGGTGATGACAGAGTACTTCCCAGCAGTACAGAATATGGTGGTGGGCTGGAATTTCAGAAACTACTCGGACAGCAACATCTGGTATCTGGATCACAAGATCTTCCTAGCACTGATGGACAGATTGGGTCCTTGCCATTTGGACATTTTTGCATCAGGGTTATACCATCAACTTCCACAATATGTGAGCTGGAGACCGGATCTGGAAATCATAGCAGACACCAGACACTTTACTACTACTAAATGGAGAAAAATCCTAATTTTAAGACTTTCGGTATTCACAGAAGGCATTTAGGAGTCCCAAAGTTAGGACTACTAACTTCCGTGAATACCGAAATGAGTAAGTGCCTTCTGTGAATACCAAAATGGTAGTAAGTTTAGGATTTTGTCTTAAGTTAGTTCTGTGAATCGGGCCCCAATTGGTTCCAAGCTTTTGCTGCTAAAATGATAAAAGATCTGCCGCCTAAGCGTGCCTTTTGAATTTTTGACACTGTCAGCTTTGCAGTACCCGCAGACGTAATATTCCAAATAGGTCTGTAGGGGGTGAGTAGGGGCCAAAGATATCTAGGCCCTTTCTCGTTCAGAATCCTATGGCAAAAGCGCAAAGCTTTAAAAGTTACTCTGTCCTGCACCGGTAACCAGCATAGTTCCCTTAGGGCCACTCCCACAAGGGCTCGTCCTGGGATATTCAATAATATCCGGGCTGCCGCCTTTTGGACTTTCTGCAGCATTCTCATATTGCTTTTGGTGACCTCTAAGTAGAGAAAGTTGCAGTAATCTAATCAATATCTAATCAACGCCTGAATAATGGTCTTTTTTGCTAACAAGGTAGATGGTCTAAGATTTTCCGTATCATCCTTAAAAGGGCAAAACAGATGCTGGACAGAGCTGATATCTGTTCCATGAACAAAAGGGTGTTATCACACCATACTCCCAAGTTTTTGTTCTTAGATTTAGGAAACGGGGTCGGCCCTCATTCTTCTGGCCATCGGATATGAGACCAGATGGAATGCTGTTTACTAACTACCATGATGTCAGTCTTCCCTGCATTTAATTGCAGGCAACTGAGATTCATCCAGTTAGCCAAGTCAATTAGGCAAACTTTAAATTTAGGTGCAGCCTCTACATCCTTATGTTCTGACGTAATGATCGGCTGTGTGTCATCAGCATAAGACACCAGTCTCATCCCATGTTTCACGACTATGTCTGCTAACGGACACATATAAACGTTAAATAACGTTGGACTCGGGGCAGAGCTCTGTGGCACCCCTTGCAACAGGGGACAGATTTCCGATTTAAAGCACCGTTACAGGACGTGAACGGATCTGTCTTTTAGGAAATGCTTAATCCATTCCCATTTGCGGCCTCTGATCCCAGCACCCCCCAACCGTTCCAAAAGAGGGCCTTGGGATACCGTATCAAAAACTGCACCAAAATCCAGCAGGATCAATGCTGCTGTCCTACCTTCATCCGCTGCTATTTTTAATGCTTTGGAGACTAGAAGTAAATCTGATTCTTTGCTGTATAAGGCCCTGAAACCAGACTTAGTTTTGTAAAGTACCTGGTTTTCTTCCATAAACTTGGTTAGTTGGTAGTTGAGAAATGTCTCTGCTATTTTTGCAACAAAGGTAGCAATGATACTGGTCTCAGATTTTCTGGGAGCGCCGGGTCCAAGGACAGTTTCTCCAATAGAGGAACCTGCATCGCATGTTCCAATTAGTAGGGACTTGCCCCGAGCTGAAAGATAAACTCAGCAGGCTTGTAAGCACCAGTGCAATAGCTTCCTTCCCTTGTAGCAGAATGTTTGGAGGGATAATATCCATGGGAGAACCCGATGTTACTACTGACTTAATCTGTAGTCTATCTCTTTCGGCTAGTGGTTGGAAAGTGAACATTCCCTCATGAGATGTTTCACTCTTTGGTAAGTAAAATTCCTACTAGTTGTTGGAAAGGTGGTGTAGATCCTCTCTATTTTTTCCAAAAAGAAATTAGCTACGTTATTACAATACTCCACTGATGCCGACATCACTGCTGTAACTCGTTCCAAGGAGGTAAGGTATTTGACAATACAAAAGATGTCTTCGGGGGCGTTCTTAACTGATTCAATTTTATGAGTATAAAACTCCTGACATGTTCTCCTGATCTGTTTATGGTAGTGTTTTAACGCTGCAAGATATTTCAACTTCTGGCAGATAATTTCTCCTACAGCAATGTTCAAGACGTTTACATTCCTTTTTAAGCATTGCTAACTCCTCTGAAAACCATTCCGCTGAAGGATTCAAGCGGAAACTATTACATAGTTTCAGGGGGGTTAAGGAGTCAACTGCCTCCTTAATCCAAGAAGAGATGTTTTGCGAGCTATCTGGGTGGAGGACACCAGTCCCTGAGCGCTAAAATACAGTTTGACTGTGAAAGAGTCAGGGGTTAGTAGGGACCATTTCCGGGTCAATTTTGACTCCAAAGGCTGTTTCAATTGGCAAGAGACTTTCCTATGATTCTTGATCTTAAATGAAAGAATTGAATGGTCAGACCATACCACAGGCACAGGTGGCAAAGCTTCCAGCTGAGCACAATAAGAGAAGATATTATCTAGTGTATGACCCCTAATGTGCGTAGGGGCATGAACTAACTGCTCTAGACCAAAGGCCTGTAAACCAGCTGTAAACTCACAAATTCCTTGTCAAAATGTAAATTCAGGGCCCCAAAAACTACAAAGGTTGAATAGCATAAAGAGGAAATATTTCTGCCCAATTATTAATAAACGCTTTCATCGTTCTCGGGCCCATATAGATGAAGGGGCAGATTTACAATAACTGGCGCAACCCTTCATATCAGCAAGGATGCGCCAGTTATTGTGGGTCAGGGCTACGCTACCATGGATGCGCCGCATTTACAGTGCGGCACACCATGGGGCAAAAACAGACAGATGCGTGACGCATCTGTGTCGTAAAGTCGGCGCATTGCTGGAGTTGCTACTTCAATCCTTACGCCTGCTTCAAGCAGGTGCAGGGTTTTGACGCTGCCAGGTTTTACCTAAAAACAGCCGTACTGGCTCCTGATCCGCTAATAGCTCACAGATATCCTGACTATGTTTGCTTAGAGATCTGGGGCCTGAATCACAGAACTAACTTAAGACAAAATCCTAAACTTACTACCATTTTCATATTCACAGAAGGCACTTACTCATTTTGTTATTCACAGACGACACTTACACATTTCGGTACTCACAGAAGATAGGAGTCCTAACTTTAGGACTCCTAAATGCCTTCTGTGAATACCGAAAGTCTTAAAATTAGGATTTTTCTCAGTTTTAGGAGTGGAAGAGGTGTGGCGCAGTGGCCAGGGCGACGGATCCTAGGGATCACGGTTCGATCCTCGGCACCGGCGGCAGGGGTCTGCCCAGCACCATGTGACTCTGGGAAATAGCTTGCTTAATCTTCCCGACGGCCCCCAGCGCTGGGAAACCTACGGGTAGCTCTGTGCTTTACAAATACATGGATTACATTTTTTAAAGTTAGGAGTCCTAACTTTACTACTGCTAAATTGAGAAAAATCCTAGTTTTAAGACTTTTGGTATTCACAGAAGGCATTTAGGAGTCCTAAAGTTATAAGTCCTAACTTTACTACTACTAAACTGAGAAAAATCCTAATTTTAAGACATTCGGTATTCACAGAAGGCATTTAGGAGTTCTAAAGTTAGGACTACTAACTTCTGTGAATACCGAAATGAGTAAGTGCCTTCTATGAATACCAAAATGGTAGTAAGTTTAGGATTTTGTCTTAAGTTAGTTCTGTGAATCGGGCCCTACAGTTTAAAAGCAGGCAAATAAAGTATCATTTACGGGCTCAAGGACCCTCGTGATCTTCCCTCCCTTTGCTGTAGTATTAAAAGAAAAATGCATCTCCCTCAGCCATTAGCTCCAGTACCTACTTCTATTATTTTTGACTTTGTAATAAACCTTCAAAACATCTGTTCATAGTCAGTGATCCTTTGAGTCTAAATTGGATTTAGATTTGGATTAGGAACTACAAGCCAGACACCAAGATTGAGACGCAGCTTCTGCCTCGCTCCCGGCCACCCCGCCAACGGGCAGCCCCCAAGTGCCATTATGCACCAATGACTCCGCATCAGAGGCTTCTAATATTAGGCATAAGAATTATGTCCTGATGATTATCTGTGTATCTAATTAACAGATCGAAACGCCGTCGACTCAAATGACACCTTATGCAAAATTGCATTGTTATAAATTATTGTAAAGGTGCTGGCTATGTTAGGATGTACTATGACATTGTGTAAACTCTAGCACTTCGAACCTCACGCTTGTGCCTACAAGCCCTCTAGTTTCTTTGTCATTAGTGTGTGTCAGTTGCACATGTGTAAGTTTGGTACAGGCTTGTGCCCCACATTGTGTACTGTTGTGTAATATTCTGTTTTACCTTTCAGAAGTAAAAATATTAGACCACTGTCCGGCTGGACAAGTCTATAATTCAATATAGCTACGATTGTGTCTATATTTATTCCTCTTGTATTCCCTGTTGTTTGAAAAACGTTACCCCAAAGGTCCCCTCTGATCTAATTGGGTTCCTTGTTGTTTCTAAATATAATAATATAAATTGGATTTGGATCATAAAGTTGTTTGAGCTATGATTTAGAAAATCTTCCCTTTACGCTTCTATGACAGGGAAAAAGGTTCAGTCGACGAGACCTGGGATTCTAGAGATTTTTAGGAAAATCTAGATGAGAATTCCAGCTTCCCCAAATGCATTCCTTATGTACTGCTGCTCTGAAAGTTAAAATCTCAGAGGAGGAGTAACAAACTGCTCCCTTAGAGTAACGGGCAGGGTTCCTGGTCCCTGGCACCATCCAGGCGCGGACGGGCGCAGGTCGGGCTTACCTTTGGCACGGCCATGTAGCTGCCATGATTTGTAGCCCACCTCTAGGGGCGTGGCTAAATTGTGGCTAAAAATGTAAAGAAATGTAGGTGTTAAATCCATAGTTGTGAATAAAGAATCGTATAATATTATAAAGAATTGGATAATGTAAGTTACCTCCCTGTGGTAGAGAATGATCAGAAATTTGAATGGGACACGCGTTCAAGGTTAAGTTCCTCCAGTGAAGAAGAACATGAAGGGACTTCATACAGTTACACCGGATTGGAGTGTGATTGGACTATGGTTACTATGGAGACTCATCCCCCTTTGGTTCATGGGATATATAGTCTGTGTTGATTTTTTATGCAGTCAGGAGTGGAACGTCTAGCCGACTGACCTGCCTCCTCCTAAGATGGCGCCTTCGCGTTTAGACAGCGGGGCCCGGGAGTGATTGAAAAAGCGAGTGCTAAATCGCAAACGTCAGGTAAAAATGCAGCTAAATCGCCGTTTACTGTTTCAAAAGTTCAACAATAAAAGCAGTTAATCACATTAGTACCTTTTGAAAAAGTGTCTACTCCCGGCTCCAGCCTCACGAGGACTCTGACTAGCGCGCTAGCGTTAGCCTCAGTATTTATGCAGTCAGGGGTGAAACGACTAGCCGACTGACCTGCACCCTCCCAATATGGCGCCTGCTCATTTAGACAGCGGGCCCGGGAGTGATTGTAAGAGCGTGTGCAAAATCGCAAATGTCAGGTAAAAATGCAGCTAAATCGCCGTTTACTGTTTCAGTGGAGACTCTCCCCCCTATGGTTCATGGGATTTATAGTCTGTGTTGTTTTTTATTGTAGAATGCAGCATGCATTGAAAGAGGAAAAAACAAGGAGAAATGAAAACATTTCTCCTTGTTGGGCCTCGCTCGCATTCAGACGCATCTCGTAAATCTGGAGATATGTCTTGTTCCATGGGTGTTGATGGGAACACCCACAGCAACACCCATGGAATGCCCCTTCCACGCACAGTGCTGCGTGTGAAGGGGCGGTATTTACAAGGAGAGGAAAAGTGACACAGGGCGGCTTTTCCTCTCACGAAAAGTGACGTACTGATGGCACAGGGGGCTTGTAAATTTGCCCCTAATTATTTTAAACCAGCACGGCACAGACTAGTTGACAATTAGGAAATTCTGCTTTATGGCTTAGGGGATTCGTACGCAACCTCATAATCCCTGCATAGACGTCCTTTCATTTAGACAGTAATGAATGTGAGGGTGGGGGCCAGGGGGAGGTTTAGACCGCTTAAACGCATTTTGAAACAGCTGTGTAATTACTGTGGCTTCTACGTTCAACAGTCAGTCCCAATTAGTAGTCATTTGCAGTCTTTCTCAACAGCCCCTTCGTACCCCCCACCTGAGAGCCACTGAGTACCCCCACCACCCCGACCCCCCCCCCCACAGGAAGTGCTCCATGCCATGCATGGGTGGGCCATTGCCCACAGATTCCGGGGCAGGGCATGTTAGCATAAGGAGGTGGGCACGGGGGGGGAGGATGGGAGGCACCCAGGCTGCGACAGACTGGAAAACACGAGCTCAGTCTTCTCTTGGTAAAGATGTACTGGGATGACAGAACATTTCCAGAGCTGGGAGGAAATGCACAAATCAACATTCCCCGCACACTCACAACAATATCGAGGCGGTGTGTTCCTCTTCACACATTGCTGCTTTTGTGCGCTTTTGGGATGAAGGGTATAGACAGAGGGGCAGATTTACAACAAAGTAACGCAGCACGGTGCAGCAAGTCATTTTGCTGCGCCGTGCTGCGTTAGTTTGGAAAGCATAGAGATGCGACACATATACAAGAATATGTCGCATCTCTGTGCTTTCCCCTGCGCTGGCGCACAAACTGCAGCCCTGCGCCAGCACCCTTGCACGGTGGTGCAAGGATGCCTGCGTCGGTGGGAGATTGCTTTTGTACAGGAAGGGGCCCCTTCCTGCACAAAAACAATCACAAGAGGCGTTTTTCTCTGTCAATGCGTGCTGTAGAATGCAGCACGCATTGAAATAGGAAAAAATGGAGGAAATGAAAACATTTCTCCTCGTTGCGCCTCGCTACGCCACCTCTAGGGTGGCGTAACATTCACACGCATCTCCAGATTTACGATTTCCCGTAAATCTGGAGATGTGCTTGTTCCATGGGTGTTGCGTGGGAACGCCCACAGCAACACCCATGGAACGCCCCTTCAACACAAACTGCTGCGTGTGAAGGGTCCATATTTACAAGGAGAGGAAAAGTCACGCAGGGTGGCTTTTCCTCTCACCACCAGTACGTCACGAAAAGTGACGTAGTGGTGGCGCAGGGGGCTTGTAAATCTGCCCCTGAGTCTGTAAAGACATTGCTTGTAACCTGCCTATTTCACAGTGTTTACCTCTTTGCTGTGACATGCCATTAGGCTTCTCCGGGGGCAGCGTTCCAGGCATGTAAAAGGCTTCTCCGGGGGCAGCGTTCCAGGCATGTAAAAGATCAAGTAAAGACAGGCTTTCTTCTATGGAATATAGCATTATAGCATGACAGTACAGCCTTTTCTGTATTATAGGAAATTATTTGTTTTTATGTAGAATTTCACAGTGCACTTCTACATGTCTAGACTCTAGTAAATACAGGTTTAAACTTTCTCCAATTTACCAACCTCTGAAGGATGGGAGATTGGTTTGGCCCTGACAAGTTTTGATCTTTAACTGTATGAATATTCCCATATACCACCAGGGAGATATTATGGATAGTGTGCAATGTTCCACTCTTTGAGACTTTGGAAAGCAAAGTCAGTAGGTATCGTAGCGGGACGACAACATGAAGTAGCCTCAAGGAAGAGAGAGCGGATGACCCTTGTAACACTAACGTGACAGCAAAGAGAGGTGCCGCTGCGTGTCACTGTGAAGAAGGGGGCACCTCCAGAGCCGGCTTAAGCTATGTACACATGGTATGGGCAAAGGAAATAGGGGGGTCTGCAGCACCTTGAAAATAAGGTTCGGGGGTCACAAAATGCTGGAACAATAACAAGTATTTGCAATGCAATTGGTCTCGCATTTACGCGACTTTAACCCGTCCGCCGACTGGAGCACTCCCTGCCCAGTGCTGCCAACGGCAAACGGCCGTCGCAGCCCCGCCCACTCATCAGAACGCCTGCACCGCAGCGGAATTGCCGCCGCGGTTAAGGCTTTAAGCCATTGATATTCTAAATAACAATACCTGTTATTTATGTTTTTGGTTTTTAAAACATAAATAAAAGGGATTGTCATTTACAACGCCAATAGCTCAAACTCTCACAAGAGCGAGACCTACTGCATTGCAAATGCTTGTTTAGCAAGCGCCTAGCCTTTCTTCGCACTGACCTTGAGGCATTTCTTGCTTCTTGCTCGTGGTCACCTCCACATCCTGTGATTCTGGGCAAATTACTTAGGGGCAGATTTACAATAACTGGCGCATCCCTGAATATCAGCAGGGATGTGCCAGTTATTGTGCGCCACGGCTCCACCACCATGGATGCGCCGCATTTACAATGTGACGCACCATGGGGCAGAAACGGCACAGATGCAAGACGCATCTGTGCCGTAAAGGCGGCGCATTGCTGGAGTGGCATCGCAAGCGCGTCGCAGCTCCAGCATAGCTCTAGGGGGCCGTATCTCCACAATGCTGCGTCAATCCTTACGCCTGCTTCAAGCAGGCGCATGGTTTTGATGCAGCATGGGCCCAAAAGTGACTGTCAGCCACTTTTAGGAGGCGTTCCTGCGCCGGAATCCACATTCAACGCAGGAACACGTCCTTCTGGCGCAGGTCTTTGCAACGTGACGCATCTCCAAGATGTGTCACGCTGTAAATACCACGCAGCATGGCGCATCTTTTGCGCCACCGATGCATCACAAAAGTGACGCCACGCCAGCGTAAAAGAGGCGCAAGGGGCTTGTAAATCTGCCCCTTAATTTCCCTGTGCCTGAATGCGTAATGTAAATACGGTACTTGTAAAGCGCTACAATACCTTTGAGTCGAGTTTGCGCTATATAAATATGAATACCGGTCGCGTGTGGTGTCTCGGACTCGGCCGTACCACCGAGTCCGAGACACCACACGCGCCTTCTTCACATTTTTTCACCGGAAGAACATACGCCATTTATCTGGACTCTAACTTCATGCTTACCGGTCGAATTATCTTTATTAGACCTATGAAAGGGCCAAGTCTGGACCCCGTAATCTATCAAAGTTAAACGTCCCCTGACTAAGGGCCGAGTCCCGAAATTTGATGCAGCCGTGCACGATCAAGTTATGTCACAACGCATATTCCTTTGCACTGCATCATCAGATCTCAATGATTTAGAGACCTTTCAAAAATTGACTTTAAAGCGTCTAACATCAGCGCCACACGAAGTGCGACTAACGCAAGACTATTAAGAAAAAGTTACAAAGATGACACTACTTGGATATTACACAGTCCTATATATTATTCAACATAACACAATTAGGGCGGCATCATCTCATAGTCCTCAATATAACTAAAAGAATCAGCTCCTATGTTACGAAATAGCATCAAAATCAACGTCCAATAATTATTGATAACGGTCTTTAGCGGCGGCGACAGTTCTATGCTTACACAAATGCATTATGAGTATACTTCAAAATTTGCTAACATTCGTGCCAAGAATTTTCAATTCTATTAAGGACAAGGAGGCGAGGATTATGCTTAGTCTCATTTCTTTACTGACACATAGCAGCCAATCACATTACAGTAAAGAAAAAACAGAGAAATACGTCATGTATGAACCTAGGGCAACCATAGAGTACACCCATCGTATATAAACAGTCTCAGAGGTAACCACTTCCTCTTTCTTTGTCCAAATCCAGTAGGAAGAACCAATTGAACATCAGAAAAACCACGGAGAACATCATCCGAAAGGGCCAAAATCCGAACGAGGAGGAGGAGGAACTTCCAGAAGCCACAAGAACAGAAGCAGTCCAACGAGAAGAAGAAACTCGCAGCAGAACTTCCACAAAGGCGGAGCCGGAGCAACTTCATTTGGGATCAGAACCTGAAAAGAGACACAAAGCCGTAATACACATCCTGTGTAATCATGAGCAAATAAAGGGTGGGTAGAGCAAAATCAAAGCATTCATTACATTGCATCAGGAAAACACTATGAAGCATTGCATAGTAACAATATAATAGATATATGCATATACAAAGGGTGGGATAATCCTCGCCTCCTTGTCCTTAATAGAATTGAAAATTCTTGGCACGAATGTTAGCAAATTTTGAATTCTATTTCAGGACAGGAGGCTCCGATTATGCTTGTTCAAAGCTCGTCCACCACAACAGAAGCAACAGTAGGAACAGGCTTGAAATAGAATGTCTTAAACACTGAATCTGAGGACCAATCAGCCGCTTTCATAATGTCACATAAAGAGACCCCCAATGAAAAAGCCTTAGAGGCCATGGCTCCCCGAGCCGAGTGAGCACCAAAAACAGAAACATCAATGCCCGCTTCCTCCATAAGCCATCTTACCCAACGGGCCAAAGTGGCTGGAGCAACGGGACGAAAGGGTTTTTGCAAAGCAATCAACAATTGGCCCTGCATATCAGATCGATGAAGAGAAGTACTCACCTCATACTCCTTAAGGCATTGAACCACACAAAGGTTGGGTCGAGCCGGAAAAGAAGGATACGAAATAACCTCCGTGTTAGTTTTTGTGCGCCGGGAAAGGCGAAAGGAAACACCCTCAGGCGTGAAACTACGACCCGCTAGATCTATAGCGCGGACGTCAGAAATGCGTTTGCAGGAAAGCAAACACAGCAACATAGTAAGCTTGGCTGAAAGTTGCTTACGAGATAATAAGGAATTAATCGGCCAAGCTTCAAGAAAACGAAGTACCACAGAAACATCCCATAGGGAAACATATTTAGGCTTAGGAGGAGTAGCCATACGAATTCCTTTCAGAAGCTGGGCTACGAGAGGATGTTCCCCAACTGGCTTGCCATTGACAGGAAGATGACCCGCCGAGATGGCGGAACGGAAATTGTTGACAGTGTAATAAGCCAAACCCGAAGAAGAGGACAGAGAGGACAAAAAATTGCATATCAAAGAGATATCAGCCGATGTGGGATCAACTTGCCGTTGAGCACACCAATCACTCCAACGCTTCCAGGAACTTCTGTAGCGCTTGTGAGTGTTAGGGGCCCAGGCATTGCTGAGGAATCTGGCAGCGTCCTCAGAAAGGCCTGGCACCGTCCAACGTTCCCCGAAATTCGCCACGCCAGGAGAAGGAGGGAGCCTGACTGAACCAGGGGATGCGGATTCTGCAATGGATCTAGAAGGAGATTCGCTCTCTGAGGAAGAAGAAAGGGCAGGTCGCATGCCATCTCTAGAAGAGCAGGGAACCACGGTTGAGCCCTCCAGAGAGGGGCAATCAGAATCAATTCCGCCTGAAAGCGCGTCACGTAGGCCAGAACCCTCGGGAGCATCATAAATGGGGGAAACGCATAACAGAGGGATGTCGGCCACGTCTGAAGGAAAGCATCGGTGGCAAGAGCCTCCGGATCCGGTCGCCAGCTGAAGAACTGGGGAAGTTGGGCGTTGAGCCGGGACGCAAAGAGGTCGATCAGACACGGACCCCAGTTGCGAAGCAGTTGGCGAAACACCCTGGGGTGGAGTCTCCAGTCGCTGAAGTCCCTCAGATGTCTGGAGTTCCAGTCCGCCACTATATTGCGAGACCCGGGAAGGTACTCTGCAATAACAGTGATCTTGTGTTGGAGGCAATAATGCCAGAACTCCTTGGCAATCTCTGCCAACAATCGCGACCGAGTTCCCCCCAGTTTGTTGATGTAACGCACTGCGGAGACGTTGTCCATCCGGAGAAGGATGCAACAGTGGGATTGAAGAGGCGACAGGCATTTGATCGCAAATGACCCCGCCAGCAACTCCAAACAGTTGATGTGGAGCGAAAGTTCCCGCGGAGACCACCGTCCCCCCGTCGAGACCGGACCGCAACGGGCTCCCCAGCCCCAACGACTGGCATCCGATTCGATCACAATCTCCGGGGAGGAGCCGAAGAGAGCTTTGCCGTTCCAGGCCTCCATGTGATCCAACCACCATTGCATCTCCAGCTTGGCCTCCTCCGAGAGGGGTATCAAATCGGAATACCGGAGGCCCCGCTGCAGATGCTGGATCTTCAGGCGCTGAAGTGCCCGATAATGTAGCGGCGCTGGAAATATTGCTTGCAGAGAAGACGCCAGAAGCCCGACTACTCGTGCTAACAATCTCAATGACACAGTCGGACTCGAGATAATGGAATTCAATTCTTTCTTGATATAACGAATCTTCTGCTGGGGCAGCAGCAGCTGACAAGTGATGGAGTTGACTCTGAACCCCAAGAAATCGATGACCTGAGAAGGATGAAGCACAGATTTGGGAACATTCACCAGAAATCCGAGGGACTGGAGAAGATCTATGGTCCAGTCCAGATGAGTCATTAGTCGGACCGGACAATCCGCCAGAAGGAGGATGTCGTCCAAATAAATGATCAAACGAACCCCACGACTGCGGAGCGATTCCACTACAGGACGTAACAGCTTCGTGAAGCACCACGGTGCCGACGAAAGGCCGAAGGGAAGGACTTGGTATTGATACCAAGTCCCCTGCCACTGGAACTGCAGAAAACGGCGATGTGGCTGGAAGATCGGGACCGAAAGATAAGCATCTTTGAGGTCCAAACGAACCATCCAATCCCGTTCCCTCAAGAGGTCTCTCAACAGATGGATACCCTCCATCTTGAAGTGCCTGTAAACTACCCCCGTATTGAAGTCCTTCAGATTGAGGACCAACCGAGAACCTCCTCCCTTCTTGTCTACCAGAAAGATCGAGCTGGCAAAGCCCTGCGGATGACGGACTGTCGGCACAATGGCCCCCTTCAACACCAGAGACTTGAGTTCCTCTGTGATGAACTCCTGACTTTCCTGTGAGAAGTGAAGAGGGAAGGGAGGACGAGATTGGTGAATGGGATGATAGAATTCGATTTTGAATCCCTGAACTGTTTCCAGCACCCAAGCATCGCCTGAGATTGCGCGCCAATTGGCTAGAAAATGGCGGATCCTGCCCCCCAGAACAACACTGCATGCAGGAAGAAGCCTCACCTGAAGCGGCGGAATCTTGACGTCCGCCAGAGTAGCCACCTGAGCCTCCTTTCTTGAACTGTCCACGTCCTTTTTTGGAAGGGTAGAAGTGAGACCGCTGGGCATAACCGGAATCCTGATGGCCTCCTTTTTGGGACTGGTTCCCACGTTGAGTGGAGTGGTATTGACCACGGCCGGACGAACGTCCCCAGTTTCGTCCGGCCTTGTTAAAAACCGGACGCATGGCCCGTTTTAAAGAGGCCTGTGCCTTGTCAATACTACTAAAAGTGCTGACAAAATGGGTGAGCTCTTTTAAAAAGGATTGACCAAAAAGAAGACCCTGAGCAGCAGCCCCTGCCTCAGATGAAGAAAGTTCGGACAATTTTGGGTCCAGCTTCAAAAGAATAGAACGCCGGCGTTCACTTGATAGGGCACAGTTGGCGTTCCCTAAAAAACAGACGGCTCGCTGTGCCCACTGAATGAGCTCGTCAGGATCAACAGTGGAGGATGCTTCCTTGGCCCGGAAGCCCAGGTCCAACATTTTTGTGATAGGACCTAAAAGGTCCAAAAGCTTATCCTGACAAGCCCGCCAGGAACGATCTAGACCCTTTTTGGGGTCCTTGGAAAATTTGGTCATGTATGTAAGAATGGTAGGGTCAACCTCCGGCGTGTCCGCTAGGTTGTCCGTCAAATCTGGCCGCGGACACTCTGAGCGAAGACGCGCTCGTACATCTTTATCAAAAGGGTGCCTGATATATTGCTGAACATACTCAGCCACAGCTGGGGAAGGAAGCCAGGCGGAAGAATTCGGGTGCACAATATCCTCGGGCTCAAAAGTTAAAACAGGAGGCCGCGAGGGGGCATCCACAAAATGTTCTTTGCATTTGCGTTTTTTGGGAGGAGGAGGCAAAACCTCCGACGAGGAGGAGGAAGCATCATGGTCGTCGCTCTCCACCAATACAGGGACAGCCTTGGATTTAGAGGACAAGGACCGAGCCAACTTCCTAAAGTCCGAAGAATGGGGATTCCCAGGAGATGAGGACTTCTTTGAGGGAAGCCACCCTTGCTGTTGCGCATATTGCGTCAAATGGCGCTTCAGGGGGGTAATGGCGCGAGCCATTGCCCTATTCATAGAGAGTTGCACCCCTTTGTCGAGTGCCTCCACCAGGTCCTGCTCAAAAAAGTCAGACCCCTCCTCCTCAAAGTCACCTTCCTCCTCAAAATGATAGGAGCCACTCATGGTACACTGGGAGTGTAGTAAATCAGCCCACTAGGTGACAAGGAATCCGGTATGTCAGTGACACAGTCCGAGGGAGTGAAAAACCTCACAGTCAGCAAGAAAAGCAGGAAAAAACTGCTTAGAACACAAGAGTTAAAGCGTGGAGGGAGGCTTGCCGACCAAAAAATCACCACTCTAGGCAAAGCCTATGCAATTTCACAACCGGGACCTTTTTCTAAGCTCCGGCGTCAAAAGGGACAAGCTGACAGGCAGTGGGCGCAAACGTCAACAGACGCGTTCAAGAGCCGGCGCTGTGTTGACAGAAAACACAGCTGCGCGAGGAAAAGCCCTTAGGGACAAAGGTCGCGCATGCGCAGACACACGGCTCGCCCGACAGCTAAGGAGCCGGCTCGCGCTGAACGCGCGCGAGGCAGGACAGTCCCCAACTCCCTCCACCAAACTACGGGACAACCGGCAGCAAGTGCCCGACCCCGGGAGGTGACACACGCTCCCACCGACGCGCCGGCCGAGTGTATGGAAAGACGACCAAGACGGCAGCAAGAGCGCGGAAATAAGCGCCAAAGCAACAATATACAGCGCGCACAAAGCGGTAATTAATTAAACCAACAATACAAGTTAAACAGTAAAAGAATAACAAGTATGCACTTAACTGGCTGCGGAGCAGCAAAGAAAGAGGAAGTGGTTACCTCTGAGACTGTTTATATACGATGGGTGTACTCTATGGTTGCCCTAGGTTCATACATGACGTATTTCTCTGTTTTTTCTTTACTGTAATGTGATTGGCTGCTATGTGTCAGTAAAGAAATGAGACTAAGCATAATCGGAGCCTCCTGTCCTGAAATAGAATTGATTTACCATCCTCTCCTTTATGGCCTCATTGGAGTTTTCCTTCAGACTAAAGACTGCAATTCTACTGACTGCCGACAGAGGGCCACGCTCGGGTTTACATTGTCATCCCTGCTCCCAGGTTTACTTCGAACTTTGCCTTATTAGACGGCCGTGACGTTTCCTCTGGAGCCCCGCCCACTCTAGGGGAGGCCGAACCTCCAGCCCACGGAGCCAGCTGCTAAAATCCCCTCCAACATCCATGCACAGTGTGCCAGGCAAGGGGACTGGGATTAATGACCGAAATGGGCGTTGCCTTCCCACCTTTTTGTGAGTAAAATGAGGAGGATGAAAAATAACACTGGACAGCTGAAAATAAAATGTACCTTTGAAAAATGTTTGATTCTTTGGGGCATATTCATAAGGATTTATCGCCAAGTTATATGCACTTTATCGGAGCCAAAGTGTACATTGGCAACTCACATTTCCCGACAATGCCAAATGTGACTTGCCAGCTTCTACACACAAGTGGCACCAGTTGTGTCCTCTGTTCTGTTGTGGACGTGTTACAGTTTGTACCACATTGTTGTCAATGTTGATGTGCTCTGCATGTAATGTGAGTGGGCTGCATTTTGGGGAGTCGCCCCTGTAGCTCTGATTTTGCTGCCCCTTCTCCCTTTCATGCACGTGCCTTTGACTTCTGTGCTTATACAGTGCTGAGATGTTGCAGACTTGGGTACATTGGTCTCTTGGTAGGAGTTGGTGGTCTGGGGCATGGATTGTCAGCAGATGTGCTCTACTTAATTGTGCATGTGTGCCATTGTGCCCATCTCCGCCGTCCCCCCAGTCCCTGGTCGTTACTCGCCCTGGTGCTGTTGTGTCCGGTCATGTTGAGCAGAGTCCGGTCCCCCAACTCCTGCCACCGTCTCCCTACTGATTACTGTGGACACCATTTCCTCATTCTTGTCCAGCTCCTCTTGTGGCGCTGGACTCCCACCTCCAGTCTGCATTGCTGCGTTCCGGTTGTTGGCGAGTTTCTGCTTGGTTTTGCGCTTCACATCATTCCAGCTCCTCTTGACCTCTTCCATTGACCTCTTCAGCACTCTGACTGCATTTACCTTGTCCACGATGGACTGCCATATTCCATTTTTTGTTGCCAATGACACAGTGAAGGTGACGAACAGTAGTTGATGGTGTTCTACCACCTCTATTATCAGGATCCTGTTTTTCTGCGGACTGAACCGCTTCTTCCTACTCTTCTCGTCCTTGCCCTTCCCGGACCCCGATGTCCCAGGCTGGTCCTCCGGGGGGCTTGTGGGGTTCTGGTTGTCCTCTGTACTTGCTCTGGCTTCCTCCATTGTGCTTCGCTGTTGTTTGGCTTTTGTTTGTATGTTTTTGTTCTACTTTTATAGTAATTTTTCCCTCCTGACGTGTGTGAATCACAAGCCTAGGGAAGATTATCGCAGATTTTTTTATCGCGGTTGGGCCCAGCGCAAATTTTTTCGTGTTGGGGTTTACTTTTTTATCGGCGTCCCGGTGACCATATCACACGTTTGACAGTGTTATTTTCCTGCGATAGACTGCGATGTGAAGAGTTGCGTTAAGCTAATTATGCAATAATTATCACATGTTCTTGAGAATATCCCCCTTTGTTTTTCTGAGGGGCGGGAGGGGTTAGGGCTGAACGAATGGCCTGTGAGGACAGACAAGGACATCCTTGCCTTGCAAACATGAGCTTGACATGTGACAACAAAAGTGATGGGAGTGATGAGTGTTCATTTCGAACTGCATAATTCTTTTTGGGCGTTCTTCTCAATGGCCAAGGGTGTGTTTGGAGCAGTGCCAGTAAAGACAAGCATTTGCAGTGCAATAGGTCTTGCATCATGGAAAGTTTGACCAACTGGTATTGCAAATAATAATGCAACGCAAAGAGCTTAAACTTTCAGTAATGTGAGACCTAATGCAGGGTTAGATTAGGTTAGAAATTGGCCCGGCACGCAAAAAATATGTAGCCCATATTTGCATAATTACTTTCTGCAAAACACTGCTTCGGTGAAGTTTTATAAACACCTGAAAACAAGTGGTGCAGACCATGGCGCCCGGATATAATTCCTCTGAGTCCCCAGAAGGGGACAGCGGGCATTCACACATGTTTGACCCGTGTGACATGTATCATCCTAGGTCAGCCGAGTGGACCCCAGACCAAAAATTTGCAGAGTATGTAGCCAGCAAAATCCACCATCTTTTGGAGAAGGATGTCAGGGCGAGACTCAGGAGGAGAGTGCCCAAGACTATCACTGAAGCGATGGTAGCGGCCTCCCCTGACATTGATGATGAACTATGCACCTTTTTTTGCAAATATAGGGGAGACCCTAAGAAGGGCATTGATCGATCTTGGAGGGCCTGCCTGGACAAACTCTTAGATGTAATTGGACCTATCACCCAAATCATTCAAATACCAGAGCTTTCTTAGCAATTTGGGGTTCTTATGCCCACAGAGGTAGTGGCTGGCTGGGCACTGAGGGCTATCTGCTTGCTCAGTAACGCAAACTGTGCACTGGCGGTGGAAAAAAGGAGATCACTTCTCATTAAGATCGACCCTAAGCTGGGGAAACTGGCTAAGTCTGGGCTGGGGCCATAGCACAAGGTAACCTATTCGGGAACCCTTTCATCAAGGAGCTATATAATTTTGTAACAACCTTCCCTGCCCTCGACAAGGTGTAAGCCTCCATAAAAAAAAAAATCCGGGAAGGTTTCTGCAGGGGCCAGAAAGAGACAGATGCCGCTCCTCCAGCTGACCATACTACTGAGGTTCCTCTAGAGGTCAGTTCAAGAGGAACAATGGCTGGAATGAAGGCCTCAGAGGACCTTCTACCCCAGCAGAGGCACCGAAAGACGAAAGAGCAACCGAGCGGGCAGAGCAGCCAATGACATCTCAGAAGGAAACTCTGGTAAGAATTATGCCTTCATCCCCTCAAGATCTATGGGGGAGACTTCTGCAGGGTGAAGATTACAAAGGACCCTTGGGTCCAACAAACAGTGAAAGGATTCCACATAGAATTTTACGAATCCCCTGTTCAAGAGCTACGTCCAGGATCACTGTTTTCTCAACCAAGGGAATGCAGCCAATAGACTCTGAGGTAGCAGAACTTCTGCAAAAAGGTGCCATTTGCAGGTCAGTACTTCACCCAAACCAGCGTCTGATCAACGTATTCCTCGTGGAGAAAAAAGAAAAGGGCTTCAGGCACATCACCATCATTAACTTGAAAGAGGTTAATGAGTGGCTGGTATATCACCACTTAAAAGTCGAGGGTATCCATCTGCTCAGGGATATTCTCCTTACAGGGGACTGGAGGGTCAGGCTGGATATTAAGGATGCCTACCTTTCAGTTCCCGTTTACCCACCACACCGGAGATTCTGCCAATTCTCATGGAGGGGACACATTTTTGAGTTTTGGGCTCTCCCATTCAGCCCCTCATCTGACCCTTGGTGGTTCACCTACTTACTGCGGCCAGTGGCAGCAACCCTCTGCACAAAAGGAGTACAAATGATTATTTACCTGGGCAACATCATACTCATTGACCAGTCTCCGATGCAACACAGGCACCATCTGAACATAACCATTGCGCCACTTCAGGATCCAGGCTTCGTCTTCAACAAGCGGAAGTCCGAGCTGATACCCACACAACAGATGACCTTCTTGGGGTTTCTCTTTAAATTGACTTTGGCTTCGCTGAGCCTACCATCCACAAAGGTATCCATAATCCAGAGGAAACTCAGAAAAGTCCTAAGATGGGACAGGACCTCCCTGCGGCAATTGGCCCGGATTGTGGGACTTCTATGGTCATCCATAGAACCCAATCAATATCCCCGGCCCCCTGCAATACTGAGCTCTACAGAGACTGAAGACGACACACCTATGAAGAGAGTTAACTTCTTTGGAACTAATATCCCTGACACAAGAAGCCAGAACAGAACTCCAGTGGTGAATCGGCCACTGCACACTTGGAACAGGAGAGAAACCTTTGGGATGACACCAGACATAGTCATGAAGTCAGACGCCAGCCGACAGGGGAGCCAGATGTGGAGATGGGTCCAAGGGGAATAGTGGTCAGAGGAGGAGCTGCAGATACACATCAACTGCTTGGAACTCCTTGCTGGATCCTTTGCGGTCAAATCCCTTACTAGAGACAGAGTCCTGTTGCATTCTGTTATGGATGGACAACATCTCAGCGATCCAGTACATCAATCGGCTGGGGGGGAGGGAGGGGGCACCCCCACAAAGACACTATAAAATTTGAAAAGAATTTCTGGAACTACTGACAATAGAATCAGATTTTGGTGATGACAGAGTCCTTCCCAGGAGTACAGAATATGGTGGCGGACTGGAATTTCAGGAACTACTCAGACAGCAACATCTGGCATCTGGATCACAAGATCTTCCTAGCACTGATGGACAGATTGGGTCCTTGCCATTTGGACATTTTTGCATCAGGGTTGTACCATCAACTTCCACAATATGTGAGCTGGAGACGGGATCTGGAAATCATAGCAGTGGATGCCTTCCTCCAAGACTGGGCAAAGGATCTTCCGTAAGATTTTATTTATTTATTTATTTATTTATTTATTTATTTATTTATAAAGCGCATCATTCATCCCAAAGGATGTCACGGTGCTAAGGATTCTAGTAACAGATGAAAGCTGGATTAGCCAATTGTCGTGGGTCAATCTTTAGGAAAAAGGTGTGTTTTAAGTTTTTTCCTTCCCACCGTTCTCGATGACTCCCAGGGTAGCGGCTCAAGTCAGACGGCAGACACCATCTCTGGTGTTGGTCACACTGATCTGGAAGTGGCAGACATGGTTCTCAACGCTGATGGAGCTCTCATGGGACCTACTGAAGAAACTGCCCTCATTACCTTGGTACGCAGAGACCCGCAGGGTTGCCTGCACCCTCTGGTCCTAAGGGGCACCTCTCCATCATGGCATGGAAGGTTTCCAGGGACCCTGAAAAGACAACCAACTTTTAGCAGATTCTGAAACCTTTATCCAGCAGGCATGGGCATCAGGCACCATCAAGAGATATTGCTAGTCTTGGAGCCGATGGAATAGTTTTTTTTATGTTTCTTTTTATTTAAAATATAAACAGGCAAGGCAAAAAACATGTTATACAAAGTACCAGTTCAAACGAGGAGGGAAAAGACAGTACAACAAAATCAGCAATCGATATAAGGAAAGGGAGGGGGGACAAGGGCCGACTCAATAGACGTATAATGGAGTAGTCAAAATGTGGGGTCAGGGGGAGAGTGGGACCTCAGTGTTATCTACTGCAGGCGGTGTACATATGTCCCCACAATAGCTATTCCAAGGTCCCCAAACTCTACGCCATTTCCGGGGACGGCCCGGGCCAAATACACCGTTTTTTCCCTGAACATACACCAGTCCATGTTTTCCTTCCATACTTCGACTGTAGGAGGCTTCTGGGACCCCCACAACTGAGCAATATCTCGCTTGGCAATCATGGCCCCCAGGGTCGCCCACTGAGTCTGGGCTACATTATAATCCGTGGGTTCCCAGACATTTAACAAGCATCGCCTGGCCTCCGGCAAGAGAGCAACACCCGCCACTTCCTTCGTTACCTCATGCTCCCCACACCAGAAAGCAGCAACTTCATGACATTCCCAAATAATATGGAGAAATGTCCCTACCTGCCCACACCCCCGCTTGCAGAGACCCTCTTCAGAAAAGCCCATTCGAACCAAACGGGGGCCCGTGATGTATATCCTGTGGAGGATCTTAAGTTCTACCAGTCGGATTAGAGCTGGAATCGCAAACTCCTTGGGAGAGGAGATCGCAGACTGCCAGTCCTCGTCATCTAACTCGAGGTGTCACAGGTCCAAAAGTCCCGAAGACGCAGCAGGTGGTCCGACCTATTGTTAATTCATTTTTTGTAGACAAGGGAGATAGTACTGTCTGGCACATGACCGTCCATCAATCTATCTTCAAGCGGGGACGACTCCAGAATTACCTCCCCCACTGGGAAAACTGACATCAAGGCATGGCGAACTTGAACATAGCGGAAGTACTCTGAGTCACCCAATTCAAACTCCGTCTTTAACATCTCAAACGATTTCACCTGGCCCTTAACCCAGAGGTCTCCCACCTTACTAATACTAACGAGGTCCCACTTATCGAACCCCTTAGTCTTCCACAGTTTACCAAGCTTATCCGAGCCGAAAAGCGGGGTCACTAGAGTTAAGCGGTCTTTCCATCCCATCAAACTAGTTGCGTCATGCCACATACGTACTGCCGTCTTTGTAGGCCCCGACAAAGCCTTAACCACCGACTTTGAGTACAGCACCCTATAGTAATTACCCCCAGGCAACAGCCATCTATCCATAGCAAAAGCGGGGTTCAATTCAGGACCATAAATATCATGATTAATGGCCCCCAATTGAGACGCCCAAAAATAACGTTTGATGTCAGGGAGAGCAATACCCCGTCGTACCACGGGAGCGTCAGTTTGGCTAGTGCAATACGAGGTCTACCGTCCCATATCAATTTCCTTTGAAGACCCTCAACTGCACGGAAATAGCTAGCAGGAACTATATCAAGAGTGTTCTGGAGAGCATAAAGAAAATGAGGCAGAGACATCATTTTAAAGAGGGCCGCACGACCAAGCGGAGAAAGCGGAAGCTTACGCCAACCCGCAACGTCCTGCTTCAATCTAGTCAAGGGTGGGAGAAGATTCTGTTCATACCGAGTTGCAGGGTCCAATGAAACATAGATACTGAGGTATTTAAACCCCCTCTGTGTCACCTGAATGGGACAGTTACGTGGAAGAAGAGGGATGTCACCAGAGAGAACGTGTAGGTAGGATTTCGTCCAATTAATAATCAGGCCCGAGTTCCTACCAAAAGAGGTCAAAACATCGCACAAAACTGTCAATGACTTCCGGTGCGAGGTAAGATACAGTAAGATGTCATCTGCATAAAGCGAGATGCGATCTTCAAACTCAGAGGACCACTGAATACCCCTCATCGAGGGCTCCCACCGGATCCATGCAGCAAGGGGTTCGAGGGCTAAGGCAAACAGGAGCGGCGACAAGGGACAACCCTGACGAGTACCTCTCCCAAGACCAAACGGAATAGAGACACAACCATTCACAACAATTTGCGCAAGGGGGACCTCATAGAGAAGCCGCATCCAGCCAATAAAACCGGGTCCAAACCCAAACTTAGCCAACGCGGCCCATAAATATGGCCATTCCACGGTATCAAAAGCCATTGTGGCATCCAACGATGCTCACGCAACGTCGCAGCCCTCGCGAGAACGCCATGCAGATGCCTAGGATTCAGGGCAGTGTTTCTATGTGGGATAAAACCGGATTGATCCGGATGTATCAACTCTCTAGTAACAGTGATCAGTCGGTTAGCCAATAATTTTGCGAGGATCTTAGGTTCGGCATTCAAAAGAGATATCGGCCGGTGCGATGCACACCTATCCCTTGGTTTCCCCTCCTTATGAATCACCACAATGGTCGCAAGACGCTGATCACGGGGGAGAGAACCACACTCACGAGACTCCAAAAACATATCCCTTAAATAGGGAGCCATCTTGTCAGGCCGCAACTTGTAAAGTTCAATAGGCAGACCGTTGGGACCCATAGCTTTCCCCGAACGCAGGGAGCGAATCGCAAGAGCCACCTCATCCGCGATTATTGCAGCGTCCATTTGTTCCATATCAACATCAGAAAGGCGCGGTAAAGCAATATCACGCAACAATAGATGTGAGTCCTCCTCCGGCCTATCCGACACGGAGGAGTACACTGTCTGGAAGTGATCCGCAAAACACTGAACAATCTCTTCGGGGTCGGTAACCCGAGCACCACTCGCCATATCAATCACAGGCCCCACACGACTAGCCCTATCCTTCTTATCCAGCCACGCTATTAGTTTGCCTGCTTTATCTCCCACATCATATAGACGTCCCTGTTGTTCTCTACTCATGGCCTTAGCCGCGTTAGTAACCAGCACCCTGTATTCCAACTGTTTTAGTTGCAGAACATGCGTCTTAGCATGGGTAACCTCCTGCTCCAGGCCAAGCTCTAGGTTTGCTATCTCCGCCTCGATCTTAACCACCTCCCCATCCCTCCTTTTCTTAACACCCGCGATTAACGACAGGGCCTGGCCCCTACGGACGGTTTTGAAAGCCTCCCAAAGCGACACCGCAGATGAAACAGAACCCTCGTTTTCCAGAAAATATTGGTCAAGAGATTTTACCAGGTCAGCGTGAGTTTTAGGGTTCGGGAGATACCAGGGATTAATCGCGGCTACCGGTCCCTTGGTTCCGGAATTCAACTCCATTCGAAGCCATAGCGGAGAGTGATCAGAAATTCCCCAAGCCAAATGTTTGACCTCAGTGATAGAAAGTGCCTGTGCAGCAGGCACCAAAACACAATCGATCCTCGAAAGGCTACCGTGAGCGCCCAAATGAAACGTGTACTGCCGCTGAGTGGGGTGTAACAATCTCTAGCAATCTACCAGGCCCAGAGTATCAATGAAATCGTGAAGCCACTTCTGCGCCCCCTTAAGATCCCTAGGTGGATATCGATCAACCATACCAGAAACCACAGCGTTAAAATCACCACCCAATAGCAATGACGCCTCGAGGAGAGCGAGGATAACCCGCCCCAAGTCCGCAAAAGTAGTTGACTGCAGGCCAGTGGGGACATACACAGAAACCAGGGAAAGGGTCCGGCCCTCCCACCTAAGTGCGATGTAGCGCCCCCTATCATCGAGGACCGCCGCGTCGATCTCCAGCGGGAGAGAATTCTTAATAAGGATACCAACCCCCCTGGAACCGGAGGAGAACCCAGCATGGGCGACCAAACGATACCCCTTCCTATTCATAGCATGACAAGTGTTACCTATCAAGTGCGTCTCCTGAAGAAGGACCACATCAGGGGAGAGTCGTTTCAACAATTGCAATACTACCCCACGTTTTATTCTATCCCCCAACCCATTCACATTCAAGCTCATCAGTTTAAACCCCCTACCCCCATCCCGACAGAGAAAGAAGATCCAACACCAGTAAGAGTCCAGCACTTCGATCAGAAGGTCTAACAATACATTGCCTTGCAAAAAAACAAACACACACCCCAACAGAACACCCCATCCCCCCACCAACATCCCGTTACAAACCCCCCACCCTGCACCCCTGCGTGACGCTAGAAAGCCACCCCAACTTGCAGTGTGCCGGTCGCCCCAACATCTAACTAAGCTACAAAAAGTCAATCAGAGGAGGAAAGAGAACCACCAATAGCCCCGCAACACCCTCCGAATATCACATCAAATCACATAACAGAATTAGCGAACCACAGTTCGAGGCACACTAGAGACCCCAGAAACCAGACAACCGGTGCCTATTCCTGTTCCATCGATCTGCCTTCCGCCCCGCCAGACTGTTCCTCCTGTGCACGCTGGTTCGGCAGAGTGTCAAGCCAGTCGGCCACCACCTCCGGTCGATCAAAAAAATAAGTCCGCTCCGCATGTTCGATCCTCAACTTGGCCGGAAAAAGCATAGCGTACTTAAGGCCCATGTCACGCAGTCTTCTCTTTACCCCTAGAAAACCAAGTCTCTGCTTCTGGACCGATTGGGTAAAGTCCGGGTAGAAGCTGATGGTAGTGTTCTCAAACTTCATAGGTCCACCCATCCGTGAGGCCTGCAGGATAGCGTCTCTATCACGGAAATAAAAAATCCTTGCAATTATAGGCCGCGGTGGGGCACCCAACTTTGGTTTACTCTATGGGCCCGCTCGACCGTAAAAAACGTACTCAGTCCCTTGGGTGCAAGGTGGCTAACAATGAGATCTTCGATGAAGAGGTCAGCTGCTGGATCTTCCGCCTTCTCCGGAACCCCGATGAAACGGACATTGTTTCGCCTAGCCCTTCATTCCAAATCTTCCAGACGACACGTAAAGAGGTCATTGGAGGCCCTCCAGTTACGGACCTCCGTCTGCAGGTCAGCGACGTCAACCGTCAGACTGGAAATCTTAATGTCCAACGACTTGACTTTCTCGTTCGTTTTCGTCAAGTCCGAACGGATCAGGTTGACATCTATCGCCACAGTATCGAGCTTGTGGGCGAGAGTCTCCATTTGTTGCCCAAGGGAGGATTTGATCCCATCGATAGCGGCCATAACGTCCTGCAGGGTCAGCTCAGTCGCCGAAGTCGGTGGATCTCTTGTGTCTTCCAGCGACCTACCCGGTCCGCTGGGAGATCCCTTAGCCTGGGCATAGCGATTCATGATGTTAGTATGGGTATAGCCACCCCGCCGAGTGGTCTTAAATTTCTGTTTTTCCCCCTCCGGTTTCCCCGCCATTGCGGGATGTAGGCCGACTTGGAGCGGTTAGACTAAGTAGGAAGATGGCGGCCCCCGGGACCCCCGAGCAGAGGCCAGCTTCAGCCAGAGGGCACAGGCCAAGTGTCCTCCCAAAACCGGCAAAGCAGTGAAAAAATACACTCGAGTGCTACGCAGGATAACAACCCTCGGCACGGGGGGGATGTTCCCAGTCGAAGATCTCTCAGGAAGACAAATTGAAAGTGAAAGTCAACCAGACCGGTCGTCCCTGCCCCCTCAGGCCGATGTTATTCAACTACAGCTCAGGCACCAAGCCAACTCCACAGCCGGGCATCACGGAGACGTAGGCCGCCACCTTCTGAGCACCACAATATCGGCTCCCGGGGTCCGATCCGGAATCTGAATGCTGGTTTCGCCTCACCCGTGGTTCGTCTTCACGAAGACATCAATGAGGGACAGGATAGATGACAGGATAGATGCGGGAGGTTACGAGGGTCTCGGGAGCCCTGTGCTCACGCGGCCATCTTGGTTGCTGATGGAATAGTTGATGTTTGGACAGACATCTGGATCCCTTGTGGGCAGAAGTTACTCACAATCAAATTTTTTGGCAGAATTGGCACAGTCAGGGCTGACATACCATACAGTCAATTCCTTTAGGTCAGCCATATCATTTGGACATAACATTATTGATAACAAACCTCCTGGAGAAAAGCCTTAGGTCTGTAAACTAATGAAGGGTATCAGACTCTCTAACCCCTCGGAGCTCAAATAGTCAGACATATGGGACGTTAAGGATGTCTTACAACTAATCCTTAGTTGGCAGGATAACCAGTGCTTGTCACGAAAGTAACACTCAGCAAAACTGCCCATATTCCTATACCTCATTTCATGAAGAGGGTGTTCGATGTGAGTACTTTGGATACCTCTGCTAGGGTTGTCACGCCAGGAGGAGTCACGTTTACCATATGTAGGAGAACTAAGAAAAATACCATGTCGGTATCTTATCCTACCTTTTTGTGATGCCCCAAACTATGTGTAGTAAGATGCTTTAAGGTATATGAAGAAATTACAGAGGATATCAGACCAACAGGTGAGAGGCAACTTCTAATTGCCACACAAAAGCCATTCATTCTATTGCCAGGTGGGTAAGGTGGATCACAATCAAGGCCGGTGTGGACGTACATACATTTGGGACCCAATCGACAAGAGGGGTCATGGCATCCAAAGCCATACAGGTAGGTGGCAAACCTGAGTATTTCATGGCCACCCGAGTCAACCTTCAAGAAGTTTTACTTCAAACCATTTCGGAGGCCGCCACTCTGGTCGTAAGTAAGCTTTGAACATGCATAATCCTCGCCTCAGGTCCTCTCAGAATTAATCATTTCCTAGCTAATGAGAAGAAAATTTTCAATTCTGTTAAGGACAAGGAGACGAGGATTATCCCACCCAGGGACATCATGAAATGATTTTCGGACCCACCCAATGTTACTTCGTTATCAGTAAGTAAACTTAATATCATATGTCTATTTAAGGGAATGTTCGTGGAATTGATGCAAATGTTTTGGGTCAGATTACTCCAACAAAGTGTTTCCGTGCTAAGAATTCCTCCTCTCTGTGAAGTGGGCGCCTATCCAAATTAAAGGTCAACTTAGCACCAATCTACTGTAGATGATCTAAAGAACCATGGGGCTTATTATCAAGCAGGGCGTTAAAATTATCGCCTTTTTAGCGGCAGAAAACTGCAGCTAAAGCGGCGATAATGGGCTTGATAATATGTCCTGGAGAATTCCAATAGAAGCCCATGTTCACACCAGAACATGGGTTTCTATTGGAATTCACAATGCCATATTATCAAACCCACTATCGCCGCTTTAGCTTGATAATATGCCCCCATGTTTTCATCTATATCTATACTAATATAATAAAGAGAGAGCCCAAACATTTGAGGCGGGTAATCTCAGGAACCACAGCACCAATCACAACACCCAATACAGCGTTGGAAAGGGCAGTTGCAGCAGAAGGACATAGGCTATGCAGACGCCCACCATATACATTTAAAAGGTAAAAGAACCGTGCCAGCAAAGTAGTCCCTTGTGGGCGTGTCTGCGTTGTGCTGTGGGCGTGTGCTGGGGGCATGACAAACGCGGGGGGCGTGTGGTACATTTCGCCCTTCATGCCATGTCTCATATCGTGTGCTGTGGGCCTGTGCTGGGGGCGTGGGCGTGTGCGGGGCGTGGGATTACGGAAAAAAGCGAGCGTTGTGTCCAATATTTCATAGTTTTTTCTTCCCAGGATCTGTACATTCCAGCTCTGGGTGTCCACCTTCCTCCCTTTATAAATACCCCTGCACCCCATAATCATAACCCACCCGTACTCCTTAAAATACCCCAACACCCTTAAACACTAACCCATCTTAACCCTATAAATATACCCTGCACCCCAAAACCTAAACCTATCCCTAAACCCAAAAAATACCACTGTACCCAAAAACCTAAACCTAGCCCTGAACCCTATAAATACCACTGTACCCCAAAACCCAAACCTACCCCTGAACCCTAAAAATACCCCTGTACCCCAAATCCCAAACCTACCCCTGAACCCTAAAATACCCCTTTATTCCCAAACCCAAACCTAGCCCTGAACCCTTAAAATACCCATGTACCCCAAAACCCAAACAGAGCCCTGAACCATAAAAATAACCCTGTACCCAAAACCCAAACCTACCCCTGAACCCTAAAATATCTGTGTACCCCAAAACCCAAACCTAGCCCTGAACCCTAAAAATACCCCTGTTCCCCAAAACCCAAATCTAGCCCTGAACCCTGAAAACACCCCTGTACCCCAATACCCAAACCCACCCCATAACCCTAAAAATACCCCTATACCCCAAAACCCAAACCTAGCCCTGAACCTTAAAAATACCCCTGTACCCCAAAACCCATACCTATCCCTAAACCCTAAAACCACCCCTGTACCCCATAACCCAAAACTATATCTGAACCCTTAAAATACCCAAACACCCCAAAACATATACCTCAGTACCCCAAAACAGATACACCTATACCCATACTTACCTTATCCAAACATTAAAAAAAAACATGCTTTTACCATTCATGCATTTACAACGAATTTCGTTGTAAATGTATGCATGGTAAAAGCATATAAAATGTAATGCCATGCTTTATAATGGCATTGCGGAGTCATGGTACTTTCGTAATGAAAGTATGCGGAGTGATGGTATGCGGAAGGAAAGTTGAGGAATAATGGGTGTTTACCCTCCCGGGTAAGTACATTGGGGGCACGGCGGCCCACATCTCCAGCAACATACTCATATTTTTTCACCACCGATTTGAAAAATGCACAGGTCTCTCTCATTGATAGCCAGCACCGACATACACTTTTAGACACACCTCCCACCACAAGTTCTAGAATTGCGAACTTTAGAGCTGGGGAGCTACGTTCGAATCTCGGCATAAGCTCAACATCCTGTGATGCCAAGCAAATCGCTTTGTCTCCCTTTGCCTACCACAAATGAATGTGTTCTTCTGTAATGTAAATTGTGCTCATGCCATGTTGTCGAGTTATGGCTATATAATATTACAAGGAAAAATAAAGTGGGGAAAGTCGAGTTCACACACTACTGAACGCGCACTCTTAAATGCATCAGCAGTGCACTGTGAATCGGAGGGTTCACAGGCCTGTCACAGATAAGAAATGCTATCAAAACGAAATCCTACAAAACAATATACTACTGGCCGGCAGCAATTCATACCGGGAGAACGTCGGGACGGGCTGCTAGTGTTTCTATAAAACAGCACTACTGAGGGCTGCATCCTTAGCTCCAACGGCACTTGGGTCCTGATTCACTGAACTAACTTAAGACACAATCCTAAACTTACTACCATTTTCGTATTCACAGAAGGCACTTACTCATTTTGGGATTCACAGAAGACACTTACTCATTTTGGTACTCACAGAAGTTAGGAGTCCTAACTTTAGGACTCCTAAATGCCTTCTGTGAATACCGAAAGTCTTAAAGTTAGGATTTTTCTCAGTTTAGGAGTAGTAAAGTTAGGACTCCTAACTTTAGGACTCCTAAATGTCTTCTGTGAATACTGAAAGTCTTAAAATTAGGATTTTTCTCAGTTTTAGGAGAGGAAGAGGTGTGGTGCAGTGGCCAGGGCGACGGACGCTGGGGATCACGGTTCGATCCCCGGCACTGGCGGCAGGGGTCTGCCCCGCACCATGTGACTCTGGGCAATAGCTTGCTTAATCTTCCCGACGTCCCCCGCGCCAGGAAACCTACGGGTAGCTGTGTGCTTTACAAATACAGGATTACATTTTTTAAAGTTAGGAGTCCTAACTTTACTACTACTAAATTGAGAAATACCAAAATGGTAGTAAGTTTAGGATTTTGTCTTAAGTTAGTTCTGTGAATCGGGCCCTTGGTTCCAAGCTTTTGCTGCTAAAATGCTAAAGGATCTGCCGCCTAAGCGTGCCTTTTGAATTTTCGGCACTGTCAGCTTTGCAGTACCCGCAGACCTAATATTCTAAATAGGTCTGTAGGGGGTGAGTAGGGGCCGAAAATATCTAGGCCCCTTCTCGTTCAGAATCCTATGGCAAAAGCACAAAGCTTTAAAAGTTACTCTGTCCTGCACCGGTAACCAGCGTAGTCCCCTTAGGGCCACTCCCACAGGGGCTAATCAATAATACCTGGGCTGTAGCATTTTGAACTTTCTGCAGCATTCTCATATTGCTTTTGGTGACCTCTAAGTAGAGAATGTTGCAGTAATCTAATCAAGATCTAATCAACGCCTGAATAATGGTCTTTTTTGCTCCCAAGGTAGATGGTCTAAGATTTTCCGTATCATCCTTAAAAGGGCAAAACAGATGCCGGACAGAGCTGATATCTGTTCCGTGAACAAAAGTTGTGTTATCACACCATGCTCCCAATATTTTGATCTTAGATTTTAGAAACGGGGTCGGCCCTCATTCTTCTGGCCATCGGATATGAGACCAGATGGAAGGCTGTTTACTACCTACCATGATGTCAGTCTTGCCTGCATTTAATTGCAGGCAACTGAGATTCATCCAGTTAGCCAAGTCAATTACGCAAACTTTAAATTTAGGCGCAGCCCCTACATCCTTATGTTCTGACGTGATGATCAGCTGTGTGTCATCAGCCTCATCCCATAGTTCACGACTATATCTGCTAATGGACGCATATAAACGTTAAATAACGTTGGACTCAGGGCAGAGCTCTGTGGCACCCCTTGCAACACGGGACAGATATCCGATTTAAGGGACCGTTGCAGGACGTGAAAGGATCTGTCTTGTAGGAAATGCTTAATCCATTCCCATTTGCGGCCTCTGATCCCAGCATTCCCCAACCGTTCCAAAAGAGGGCCTTGGGATACCGTATCAAAAACTGCACTCAAATCCAGCAGGATCAATGCTGCTGTCCTACCTTCATCCGCTGCTATTTTTAATGCTTTGGAGACTAGAAGTAAATCCGATTCTGTGCTGTATAAGGTCTTGAAACCTGACTGAGTTTCGTAAAGTACCTGGTTTTCTTCCATAAATTTGGTTTGTTGTAGTTAAGAAATTTCTCTGCTATTTTAGCAAAAAAGGTATCAATGATACTGGTCTCAAATTTTCTGGGAGCGCCGGGTCCAAGGACAGTTTCTCCAATAGAGGAACCAGCATCACATGTTTCCAATTAGTAGGGACTTGGCCCGAGCTGAAAGATAAATTCAGCAGGCTTGTAAGCACCAGTGCAATAGCTTCCTTCCCTCGTAGCAGAATGTTTGGAGGGATAATATCCACGGGAGAGCCCGATTTTACTACTGACATAAGCTGTAGTATATCTCTTTCGGCTGGTGGTTGGAAAGTGAACATTCCCTTGTGAGATCTTTCACTCTTTGGGGAATTAAAAGTAAAATTCCTACTAGTTGTTGGAAAGGTGGTGTAGATCTTCTCTATTTTTTCCAAAAAGAAATTAGCTACGTTATTACAATACTCCACTGATGCCGACATCACTGCTGTAACTCGCTCCAAGGAGGAAAGTTATTTGACAATACAAAAGATGTCTCTGGGGTCTTTCTTAACTGATTACATTGAATGAGTATAAAACTCCTGACATGTTCTCCTGATCTGTTTATGGTAGTGTTTTAGCGCTGCAAGATATTTCAACTTCTGGCAGATAATTTCTCCTACAGCAATGTTCAAGACGTTTACATTCCTTTTTAAGCATTGCTAACTCCTCTGAAAACCATTCGGCTGAAGGATTCAAGCGGAAACTATTACATAGTTTCAGGGGACTTAAGGAGTCAACTGCCTCCTTAATCCAAGAAGAGATTTTTTGCCAGCTATCAGGGTGGAGGACACCAGTCCCTGAGCGCTAAAAGACAGTTTGAGCGTGAAATAGTCAGGGGTTAGTAGGGACCATTTCTGGGTCAATTGTGACTCCAAAGGCTGTATCAATTGGCAAGAGACTTTCCTAGGATTCTTGATCTTAAATCTATACTACTATTATAAAGAGAGAACTTGCACCTTTGAGCCAGGTAAACTTGAAAACTACACCACCAATCTGAACACCCAAGACATCTTAGAAAACTTCAGGGCAAGCAGAAGGACATAGGCTTCATAAAAATAAAAAATAAATCAAACGTTGTTTAAAATATTTACAAATAAATATAAAGTAGTCCCTTGAAAGTAGCGCCGGCCGTGACCTGCGTGGTGACATCAGGAGCGCGGGGAGGAGCGGAGTGCAGTGACGAATGGTGGTAACTCAGTAATCGAGTAAGTAAGGGTGCAGGGCGTCAGTCAATAAGGGAATGGCTTGGGTGAGTGGGTGAATGAGCAAGTAAGTGAGGCAATCAATAACTGATGCGTGAATGGCCAAGAGAAAGTGTGGCTTTGTGAGAGCTCTTAGACAGCGCACACTGCAAGCGCTGTATCCTTAGAATGCTCATAATAGGAACCTCTTGATCTGTTTTTCGGGCATTTCACTTTTAAAAGAGAGGAGTTTCTTTGAAGTAGAATGACATTTTAAACCATGCTATGTCCAAGTACAGTGCCTCTGTTAGCTGAGAGTCAGATGGAAAACCTTAGCTTTCTGCTCTGATGCGGCGCATGCCTCGCAAATAAAAACTCCAAAGCCGAGCAGCGCAGGTATGTAAACACCCCTCAATGGGCGCGGGCGTTAAATGTCATGTGCAGAGCCTGTTGCAAACGTGTTTGAACATGACCTCTGAAAGCCGGCGCAGATTTCCACAGATGACATCTGCTTTTAGCACACGCTACAACTTTGTCGACATTGCAGATCCCGACTTTAAATCAACTCCGCTCTTCCTACAAAAAAAAAGAAAACACAGCTGGAAGCAAATTCTTACAGTCTCGCGCTGTGAAAGGGATTCCAGTCTGGCATGATTTTTTTTCTTTTTTGCTCTCACTGCCACTCTCTTGAAGTTCATGTGTTTGATCAGCCAGGAGGGCTGGAAGGTCATTATGCACCATGTTCGTGTCCTTGATGCACCCAGCACGATTGTATTCAGTTCGCTGGGATGTGCTCTTTGTACTCCTGGTGATTGTTGCCTATGTCTTCCTCCAGGGCAGGGGGCAACAACGGGTTGGCTCCAGTGTCCTTGATTGAGTCCCAACCATAGAAAGGTGGAATACACATAGAGTGCTCTGCCTCACACTTAACTTTGTATTAAAAAAACAAGAGTGTTGCGATTTCCTGGATTAACACAGTGAGTTGTGATTTCCTGGATTGCTATATAATGATAAAATATTCATTTATGTATGCTTTTGTCCCCTTAAATACTAAAGCATACTTCATTTGTCTCGACGACATCTATCTATACTACTATTATAAAGAGAGAACACAAACCTTTTGGCAAGGTAAACTCGGGAACCACAGCACCAATCCACACACCCAATACATTGTTGTAATCCTCAGGGTGTGCAGATGGACATAGGCTATAGAAAAAAAAACTTAAATTTAAAAATATAACTTTAAAAAAAAGTAGTGCCCTGAAAGTAACGCCGGCCACGACGTAGCGCTGGCCGAAACGTACGTGATGACGAGGAGGAGCGGCGATGAAGTGAGGAGCTCGGGGAGGAGCAGCGGCTCAGTTAAGGCTCTGGGACACGGGACGGGAGGGAGCCGGTGCGGGAGGTTGGCCCGGAACAACTGCGGTAAGGCTATGGGTCTGGGGGCAGCATTTCAGGCTTGCGTGCACTCCCGCCCCGGCCCCCGCCCGCCACGACATTGTCCGGGATACAGACAATTTTGTTGCGGGCGGGGGCCGGGGCAGGAGTGCAAGCAAGTCTGAAATGCTGCCCCCAGCCCCCTTCTGCCCCAGGCAACGCTGGGGCGGGCTGCTAGTACTAATATAATGAAGAGAGAGCCCAAACATTTGAGGCGGGTAATCTCAGGAACCACAGCACCAATCACAACACCCAATACAGCGTTGGAAAGGGCAGTTGCAGCAGAAGGACATAGGCTATGCAGACGCCCACCATATACATTTAAAAGGTAAAAAAACCGTGCCAGCATAGTAGTCCCTTGTGGGCGTGTCTGCGTTGTGCTGTGGGCGTGTGCTGGGGGCGTGACAAACGCGGGGGGCGTGTGTTACATTCCGCCCTTCATGCCATGTCTCATATCGTGTGCTGTGGGCCTGTGCTGGGGGCGTGGGCGTGTGCGGGGCGTGGGATTACGGAAAAAAAGTGAGCGTTGTGCCCAACATTTCATTGTTTTTTCTTCCCAGGTCCTGTCATTCCAGCTCCGGGTGTCCACCCTGTTCCCTTTAAATACCCCTGCACCCCATAATCATAACCCACCCTTACTCCTTAAAATACCCCAACACCCTTAAACACTAACCCATCTTAACCCTATAAACATACCCTGTACCCCAAAACCCAAACCTATCCCTAAACCCAAAAAATACCCCTGTACCCCAACACCCAAACCTACCCCATAACCCTAGAAATACCCCTATACCCCAAAACCCAAACCTAGCCCTGAACCCTAAAAATACCCCTGTACCCCAAAACCCATACCTATCCCTAAACCCTAAAACCACCCCTGTACCCCATAACTCAAACCTATATCTGAACCCTTAAAATACCCAAACACCCCAAAACATATACCTCTACCTCAGTACCCCAAAGCAGATACCCCTGTACCCATACTTACCTTATCCAAACATTAAAAAAACATGCTTTTACCATTCATGCATTTACAACGAATTTCTTTGTAAATGTATGCATGGTAAAAGCATATAAAATGTAATGCCATGCTTTATAATGGCATTGCGGAGTCATGGTACTTTCGTAATGAAAGTATGCAGAGTGGTGGTATGCGGAAAGGAAGTTGAGGAATAATGGGTGTTTACCCTCCCCGGTAAGTACATTGGGGGCACGGCGGCCCACATCTCCAGCAACATACTCATATTTTTTCACCACTGATTTTGAAAAATGCACAGGTCTCTCTCATTGATGGCCAGCACCGACATACACTTTTAGACACACCTCCCACCACAAGTTCTAGAATTGCGAACTTTAGAGCTGGGGAGTTACATTCAAATCTCGGCATCAGCTCAACATCCTGTGATTCCAGGCAAATCGCTTTGTCTCCCCGTGCCTACCACAAATGAATGTGTTCTTCTGTAATGTAAATTGTGCTCATGCCATGTTGTCGATTTCGCGCTATATAATATTACAAGGAAAAATAAAGTAGGGAAAGTCGAGTTCACACACTACTGAACGCGCACTCTTAAGTGTATCAGCAGTGCACTGTGAATCGGAGCGTTTCACAGGCCTGTCACAGATAAGAAATGCTATCAAAACGAAATACTACAAAACAATATACTACTGGCTGGCAGCAATTCATACCCGGAGAACGTCAGGACGGGCTGCTAGTATACAATATATATAGATGCCAATATCCTTTGACAGGGAGGGGAATGGGAAAGGGGAGCGTGACCATTATTATACAATTGCTAAGAGTGTTCTGTAAACCACAATAGTCAGTTTCATGTACAGAATCCTTAGAGAGATGGTCCACTGTTATGTTTTGTCGACGTTTCAACCCTAATGTAGCGCTCTTGGGGCGTCTGTGCGGGTCTTCATCAGGACTGAGTGTGGGGGGTAGGGATGGGTGTGGAAGCCTAATGGTTAAAAAGTGACTGTCAGGTTTGGATTCACAATCATTAGATCATTTTAAAATGCCACAGTGGGTGCATAATGCTGGCAACTCACCTCCAATTAGACCCAGCCGTACTTTCCTTTGGAGTATGTTGTGTGCCGTATGGATGATTAATAAATAAACAATTCCTTTGGTGTAGAATTCTGTTAAGGAGGATTTTAGCCTAATTAGATAATCCTTAATTGCATCATTTCGAATGTCACAATAGGTGCATGAATGCTGGCAACTCACCTCCAAGTAGACCCAGCCGGGCTATCCTGTGGAGTATGTTGTTTGCCGTCTGGCGATTAATAGAAGATTCCTTAAATGCAGAGTTCTTTTGGGGAGGACATGTAAGGTTACAGTGTTAAGCAGCGATCCTGTCGCTTACACACATATTCATATGTCCAACTTATGTCTTCTTCTAATGATTTAGCCTGTATTATATTATCTCGCACTAATGATTTTTGAACATGCACTTTATGTTTCGTTGATAATGCCACACCCATCCCTACTCCTCACACTCAGTCCTGATGAAGACCCGCGCAGACGCCCCCAAATGTGGTGTTCCAGCCACATCTGGAGTGTACCTAAAGTATATGGTTAATGCAGGGCACATCGAAGTTGCAAAACATCATTTCTGTAATGATTGTTTATGTGTAGGAGAAGACACCTTCCTGCCCATAAACAATCAATGGCGTTTTGCTGTTTCTATGTGTGCTGCACAACGCAGCACACATGGAAACAGCAAGGAGAAATTAAACATTTCTCCTCGTTGCACCAGATAAGACCAGGTTTTTCCTGGTCTTAATTTTGGCCCTGCCCCATATTTACGCCACCCTTGTAAATATGGGGCACCTCAACACCCATTGCCCACCTCTTTTATGCTAAGTATAGCGTGAAAGGGTGCCATATTTATAAGGCAGCGTTAAGCCACGTTAAGTGGCTTAACGCTGCCTTGTAAATAATGTGAAGCCCCTATCATCACTACAAGCTGTGAAAAGTGTGGTTGCAATAGGGGCTTGTAAATATGCCCCGTGGTGTGTTGCGAGTTAACAGTGATGGAACCCTTTTGACTCCTGGTGGACTCCGTAGAGATGTGACTTAAGTTTTAGAGCGGAATGCAAATAAGGCTGATTTAGAATGTTGAGTTTGCAGATACATACAGACATTGGTGGGTACCCAGGCTGGGGAGGACACTACAACCATGTGATAAGACTCTGAAGCCACAGCAGTCAGGCTGCTTTATGGGGACAACACAGGGAGACCAGAGGGAACGAGGCCTCATGTCTTCTCACAACAATCTATGCATGGGCTTCTTCACTATTCATGCTTACCTTGTGCTGCACAGGAACAATAATCTTTTTAGGGGTCATATTGGAGCCTTGCTCTCTGTTATCAGTGATACCTGTTGGTCAGGAAGCAGATACAAGTCTCATATCTTGTCACACTGCACAGGTATTAGTTCCTGCTGGGCACTTGCATTTTAGCCGGATCAGAATACAGGATGGGTTGGTGGACTGCGAACCTATCACCTTTGTGGTTGGTCTGCAGGAGTGGCCCTTGAGTTCAGTCATTTGTTCAGTTACCTCAGTTTTCAATCCACAGGTTGTCCTGCTGTAACTTTCTTTATCCTGTAAAGGGATCACAAATAGCTTGTTTAGATCCTTTGCAAGTTATGTGGATCCAAACCAGACACATCTGCTTTAATTTATAAAGGCTGCAATTGAGAGGGAATGAACGAGATGAGCCTCATAGAGGTGTATGCCTGGATTGAGAGACAACATAATTCTTACTACAACCTTTGACGCTACATACACTCAGGGGAAGCAAACTTGGGGCACCACGCCTGTGTTAAAGCAATACCCTCTGTCACATGGAATAGGTTGGTTATTCCCTGTGATATGAGTGTGAATACATATTCCCAACAATCGTAGCACAAGTGCCTCCACCCATCAGTCGTGTCATAATCTGGTCATGAGACAATCAGTGCTACCACCACAGTCTCAATAACAAGCGCCCAGGAATAATGCCCATGATTTCCACACTCAGCAACTACCAGAAGTGGCAGTACATGGGCATCTGTCCTAATCCATAGCAGTGTGTAAATCACTGGGGGAACTAGTGCCCAATCGTAGCTGTGAGTTCTACCCTGGCGGCATCATTAACCAACAGTAGCATTGTGTAATTCCGTAGGAACAGCTACACTAGCAATAGAAGTCAACTCTGCCACAGCGTTGTCCCATGCCTTTGGGGCACTGGTCACAAATTAACACATTTTGTGCTCTCATGGGGACAGACGGCACCATTTACTGTCACCAGCTACCCCATTCATTCACAGTGCTTGCTTTCTTGGGTGGGTGTAGATTTCACCAGTCATGCTGCTCTGGGAGAGGACGCGTGGTGTGAGCGGTGTGAGCCGACTGGCTAACAGTTTTGCCAGGATTTTGGCTTCCGCATTTATCAGGGAGATGGGTCGGTACGAGATACACCTATCCACCGGCTTTCCAGGTTTCAAATTAGCCACTATTGTGGCCGTGCATTGGTCCGGTGGGAGTTCACCCAACTTCAGACTATCAATAAACATGTTTAACAGGTGAGGCGCAGTGGTGCAGTGGTGTCTGCCGTTCTTTTATAAAACTCAATCGGAATGCCGTTCGGACCTACAGCTTTGCCGGACTGCAGCGCACCAATGGCTGCTTGCAGCTCGTCAACTGTTGATTCACCCTCCAGTTCTTTTGCCGCTTCCCGAGTTAGTTTGAGCATGTTGAGGTCCTGTACATAAGTCAGCGCCTCCTCTATTGACATCTTCTAATCTGATGAGTAAATGGCTTGAAAGTATCGAGCCAGTGTGCCCACTATTCTGTGCTGGTCGGTTGTGACCTCCCCCCCTCTGTGTAGAGCTGCGCAATCCACCTCTCACTTTTTTCTCTCCTGTCTAGCCATGCTAGTAACTTTCCGGCTTTGTCGCCAATGTCATATACTTTGTGTCGCGTTGCCTGTATCTGTTGTCTGGTCAATGCTGTGAGGTGTTCTTTGTGTCACTGCTGTTTAAGTCGGAGGTCGTGGGATGCTTCAGGGGTGGGTTCCCCAGCATGCTGGGCTTCTGTAGTGTGCATTTCGGACTCTAGATTCTGCAGTTCTAGCTGCCCCTCCCTTTTATGTGCCGTAATGGAGGCAATGGCCTGACCCCTGACAACTGTCTTAAACGCCTCCCAGAGGGTGGTCTGTGAGGCAACTGATCCCATATTGTCTTGAAAATATTGGTCTGTTCCTTTTTTAAGCGCCCTTCTAATTTTCGTAACTTGTAAATAACCAGGGCGTATCGGGTAAATGCGGCGCCTCTTCTGTTGGTAGTAAGTGTACCTAAGCAATATTGGGGAATGGTCTGAAATGCCCCCGGGTCTGATTTCTATAGTCTCTACATTTTTAAGGCTACCCATGGAACCCAAGAAATAATCTATCCTTGTTAGGCTATTGTGGAATCCCGAATGATAAGTAAATTGGCGTTTTGTTGGGTGGTGTCTTCTCCACATATCTATAAGGCCCATAGCATCCAGGAAACTCCCCAGGTGTGACCCTCCCGATGTACCAGACCTGGCGGGGAATCTATCTAAGGTCTCATCTTTGACCAATCCTCTTCTCCCCTCTCTGTCTCCAGCTTTCAGCACACCATGACATTCATCAGGGACTGGATGAACCACAATCATCTCAAATTGAACCCGGACAAAACCGAGTTGGTTCTTACCGGTGGTTCTTCCAGTCCGTGGAACTCTCTTTTCTGGCCCCCAACCCTTGGTCCCGCCCCCACTCCTTCTACCACGGTCAAAACACTGGGGGTCAAAATGAATAATCAACTTACCCTTCACTCCCAAATCAGCTCTGTGGTTTCCTCCTGCTTCCTCACCCTCCGAACTATCCGCACTGTCGCTCGTTTCTTCTCCCCCCAGGCACTCAAAATGATCATGGCCGCTTTAGTGATATCACGGCTGGATTATGCCAACGCTCTTTACAATGGCATACCAGCATACAGTCTCAGGAGGCTGCAGCTGGTCCAAAACCAAGCTGCCCGGCTGGATTTTGGACTCCCACGCTATCACCACTCCACACCCCTCCTCAGGGAGCTTCATTGGCTCCCTGTTAAAGAACGTTCTCTGTTTAAAACCGCCTGCATGGTTTTCCAGGCCCGACAAGGCACCGCTCCCGCCTTCATTTCCTCACTAATAAAAGAATACGCTCCCCCCAGAGAACTTCGTTCCTCCACCAAATCCCTCCTTCAAATCCCACGCTTCAGACGCAAAAAGTGGGGTGGGTCCAACTTCTCCACCTTGGCCCCCACTTTCTGGAACTCCATCCCAGACCACCTTCGTGCGGCTACCCATTATGTTTCCTTCCGTAAGGAACTAAAAACGTTTCTTTTCAAATAGGATTTCCCTGTGTAAACCCCCTCCCCGGCTCTACCACCGGATCTTACTTTTGTCTCTGTAGCCAATACCCTCCACTAGCGCCAAGAAACCGTTCGGTGCACGCTGCGCTTTATAAATGTTTTTAAATTAAATTAAATTAGAAATTTCATTCACAGTTGCAATAAAATCCCCTCCAATAATAAGCTCTCCCTCCGGAAGTCCGAGCAGGAACTCACTGAGGTCTGGTAGGGCCACTGCATGCAACGCTGGAGGGATGTAAACAGACACGATGTTTAGGGGCCGTCCCTCCCACTGCGTAATTATAGCGGCAAATCTCCCCATGCTATCGGACCTAACATCATGCACAATCAATGGAAATTGTTTCTTCAGGAGTATGCCCACCCCCTTGACCCTGACGTGAATTCTGAGTGGACCACCATTTTGTATCCCCATCTGTCCATCGCCTTACTTGATGTGCCAGTAAGATGTGTCTCTCGCAGCAATACTACTGCCGGGCCACCCCTTTTGATGCATTGGAGAACTATGCCTTGTTTAATCTTATCACCAAGACCCCTTACATTACATGCGAGTAGGGAGAGAGTAGGCACCATGGTACCAGGGTCTACAGTTGCCTCATCCCGCATCGTGCCTTTCAGTTTCATGCCCGACATGTCCAGTAAGACCATTGAGATTCTTCAGAATAAAGGTAAAGCGTTTCTTAGTGTGTGCTACGACTGCATATCTGACTGTGTATCGAACCATGTAATAACCATCTTGTGAACAAACTTGAAACAATCCCTTCCCCCCATCCCCCTCCCTGCCTCCCTGCCATGCGGACTACTTTTGGCATTCACAGAATGAATTTACTACTTTTGGTATTCACAGAAGTTAGGATTTTGTGTTAAGTTTGTCTTAAGACAAACTTAAAACAGAATTAAGACAGACTGAAGTTAGGATTTTGTCTTAAGTCTGTCTTAAGTTTGTCTTAAAACAAACTTAAGACAAAATCCTAACTTCTGTGAATACCAAAAGTCGTAAATTCAATCTGTGAATGCCAAAAGTAGTAAGTACATTCTGTGAATACCAACATAATATTAAGTTTAGGATTGAGTCTTAAGTTCATTCTGTGAATCGGGCCCGTAGGTCCTGATGAATGCCATGTACCACTGTTGACACAAGGCAGAAACATGTTGACCTGATTATATATGACGAGGGGGTAAAAACTCTCCCCGGTTCGCCGCTCACTTGTTTTTATACACCATACAGTCACCTAGTTCATTAAAATTTAGTGAGGTATCTGTAATAGCTTTTAATTTCACTCACTCACTTTGGGCCCCCACATAGTTAGAAGTGCATCCTTGTCATCAAGTGTACGCCCGCCCTCTATCAAACCAAGGGCCATATTAGCAAGAACTTGCGATATTTATCGCAAAACGTGCTTAGTTCGTTTATTTTTATCACTGCCTATCGCTGGATATTTTAGCGGAGAAAACATGCTATTACCAACGTTTATCTACACTGTGATAAAATATCCAGCGATAGCAGTGAAATGCCTGATTATCGCAGGAAATCCAGCGATATTCACGCATTAACGCTATGGTGAATTTAGCCTGATAATCCACCTCCCATTGAGGAATACAGTTAAGTCAGGTTTACAGCAGGTGGTAATTACTAGCGATAATCGTGCTTAGCGTGACATTTTTCATCGCTTCGCCTGCGTTGCTAATAGGCGATAGCTGTGTTAGTTACTGCTTTCAGTCGCTACCAGTTTGGGTACACCCACTTTGCATATCATTAGCGATAAATATCGCTGACATGCAAAGCAGACCCCAAACCGTTCGCTATCGCCTGGAAGCTGTCGCTAACTGCTGTTAGCGACAGCTTGCTGATAGGGCGATAAAAATATTGTTGCTTTAGCGGCAAAAAGTGCTGCCGAAGTGGCGATACTGCCCTTGCTAATATGCCCCCAAGTTTTTAAAGGGCGAGGACTGGCCAATGATGAAGCATGACACCAGGTGGTGTGTGAGGCCAGTCCTAAACTTTTTGTGAAATGTCCACACTCACACACACATAACACTCCTGAGCACCTTTTAGGTCATTCTGGTGGGAGCAGTCCTATTTGTGTATAACAATAGTTATTTTTACCCCTTTGCTGTCCAACAATTTCCCTATTGTTGCATTGATTGTATTTTAAAATGTAAGTTTATTTTTTCAAAATAGTTTAAAGGTTTAATTTATTATAGATTTTAGTTTTTTTATATTTTAAATCATTAATATATATTTTTATATTTTATATTATTTTAAACTTTTTATATAAATTAAAAGTAATAGTTTAGTATTTGTTTTAAAATAAATAAATATGTATAAATTATTGTTTGAGTGTTTATCTTTTTTTATTACGTTTATTTGTTATATTTTATTAAAATGTATATTAAATGTATTTAATTTTGTTAATATTATATTTAATATATTTAATATATAATATTTTATTTTAGATTGATATAAAAGTCGATATTTTATACATCTATATTTTTAACATCAATATTTTTTCCGTCGTTGTTGTGTCAGTGAACCCTGTACAGTGATAGGTGTATTTCTAGCAGCAGCTCAGCTCGGAACTCTGTTGTTTCTGTCTGCTCATGCCGAGGCAGGGCTGAGTTTCGCCTCTCCTAGAGTTGGTTGGGCTACAGAAGAACCATCAGAGCTGTCCAATTGGGAACAGTTATGAAGGTAATGGAAGAGCAGGTGCCACAGCAAGGACCTCTATTTGAAGTCAGTAGAATTGCAGTACCTACTCTGCATGTTTACGATGGCCTCACTTGAGATTTCCTGCAGTGTTGAATCCAGCATATTCTCGGTTGCATATTTACCATCAAATGCCACAAAACCTGGGGAGTGGCACAGTTCTGCTCTCTCCGTGCTCTGGCGCACTCTGTGCTGCCTTGCACCAATGCGGGTACCCTTGCGCCATAGTTCATGCATGTTTGCGTTATGGTCAGGTTGGTTTTTGTGCAGGAAGGAACGCCTTCCTGCACAAAAACTATACTTTGAGGCTTCTTGCTGTATGTAAAGCCTCTGCAGCTTTTTTCAAATGCAGCACACGTGCAAACAGGAAATAACAAGAAGAAATAAAGACATTGCTCCTCGTTACTCCAGCCTCAGGCGGGCACAGAATTTCGGTGCAAATCTGTGTCTACAGGTCTTTGTATATATGGACTTGCATCACAAAACATGGATGGGTGCACAGAAATACACATGCACCACCCGTGGAACGCCTCCCTGATTCAAAATAACGCAAGGCAGCGCCATGCGCTACTTTTAGTTACTTTTATTTTCAAAGCAATGCATATAGCCATTTGCGTTACTTTGTAAAGACCAAAAAGGATTATGCATCAGGTCTGCATTAAAAAATGCAATGCAAAACCTTTATAAATCTGGGCCCAAATGCATTGGCTGAAAGTGCGCAACTGTCGCCACCAAGAAAGATAGTTGCCGCTAATTATTGGGAAATGATTTTGTATTTCTCTGATAGAACACGGGCTAACATTTCTCGGCCATGTTTGGGATTATTGCATATTGATGCCCTGATTGCTGTCTGTCAAATAATCCCCCTAGTGCCCCGCCTCTTCCTGATTGATAGCAACGGTCATCCCTGGACCAGTTTGAGTTCAGAGAGCAGGAAATCCAGGACTAATGAGGAAGATCTGGACACAGAGTTATTAATGTACATGGACAGAAGATGTGGAAAGTAGAAGAAATTGAAACAATGATGATGTGACTATCATAGGTAACTATCAAGAACCCATAGAAGAACTTTGAAAAAAATGTTTGACGAAACAAAAATCAAAAACATCTGCACAATAACTGCTTGTCCAGCCAAACACCTACAAAACACAATTCAAGGAAGTAGAGAAGCTTGTAATCTTTACAAAGTGAATACTTTGAAAATCATGTTATGTTGTGGAAACAAGTCCAATAGATAAAGCATGGGCCCTTAATGTCGAAGTCAGGACTCTATGCTGGATTTGCCAATGCTTGTTTTCAAAGTTTCTACTTAAGATTGCAGAAGACACTAAATGCTGCAATGCCACTGGCGGCCGATAGAGGCCCTCAGAGGGGTTACATTGTCATATTAGGCTGTGACTCGCCCTGCACCAGTCAGAATAAGACTTTATTGAACTATTGGTTCTTTGTTAGTGCCAGAAGAGAGTAGAGCCCGGGGGATCATGGGAAATGTAGGAGTGTTTCATTTACATGAGCGTGATGATATTTCTAGGGTGCCATGTTTCTATTTGATGTACAACAGACCTAACATTAACTTTCTGAGTACACCTTCAATAAAACAAAAGATCCAAATTGATAATAAAATTAATAGTCAACAAGCGTCCTGAAACCCATGAATAATAAAAAGCAAAAATGAACTTTTTTGCTTGTGCTCATCAAAACTTATTTCCTATATGAGAGCTTCCAGAAATTCTATGTCAGGTCCAGAGGCGAGGATTATGCATTTCTTTCTTCACTTTATTAATTAGCAGTCGCCTTCAAAGAACATCTTTAATAAAAAAATAAACATAAGAACTACAACCCCCATGGCGTCAGGTATGGGGTTGGAGGGGGTAGAGTGGGGTTTTTGTTGTTGTGATCGCCAAATTTCTGTTCGCCATGTGGATTAAGCGTAGGCATCTGCTTGATAATTGCAGTGTGAATATATAACACTCGCAGTGCACCTACCTTTTCCCGGAAGATTAGGCAAGATATGGCCTTCTCCCTAGGCATTTGTGAACCACATGACCGTTAAATGTCCATTGGTTGCGGAGGGAGAAGTTGGGCTTTAGTACATTTTTTAATGTAATTTTTATACTGTTTTTAGTATCTAGGTAAATTATATTTTAAAGATATTTATAGTAATTATATTTCCCATCCTGGTGCATCATAATTGGCCACTGTTCCTAAAAAGTGAACTTATAATTGTCTGTGTAATTTGTATTCTCGCACTCTTATATCAATAATTTTTTGAATGTTTTTAATTGATGGAAAAAATTGTATTTTTAAATTGTGCTTTTATGGCTGTAATAGCCGCCATAAGTTTTCGAACCATATAGCGTGAAAAAGACTCTTACGAGTAGCAGAGCGCTTTACAAGTCATACGTGGAAAGAACGTAATAACATAACACGATCTATGTAAAAAAAGTTATACAAAGCCAATAATCGTACAGACTAAGCTAACAGAAGGTTGACTATGGAGGGTAGAAACAGCATACAAATACAATACAGTAAACAATTAAAGAGTTCACGTGAATTTAGCCATGAGGATCGCTTTCACTTAATTTTTGAATGAGGCAGAGGAAGGGTTCATTCTTGTTTCACTGGGCAAAGCATTCCAGATCCTAGGAGCCATACCAGAAAATAATTGGTTTGTCGTAAATATTTAATTTACCGTCTTAATTTCTATGCAGGTAAGTACTTAATCAATAATAACTCAATCGGAAAGAAAAAAACAGAGTCCGTGGTGTTAGAGTTCTTAGGGGTTTTATTCCTTAAAAAGGAATCGTTCCGGAACTGGATATCATGTTCCTGCAACCACAAGGGGTTCAGGAAGGGATAGAACAATATTTTATTGACAATACATAGCTTATATACTTAAGTTACATTATAGAAACCAATACAGTAGGCGTAACAGCTGAGAGAAACAAGATAACAGCATCCACGTGGTAGTGATACGTAATTAGAAGGCGTGAACTAGGCGTGAACTAGAGGTGTGTGCTAGAAACGTCACAGATAGGTGTCACAAAGGGGTGGCAACAAAGCAGAATCTTGTAATGTCAGCAGAAATCTGAGGCCTAGATGCGCGCGCAGCTGCATGACGTGTGATTAACGTGGAAACTGGAGGGTGCAGGGGACTTGACATTTACACTAGCGGAAAGAGACAGAAGTCTGGCATGTCAGATCAACTCGTACTTCTATCATATCTGATATCTGATGTTTGGGAACCATATTATCTGAACGGGAAAGGTCTCTGGGGCAGAAGCTATTCTATACTGACTGTGAGTGCGTGTATAAGCGCCTAAGTGTCTGCATGAGAAGCGCGGGGGCATGGGCCTTCCATGGGAGCATGGTAACAGAGGCTATGAATTACTTGCACGGAGACAGTGAGGCCGGCCCTTCTGCTCTGCAGCTGGGGGAATGTTTACTTAAACTAGTAGGCAGGAATGCATTTTCGAGGAGCGGAACAGATAATTCGAAGGTTGTAGTCAGTCTTGGCAGGCAGCAGGCTGAGCTAAGCGCGGTGGGCCGCGCTGGAAGTAAGTCAGAGTTCACGGGTACAGAGACAGCCTGGGCTGAGGCTTTCAGAGTCAGAAGCCAGAAAAAAGGCTCGATGGCAGAATTTCAGGGCCTACTTTGCCAGAGCTGAAAAACGTGTAAAGTACACTACAAAAAGACGTTGGCATAGCATACTTAGGAACGGACCATTCAACCCATTCAGGGTGGGTCTGAAAAAGGACAAGTTAACGTTGGACGCAAATGTATTTGCGTCTTCATAGCTTGCACAGGAGGGAAGTTACATGCACTTTAAGCTGGTACATGGAGACGGTGGGGTACACGCTAGGGAACACAACTTGACCATAAAATTTATATTTCCTCATTCCCTCCTTGTTCCCTACGGACCCTTCATGATATATCGATCCTCATGAATCGATCAGTTTGTTCTTGTAACATCATTTGCTCTTCTTTCTTTCTTTCACGTCTTGAGAGAAAACTGGAATGTTCAATGCATGATGTGGCGCACAGTCCACAAATCGCTGGCCCACACTGTAGGCACAGGCAACAACTGAATACTATGACTAGGCCAATGCCTAGGAAGGATAGGATCTTCCATCCCCAAGCTGTTAACGTTGTCCAGAACCAACCGGACCAAGTCCAGGTGCCTGGATTCTGATGTATCAGATTGGCAATTTTATGAAGACGTGTAATAGCTTTGTATACGGATGGCGCGTTTTCTGGAATGAAAACACAGCAACTTGACCCGATGACCTTACAAGCTCCACCTCTATCTGCCAAGATGACGTCAATAACAAGACGATTCTGAAGGACAACAACCCGCATGGCGGACTGCTCTTCGGTTAAGTTACCTAAGGCGGAGGCAGTTTCATTTACTACTGCTTCAAGTGTTCTAGTTAATCTGCGTATTAGTTTACTATTTTGGACGGGACCTAAGAAGAAAAAGAATCCTTTATTAAAATCGGTGTATTGTTCCCATGCCGTTTCTGTGTAGTCGACAAGCGGGAGGTCTCTTCGGAGTCTATTCTTTACTAGATTTGTATTTCTGTGATAATCAGGAGGGGCTAGAAAAACAGGGGGCAGAAGGAATGCAATATAACAGGTACCATCCCAATCTGGAGGTAAACGTATGTATGCGGTATGACCACAAACAAAATAGGAATGACGGGTAGCTCTAAAGGACGATTTACCTTGATCACTGAATTCGACCACAGTAGTACATTTACTATGACCTAAGTGTACTGAACCTTTCTTACTGACACATAATTCACCAGTGACTGGTAATACTGACATAGCGGGGAGAACTGGTGCAGCTTCGGATTCAACAGTAAGAATCATAAGGTTAATTGTGTAATTACCTAATCCATATACTTCATTTTCTAGATCAGTTCCTATTCTAGTGGGGAGTCCCTTCTAATCAGGGTAGCAGACATTGAGCAGAACTAAGTTCAAGTTTCCCCAAACCCAGCTCCCTTTGAAAACAGCAATATCAGGGTCTAAAGAATTAATTATTTTAAACCATGCACCACTGGAGCCATTGTGAGTGAACGGGTACGGAAAGAGGGGCAGAGCTCCCTTGTATTTCTGGTAGGGAGGGAGTCGGCCACATATCCAGCAGTTTGTAGCATTGTTAGACTGATGGGAATGATGTAACATACTAATGAATGTGTTGTTGCGCAGCGCAAGTCTGTAAGAAAGTTCGTGTGGAGGTAACTCACTAAAAGAATGTTCAGCAGAAACATTGTAAGCAGATTGTTCACGCTTGAAAATAGGGTAATAGATAGGAAGCAGTATACTGGCAACAATAATCAGAAGACTTAGAAAAAACATAATTAATAATGTCACTATACAGTGACTACGGAGTGATTTGCAATATGTATGTTTCTTGAGTTGTCTCTCTCTCTCTCTATCTCGATCTAGGGGATACATGTCAGAAACTATTTAACCGATTCACCTAGGGGAGGACTTAAACAATTAAACTGTCTGACTTGCTAGATCGGAGTTTTAGTTTATACTCCTCTTGGGGAGTTTTCTCTCGTTCGGGAATTTTAAAGTCACTTGGCTCAATACAGTCTTTGGAGGGGGTGGACGAGTCTGGGTCTGGTTTCAGTTCATTGCATTGTTTAATATGACTCGTATGTATCCACCCCTTTCTGCCTTCCACCTTGATCGCGGTCCTCGTAGTAAGAAGGACGGTCTTCGGCTCTTTCCAGCGGGGCTCCAGCGGACTTTTCCTGTCAAAGTTCCTAATCAAGACCAGGTCCCCAGGACGGGCATCATGCGGCTTTACATCAGTGTTGTCAGGGAAGGCTGCGGCAACCTGTGAACGACATGATTGGAGTGCAGACATCAAGGAGGCAAGGTAATCTGTCAACATGTTACAATCAACATCAGTAATTTTCTTAGGAATGGGCGTCCCCCACATATTCGGTGGTCTGCCAAAGACCACTTCGTACGGGGATAGTCCTTTCTCGAGTGGGCAACCATTCTCATGTAGAATAATGCAACTGGCAGGGCGACTATCCAGTCGACCCCTTTCTCTTGACATATTTTAGCAAGGCGGGTCTTTAGTGTCTGATTATGCCTCTCTACAAGGCCTGCGGCTTCGGGATGTCGGACACAATGGAATTTCCACTGATATCCTAGCAGCAAGGAAACTTGTTTCATTAACTCGGATGAGAATGGCTGTCCGTTATCTGAGTACACGACACGAGGCAAGCCGTACCGTGGGAAGAATTCTCGAACCAGCTGTCTGGCAGTGGTCGGAGCGGTGTAATCTGGGACTGGATATGCTTCGGTCCAACGGGAAAGTGCACAAACAATTACGAGGACGTATTTGAATCCTCGACAACGGTCCATCTGGATATAATCCATCTGGAGGACTTCAAAAGGGTGATCGGGAGGATGGAATCCACCTTGCTCTACAGGGACGCTTTTACCTGGATTGAACTGACAACAGATCATGCAAGTACGCACTTTCTGTTTTGCTGCTGCTCGTAAGTGTTTATTGCTCCAGAGATTTTGTAAACTGTCTAACATC